>NC_069081.1:113094060-113719252 GCF_025698485.1 Gossypium arboreum | reverse complement strand
CAAATGTAAACATATGTATTTTACATTTGTACATTACCATCACCATCCACTTGTCATAATTTCAATTTATTTATCATAAAAATCTTATAATATAATTATTTTAAATTAATTTAACATAATTTATATCTAAATAATTAATAATATAATTAAATATAACATAAAAATCTTAGATTTTTATTACATATATGTCGCCTCATTTCTTGTTAATGGCTTAATTGCCATTTTAATCCTTTTTATTTTCTATTAATCTATAATTCAACTTTTACCCTTATTCAACCTAGTCCTTTTTACTATTTTCTCTAAATTGAGCTAATTTCACTTAATTAAAGCTTAATTAAACACACTACTAGACTCACAAATATTTCTAATAATTATTTACGAACCTATTTTGCTAAGATGGAGGCCCGATAATGTACTTTTCCGATGCCCGTGAATTTTGGGTCATTACACTTGAAGTCAACTTTCTTCTCCTCCTTCATTCTTTGTCCACTACCTTGTTTTATTTGTTTATTTGTTTATCAACTTCACTTTTTCTTCAATTTTTTCATATCAAAATACACAATATTTTCACATTAAAAATCATGTTCACATATCATAATTCATGTTTTCTAATCAAAACTAACATGTATTTCAAGAGAAGTTAATAGTTCTTACCTCAAACACTTATATTCAAATCTAATCTTTATTTTCTCTCTCCTCCAAAACTCCCATGAATGCTCTTCTCATGAAATTAATGTAACTACTATTCCCCTCCACTGATCTCACTCACAAATCATGAAGAAATTTAGGAAAAACTAACTTAATTGATTTGTATTTAGTAAGAGGGACTAAATTGAAAGAAAAATAAAAGTTGAAATGGTGGAAATGGTGGCTGATGTGAATGGTTAATGGCTTTTATAGCCCATTTTTTGAATCCTTTTCTTTCTCCATTTTTTTCTAGTTTCTTCTATTAAAATATCTCTTTTTGTTTTATTTACCATTTTATCCTCACTATTCATACTTTTTTACTATTTATCCTTAATTATTACCTTCCATAATTATCTTTTCAATTCATTTACCATTTTACCCTCTCATTTTTTCCATAATAACACCTATGTGCCCTATTTCCTTTGGTAAATTTTCACATACAGTCTCTCTTCCTTTTTCATCAATTTAATTTAATCCTCCAACACCCAGTTTTCTCACATTGTCCCAATACTTTTCATTAATTTAATCGGTTCCCAAAATTTATACCTTTCCAAATATCTTATGCACCTATCTTTTATGTCTCATAACTTTTTAAATTTTCAAATTGACTTTTCTCAATATTTCGACAAATTTATTGTATATTTATCATGGTTCGAGACTCTAAATTTTTTTGGGGATGTTAGCCTGAGACACGGGTGTGTCTCTTGACCGTGTGAGCCACACGGCCTGCCCACACGGGCGTGTGTCCCTTGCTCTTTTTAAAAATTTTGATATTTTCTAAAAAAATTTCTAAGTATCCAGTTTAGTCCCGATTTATTTCTAATGTATATTCTAGGCCTCAAAGGCTCATATAAGGGACAATATGATTGGTTTTGATTGGTTTCTGATATGTATTTTTTTTGTAGCAAAAGACGACCTCAAGGGCCAGTCAATATTATTAAGTAAAATCATTAATAACAGCATTATGGATTTCCTTAGGATAATCCATATCGAACAGCCAAAATCTAGCTTCTTTACACATTATTGTACTAATAAGATCAGCCACTTGGTTACAAGATCGATAAGACCAAACTAGATTTGTGGAACTAAACAAGTTGAAGGCTGTTTTACACGATTGAAGTCTAGCACCTATAATGGTTATATCCATATCACCCTTATTCATTTTGTTCACCAACCCTGCATTGTCAGTTTCAAAAATCACATCACCATGAATATTAAGCTGGCCCGCAACTTCCATGCTTTTCTCGTTATACACTCTGCTTCTTGCACCGAGACTCTATCATCACTGAAGCCTCCACCACCCCCCAGAACAAAACCATCATCATCTCTTATGATAACCCCATAACCCATCCTATTTTCTTTAACCGTAACATTAAAGTTTATTTTAATAACGCCTTTAGGAGGTTTCTCCCATTTCTTAGTGGCTTCAACCTGGGCAAGCAAAGGGCGATTCAACATATTGTAGATACGGACGTCGTCACTCAAGTTTCTGGCCCTATCCTAAATGGTTTGAGCTTTGTCCCTTTGGGCTTTAAAGATGAAGTTATTGTGAACAGATCCTCCAATGCCTTCTTATCAAGGGTTCTCATCATGTCTTCAATCCAATCAATACAGTTCCTGTGCTTCTTCATAATTCTGCTTATGTCCCAACCTCCCATGGACAGAACTTCGCGAGATGTTGTACAGTCTCTAAGGGCATGCAAAAGAGTCTCGGTATTGGCATCACACCCAGGGCATTTTTGATTAAACTTGTTACTAATCGAAGCTATTTTCTCTCTGGTGGGTAAAATCTCATGACCAACTCTCTAGGGAAAAACTCTAATTTTAGGGAGAACATTAAGTTTCCAAATTGTTTTCTAATAGAAACGATGCAGACCGTACCCCATTTCTTTCAACATCAGCCATGAATAAGCTATTTTCGAGGAGTAATACCCATGAGGGTTGTGAAACCACACCATGTGATCTTTTTGGCCTTCGTTTCCTATCGATAACTTGCATATTCTTTCCCCCCAATCTTTACCATGTAGTAGATTAACTCTATCAACATTCTAGCTTCTATCATTTGCCATCCAGAGATCCCTAACACTGTTCATGCTTGATGTAGTCATATTTGTATCAAAGATACTTCCATTAAGACCTTCTATACCCCAGTTATCCTCCCTAATATTAATACTCTCTCCATCACCAACTTGCCAACCAAAACCATCTTTGAGCTTCTCAGCGACAACAGCTATGCTCGACCACATATAGGAAGCTCTTTTGACCCTTTTGGGATTGAAAATGTTTCCGTCTAGGAAATATTTAGATGATAGCACTTTGAACCAGAGAGTTTCTTTGTTGTTGGTGAGTCTCCAAACTTGACGACCTAGAAGAGAGATATTGAATAGCTTCATATTTCGCATGCCAATGCCTCCCATTCCTTTTGGTTGACAGAGAGATTTCCAAGAGAGCATGGACCAAAATTTACCTTTCTCCTTTCCCGACCACCATGCACGACTAATTTTTGTTTGAATGTCCTTTGTCACCCCTTTCGGGGCAAGAAAGATAGATAGTGCATAAGTTGGAATGGACTAAAGCACAGCCTTGATCAAGATCTCTTTTCCACCATACGATAAGAGTTTTTTCGTCCAGTTATTAATCCTGCAATAAATTCTATTAGTAATATCAATAAAAGCTTCTTTCTTCTTCTTACCAATAGGAAGGGGCTGACCCAAATATTTGTCTAAATTCTCAACAACCTTCATTCTAAGAAAATCATTAAACATTCTTTTTTGTTCCCTAGGGGTGTTAGGACAGAACAGACCCATGGATTTTTCAAAATTTATTTCTTGACCCGAAGCTTTGGCAAAACTACTAAGAATATTAATGAAACACTCAATTTCATTTTTTTTTGTTACGCACTAAAAGAAGAGCACCATCAGCAAAGAATAAATGATTGATCCTAGGGCCATTTACACAAGCACGAATACCTCTTAAAGTTTTGTTATTATGCACCAGGTTAAGCATCCTCGAGAATGCTTCCATGCAAAATAAAAACAAATACGGAGAGAGAGGGTCCCCTTGACGAAGGCCCCTCTCGGGAAAAATGGTATCCGATAAGTGATTGTTGCATTTAACTAAATGCTTAATGGTACGAACACAACCCATTATTTTGTCGATCCATTGATTTGCAAAACCCATTTTTTGTATGACCGCTTCAATGAAATTCCACTCCATACGGTCATAAGCTTTACTCATGTCAAGCTTGATCACACATATTTTGTTGGAGCGGTAACGGGGACTTTGATGATAATGAAGTGATGAGTCGTTGAGAGCACCAAAAATATCCTATTCCCTATAAAATAGTAAAAATAACAGTAAAGGGGAAGTAGGGTCGAATCCTTAGGGACCGGATTGTAAGAATGCTCGTTCCTTGAAATCTTGGATAATTTCTTGGCCAAGAAAACTTGCGTTCCTGAAAAATAAAAAAAAAACAAAATTAAGAATTTCGAAATAAAATAAAAATAGAATTTAAAGTCAAATTGAAATTGCGAGATTAAATATATTGCGAAAATTAAAATGGAGAATATAAAAATAAACAGAGTTTGGGAATAGAGAGAGTTTCTTATGTGGCGAGATTTCAGCCTCTTGTTGTCTCGATCCGCCTTGGGTTCAATCCTTAGCTTTTAAGTAACCTTTCTCGAGCAGGATAAGCCAGTTATAGTGGAAGAGGATGCCTACGACCACTAGCTCCAAGAATTTAGACTTAAGATTTAGCGGAACCTGGCTCTAACCAATAATCGCTTTTGTGAGACTATCTTCTGTTAGATCATCACTTCCCAACGGCGAATACCATGCCGTTTTTTCTCTTGGATTCGCCAACCTCTGACGCAGAAAGCCAATGAACCGACTGTGCAGCCTTCCCAAAACGTACAAAGCGGCTGTTCTTTGCACAAGTTGAAAAGATCACCTATTAAGGGACATGGAAGGAAGCGTTAGCCCCGTAATGCGGAGAATCGATGAATACCCTGTTGAGAAGGCTAAGCGCGAATTCTAAGCCTCATGAACCTTTTTGGGGACTTTCGACAACCTTCGGCTAGATTGGTTTAGTGGCTCATGATTTTTGGGAAAGAAATAAATATAATAGAAATGAGATTTTTATTGAAGAAAATATGGAGAGAACAAAAGACAGAGTTTTTAGGAGAGGGAGTGTTTATAGAAAAAAGATCTGTAAAATTTGTGTCACTTCATCCCCTATTTATAGTACTAAGAAACCTAGCATATTCCTAATTAAATTCTAAAAGATAAATACAAATAAATAAAGATAATTAAAGATAAATGAAAATAAATCCTAAAATTAAATCTAAATAAAAATCCTTAATAATTATCCTAATATAATTGAAATTAAAATAGAGTCTTGTACTATAAAATCTCTTCTTTTGTATTTTTTCCCCAAAAGTCTTCCATACTTTGCATTTTCGGCACCACTTCTCTCCTACTTTGCATGCTGGCCTAATTCATAATTAATTTCACGCTTTTTTGCCCCTAAATTTCCTTTTATCTTCAATTAAGTCCCTACAAGACAAAGAACCATAAAATAGCCCAAATTAGTAGGACATACTCAAAATAAACATGTAATTAGCACATAAAAATATGATGTTTTAGAGTATTATCAAATTCCCCCTACTTAGCCCATGCTTTCCCTCAACTATGGTTCCTGTCCACTGTGAAAATTAGGTCCTGCCATGAAAAAAATTCTACTCCAAAATTTTATAAAAATTAGTCAAAATGCATATGAAAAATAAAGAGAACCCTTAGCTTGATTTAAGTAAAATTGAAAAAGTGTTCCGGTTAACACACACAAAAATTAAGATCGACTTGGATTATTTCATGAAAATTAGGTGATTTACCAAACCTATCAAGACACCCTATTTGTTTCTACCTTTAGTCCCCAAATTTTATTAATACATCTTTTTCATTTTTTTCTCTCTTTTTATTATTATTATTTTTACTTAGGAATATATTGAACCTTTTGACGCGAAGAGAGATGACAACCAAGCACCCCACCCCGGTTACTCAACCCAACACACTCTTAAATTTTTTTCTTAAGAACATATCGAACTTTTTAACGCGAAGAGAAATGACAGCCACGCACCTCACCCCGATTACTCAGCCTAACACATTCTTAAAAATTAATTCCGGTTAGCGGAGTTTTACCTAACACGTCACACAGCCTTTTGACGTGAAATAGGATGACAACCCAAGCACCCTACCCCAGTTACTCAGTTAGTCACGTCTTAAGCTGCACTTATAACCACGAAAACATTATTATTATTAAATAAAATTTTAATTTTGAAGGACTTAGGAGCAACAATCAAGTGTCAAAAATAAGTTTCAGTAGCCACCTTAATAGTCATGAACATATTTTAAGCATGCAATTGTATTAAGTGTCCTCTTTGTATTTAAACTTAACCAAACTTACTAAAAGAAAAATAGGGTTAACTTTATCGATCATAATTATTCAGCCTAAAAGAAATAAAACAATGGAAATGAAATCAAACAGGCAAAATCATAACTAAATTAGTAGACAAGAAGCATGCATGTGGGTCAAACTGTGGGTAAGTCGTGGTCAAATTCTTGGGCATGAAAAGAGGTAGAATATTCTTGAAAAAAAAATTATATGGGCAGCAACGACCAAAGCAGCAGTAGCAACAAAAATAGCATCTAAAATGACAGAAATAATGTGGAATGACTCCCCTACTTAAAACACATAGTCCTCGATGTAGAATAAATAAATAAATAAATGGGCAAAAGAAAAGTTTAGAAGAACTCCCCGTGTAGTTACTGTCGTTCGCGCATAATGGCAATGAGTTCGGCTAGTTGCTGGCCAAAAGTGTCGAGTCCCTCGATGATCTCTAAGCGTTGCTCAACAGTCATTGAAGGAACGTGCTATTCTAGGCTGGAATAGGGATGGAATATGAGCTGTTTGGCTGCAGGTTTTGTCTTTTCTCCTTTTTTCTCCCTATTTTCGTTTCGGTTCACCCAGTTAGAAGAAGAGAATTTTTATTAATATCCAAAATAAAATAAATAATTAAGATAAAATAATAAATAACAAAAATAAAATAATAAATAATAAAAATAAAAATAATAAAATAAAGAGAAATAAAAAATGGGTTGCCGCCCAACAAGCGCTTGTTTAACGTCGTTAGCTTGACGCCGTGAATGGGATTATGGTGGCTCTAACTGAATTTTTTCGACTGTGTGGGCCTGAAAATTCTCATAAAATGGCTTCAACCGTTGACCATTGACTACAAACTGCTTTCCTGTTTCTTCACTCTCTATTTTAACTGCACCATTTGTGAATATTTGGGTCACAATAGAAGGTCCTTGCCATCGAAATCAAAGCTTACCTGGGAATAGTTTTAATACGGAGTTATAAAACAACTTTTTGTCCTACCGAAAAATGCTTCTGAGCTTTTCTTTTATCATGAAACAATTTTGTCTTGTCTTTATAAATGCGAGCATTCTCGTAGGCATCGTTACGAATTTTCTCCAATTCTTGAATGTCTAATTTCCTTGCCTTCCCCGTCGGCTCTAATTCCATATTACATTGTCGAACAGCCCAATAAGCTTTATAATCCAACTCTACCGAAAGATGGCAAGCTTTGACAAAAACAAGCTGATATGGGGTCATGCCAATTGGTCCTTTATACACCATTCGATAGGCCCAAAGTGCGTCATAAAACCAAAGACTCCAATCCTTTCGGTTGGGCTTGACTATTTTTTCCAAAATAGACTTGATTTCCTGTTCGAAACCTTTGCTAGGCCATTCGTTTGGGGGATGGTAGGCCGTTGCTACACGTTAATGAACTCCATATTTTTTCATAAGTGCCTCTATGACTTTATTGCAAAAATGGATGCCACGATCACTGATCAAAGCTTGAGGTGTGCCAAACCTAGAAAAAATAGTTCGCTTTAGAAACTCCACAATAGTTTTAGCATTATCATTGCGAGTAGGCTTTGCTTCATCAACTTAGAAACATAGTGTACTGTAAGAATTTTATATACGTTTCTAAATGAGGAAATAAATAGGCCCATAAAATCAATACCCCATACATCAAAAATCTCAAATACATGAATCAGGGACATGGGCATTTGATTCCGTTTAGTGATGTTACCTGTATGTTGGCATTTATCGCAAGACTTATAGAAATTATATGCGTCATGAAAAATTGTGGGCCAATATAACCCACACTCCAATACCTTTTGAGCAGTCTGTTTAGGGCCAAAGTAACCTCCGCAAGCTTCTGTATGACAAAAAGTAAGGATAGAGGTTACCTCGTTTCTGGAACACATCGTCTTATTATCTGATCTGAACAGTATTTCCACAAGTATGGGTCGTCCCAAATGTAATATCGAGCTTTCCTTCTAAACTTGTCTTTCACGGAACGTGTTAACTTAGTGGGCTGCGAACTTATGGTTAAGAGATTCACTATATCCGTATACCATGAGTAATGTGCCTCAGTTGAAAATAAACTCTCATAAGGGAACTCATCCTTTATAGGGGTATCATCGTCAGGTATTTTTAACCTACTCAAGTGGTCGGCTACCAAGTTTTCGCAACCCTTTTTGTCACAAATCTCGATGTCTAATTCTTGAAGCAGTAAAATCTATCTAAAGAGCCTTGGCTTTGCTTCCTTCTTCACGATCAAGTACTTGAGAGCTACATGATCAGAAAAAACAATCACCTTAGAACCCAATAAATATGATTGAAATTTATCCAAAGCAAATACAACAGCTAAGAGCTCTTTTTTTGTGGTGGTGTAGTTGCTTTGTGCAGCATCTAGGGTTTTTGAGGCATAGCAAATGACGTGAGGCTCTTTGTTAATCCTTTGCCCCAACACGGCCCTCACAATGCATTTGCTTACATCGCATATAATTTCAAAAGGGTATTTCCAATCTGGCGTTTGCATTATAGGAGCGGAAACCAACTTCTGCTTGAGTGCGTCGAAAGCCTCCTTACATTTTAGGCTAAACTCAAATTTCTTATCTTTTTGCAATAAATCGCATAGTGGTTCAGCTACTTTGGAGAAGCTCTTTATAAAACGCCCATAAAATCCTGCATGACTAAGGAAAGAACGTATCTCCCTTACAGTAGAGGGATATTATAAAGAATTTATATTGTCAATTTTGGCCTTATCGACCTCAATTCCCTTAGCCGAAACTATATGACCTAGAATCAAACCTTTGTCTACCATAAAATGACACTTTTCATAATTCAAGACAAGATTAAATTCTATACACCTACTTAAAATTATCGTGAGATTTTTAAGGCATTCATCAAAATAATTCCCATGCACAGAAAAATCATCCATAAAAACTTCGATAATTTTTTCCACATATTCAGAAAATATACTCATTATGCATCTCTAGAAGGTGGCCGGTGCATTACATAGTCCAAACGGCATCCTTCTGTACGCAAATGTCCAGAATGGGCACGTAAAAGTGGTCTTTTCCTGATCCTCTAGTGCAACTAGAATTTGGAAGAAACCTGAGAATCCATCAAGACAATAAAAATGAGTTTTACCAGCTAATCACTCAAGCATTTGATCTATAAAAGAAAGGGGAAATGATCTTTTCTAGTGTAAGAATTCAACTTCCTGTAATCAATACAGACACGCCACTTATTTTGCACTCGTGTTGGTATTAAGTCACCTTCATCATTTTTCTTTACTGTCATGCCCGTTTTCTTGGGCACGACTTGTACTGGACTTACCCATCTGCTGTGTAAAATAGGGTAGATTATGTCAGCATCCAGCAGCTTGATTATCTCCTTTTTTTACCACCTCCATCATATTCGGGTTCAACCGTCTTTGCGCCTCTCATCTTGGCTTAGTGTTTTCCTTCAAATAGATCCTGTGTGTGCATGTTAAAAGGCTTATCCCTTTTAAATCGGCAATGGTCCAGCCAATTGTGTCCTTATGATTTTGTAGTGCTCGGATCAAACTTTCTTCTTCGAGCTTAGAGAGTATATTGGAAATTATAATCGGTAGGGTATTACCTTTCCCCAAAAACGCATATTTAAGATGTTCGAGAAGCGACTTTAATTCCAAATCTGGAGCCTGCATCACAGAAGGTAAAAGTTTAGTGTTTGATGGAGACAATAACTCATTAACAGATTCATAATCATCAACTATAAATTCAGATTTATCTTCATAAATCGTCTCAAAAGTCTAGTATACTAATGAGTCAATTATGTCGATACGGTTTACGCTCAAAATTTCGCTTGGATGACTAATGGCGTGTAAACATTAAACTTCACGATCTCCTTATCAAATTTAATCGTAAGAGTTTCGCTTCAAACGTCGATTTTGGCGCTATCGGTACTAAGGAAAGGTCGGCCCAGCAGGAGGTATGAAGATCTAGCACTGTTGTCTTCTTCTATCTTTATCACAG
The DNA here is from genome assembly GCF_025698485.1 of Gossypium arboreum. Taxonomy (NCBI): domain Eukaryota; kingdom Viridiplantae; phylum Streptophyta; class Magnoliopsida; order Malvales; family Malvaceae; genus Gossypium; species Gossypium arboreum. The sequence continues at coordinate 113,709,130 of NC_069081.1, read as the reverse complement.
AAAAATCTACAGGTAAAATAAGTTCATTAACTTTTACCTATACGTCATCGAGGACTCCTTTGGGATGTACAATGGACCTGTCTGCTAACTGAATTATAACACATGTTTTCGTCAAAAAGCTCGCGTTAAGTGTGTAACGCCCCCACACCCGAGACCGTCGCCGGAGTCGAGTATGAGGTGTTACTAAGCTTAGTTTAACATTTTTAGAACTTTGAATTATTTGTTTCTACATTCACAGCTTTTAAGCTACTTGCGTCACAGTCACAAGAAAAATCATATCTCGAGTTACGAAACTCGAAATTAAGATCCGTAAATTTTCGCTGAATCTAGACTCATAAAACTATCTACTAAGTTTTTTCTAGAATTTTTGGTTGGGCCAATTAGTACAGTTTATTAGTTAAAGTTACCCCTGTTTCAAGACTCGACTAGTCTAACCTCTGTTTACTACGAACCACATTTCTCTCTGTACAAAATTCATATGACTATGAGGTTTGTTTATACTAAAACTAGACTCAATAAGGATTCTGAGAATATAAAATACACCACCTAATTATATCTTTACAATTTATGGTGAATTTCTAAATTAGGAACAGGGGATTCAGAAACTGCTATGACTCTGTTTCACTAAAATTAAAATATCTTCTAACATATACTTCCTTTACTTGTTTCATTTGTTTCATGTGAAACTAGACATAATAAGCTTCAATTTGATATGTATTTCACCACCAAATTCAATTTCTATGATTTTTAGTAAATTTTAAAACTCGCGTTAGTATTGCTGCGGTATTCTGTTTATGGTAAATTTCATCCTTTTATGAGTTTTATGCACTAAGTATCTTAATAGTTTTCCTTAACATCAAACATAATCTAAACTAACCATTTTCATAATTTATCATTATCAAGCATTTCCTCAGCCATTTCACAACCATACCATAAGATCATTTACACAAAATGGGTATATTGCTATACATGCCATACTTAAATTTACAAGCCATTTACCAAAAATCTTCGGATAGTGTGGTGAGCCTTCGACCTATCCCGACTCTGAGCTGGCTTGTCCAAAACTACAATGAGTAAGAAGGAGGAGTAAGCATAAATGCTTAGTAAGTTCATATGAAAATAATAAGTAACATAACAAATAGTTATACCACCAACATTAGCATACATCACTAAAACACATATCACATTTTTAATCATTCTTCATCATCTTATTACCTTATCGTGGTTGTATCAATACTCAACCCGAGGGTTAAATACATACCTGTCCAAAATATCCATTTCATATCACTTACCAATACGTCTCTTTACATCTCGAAATTTTCCTCCATTTGAGTAGAACTTTACCCGTTGAACACATCGAATATAATTCGGATACATGGATAACTTGCACATAAGTGCCATATATGCAATCAAGCAATCATGTAACCCGCCCATAAGCGAACTCGGACTCAACTCAACGAGCTCGGGCGTTCGCATCCATAAGTGAACTCGGACTCAACTCAACGAGTTCGGATGCCTAGTTACATCTCACGAACTCGACTCAACTCAACGAGTTCGGACATTCGCATCCATAAGTGAACTCGGACTCAACTCAACGAGTTCGGATGCTCAACCATCCTAGTGACATGTCACTTGTATCCTAATCTATTCCTAAGGTTCAAACGGGCTTTTCCTCGAACACTTATCCTTGCCGTCTTCCGTAGAATGCCAAATCAATACTCGGTAACAATTATATTTAACAAGTAGTTCACATAATTTACATATTATTTGAAATTAACCACAAAGCATACATTTCATAATAAAATTCAGCATAACACATAATTAATATCAATAACTTAAAAATAACAATTATGCTACATTATTTACACATGAACTTACCTTGGTACCAAAATACAAAGATTTTGCAATTTAGTCTACAATCTTTTCTTTTCCTCGATTGAGGTCGATTCCACGTCTTTCTTGATCTAAAATAACACATTTAGCTTATTTAATACTCACATTATCAAATTAATCCTTAACTCAAATTTTGGCAAAATTACAATTTTACCCTAAACTTTTGCATATTTACATTTTTGCCCCTAGGCTCGGGATTAAACTTTATTCCTTATTCTTATGTTTTACAACATGCTGATCACTTTTCTCTTCTATGGCAACATCAAATTCTCACTCTAACATGTACTTGTGACTATTAGGTATTTTTACCGACATTAAGCCCTTTTACTCGTTTTTGCTTAAAATCGAGTAGTACAAGTTGTCTAACATAATTTAAAACTTCATATTCTATCATAAAACATCAAAATACACAAATTTCACCTATGGGTATTTTTCCAAATATAAACCCTAGGTTAAATTATTGCTAACATAAGCTTTATCGAGTTACCGAGATCTCAAAACGTAAAAATCATTAAAACGGGCTTGGAATCACTTACTATGGAGCTTGGAAGCTTGAAACAAACCCTAGCTATGGAGAACCCTTGAAATTTCAGCCTAATGAAGAAGATGGACAAAATTGGCTTTTAATTTTGTTTTAATTCATTTTAATAACTAAATGACCAAAATACCCTTACTACTAAACTTTCCAAAAATTCCTTCCATGTCCTAATTTTGTCCATGAACTTAAAATTGGTAAAATTGCTATTTAAGACCTCCTCATTAATATTCCAAAACAATTTCATACTAAAAACTTCTAGAATGCAAGTTTTGCAACTTATTCGATTTAGTCCCTACTTTCAATTTAAGCACTTTAGGCATAGAATTTCATCACGAAATTTTCACACAATCATGCAATCATATCATAAACATCAAAATCATTGTAAAATAATTATTTCTATCTCGGATTTGTGGTCACGAAACCACTATTCCGATTAAGCCCTAATTTAGGATATTACAAAGTGATTCATAAATAGAATAAGTCATAACATTTATGGAGGCTCCTAAATCACACATGGCCTTATTAATTCCCAAATGGCCTATTTTGCATGGTATAGCGAACATACCCCTATCTTTGCATTTTGTCGGCATTTTTCGCTGTAGCACTGCGAAAACATTCTCACCGACACTTACCTTTTCACTACCTTTTAGTTTTCGTTTGTTGGTGCAGAGCTCCTTGAGGATCTTGGCATACCGCAGAATCTGTCTGATGGCATCCAACAGTGGTATGTTGATATCGACATTTCTGAATGTTTCAAGGATCTCTTTGTCTTCCTTACCTTTTCGATGCGGAATAGAGGTTGGACTTTCGGTACGGAGGTTTCGTTTGAACTTGTTTGTCGTTTTCAGGATTTTCCTAGGCGATTTCTTGGCCATGATTCCTGCCAGGAATTGGTTCCAGTACCTTTCCACTTCGCTATGTCACTGCATTTGTGTTTTGCCTCGGGTTTGGTTCTGTTTGTGACGGTAGCTTACCTTGAGAACTCATTTTCTCAATTGATGTGGTCAATTCTCTTATAGATGCCTCGGTTTTCTGTAGAAAATCAAGCATATTAGCTGCTAATTTATTGACCAAAGTTTCTAGAGAATTACCTGAATCTCGTGGCTGTTGTGGAGCTCGATTTTGGTATGGCTGTTTATATCGTGGATTGGCTTCATAGCTTAAGTTAGGGTGGTCTCTCCATCCAAGATTTTACGTATTAGCGTAAGGGTCGTATCGCCTTTGTGGTGGCCCAAAAAAATTTGCCAAAACATCTAAATGAGCCATAATATCATCATACAAACTGGGATATGCATAAGTTGTATGTTCAGGTGTAGCACATATTCCGCATAGTCGGGCTGGTTTGACTTTTTTTTGCAACAAGAGAACTCACAATAGTAGTAAGTCTATCAACTTTATCTTCTAAGTTTGAATTACTTAGCTAGTGAACCCTTCTAGGGGGTTCAGGATTGGCTCAGAACTGTTGAGTATTTGTAGCCATTGTGGAGATTAAGTCTCTTGCTTGTTGTGGAGTCATGTTGACCAACGCTCCTCCACTAGCGGCTTATACCATATTCATCTCCATAAGTTTCAGGCCTTCATAAAAGTATTGGAGTAAAGACTGTTCCGTTATACTGTGTTGTGGGCAACTTGCACAAGTTGCCCACAACTTTTTAAATTGCTCCCAATAGTCGTACAGAGACTCTGCGTCTTTTTACCTTTTTCCCATGATTTCTCTTCTTAACTCAGCTTCACGGGATGCTGGAAAAAACCTATTGAGAAACAAACAAGAAAGATTAGCCCAGGTCATTACATATTCAGGAGGTAAATAAAATAACCATTCCCTAGCAGAATCTGCTAAGGAAAAAGGGAAAGCGCGTAATTTGATTTGGTCCTCAGTTACCCCTTGAGGTTTCATACTAAGGCAAACCATATGGAACTCTTTCAAGTGCTTGTGGGGATTTTCATTTAACAACCCACGAAAAGTTGGCAATAGCTGGATTAAACCTGACTTCAGTTCAAAATCTGTATCCATAGTAGGATACGCAATGCACAATGGCGGTTGTTCTACCGGAGCTTCGGCCAGTTGCCGAATCGTTTGAGCCATAGGTTGAGGTGCTAATTAGGGTCTTCGTTAACCTTAGCGTTAAGCACTTCTTCTGGGGAATCGACCTTTACTTTTTCGCCTTCAAAAGTTTGAGTAGGGTTTTTGTTAACCCTAGACTCTGCTTCGTCATCGATTCTGTTTTCTGGCGGTGGATTACTTTGAGTCCTAATCAATGCTGACTACTTTTTTCTTAGCTTTGTTTCCTTGCGATTAGCTCTCGCAATCTTTTCAATCTCTGAATCAAATGCAAGAACACCTGGACCAGATCTGGTCATAAGAAACAAAAAACAAGATTAGTACATTACCGATCCCTAGCAACGGTGCCAAAATTTGATGCGTCGTTGAGAGCACCAAAAATATCCTATTCCCTGTAAAATAGTAAATATAACAGTAAAATGGAAGTAGGTCAAATCCTCAGGGATCGGATTGTACGAATGTCCTGGACATTTTCTTGGCCAAGAAAACCTGTGTTCTTGAAAAAAAAATTAAGAATTTTGAAATAAAATAAAAAAGAATTTAAAGTCGAATTGAAATTGTGAGACTAAACAAATTGCGAAAATTAAAATGAAGAATATAAAAATAAACAGAGTTTGGAAAAAGAGAGAGTTTCTTATGTGGCGAGATTCTAGCCTCCAGTTGTCTCGATCCGCTTTGGGTTCAATCCTTGGCTTTTAAGTAACCTTTCTCGAGCAGGATAAGCCAGTTATAGTGGAAGAGGACGCCTACGATCACCAGCTTGATCGCATGATTTCGTAACAGGTTTTAAATATTTATAATTACTCGTTCTTAAACTAACTATTATTGCGATGTAGGCAAGTTTACCTCTCGAACAGTAGTATAGTTTTAGCAAGACCGGATTGTCGAACCCAAAGGAACTAAAAGTACTAGTAATGACTGTCTTTTTATTATCTAGCCTAAGAATAAAGAAGTTCTGTTTTAATTAACTAATTATCTAAACTAAGAACGCACAGAGAAAAGAATTGGGGGATTGCTTTTGGGAAAAATCGACTGACTTAAGACAATACCTAAGGAAAAATCCACCTAGACTTTACTTGTTATTCTGGCTCCGAATTGGATGATTTATTCATTCAACTTGTTCCGTAGAGATCCCTAAGTTATGTTATTATCCCTATTCAAGACTAATAACGTCTAATCCCTAGATTGAATAACCGAGACTTTTCTCTAATTAACACTCTAGGGTTGCATTAACTCGATCTATGGATCCCCTTATTAGGTTTCACCCTAATCTGGCAAAATCTTGTCACCCTATGTCTAGGCGCGCAATCAACTCCGCTTAATTATGACAAATGTACTCTTAGACAACGTCTATTCCTAATCTGAATAAGAGCATATCTTGAATTAGTACCCTGGGATATCAAAACAAGAATTAAGAACACATAATTAAGAACAAGTTAAATATTTATCTTACGATTCAGAAAATAATAACAAGATTCGTATTAGGTTTCATTCCCCTTAGGTATTTAGAGGTTTTAGTTCATAACTAAACAAGAAAACATCTCAGAAGAATAAAGAATACAAAACATAAAGAAAACCCAAAACTCCTGAAGGGAAATTGAGGAGAGATCTTCAGTTTTGATGATGAATCCGGCTTCTGAGATGGATCAATCGGCTTTCTTGGAGTAAATCCTTATTCTCCCTTCTCCCCCTCCTTTTCTTCTTCATTTAGGGTGTATTTATAGGCTTTGGAATACCTAAAAGCCTTCAAAATTAGCATTTTCTGAATTGGACTCAACTTGGGCTTGGCAGGGACACGTCTGTGTTCGATTACTTAAGGTCGTGCTTGAACCTGCCAAATTGACACGGCCGTATGGTCTACTCGTGTGAGGAGGTCCAGGCCGTGTTGATTTCGTACTTTGGCCCATTTTCTCTGTTTTTGGCCCGTTTCTCGTTCCTTTCGCTCTCTTATGCTCTCTTAAGTATAAAACATGAAATTAAAGCATTAGGAGCATCGAATTCACCAATTCTAATGAGAAATCATCCATAAAATGCATTAAATATGGGGTAAAAATATGTATAGTTTACGGTTTATCAAATACTCTCACACTTAAGCATTTGCTTGTCCTCAAGCAAAATTCTCAACTCATAATCAAAATAAATTCTTCTCAACTTATAATTTCTATCGATAATATCTCAGAATAATCCATAGGTAGTCATACATTGAGAATTCAAGTAGAAGAACATAAAAGTTTCAAACATTCCAAGTTGAGTATTTAATCATACAAACATAGGTGTCTCTCCGCATCTAAGTAATTACCATTGATTCAAAATATCACAGAGTTTCACATCCTCACTAAAGATTCACTCAAATCACTTGAGGTGTTTAAGGACAATAAATAAAACACTCAATAGTCAATAATGAAAAGTCATTACCATAGGCTTGCATGAAAATCAAATCTCCACCACTATAATTTAAGATGATATATCAATCAAAAGGTCTTTAGAGGGTTGTAGTGAGGCTTGGTTAGGGGGGTATGGTCACAAGCTGAAAGAAAGGGTTAGAATTGAGATTGAATTGAAAAATTACCTAACTAGAGAAAGATTTAATCTTCACTTGCGTACAATAGAGCTTCTTCTCAGAATATGAAATTATAGATATGTATACATAGTTTTTTTTAAGAACAAGTTAAATAGTCATAGACTAACTTATTACAAACAAGACATAGCTAAGCAATTTTTTCAAATCAAATCTCAACAAAAATAGGAATCAAATTAATTTAGGAGATTTCAACAATAATGGGTTAAGGGTTAATATTGAGGTTGATGCAAAGAATGACTTGTTAGGCTCAAAGGGGTTTACTAAGGGTTAATCGTGGAGGTAGACTTTTCCTAGCATGAGTGGGTTAATCCTAAGTGCCTTAATCGTTTTGATATATCAAATCAAATGGTGAGGTCTCGACATGCATAATCAAGCAAGTTCTGGAATAACAGTTCAATACTGACGCACTCAAAGCAATAATAAAAGTGAGCATGAAAGGATTAACAGATGCTCAAAAGGCTCAAAAATCTCAAAAAAAAATTATAGGTTTTTGATGTTAAGACTTGTGAATTCCAATTCAAAGTAATACCTAGACTTGGGGAAACAACCTATAATTTAAAATTCTTAAAAGTTAACTTATCATGCTTGATTCTCTAATGTTTTAAAGTTTAAACAATCAATGCATAAATTTCTATGTTTTAATTGAAGGTATATCAATCCAAATCAGAAATCAATTAAAATTTTTCCTAAATATGATATGAGAGTTTTTCAGGAGAGCAAGGTGATTATTCAGGGATTTTTCTGATAATGACATGAATGCCCCCTACATTTAAGATGTACATTGCCCTCAATATACAAAGATATATATTAAAGTATAAGAATAAGAGAGGGGGAGAAGTAGAACTTCCTGTATTAAGAATGGATCTTATTCTTGGATTAGTGAGATCGAGTATTGGAAATAAATCTGGATGTCAAGCATGATTCTGAATGATAAAAAGAGAGTGAAGGGAATAATCTGATAGTAGTCACAAAGATAAGCCGTGTTTAAAAGGGAAAGAAATGAATCTTAAAAACTTAATGGGAGGAAAATAAAAGGATTATTCTAATTCTTCAAATGGCATGGCCGGTGCACAAGTCCTTGTGTGTCGTGGCTCGGTCGTGTTTGTCGTAAATTAAGATGTCGTCACACGGCCTTCTGGCACGCCCGTGTGCATAGGCCGTATGGCTATGTGATTATGTTACACGACCGTGTGTGATGTGGTTTGCTTCTCCCACAGTCGTGTAGCTCCTCACACGTTCGTGGTATTTCGATAGTGTTGTCCACGGGTGCTAGACACGGGCGTGTCGCACGCCTGTGTTTATTTGGCAGATTTGACCACGGCCATATCGCACAGCCGTGGCATTTTATTGTAGCCTGTGTTTGGGGAAATCTTTTACCCTGTTTCTGCATGCCATATTGCACGACCATGTTTCCATCTGTGTTGGTTACATGGCCTTAAGCACGGCCGTCTGCTAGGCTATGTGAAGTTAGGAACCTGTGCTTCAAGTACTCTGTTAGTGACCTAAATGTTTAAAACTTGAAATTTAAATAATTTACACTGTTAGTATTTGGGTTGCCTCCCGAGAAGTGCTTGTTTATAGTCTAAGCTCGACTGTTACCTTGTTAGTTTATTCAGGGTGGTTTGTGGAGTTGTAGCTCCTCTCCATCGACTTTAAAATTCTCACTATTATAAAGTTTGAGACGGTGTCCATTTACTTTGAAAGTCCCGTATGATGGGTGACTTACCTCTATTGTGCCATATGGAAGAACAGATTGAATTACGAAGGGTCCTGACCATCGTGATTTTAGTTTCCTGGGAAACAATTTGAGTTTTGAGTTGTATAGTAAGACGAGATCTCCAACTTCAAATTATTTTCGTTTCTTTAAATGAACGTTATGGTGCCGCTTTGTTGCTTCATTGTATAGGCGTAAATTTTCGTATGCATTGGCTCGCCATTTATCAAGCTCGTTCAGCTGCATCAACCTGTTTTTTCCTGCAAGTTCAGGATCTAGGTTTAGAAATTTAATAGCCCAAAAAGCTTTATGCTCTAGTTTAAATGGTAGATGACAACTTTTTCCATAAACAAGTCTGTAAGGTGATGTCCCTATAGGATTCTTAAAAGTAGTTCTGTAAGCCCATAAGGCATCATCTACTTTCATTGCTGAGTCTTTTCTATTTGATTCTACTATTTTTTCAAGGATTCGTTTGATTTCTCGGTTTGCTACTTCAACTTGTCCATTAGTTTGAGGATGGTATGGGGTGGCTGTTCTATGATGAACTCTGTATTTCTTAAGGGTTTTTTCAAATTGGGTATTACAAAAATGAGTGCCCCTGTCACTGATACTTGCTCTAGGTGTTTCGAATCTCGAGAAGAGTTTTTTAAGGAAACGTACTAGCACTCTAGCATCATTAGTAGGTAGAGCTTGGGCTTTTACCCATTTGGACATGTAGTCAACTGCTACTAAGATGTATTTATTCCCAAATGAACTGGGGAATGGGCCCATGAAATCGATACCCTAAATGTCAAATATTTCACATGAAAGCATATAGTGTTGAGGCATTTCATCATGTTTAGATATGTTACCTGTCCGTTGGCATTTGTTACATGAAGTAACATACCTGATAGCGTCTTTGAATAACGAAGGCCAATAAAAACCTGATTCAAGTATTTTGTGTACGGTCTTAGTTCCACTATAGTGTCCTCCGGTTGGCCCTGAGTGGCAATGTTCCAATATTTTTGATGTTTCTGATCTTGTAACGCATCTTCTAATGACTTGATCTGCACATCTGCGAAACATAAATGAGTCGTCCCAAAAGTAGTTTTTCACATCATTAAAGAATTGCTTCTTTTGCTGGTGTGTTAACTCTTTTGGGATAATGTTAGCAGCTAAAAAATTCGCGATGTCTGCAAACCGAGGTACCTCGGAGTTAGATATAGCAAAAAAGTATTCTTCAGGGAACGAATCATTTATTTCAATGTCATCTAGTTTTCTGGTATTGGATTTCTCGAGCCTGGACAGATGATCAGTCGCGAGATTTTCAGCTCCTTTCTTATCCTAAATCTCCAAGTCGAATTCCTGCAATAGGAGAATCCATCGAATGAGTCGAGGTTTTGCATCAGTTTTAGTTAAAAGGTAGTGAAGGGCAGAATGGTTAGTGTAAACAACAACTTTAGACAATATGAGATATGATCGAAATTTATCAAATGCAAAAACCACAGCTAGCAACTATTTTTCTGTAGTAGTATAATTTTCTTGTGCAGCAGTTAAGGTTTTGCTGGCGTAATAGATAGGTTGAAAATGCTTATCTCTTCGCTGTCCCAATACTGCACCTACTGCAAAGTCACTCGCATCACACATTAGTTCAAATGGCAAGTTCCAATCAGGTGCAAATATGATTGGAGCATTAATTAATTTATCCTTTAAAGTATTAAATGCTTCTAAACATTCCTGATCGAAGTTAAAAGGTATATCTTTTTCTAGCAGTTTAGTCAAAGGCTTAGCTATTTTAGAAAAATCCTTAATAAATCTTCTATAAAAACCAGCATGTCCTAAAAAGCTTCTAATAGCCTTAACCGAACTAGGAGGTGGTAATTTTTTGATTGTTTCTATTTTAGATTTATCCACCTCAATCCTTTTACTAGAAATTTTATGCCCTAATACAATACCTTCTTGAACCATGAAGTGACATTTCTCCCAGTTAAGCACAAGGTTTGTTTCCTCACGTCTTATTAAAACTCGTTTGAAATTTTTAAGGCAGAGATGGAAAGAGTTACCGAATACCGAAAAATCATCCATAAATACTTCCATGATATCTTCCACGAGTTCGTCGAATATGGCCATCATACAGCGCTGAAAAGTGGCAGGATTATTACATAATCCAAAAGGCATTCTACGATAAGCGAACGTACCATATGGGCATGTGAATGTCGTCTTTTCTTGATCTTCAGGAGCTATTGGGATTTGAAAGTAACCAGAGAGTCTGTCTAGAAAGCAGTAATACATGTGTCCGGATAATCTTTCCAACATTTGGTCGATGAATGGCAAGGGGAAGTGATCTTTTCTTGTGGCATCATTCAGTTTCCTGTAGTCTATGCAAACTCTCCACACTGTGACTGTTCTTGTTGGGATTAATTCATTCTTCTCGTTGGTCACAACCGACATGCCTCCTTTCTTGGGGACAACCTGCACGGGACTTACCCAAGAACTATCAGAAATAGGATAAATAATTCCAACATCTAGAAGTTAAATTACCTCAGCTTTTACAACTTCCTTCATGTTGGGGTTCAGACGTCTTTGAGCTTGTACACACGGTTTGTATTCATCTTCCATCAAAATTTTGTGGGTGCAAAAAGAAGGGCTAATTCCTTTAATGTCAGATATTTTCCAAGCTATGGCCTTTTTATGTTCTTTTAATACTTGGATTAATTTCTCTTTCTCCTTGGGTTGCAAGTTAGAAGCAATAATAACTGGTAATGTAGAATTATTTCCGAGGAATGCGTATTCTAAGTGGTTTGGTAATTGTTTAAGTTCCAATTTGGGAGGCTCATCAATAGCGGGTTTTTGCTTAAGTTTATCGTTTATCTTAATGCCCTCATATTCTACTTGTCTTGATGAATGGTCATTAGGTTCCTCACCTGTTTCCTCGCCTTGAGCTGGATAAGGTTCCGTCGTCTCCTTCTGTACAATTTTCTGAAAAAAGTCTTGAGTAATATGATCAACAGAGTCAATAAAATAACATGAATCATCCTGTTGCCTAGAGAATCTTATAGCATCATAAATTTTATAGATAATCTCCTCGTCACCTACTCTAAGTACCAATTTACCATCACCCACATTGATTACAGCCCTAGTAGTGACTAGAAATGGGAGCCCTAAAATTAAGGGTACTTCCACATCTTCATCCATGTCAAGCACAACAAAATCAACAGGGAATATGTATTTATCTATTTTTACGAGTACGTCTTCTATAATACCCCTAGAAGATTTAACGGATCTATCGGCTAATTGAATACTTATCCTAGTAGGTTTAGGTTCCCCAAGACCAAGTTGTTTGAACATTTTATATGGCATCAAATTAATGCTAGCGCCTAAATCAGCCAGTGCTTTTTCAACATTCAGACTACCAATTAAGCAAGGGATAGTAAAACTTCCTGGATCTTTCAGTTTGGTCGGCAACTTGTTTTGGAGTATGGCTAAGCACTCCTCGTTGAGTTCTACTGTAGGTAAGTCCTCAAACTTTCTTTTATTTGTTAGAAGCTCCTTAAAAGATTTTGCGTATGTAGGCATCTATGAGATGGCTTCAACAAAAGGTAAGTTGATATGTAATTGCTTAAAAATTTCAAGAAACTTACCGAATTGTGCATCAATGCAATCTTTTTTCAATTTTGCTGGATATGGAACTGCTGGTTTATATTCCTCCGGCACTGGTTTGTTACTATTTTTGGGTTTTTCTTCTCTGCTTTCGCTTTCCATGGTTTCTTGTGCTAACTTTTTTTCAAATTCCGCTAACACTTTCCCACTCCTTAGTGTAACTGCTTTGACATGCTCTTTTGATTTGGTGTTACTAAGTAAACTTCCTAATGGTCTTTCCGAGATCAGTTTGGATAGCTAGCCTATCTGAGTTTTGAGCCCTTGGATCGACGCTTGTTGATTTTTAAGTGTTGTCTCGGTGTTTTGAAAACGGATTTCTGACACTGATATAAACTTTAAGAGCATTTTTTCAAGGTTTGGCTTCTTTTCCTGTTGGTAGGGTGGTTGTTGGTAGCTCGGAGGATGTTGTGGTCTTTGATTTCCTTGACTGCCCCACGAAAAATTGGGTTGGTTCCTCCAACCTGCATTATAAGTGTTACTATATGGACTGTTTTGAGTTTGAGATTATTACCCATGTAGTTTAATTGCTCGTTATCCATGTTGTGGCCATAAGGTTGGTATTCCGAATGGTTTGTTCCACTACTACTTGCTTCGTACTATATTACTGGGTGAACCTGTGAAGAACAAAGAAAACCATCAATCTTTTTATTCAAGAGTTCTACCTGATTTGACAGCATGGTGACCGAATCGACGTTATAAACACCGACTATTTTTGTTGGCTTTGTCTTCATGACTTGCCACTGATAGTTATTTAGTGACATCTCCTCTATAAACTCATAGGCATCTTCCGGTGTTTTATTGTTGATGGTTCCACCAGCAGCTGCGTCAACCATTTGCCGAGTCGAAGGATTCAGACCATTGTGAAATGTTTGTACTTGGAGCCAAAGCGGTAACTTATGGTGAGGGCACCTTCTCAGAAGGTCATTGTATCTCTCCCATGCATTGTAAAGTATTTTTAAATCCATCTGCACAAAAGAAGAGATATCGTTACGTAATTTAGTCGTTTTAGCCGACGAAAAATATTTTAGTAAAAATTTTTCGGTCATTTGTTCCCAAATAGTAATTGACCCTCATGGTAACGAGTTTAACCACTGTTTAGCTTTGTTCCTCAATGAAAAAGGAAACAACCAAAGACATATGGCATTATAAAAAATGCCATTAATTTTAAATGTATCGCATAGTTCTAAGAAGTTCGCTAAATGAGTGTTGGGATCCTCATCCTGCAAACCATCAAACTGAACAAATTGCTGTATCATTTGAATAGTGTTAGGTTTTAATTCAAAATTATTTGCAACTACAGCAGGTCCAACTATGCTAGATTCAATTCCTATTAAAGAAGGTTTAGCATAATCATACATAGTGCATGGAGTAGGATTTTGATTAACCGCAATTGCAGGAGGTAACTGATTGCCTTGGTTTTCAGCCATCTCTTCGGTTGGGGGTTAAGTATCGTCTTCTTGCTCGTTCTCCGTGTATCTTAAGCTTCACCTTATTTCTCTTTGGTTTCTACGAACTGTACGATCGATTTCTTCGTCAAAAAGTAATGGTCCTAACGGGTTTCTTCCAGTCATAAACTATAAAAACTTGCCAAGAGAAAGAAAAAGTAGGTTAATAAATAATAATAATAAAATTAAATTAAATTTCACGAAAAATAGATTGCTAAAGTAATAAAAATTAAGCGTTCCTAATATCTTAGTTCCCTGGCAGCGGCGCCAAAAACGTGATCACGTGATTTTGTGATAGGTTTTAAATATTTATAATTACTCGTTCTTAAACTAACTATTATTGTGATGTAGGCAAGTGTACCTATCGAACAGTAGTATAGTTTTAGCAAGACCGGATTGTCGAACCCAAAGGAACTAAAAGTACTAGTAATGACTGTCTTTTTATTATCTAGCCTAAGAATAAAGAATTTTTTTTAATTAACTAATTATCTAAACTAAGAACGCACAGAGAAAAGAATTGGGGAACTGCTTTTGGGAAAAATCGATTGATTTAAGACAATACCTAAGGAAAAATCCACTTAGACTTTACTTGTTATTCTGGCTCTGAATCGAATGATTTATTCATTCAACTTGTTCCGTAGAGATCCCTAAGTTATGTTATTATTCCTATTCCAGACTAATAACGTCTAATCCCTAGATTGAATGATCGAGACTTTTCTCTAATTAACACTCTAGGGTTGCATTAACTCAATCTATGGATCCCCTTATTAGGTTTCACCCTAATCCGGTAAAATCTTGTCACCCTATGTCTAGGCGCGCAATCAACTCCGCTTAATTATGAAAAATGTACTCTTAGACAGGGTCTATTCCTCCTCTGAATAAGAGCATGTCTTGAATCAGTATCCTGGGATATCAAAACAAGAATTAAGAACACATAATTAAGAACAAGTTAAATATTTATCTTACGATTCAGAAAACAATAACAAGATTCGTCTTAGGTTTCATTCCCCTTAGGTATTTAGGGGTTTTAGTTCATAACTAAACAAGAAAACATCTCAGAAGAATAAAGAATACAAAACATAAAGAAAACCCAAAACTCTTGAAGGGAAATTGAGGAGAGATCTTTAGTCTTGATGATGAATCCGGCTTTTGAGATGGATCAATCAGATTTCTTAGAGTAATTCCTTATTCCCCCTTCTCCCCCTCCTTTTCTTCCTCATTTAGGGTGTATTTATAGGCTTTGGAATGCCTAAAAGCCTTCAAAATTAGCCTTTTCTGAATTGGACTCAACTTGGGCTAGGTAGGGACACGCCCGTGTTCGATTACTTAAGGCCGTGCTTGAACCTGCCAAATTGACACGGCCGTATGGTCTGCTCGTGTGAGGAGGTCCAGGCCGTGTTGATTTCGTACTTTGGCCCATTTTCTCCATTTTTGGCCCGTTTCTCGTTCCTTTCGCTCTCATATGCTCTCCTAAGTATAAAACATGAAATTAAAGCATTAGGAGCATCGAATTCACCAATTCTAATGAGAAATCATCCATAAAATGCATTAAATATGGGGTAAAAATATGTATAATTTACTGTTTATCACAGCTCTAAGAATTTAGACTTAAGATTTGGCAGAACCTGACTCTAGCCAATAATCGCTTTTGTGGGACTATCTTCTGCTAGATCATCACTTCCCAACAGCGAATACCATGCCGTTTTTTCTCTTGGATTTGCCGACCTCTGACACAGAAAGCCAACGAACCGACTGTGCAACCTTCCCAAAATGTACAAAGCGGCCGTTCATTGCACAAGTTGAAAAGATCACCTATTAAGGGACATGGACGGAAGTGTCAACCCCGTAATGTGGAGAAGCGATGAATACCTTGTTGAGAAGGCTAAGCACAAATTCTAAGCCTCATGAACCTTTTTGGGGAATTTCGACAACCTTCGGCTAGATTGGTTTAGTGGCTCATGATTTTTGGGAAAGAAATAAATATAATAGAAATGAGATTTTTATTGAAGAAAATATGGAGAGAACAAAAGACAGAGTTTTTGGGAGAGGGAGTGTTTACAGAAAGAAGATCGACAAATTTGTGTCACTTCATCCCCTATTTATAGTACTAAGAAACCTAGCCTATTCCTAATTAAATTCTAAAAGATAAATACAAATAAATAAATATAATTAAAGATAAATAAAAATAAATCCTAAAATTAATCTAAATAAAAATCCTTAATAATTATCCTAATATAATTGAAATTAAAATAGAGTCTTGTGCTATAAAATCTCTTTTTTTGTATTTTTACCCAAAAAGTCTTCCATACTTTGTATTTTCGGCACCATTTCTCTCCTACTTCGCATGCTGGCCCAATTTATCTTTAATTTCACACTTTTTGCCCCAAATTTCCTTTTATCTTCAATTAAGTCCCTACAAGACAAAGAACCATAAAATAGCCCAAATTAGTAGGACATACTCAAAATAAACATGTAATTAGCACACAAAAATATGATGTTCTAGAGTATTATCATGAATGAGTTCATGCGCTATAACGATATTATCATGAATCATCCTACCCAGGACAAAAGTGCTTTGATTTTGGCTAATGCAATCGATTAGGAATACTTTCAATCGATTTTCCAGCACCTTAGCAAGAATTTTGTATATATGCCTGCACAAACTTATTGGACGAAAATTAGTGAAATTACAGGGATCCTTAATTTTAGGGATTAAAATAATAATAATTTCATTTAAAGATGATATATTTCCCTCTCCATTAAGAACATCCAAGCAAAATCGCATTGTATCCTTGCCCACAATGTCCCAGTGCTGCTTGTAGAAGTTCCCCGATAGGCCATCTATTCCAGGAGCTTTTCTAGGGTCCATCTGTTTGATAGTTTGGTTAAATTCATTCTCATTATACTCCCTTGTGAGCCAATCATTCTTCTCCCTAGAGATACTCTCACTTATAAAGCTCAAATCATACTGGGTGATATCATTACCATTGAACTGGAATAAGTTCTAATTTTTTTTTTTAGCAGTATTACAAATTTCCTTACTATCTGTGACCCAGTTTCCAATCTCATCTTTAATCCTCTTAATGCTATTCTTCTTTAGTCGACCTGTTGCTTTAGCATAGAAATATTTAGTATTTCCATCACCTTCCTTTAGCCATTGAACCCTCGATCGTTGAGCCCAGTACCTCTCCTCCCTAGCATGCAGGTAATCCAATTTACACTGAGACTCCCTTAATCTCTTTACATTGTCACCATAATTTGGCGAGTCGATTATGCTATTAATATTATTCTTCAAATTGCACATGTCTTTCTTCATCCTGCAGTATTTATTTCTTTGCCAATTACCAAACAAGTCACGCACATTTTCCAATTAATTCCCATAGTTACTTCCATCTTTTTCCCAAGCCTTATTAATAATGCTCTTGACATCCTCCTCCACCGCCCAGCACTCTTCATATCGAAATCGTATTTTGTTATCGTGGGGGTGACCTTTAGGCTTGCGACTATACAAGTCCAACAAAATGGCATCATGATCAGACTGAGATTGCCTAATGACACTAGGTGCAATGAAAGGAAATTTCTCAGCCATAGAAACAGACGTAATGGACCTGTCAAGTCTCTCCTTGAACAACCTATCCCCTTCACTGTTATTAATCCACGTGAACCATCCTCGATCCTGCTTAATATCCACAAGAGCCAAGTCATCTAAAATATCACGGAAGTCATTCATTTGAGCCCTCACAATTCGTCGCCCACTATCCTTCTCTGCATCATTCAACACTGCATTAAAATCGCTGCCCACAACCCACTCTTCATTGACAGCAGCACCAACACTTTTAAGAATATCCCAAGAGCTATTCCTTTCACTAGGATTAGCATGACCATAATAACCAGTAACCCGTATATTACTATTTCTTCCCATCTTTACTAAAGAGTTAATATGATGCTTAGAATAGCTTTGAATAGTTACATTCATTTCGTCCTTCCACATCAACACGAGACCCCCACTCCTCTTTTCTAAACTCACCACTAACCCATTTTGCATCCTGCATCTATTTTGAACCCTTTGAAAGTCAATAACATTCATTTTAGTTTCACATAAAAAAATAATATCAAGGTTGTTAGCAATTAACAATTGTTTAAGTTCTCGAATTGTCGCAGGTGACCTTAACCCACGGCAATTCCAACAGAGGTACTTCATTGGTCCTGGCGGGGCTGTTCACCAGCCACCGCCTTCAAAGGTGTTGATCCATTCATTAGCTTTTTATGGACTAATCTATTAGGACTTTCTTCAAATAACTCCCCGTAGTTTCCTCTAGATCTCTTTCTTTTTGACTTTATTTTTCCTGTAGATTTACGTCCAATTTTTATTACCCTTTTTATAAGTGGTGTACTTGTTTCTGATTCATCATCCGTATCCTTAACAAGTATCGTATCCTCTTGATCTTTAATGCCTTCAACTCGAAAACCTCACTGGTATTTCTGTATTGCAAACTAGTTTCCCCTTTATCCCCTTTAATCATTTCTATGCCATTCCTCCACAGCCCATTGTTTTGGTTTGTAACTCCTACAGGAACTCTTAACCAATTACCATATTGGAATATATTGTTCTGACTTTCATTTTCAATCATCTTCTTCTCAATTTTTTGTGTCGTGTGACCTATCTGGCCACAAATATAACAGACTCTTTGTTCAAAGGTGGCAACTACAGCAGCAACATGCATGCTACCATGCAATCATGCACGAGCATGCAAGTGACCAAGTAGTCCAGCTGAGGCATTGAAATGTCCATGGTGTAATCTGGTTGAAGAACCACTTTTGTAATAGTTGACTTTTGTTAATTTGTTTGTTATCTTTTTATGTAATGTCCAGCTAAGATTAATTATGTTCTTAGCTGATTTAGCAGTCATTTTTAGAGGTCATTATGCTGATTTTACAGCTTAGATACTTGCACAAGCAAGCTTTGTTTTCTTTCTATGTAACCCATCTTCTTATGTATCATTTTTTTTATGAGTGAAGTAACAAGCATAGCCAACTTGTTCTCTCATCTTTGTTCATCCGTTTTTGGTTCTGTTTTGAGCTTTCAAACACAAAATTTCTTTGTTTTGTTCTTGATCATTTGATCGAAACTTAACACATACTTTACCCAGGTATAATACTTTGTTGCTCCAGTTTCAACAAGTTGTTCATACTTTACCCGGGTAAAATAGATTTGTTATTCATCCTGTGTGAAAAACTCAACACTCTTGGCAATCTCTCGTATTGAATCACACAAACTAACTCCCCTTCCTGAACCATATAATACACAACCCTTCGCAGCGGTTTTTTTGTATCTATGATGATTCTAATTCGCATGTAATATGTCCATCTGCCGTCTCTGTCTCGCCAATGTATAGCTAAAACTTTCCCTATTGCATTTCCAACCTCTAGTGCCATCTTCCTGTCCATGTATTCCATTGGTATATTTGAGATTCTAACCCAGAAAGGTGAAAGATTATACTCATACTCCTCCATTGTTTTGTCTTTAATATAGGGAACCAATGTAAATAAGCATTGGTCAAACAACCATGGAGAAAGGTTTAGAATTCTCTTTCTATCTTCTTCATTGCAAAATTTCACCAATATAACTTCTTCTTTGAGGGATACAAAATTTACATCTTCTTTTGTGTACCATAGCGATTTAAAGACTCAATGCATTGCTTCCCTGTTCACTTTCTCCTCTGTCATCAATTTACCAATGGCCCAATCTTCATAACCTTTTGTATTGTTACTGTCTTTCTTCAGACTGACCACCTTCTTTACTTCCTCCTCTGAAAAGTTAAGATTTGCCAACCAAAAACTAATATTTTCTTCCAGGATTACCAAGATAAGGGAGCAAAGAGTCACTCGAAAAAACACGCCCACTCCACAATGCCCAGATAGTGGCAACTCAGCAAGATAACAATGAAAACCAGGATAACAGAAGAGTAAGAAGATAGAACTGATCGACGGTAATTAAAACAACTAACAAAACTAAAACTGAAGTTTGATAAAAGAAAACCTAAAAAAAATCTAATCCCAAAGACTCAAAGAAAAGCAAAATAAGCCCCCTTAAAAGGCAAGAAAATCTATAAAAAATAACCAATAGAAGATAAAGAGAGACATTAAAACTAATCCATGCAAATTATACCTAGTTTTTGCATAAAAGACGTGTAGAATCATGCTAAAGAAAACGAAAACAAATAAAACAAACAAAAAAATCAAGATAAAACCAACAAACTTGATACCTGATTCAGAGATCTATCACGTCAAAATAGTGACATGAATGACAAGAATAACCATGACTTTCCACAAAAAAGTCTTCTTGACACCTAGGACAGCTTGCCACCGCTACACAACCGCCTCACTGTCAGTAGCGAAATCAACAACCCACACCACCCAATTATTCTTTAAGAGAGAATGAAGATGGAAACTTCGTTCTAAAAGTAAAAGATTGATTAAAAAATTGTGATTTAATGACTTTTTGTTTGACAATGATTTAACCCGTACTCAAGCACAAATTATACTTGAAAAGAATAAAGTGATAGTTTCTGATATGAATGTTAAATGATATGAAATGTTCGTATTTGATCTGAAAAGTCTAATAATATTCCGTAATCCTGTACTGGCGATGGATAAAGGTTAGGGGTGTTACAATATTGTAATATAACCCCTCTTTGTTTTCCTATCTTTTTATTTTTCAAGTTTAATTATATTTTATATTTTAAAACAATATTGAACTACTTATCATGTTTTTCAATTATTATTGCATCACTCACATAATTAATTTAAATTATATTGAACTACATATTTTATAAAATTTAAAATTTTCATGATTGAATTTTCTCATCATATTTGAAATTTCATGATTTTTTTAAAATTTTTGTTTTTTATTTTGTTAAATGTAACTTGATTGTTGTTAAACTCAAGTATAAATAATAAATTAAGCCTAAAAATTATATTTATTTTAAATGTAATGATAATTTTTGGATGTGATTTTGATAAAAAGTTATTAAAGTTATCTTATTTTAATATATTATTTAAGAACTTCAAACGAAAGTATTTTAAAACTATTTATTAATTTTAATATTAAATTTTATAATTGTGAAAATATATTAAAATGCTAAATGTAGTATCCAAAATGACGATAATTGATACTAAACTAGTTAATTTTCAAATCAAAAGTAGTTAATTTAAAATTAATTTAAATTTAATATGCACAGTTAAATTATATGGTTTTTGATAAAATTAGAATCTGTTTGAATGATTTTCATATTCAAATAAATATTGTTAAATTATTTTTTATTTTAAAAATAACGAGTAATATATTTATAAAATATGTAGTTCGATATATTTTAAGTTAATTTTAAATTTAATAATAATGTGAGTGATGCAATAATAATTAAAAAACATGATAAGTAGTTCAATATTGTTTTAAAGTATAAAATATGTAATTAAACTTGAGAAATAAAAAATATGAGAAAACAAGGAGGGTTATGTTGCAATATTCTTAATCTTTTTTGTTGGGTGATTTTGGCCATTTGTTGGTCGGCACCACAGCCTTCTAAAAAAAATATTTTTTAATTAGATAAAGGGGTGCCGGTCATTAATGTGCCAGCACCCCAAAAATTTTCTTTTTTTGAGAAAAAAATATATCGGTGTCGGCCATCTAGTGTCCAAAACCCTAAAAATTATTTTTTTAATAGAAAAAAATAGTGGTGCTGGCCATCTAGTTCCCATAGTCCAATTTTACTATTCATTTCAAGTCATTTGGGTTAATATTTTTGAACCAGGGTCATTTTTGTAAATATTATTTTTAGGTCAAATGGGTAAAATAAACGACAAACAAAGTATATGATACATCACTATACTCTATTGCGAAGTGGTAATTCATGCAATGACGAATTCAAATCACAAAGATACGAGCTTATTTGAAGTTACGAGCTCAAACAAAGCTACAAGCTCATTGAAGTGTGAGCTGCCAAGGGTTTTGACAAACCCCCAAATGAAGTGCGAACAAGATTCGCATATGCTGGAATTGATGTTTTTGTTTAATCTGTTAGTTAAAGTTGACTTGTTGAAACAAGCAGAGTTAGTATTAAAATGATGTTTTTAGATACTGGTTTGACAAATTAGTTTGTGTACAAGTTTTATTTTTACTTTTCCAAAATGTTTTGGTAGAATTAGTTGATAACTTGTAACCATTTCACTTATATATTGTAAATTTTTGGAATGAAAAAGATGATGAATATACAAGCAGTTCATTCTATCTGCTAAGTGTTCTCTTTGCTTATCTTTGTTCTGATCTCTCGGTACAAAAAACACCAACACACTCAGACTCTACAGGCTTAACGCTCTTGCGCCAAGTGAATGAAGTTGAAGGATTACAAATCAAGAGAAATGAGAAATGGGTGCCTATTAAATCCATCCCTACAGCATTTATCATCAATATTGGAGACATGGTGGAGGTAACATAAGCATAACAGTACTTGAAACTCCATCACTTGACTGATTGAATATGTAAAGTGCCACTAATCGAAAAGATGTACATGCATATTATGAGCAATGGAGAATATAAAAGCATAGAACATAGAGCAGTGGTTAATCCGGAGAGAGAGCGGCTGTCAATTGCAGCACTTCACTATGAAAACAAGAATGCTAAGATTGGCCCTTTGCCAGATCTTGTTAAGACCGACAAAGCACTATATAAGACTATACCAGTTGAGGACTTCCTGAACTTGAAGCTGAGCGGCAAGCTTGATGGGAAACATCTGTTGAATCAAATGAAGATCTAGTTCAAGATCTTAGTTCACTTTATCAGCTCTTTGTCCTTGTTAACATTTTTAAGGAAATGGATTGTTATGATCCGATAGTGTTAAGTAACAATATACCATGAAGGTGAGTAGGGTGAAGCTAGAAAATTTTTTAAAAGGACTGAAATTAAATTGTAATTTTTACGAACGTTTTAATTGTCTACATCTTTTAAGGATTAAATTAAACTTTGATCATTTTTAGGAAGGACCAAAGTGTAGTTTTATTTTTAAAATTTTTAAATGTCAAAATAAAAATTTTTCCGGGGTTAGGCACCTATCACTCCCCTAGCTATTGCCCTAGCTACGCCCCTTAGGGGAGATAATAAAAGCTGGTTTGGGCTTTTGCATCTAATCAAGAACTTTCATTTTGTTCATTTGAAAAATCAAGTGTTACAATGGTGAAATAGTGTTGGAACAAGGGCAGCAAAACAAAGCTAAAACAAAAGCAAAAACAAAAAGAACTGAAGCAAAAATAAAAAATGGAGAGAGTTTGAATGAGAAGATAACCGGACAACAACCATTTTCCATTGATAATTTGAAAATATAAGTTACATAAAATTGGACAGTTACCTCATGATGTAACTGCTCCCACTAATGCATAACAAATATAATCTTTGAATTACATACAAAAATAAGCTGACATACCAACCATTACATCAAAATTCAAATCAAAACTAATCCTACCTACTTTAATAACAAGTTACAAGTTACATATCAGCTTGAACAAGTTACAATTGGACCAAAAATAAACAAAAACAGTGAAACTAGCTGCTGCACTCGATTCTGCACCAATGCTGGTCTGCTTGATGAGCTGCTGCTGGTCACATGTTGCATTGCAGGCGAATGCTCAACAAATAGTGTACTCAATGAAATTGAAGGAGAAATCAGAAAGAATGGTAGGTTTCTTAACCCTTAGACCTTAGGTTTGCTCAAGAAATGACAAAGTAAGGCCTTCAAGAGACCTACTAAGAAATAGTTTAATGAAAAAGTTAATTGTATTATATCTTTGTGATTAGCCAATTGCTGTGCAATTAATCTTTATGGCCTTTCCTTTTTATCGCTTGGAATTTGTGCAAGGTGCATTATAGAAATTAGAAATGATGGATAACAAAATGATTAGAGGTGTCTGTATTATAGAAATTAGAAATTACTTAACGCATTATTAACGAGACATGTTAAGAGTAGTATTTAGCATATAAACAGATAAAAAAAATTCTCAGATGAGATCTTGAGACAGCTTCACAGAAATGGACACAAAGGTGGTGAGCAGAGGATTTGCTGGTTCTTTACCTGTTGATAGTGTCCAAGCACTTGCATCCAAGAACCTGAAGAACATCCCATCCAGATATATCAGACCTGAGGTCGAATTTGTAGTTTCCATAGATGAATCCCAGCAGATTCCTGTAATTGACATGAGCAAATTAGATCATGATGATGGACAGAAAAAACTCCATCAGGTTTGCAAAGACTGGGGTTTCTTCCAGGTACCTAATTTAAACAGAATTCTTAAAGAACCATAACTTTTTTTTTTTACATCAATGGACTTAGTAGTTCATCTTTACTGACGTTGAAACAGTTAATCAATCATGGGATAGCAGATGAACTGATTGAGAAAATGAAGATTGACACTCAAGAGTTCTTTAAGTTGCCATTGGAGGAGAAGATGGCTTATGCACAGCTACCAAATGAGATTGAAGGTTACGGTCAAACCCTGGTAAGGTCGGCAGATCAAAAGCTAGATTGGAATGACATGCTCTTTCTTTTTCCCCTGCCTGTGCCGTTAAGGAATATGAGATTCTGGCCGATCAATCCCCCTTCCTTCAGGTAAATCAATAGACAATAATGATCCTTCAACTTCATGACCGTATTAGGATGTCTGTAACTTGAGTTGTTTTCAGAGAAACTTTCGACAAGTACTCGACGGAGTTGCATAAGGTTACGATTTATCTCATTTGCCAAGAATTTGGGGACTGATCCTAAGATGCTTTCAAGCTTTTTCGAGGATGGAGCACAATCTATAAGAATGAACTATTATCCACCATGTGCAGAGGCAAGCAAGGTTTTTGGTGCATCTCCACACTCTGACGCCACAGGCTTAACACTATTGCTTCAAGTGAATGAAGTTGAAGGCTTACAAATCAAGAAAGATGAGAAATGGTTGCCTGTTAAACCCATCCCTGGCGCATTGATCGTCAACATTGGAGACATAATAGAGGTAACATGAAAATATTTGTAGCTACATACAGACTTTAGACTTCATGGACTGTATATGTAATGTGCCTCGAAGTGAAGAGATGCTATGAATGCAGATTATGAGCAATGGAGAATATAAAAGCATAGAACATGGAGTTGTGGTGAATCAGGAGAAAGAACGGATGTCAATGGCAGCATTTCAGAGTCCGAAAGTAGGTATCGAGATTGGACCATTGGCAGATCTTGTTCGGAAAAACAAAGCACAGTACAAGACTATGTCACTTGAGGAGTTTCTGAGACTGAGGCTTAGCAGGAAAGTTCAAGGGAAACATATGTTGAATCAAATGAAGCTCTAGTTCAAAATCTTATTGACTTTATCAGCTCTTCGTCCAATGTTAAATCTCTTCTTTTGCGACTTGTTTTCAATGTTTGAAATAACAGGATTATTGTATCTGGAAATGCAACAATTTGTGAAAACTATATTTAAAATCGATTGAGCTTATTTGACATGTTTCCAACTGCATGAAACTCCTAAATAGCGTTTGACCCATACTCTTAAAATCTAAGCTAACATTAACACTTTTGAAGGAAATGGATTTTTATGATCTGTTAATGGTGTTAGACCATGAAGGGGAGATAATAAAGTTGGTTTGGGCTTTTGCATCTAATGAAGAAGTTTTCTTCAGTTCATTTGCAAAATCAATTGTTAAGACAGGGAAATATAAATGTATTTACCGAAATTGTTAGAGAAATTAGAAAGAATTTGTTGCTGCAAAAAAGTATATGTATCTGGTATTAACGAAAGAATCTTTATTAAATTATAAATTATAAATTATAAAAATCATATTCTAGCTAATAAATCATATTTCGTTCATATTAAAAGTGTTGGTATTTTATCATTAAAGAAAACTGAACTAGAAGTAAAGTAATTAAAATGGAAAAGATACATTGGAAAAGATACATTTTATTGAACTGAAACCAGGTGTTTATATAGTAAACAGTTTAACACTACTTACTAAAAATAGGCTACTAACATAATCATAATCTCTAAAAAAATTTATAAAAATATGAAACAAATCAAAATTTATGATTTATATCTAAAAATAGGTAGATTATGATAACCCAAGCAAATCTTCAACAAAAGAATAGAAAAATTGTATTTCATTCTAACATTGCTTTAAACACATTCTCTTTTATTTTTCTTTTTTATCTTCTCTAAAATCTCTTCATCTTCTTTTTCTTTTTCTTTTTCTTTTTCATTGTTTTCTTTATGTTATTCTGATTACTAAGTAATTTTAGATTAGCTCGTAACAAAATGGTGGGATTTTTTCGAGAAAAATGACAAAGTAGGGTCTTCAAGGAACTACAAAGAAACAGTTGATGTCAAAATGATTGCATTAAATAGTTCTGATTAAACAAATGGTGTGCAATTTTAATTTCTCAGTGTTTATAGCCTGTCGCCATTAGTGCAGGATCGTTTCAGATTTCCAAATATTTGATCCCAAAGTGAAGGCGTCAAAAAGCTTCGAAAATAATAATTAAAAAAGGACATATTTTTCAATAATTCATGCAAAGGACAAAAATGATTTAGTGGTGTTATATCCTTTCAATAATTCATGCATTAACATGATAATTTGAGCGTACTGTTTAACTTGAGAAAGCTTTACGGCAATGGAAACAAAAGTGGTGAGCACAGATATGTTTGGTTCTTTACTAGTTGAGAATGTCCAAGCTCTTGCATCCAAGAACCTCAACAACATCCCATCCAGATGCATCAGACCATAGGTCGAATTCAATGTAGTTTCCATAGATGAATCCCTGCAGATTCCTGTAATTGATATGAGCAAACTAGATTCTGATGATGAACAGAAAAATTCCATTTGGCTTGCAAAGACTAGGGTTTCTTCTAGGTACATAATCTAAACATGTTGGTGTTTAAGAATCAAAGCAAGCTGCCAATGTGACTTGAGCAACAAGGCTCAAGACTTGCAGAAGAAACAAAAGCAGAAATGTTGCTTAATGAACAGAATAAGAACAAAACAAAGATCAATGGAGCATATGGATGAAAAAATGATAATTTTCCATTAACAATTAGCATTGGCATATTGCCATTACATATATTAGTCATTGATCGATCAAAACAAAGCAAATTTCACCTAATACTTACCTAACACCACTAATTACATGGAAACTTGATAAAGTAACTTGCACACATAAACAAAGCTGATTTATCAGCTCAGTCACTACCTAATTACATCAAAATTTTCACTAACTAAGTTCAAATCAAAGTAAGTTACAAAACATGAACTTGAAGTAACAAAAACAAGTTGAATTTGGATAGCACCAATAAACTTCAGCTGCTGCATGCATGTTTCGACCTGCATGGCCTACTCCTTGGCTGTATGAGTTGCATGGAGGCGAACTTCATCACTCCTCCTTGGTTTCCATGCTGCTAACTCCCATTTTCTTTCTTAATTTGGTGAACCTTGACACACCAAAGGCCTTTGTAAAGATATCAGCAACCTGTTCCTCTGAATTGCAATGAATTAGTTCTAACTCTCGAGCTTGTTCCATTTCCCTTACCACATACAGCTTGATGCTGAATAGCTTTGTTCTACCATGGAAAATAGGATTCTTTGCAATTGCAACAGCAAACTTGTTACAGAATAGATCTCTGTTGCTTCCCTTTGATGTAGGTTCAAATCAGCTAGGATTTTTCTTAGCCAAATAGCTTGATTAACAGCACTTGTAGCTGCAACATACTCGGCTTCTGCTGTTGACTGAGCCACCATCGATTGTTTCCTTGAACTCCAACAGAACATTGCTGAACCAAGTGTAAATGCATAACCAGATGCGCTCTTCATATCATCCTTTGAACCAGCCCAATCACTATCAGTATAGCCTACCAATTTCAAGTTTTCAGTTTTGCTAAACTGCAATCCATGGCTCAAGGTGCCTTTGATGTACCTGAGCACTCTTTTTGCTGCTTGAAGATTTTGCATATCGCAGCAGTGCATGAACCTTGAAAGCACATTAACAACAAACATGATGTCTGGTCTTGTTGCAGTTAGATATAACAGGCAACCTATTAAGCTTCTGTAGGTAGATTCACTAACCTGTTCATGGTCTCCTTGGCTTGACAGTTTTATTCCAAAGGCCACAAGTGTGCTAGTTGGCTTGCAATTCTCCATAGAGAACTTGTTCAAGATCTTTACAGCAAATGTTTTCTGTCCTAAGAAAATTCCACTTTGTGTTTGCAGCACCTCCATTCCTAGGAAATATGTCATCTGCCCCAAATCAGACATCTCAAACATGTCCTTCATTTTGGCTTTAAAATCAGCCAACATAATCTGGTCTCCTCCTGTCACCAAGAGATCATCTACATAAAGAGACATAATGAGCTGTGTTTCAGCTTGTTCCTTTTTGACATACAGTGTTGGCTTACTGATGCTTCTCTCGAATCCCAAGCTAACCAGATAGCTATCAATTCTAGCATACCAGGCTCTAGGAGCCCGTTTCAAGCCATACAAGACCTTTTTAAACCTATATACCATGTGTTCTTTACTAGACATAACAAAACCTTGAGGCTGGTCAATGTAGATTTCTTCTTAAAGGAAGCCATTGAGAAATACAGATTTCATATCTAGTTGATGAATGATCCACTGCTTTTGTGTAGCCAAAGCAACTAACAATCTGATTGTATCTAGCCTGGCTATTGGTGCAAAAGTTTCCATGTAGTCTAAGCCATATATTTGATTGAACCCCTTGACAACAAGTCTAGCTTTCAGCTTGTTTAAACTACCATCAGCATTTTGTTTGGCTCGATAGACCTATTTTAAACCAATGGTCTTTCTATTAACAAGCTTTTCAACCACCTTCCATGTCTGATTCTTTTGAATCATCTTGATTTCATCAACCATCGCTTGCTTCCACCCTTCATCAGCTTCAGCTTCTTCAAAATTGCTTGGTTCCACTATGACTACTTGAGCCCTTTCATAAATCTTAGTCAAGGGTCTTGTTCCCCTGACTGGCTCATCATCAAAGTCCATTTCTGAACCAATTTCATCAGCTTGAATCTGACCTGCTATCAGTTCCTTAGAAACTTCCTGTGGTTCATTTCTTTCCCAATTCCAGTAAGTCTTCTTATCAAATACCACATCAGTGATAGCCCTAATTTGACCCTAGTCAGAAAGTGGTTTCGGGACCACAAAACCGAGTCACAAAAATAATTAAATGTTATATTCTATGCTTATTGTATATGAAAGTGCATGTGTGAAAATTTCATGCTTTGATTTTGTCATTTGTATGTGAAATTATTAAATGGGACTTATGTGAGAAATTTTGAAAATGTGATAGGTAAATTTGTAGTGGCCAAATATTTTATGATTTAAAATAGGTGGACTTGCATGTCAAATTTCCCACTTTAATTTGTAGTGGCCGACCATAATGATGATGATAAACAATATATGCATTTTAAATTAGCATTATAAAATTTAATGGCTTTATTATTATAAAATAAAGATAAATAAAATAACAAAATGAGGAAAAGGACAAAGCTTGTTCATCTTTGTTCTTCATAGCCAAAATTAGGAGAGGAAAAAGCTCAAGCAACATTTGGTCATTTACTACATGATTCAAAGGTATTTTCCATGTATTTTCTTGATATTCTTGCGAAATTAGCATGGTTAAAGCATTGCTTAGTTAACCCATGTTTAAATTTTGAAAAATTTTGTGTTGTGAGCATTCGGTCATGAATTGAATTGAAGGAAATGGTTATTGTTTCATGTTCTTTTTATGAGTAATGGTAGATAAGTGAAGTTTGAGCTAGTTAAATGTTCATATAGGTGGTTTAGATGATAGGGAAAATCGACTTGTGTGTATGTGTAGTTGCCGAATGTGAGAGATAATATTTGAGTAATGTTTGTGTTTTAAAATGATGGTATGGAGATTTAAGCTTGATAAAATTTTGTTGAGAATGAATGAAAGAAATATGTGTATTCGGCTATGGATGATTAGATAATAAATTGGTGTGGATGCTTTGATGAGATATGCACAATTATAAGTTGAATTTAAAGCTTGTTAAATTTGTCCTTATCATTGCCGAATGAGTTTCATAGTTAAAGAAAATTGTTAAAGTATTTAGATAATTGATACTAGGTTAATGGTGTGTGTATAAATTATTTAAAACATAAATTTTGTATAAGTATTAAAGGTTGTAGATGAATTCGGCCTTGGAAGAAATTTTGGTATAAAATGCTTGAATGTTAAATAGGTTATTGCTTCAATGACCGAATGTGCCCAAGGCTAATGCATGGACTAGTTGATCAATATGTGTTAAAAGGGAAACGTAAATAAATACCTATTTGATGAGCTATATATATATATATTCGGCTATATGGTAAAGATATGTATATGAAAATATGATAAGCCATATGAGTTTTGTGTTTGTGTATGTGAACTAAGTATACAATGAATATTCAGCTATGAAGGTTATAGGTTAAGTCATAGGAATTTTGGTAATGTACATATTCGGTCATTAGGGTTATATGTACTTTGGCTATGTGAGTTATGTGTTAAGGCAAGTTACTTATTTGATATATGTATTCAGTCATAAAGGTGTACATGAGGAAATGTTAAATTAATTGTATTAAATTGCTTAATGTGAGTAAAATTGTGTATGACCATTTTGTATTTGAGCTAAAAGTAGCTATATGACCTATTAAATTTCTTGTCATATTCGGCCATAAGCTAGCATGATGGGACTTTAATAAGTTAAATTTTGTTTGAATTAGCTCAAGAGCATAGAGAACCAAGGTTGGACAGGGGAAAAGAGAAAGTAGTTGAATAGCCGATTCGAGACTGTTCGAAAATATTCGAGGTACGTTTTAAGTAGTTAAATATAAATAATATTCGATAATGACATGATAGATTATGAGAATTAAGTATTACTTGTCATATATGTATATGGCCGAATGGCAATTGTAATGGAAGTAAAATGTGATATGCTTTTATGATCAAATGATAGTGTTAGATCAATATGAGTAAGATATTATGTGTAATCTATCAAATGATAAATGTGAGCGATGAAATGAAATAAAAGTGAATAAAAATGTAGGATGATATATTCGAATGATGCTTGTACCTAATTTGGTGTGATTGTGTTATATGAAACTTGTTGATTTGAATATCGTACAATAGTATTCGGGCCTTTGAGCCTAGAAGGCTATAATGCCGGCGAGATACTATTCGGGCCTTTGAGCCTAGCAGGCTATAATGCCGGTGAGATACTATTCCAGCCTTTGAGCCTACTAGGCTATAATGCCGGTGAGATACTATTCGAGCCTTCGAGCCTAGTAGGCGAAATGCCGGTGAATGAATTCAGGTTTAAAACCTAGCAGGCTGAATGCCGGTGATTTGATAAAAGTCTAAGACTAAGATACCTCGTGTTAGAACGACAAATGAATACATTCAATACGTTAAGTTGGCTAGGTACGTATTATGTACTTATATGTGAGTATGATTTGAATTGAATCATAAGTGTATAATGTGATACATATGTGAATAAATGTTATATCTATATCTACGATCATGATGCATTCGATCAAGGTGTGAAAGTATGCGAAAGTATTTGATTTATTTATGCTATATGAATTCAGATTAAGTGAAATAAGAATGCTAAATGTGCATTATGTGCTTGTGTATATTCGGCCAAATGACAATATATTAGAAAATGACCTATTGAGAAATTGAATAATTGATGTATAATTGAGTTTATTTGTTTGCATTGCTTAAAACTTACTAAGCTTATGAAAGCTTACTCCTTTTGTTACGTTTCTCTGTTTTATAGATTGTTGACTTCAGTCACTTGCTCGGGGAGGGATTGTCAGCAACTCGCCACATTATCTATCATTTTGGTACTACTATGTTTTGGAGCTAGTATGGCATGTATAGAATAGACTTAAGTGAATGATATTTGAGATGTTGTTATATATAAGCCATGCGAATATGGCAACTTTTGAATGTCGGTATAAGTCTGAATTTCGATCTTTGATTGTGTTTGACTATGCATATAATTGCTAATGAAATTATGTATATGTGAATGTACAAATGTAGTGTTTTGGATCGGTAACTCTTCATAACCCTCTCCAGTGACGGATACGGGTTATAGGGGTGTTACATTTTATTGGTAGCAGAGCTACGGTTTAGTCGATTCTAGGACTAATGTAGTGCGTGTGAGTCTAGCTATACATGCCATAAAGTGTTAATATGATAGTGTGATGATTTCTGACAATTGAAACATGTTTTTTGTATAATAATGAATTCCGATCCCGATCGAGCGGTAGCTGATGATGTAGAGAGCGTAGCGCCTGCTTTCGCGCTCGGGACAGCGCCGTTGGACTTTCAACTGATGCTAGTAATCCAAATGATGAGGCTAAACAAACCTTCTATGCTATGATGAACGATTGGTTTACTCAATATGTTCGAACTAATCCGGCTGTTTCACATCCCCCCCCCGACTAATACAACCCCTGCACCCGTGGTACCTCTTGTAGTTGACCCGTTGGGGTTGAGCAAGCCCCCGATTGATAGAATTCGGAAGCACGGGGCTACTGAGTTCAAGGCTACTGACAGTGATGATGCCAAACAGGCTGAGTTTTGGCACGATAATACCATTCGCATGTTTGATGAATTATTGTGCACACCCGATGAGTGCTTAAAATGTGCTATATCTCTGTTACGAGATTCTGCCTACTATTGGTGGAATACCTTAGTTTCAGTTGTGCTGAGAGAACAGGTTACTTGGGAATTCTTTCAAACCGAGTTCCGCAAGAAATATATCAGTCAAAGATTCATCGATCAAAAACGAAAGGAATTTCTCAAGCTCAAACAGGATTCTATGACAGTTACCGATTACGAGCGAAAGTTTGTCAAACTTAGTAGATATGCTCAGGAATGTGTTTCGTCTGAGGCTATCATGTGTAGACGCTTTGAGGACGGGTTGAATGAAGACATCAAACTATTGGTGGGTATTCTGGAAATCAAAGAGTTTATAGTGCTTGTCGAGCGAGCTTGTAAAGCCGAAGAACTCAGTAAAGAGAAAAGAAAAGCTGATGATGGAGCTAGAGACTTCCGTAAAATATCTTCGGGAAAATCCTTTCATCAGTCATTGAAGAAATTTAGAGATGACTCAGGCCGATTTAAGAATACTTCAGGTTTTTCTAGAAGGGACCGTGATCGACCCCTGTGAGTACGTGAGCCACCTCTGTTGCCAGTGTCGGAAATGATCGTCAGGATAGATCTGAGTGCAAGCATTGTGGTAAATGGCATTCAGGAAGCTGTAGATTTCATGACCGCTTTTGTTTCAAGTGTGGATCAGCTGATCACTTTATCAGAGACTGTCCGAAGTTAGTTGAACAGAATACTGATCCGAGTGGGAGACCTAGTAATACTGCAACACGAGGTAGACCACCTAGACATACGGGTAATGCTAGTGGAAATCAGAGAGGGACCAAAGATACTACTGTACATTCTGAGGCTCGTGCTCTTTCCAGAGCCTATGCTATACGCTCACACGAGGATGTTTCTTCGCCAGATGTTATTACCGGTACTTTCACTCTTTTTGATACTGATGTTATTGCTTTGATTGATACCGGTTCTACTCATTCGTATGTGTGTGAAACTTTGGCATCCAGTAAGACTCTACCTGTTGAGTCTACTGAGTTTGTGATTCGGGTGTCGAATCCTTTGGGTCATTATGTGCTAGTTGAAAAAGTATGTAAGAAATGTTCCCTGATGATCCAAGCTTCTTGCTTCCCGGCTAATTTAATGTTATTACCATTTGACGAGTTTGATGTCATTCTCGGTATGGATTGGTTAACTGTGCATGATGCAATAGTGAATTGCAAGCGAAAGACAATTGATTTGAGGTGTTCAAATAATGAGATAATTCGAGTTGAGTCTACAGATTTGAATGGATCACCGGTAGTGATATTCTCGATGTTGGCTCAGAAATATATGAAAAAGGAGTGTGAAGCATAACTTGCGTACGTACTGGATAGTAAAGAATCAGAAAGAAACTTGAGACTGTGCCCGTGGTTTGTGAATATTCGGATGTGTTCCCCGAGGAATTACCTAGATTACCACCTATTCGGGGGGTAGAGTTTAGTATTGAACTAGTACCAGGGACTACACCTATTTCGATAGCTCTGTATCGTATGGCACCAACCGAATTAAAAGAATTGAAATCTCAGTTGCAAGAGTTGACAGATAGAGGTTTTGCTTGACCGAGTTTTTCTCCCTGAGGCGCACCAGTGTTGTTTGTGAAAAAGAAAGACAGAACCATGAGAATGTGCATTGATTATCGTCAGCTTAATAGGGTAATGATAAAGAATAAATATCTGTTGCCGTGAATCGATGATTTGTTTGATCAACTGAAAGGAGCCTCAGTATTTTCGAAGATAGACTTGAGACCGGGTTATGATCAATTGTGAGTTAGAGACTCTGACGTGCCTAAAACTGCTTGTAGAATGAGGTACGGACATTATGAGTTCCTAGTGATGTCGTTTGGGCTCACTAATGCTCCTACTGTTTTCATGGATTTAATGAATCAGATTTTCAGACAGTATTTGGATCGGTTTGTAGTCGTGTTTATAGATGACATTTTAATCTATTCACGCGATGAAACTGATCATGCTGAGCACTTGAAGTTAGTATTGCAGATTTTGCGAGACACAATTATATGCGAAGTTCAGTAAATGTGAATTCTGGTTGAGAGAAGTCAGCTTTTTGAGGCATATTGTATCCGCATCGGGCATCCGAGTTGATCCGAGTAAAATTTCAGCTATACTCGATTGGAAGCCTCCGAGAAATGTTTCAGAAGTTTGAAGCTTTTTGGGACTTGCCGGGTACTACAGACAATTTGTGAAAGGTTTCTCGATGATAGCAACACTGATGAAAAAGTTGCTTCAGAAAGATATCAAGTTTGAGTGGTCAGAAAAGTGCCAGAAAAGTTTTGATCAATTGAAAACTCTTTTGACTGAAGCCCCAGTGTTAGTTCAGCTAGAATCCGGTAAAGAATTTGTGATCTACAGTGATGCATTTTTGAATGGTTTGGGCTGTATGTTGATGCAAGAGGGTAGAGTTGTAGCGTATGCTTCAAGACAATTGAAGCCACATGAGGAAAACTATCCGACTCAAGATCTCGAGTTAGCTGCTATCGTTTTCGCTTTGAAAATTTGGCTCCACTACTTGTATGTATTCCGATCACAAAAGCCTCAAATACTTGATGACTCAAAGAGATTTGAATTTGAGACAAAAACGTTGGCTAGAATTATTGAAAGATTACGAGCTTGTCATTGATTACCATCCGGGAAAGGCTAACGTGGTTGCTAATGCTTTAAGCCTAAATCACTGTTTGTTTTGTGAGCAATGAATGTGTAATGGCCTAAATTCAAGGTTATCGGAACAGTGGTTTCGTAACCACAAATCCGATTTAAAGAGAAATTTATTTCAATATTTTTGCATGAAAATTGATATGATAGGAAAATCATATGAAAATATTGATAGAAAAATTTTACCGATTTAGTGGTTAGTTAGAAAAAGAAATTATTGAAGAAATTGGGTAAAAACAAGATATCGGGACCTCTATCTTGTAAAACGAGTCAAAAATAATTTTATAAATATTTATGAAATGTTATTAGTGTGGTAGTAAAATTTCGTTAGGAAATTTTAATGTTTGGGTAGTCAATTAAATGAAAAGGACTAAATTGTAATAGGTGTAAAAGTTGCTAGAATGATTAAATAGCTTAAGAGTCTAATGAGAAAGGATTTAAAAGGCAATTAGACCCAAACTTTATTTGGGCTGGACGGCAAGGGTATGAAATCAGCAGAAAAATTGATAAATTAAGGGTAAAATTGGAATATTGCAAAATTAACTAAATAAAGCTAGGACTAAATAGGAAATATCTAGATTTCTCTTCATTTCTCTTCAATTCCAGCAGCTAAAAATGCCATAGGAGGGTTCTGTAAGCTGGTATTTCATAATTTTTTCACCAAGTGAGTTAATCCTTGCCTTTTTCTTGTAATTTTTGTGTTTCTAAGACTTTTACAACTAGGTCCTACTATTAAATTCATTAGTTTTTGATTTCATGGATGAAATTGAAAGTCACCATGGTTGAGTGCTGTAAGTTTATGATGAAATAGAATGAAATTAAAGCTTTAATTTGTTTATGAGATAATTTTATTAGGTAATTTCAATAGAAATTGATTTTTAGGACCTAATTATGAAAATGCTTGGAATTAAAGTCTATTGCTGAAATTCTGATTCCTAAAGGTTGTAAACTAGTTTAAGGTGATAGAATAAAATATTAATTGAGAAAAATCAGTTCAATTGAGAGGCTAATTGAGTAGGGATGAAATTATCATTTATTAAAAGCTTAGGGAAAATGGTAATAAACGACTTGCACAAAAGCAGTTTGGACAGCGACGAGAGACTAACTTTGAAAAATCACCATAAATTTTAAAAATCGAATTAGAAGATGAAAAAAATATGGAATTAAAGCTTATTGAGTCTAGTTCTTCATAGAAGAAATAGTGTAAGCAATGTATTTGTAAATTTTGAGATATAATGACTTTTGTGAGACAAGGTCAGAATGAATTCGGGTTCCCCTGTTCTGACTTTGAAAAATCATAAAAAATTTAAGAAAAACAATTAGGGGCTTAAGTTTATATGTATAGAATCATTAATAAGTCTATTTTTAATAGTATAAACAAACGAGAACATCATTTGAATTCTGTATGAAGAGATAATTAATTTTTAGTGAAGAAGGGTCAGAACCGTCGATAGCAGAACAAGGGTGATTTTAAAGAATAAACTATACTGATTGGCTAAACTAAAAATTCTGAAAATTTTATCGTAAAAAGATATGTAAGTATAGTTTCAGGGAAAATTATCGGATCCTAAATTGGGGTTCTGTATCTCAAGATAAGAATAATTTAGTGACTATGACTCAAGTAGATAGCTTTGAATGAACTATAAATAATAGTTGAATTATAGAGAATGTTGCATATGAACATGAAATGTATTAAATTGATAATTAAATTTATTTATTTAGATCCAGAAGATTCAAATACGAAGCTAGATTGAGGAAAGGAAAAATTTCGGGATTAGTAGATTTTTTTTGTTTACAAACAAGTATCAAGGTAAGTTCATGTAACTTGAATTATATTCTTAAATTCTTGAAATGCATGTTTTTGATATGAATATGATTTGAATGTTCATTATATGAAAATTGATGAAACATTGATATATTTGATAAAATGGGAAGAAATCCCGGTTGAATGAAAGGAAAATTCGATGGATCTTTGAAAAGGAATTGACGGTAAAAAGGATCTCGCCCAGACGGGTGATCCTATCCTGATATAGCCCTTTCGAAGAATATGTGTAAAATGGATTTAGCCTGGACGGGTAATCCGAATTACGGTCTGAATTTAGCCTGGACTGGTAATTCAGATCCAAGCTTATTAGAGTAATTGTCGTTGCAGGATTTAGCTTTGACCGGTAATCCCACAATACTCTATGAGTTTATATTTCGGGATTTAGCTTTGGACCGGTAATCCCGCCGCAAGGTTGAGGTTCACGGAAGTGTGCTCTCTGAAATGGATATGTGCGCACATGAATATGAATTGACGGACCCGGAATTGTACATTAAAAGTGTACCTCTAAAAAATCCATCGAAATTTCGATAAATTCAACGGGATAAATATGGAAAAATAACAAGGAAATGGAAATCATGGTATTGATGAGCTCATCAATCATAGAATATATTATTAGTACATGGAAATTATTATACTAACTTGAATGTTGAGTTTGTGCATATTAGGGTAATAATGCATTGAATGGATATAGGAATGTTTATCGTATTGTATTGAAAATATTAGGTAAGTATAATTCTTGTTACATGAGCTTACTAAGCACAAAGTGCTTTCCTTTTTCCCTGTTTTGTAGTGTTAAGAGCTCAGAGGTCGGATTTGGTCGGAGACATATCACACTATCAACCTCAGGACTTCGGTATATAAAGAAACTTTATTTTGGAAATCAATGGCATGTATAAGCTAATAAAGTAAATGATTCTGTGAAATAGATGTAGAGTTAGCCATTGGTATGGTTAACAAACCTGGTTTTGGGTATGTGATGACGTTATTTTATAAATATGCATGAATTTATCTTGAAATATGTTGAATTGGATTGGTTGATTTGGATTGGTCTCGATATAGTATTGCAGAGAAGGTTAGATATCTGTAAAGGGATTATATTGAGTTTTCCTAAAAAAAATAAATCGTAAACTCCGGTAATACCTCGTACCCTATTCCAGCAACGAATACGGGTAGGGGGTATTACATTTGTTAGTATCAGAGCTACGGTTTAGCCGGTTCTAGGACCGATGTAGCAAATACAGGACTAGCTATACATGCCATTTAAATTATTATTGATAGTGTGATATCTCCTGACCATTTAAAATGTGTTTTTCTTATAGTAATGTCATCCGACCGAGCTCAATCTGAGGAAGCTGGGAGTCATGCTCCGGCTTTAGTACAAAGAGAAGAAACTAGCAGTAAAAGGCCCGAGACAGAGGGTCGAGGGGACGAGGCAAAAACAGCCTTCTTTCAAATGATGAATGAATGGTTTAATCAATACTTAAGAACTAACCCTGTAGTGCAGCAAGTTCAAGCTCCCCCTCCTGCTCCTCCACCAGTTCCAGAGATCCCACAAGGTACAGGTACTGAATTTGTCAAAAAAGGGAAAGCTCCAGTAGATAAAATTCGAAAATATGGGGCCGAAGAATTTCGAGTAGCAGTTGATGATGATTCCGAATAGGCTGAATTCTGGTTAGAAAACACTACTTGGGTTTGAGAAGAATTATCTTGTACACCTGAAGAATGTCTGAAATGTGCCGTCTCATTGCTAAAGACACAGCTTACCATTGGTGGAATACTAAAGCTTCAGTTGTTCCGAAAGAAGAAATTACATGGGAATTCTTTCAGACCGAATTCAAAAAAAAAAATATCAGTCAGAGGTTTCTCGATCAGAAGAGAAAAGAATTTCTTGAGTTGAAACAGGGTAACAGATCAGTATCTGAGTATGAAAGAGAATTTGTTCGATTGAGTAAATATGCTCGAGAATGGGTACAGTCGGAAGCTGAAATGTGCAAACGATTCGAAGAAGGGTTGAATGAAGACATTAAACTACTGATCAGAATTCTTGAAATTCGAGAGTTTGCTACATTGACAGAGAGAGCTTATAAAGTAGAAGAATTAAGCAAAGAAAAGAAACAGGATGAGAGGGAAGCTCGAATTTTTAGTAAAAGACCGATGGAAAAATCCCAGTTTTCTGCTTCAAAGAAATTGAAGAAGTATCAAGATCGTTCTACTTCAGCCATTGGGTATTCGGGCAGAGAGCGAGGTTCTCAACGCAATAATCCAAGGCCTTCTACTCCATCAGTGACCAGTGTTGGCAGTGTTGGCACTCCTAAACCGAGATGCCAGTACTGTAATAAAGCTCATTTTGGTGAATGTCGATTAAAGAGCGGGGCTTGTTACCGATGTGGTTCTTTTGACCATTTCCTCAGAGATTGTCCAAAAAGAGGTGAAAAAGAAGCTGAACAAATATCAAAGCTGAGTAATCCAGTTTCGAGAGGTAGACCACCTTGACCATTCGGTAATGTTAGTAGTAGTCGAGGAGCTACAAAAGATACTGCAGGTAGGCCTAAGGCACGAGCACCTGCTAGGACATATGCCATTCGTGCCAGAGAAGATGCCTCAGCACCCGATGTTATTACTAGTACATTTTCTTTACTTGATACTGATATTACTGCATTGATTGATCCTGGTTCTACGCATTCATATATATGTGTTAAACTTGCAATTATTAAAAATTTATCTGTTGAACCTACTGAATTTGTGGTTAAAGTCTCGAACCCCCTGGGCCAGTCTGTGTTGGTGGATAAAATTTGTAAAAATTATCCACTAATGGTAAGAGGTTATTGTTTCCCGGCTGATTTGATGTTACTGCCATTTGATGAATTTGACGTGATATTGAGCATGGATTGGTTAACCCAGCATGATGCGGTAGTAAATTGTAGACAAAAATATATTATGCTAAAATGTTAAAATGGTGAGTTGCTCCGGGTTAAATCTGATTAAACAGAGGGGTTATCTGATATGATTTCAGTAATGGCAGCACAGAGGTATGTCAAAAAAGGGTATGATGCTTACTTGGCTTATGTACTTGACACTAAAGTATCTGAGTCAAAAATACAGGCAGTTCTAGTGGTATGTGAATTGTCCGATGTGTTTCCAGAGGAATTACCAGGATTGCCACCAGAAAGAGAAGTGGAATTTTCTATAGATTTGATTCCAAGAACTACTCCGATTTCCATAGCTCTGTATCGGATGGATCCTACAGAATTAAAAGAGTTAAAGACACAGTTGCAAGAGCTTGGTGATAGAGGTTTTATTCGACCGAGTCATTCATCTTGGGGTGCTCCGGTTCTGTTTGTGAAAAAGAAAGACGGGTCTTTGAGATTGTGTATCGACTACCAAAGAACTTAATAAAGTAACCATAAAGAATAAGTACCGTTACCGGATTGATGATTTATTTGATCACCGAAAGGTGCTCTTGTGTTTTCAAAGATTGATCTTGATCGAGGTTATTATCGATTCTGGGTAAAGGAGTTAGATGTGCCAAAACAGCCTTTAGAACCAGGTACGGGCATTATGAGTTTCTAGTTATGCCGTTTGGGCTAACTAATGCACCTACAGTATTCATGGATTTGATGAACTGGATATTTAGACCGTACTTAGACAGATTTGTAGTAGTATTCATTAATGATATTTTGGTTTATTCTCGGGATGAAGAAGAACATGCAGAACATTTGAGAATTGTGTTGCAAATTCTACGAGAGAAACAGTTATATGCTAAATTCAGTAAATATGAATTTTGGCTCTGAGAAGTGGGTTTTTTGGACACATTGTATCTGCCGAAGGCATCAGGGTAGATTCAAGTAAAATATCAGCTATTGTCAATTGGAATCCATCGAAGAATGTATCTGAAGTTAGAAGTTTCTTGGGTTTAGCTGGTTATTATCGGAGATTTGTACAGGGATTCTCTATGATAGCTTCTCCAATGACTTGATTATTGCAAAAAGATGTAAGTTCGAGTGGACTGATGAATGTCAACAAAGTTTCAACCGATTGAAAGACCTATTAACGAAAGCACTTGTATTAGTGCAGCCTGAACCGGGTAAGGAATTTGTTATTTATAGTGATGCCTCATTAAATGGTTTAGGTTGTGTTTTGATGCAAGAAGGTAAAGTAATAGCTTATGCTTCAAGACAACTTAAACCACATGAAAGCAATTACCCAGTACATGATCTTGAATTAGCTGCTATTGTATTTGCACTGAAGATATGGCGGCATTACTTGTATGGTGAGAAATGTCATATTTATACTGATCATAAAAGCTTGAAATATTTGATGACACAGAAAGATTTGAATTTGAGACAGCGCAGGTGGCTTGAACTGATAAAGGACTATGATTTGATTATTGATTACCATCCGGGTAAAGCTAATGTTGTAGCTAATGCTTTGAGCCGGAAATCTCTATTTTCTTTACGAGCTATGAATACCCGGTTATCATTGACTAATGATGGTTCAATCCTAGTAGAATTAAGGGCTAAACCGACATTTTTACAGCAAATATGTGAAGCTCAGAAGAATGATGATAAGTTACAAGTTAAACGGGCACAGTGTGAGTCAGGTAATGATTCTAAATTTTAGATTGGTTCTGATGGTTGTTTATTATTCAGAGGTAGGGTATGTGTACCTCAGAATTCAAAGCTCATACAGAAGATTCTATGCGAGGCTCACAGTGGTATTATGTCTGTACATCCGGGAAGTAATAAAATGTATAATAATCTGAAAAAGATGTACTGGTGGTCGGGAATAAAACGTGATATCTCTGAGTTTGTATCAAGGTGTTTAATATGTCAGCAAGTTAAAGATGAACATCAGGTACCTTCGGGGTTACTTCAGCCAATTACTATAACAGAATGGAAATGGGAAAGAATCACTATGGATTTTGTATCAGGGTTACCTTTGTCTTCGAGGAAAAAAGATGCTATTTGGGTAATTGTTAACCGATTAACAAAGTCAGCTCACTTTATTCCAGTACGTATGGATTATTCTTTAGATAAACTAGCTGAACTGTACATATCTGAGATTGTCAGGCTACATGGAGTGCCTGTCTCCATTATATCAGATAGAGATCCCCGATTTACGTCTCGTTTCTGGGACAAATTGCAAGAAGCCTTTGGTACTCAGTTGTATTTCAGCACTGCATTTCATCCTCAGACAGATGGTCAATCTGAACGTGTAATTCAAGTATTGGAAGATATGCTCCGATGTTGTATACTAGAGTTTGAAGGTAATTGGGAGAGGTATCTACCTTTGATTGAATTTGCTTACAATAACAGTTATTAGTCTAGTATTAAAATGGCTCCGTATGAAGCTTTGTATGGTAGAAAATGTAGAACACCGTTATATTGGACAGAGCTTAGTGAAAGGAAGATACATGGGGTTGATTTGATTGGGAAACAGAAGAAAAAGTAAAGGTTATTTGGGATAGTCTAAATGTAGCTTCCGATCGTCAAAAATCATATGCCGACCTTAAACGAAAAGAGATTGAATTTCAAGTCGGTGATAAGGTATTCCTGAAAGTGTCTCCTTGGAAGAAAGTCCTCCGATTCCGTCGAAAGGGTAAACTGAGTCCAAGATTTATCGGGCCTTATGAAATCATAGAAAGAATTGGTCCGGTCACTTATCTATTGGCATTACCACCGGAACTTGATAGAATCCATAATGTTTTTCATGTATCTATGTTACGACGATATCGATCAGATCCTTCACATGTTATTTCTCCGACGGAAGTAGAGATTCAACCGGATATGACTTACAGTGAAGAACCGATCAAGATATTGGCACGGGAGACAAAAGAGCTTAGAAATAAAAAGATAAATTTGGTGAAAGTATTGTGGCAAAAGCACGGGATTGAGGAAGCGACATGGGAACCGGAGGAGGCAATGAGGAAACAATACCCAAATCTCTTTACTGGTAAGATTTTCGAGGACGAAAATCCTAAAAGGGGGGGAGAGTTGTAATGGCCTAAATTCAAGGTTATTGGAACAGTGGTTTCGTAACCACAAATCCGATTTAAAGAGAAATTTATTTCAATATTTTTGCATGAAAATTGATATGATAGGAAAATCGTATGAAAATATTGATAGAAAAATTTTACCGATTTAGTGGTTAGTTAGAAAAAGAAATTATTGAAGAAATTGGGTAAAAATAAGATATCGGGACCTCTATCTTGTAAAACCAAGTCGAAAATAATTTTATAAATATTTATGAAATGTTATTAGTGTGGTATTAAAATTTCGTTAGGAAATTTTAATGTTTGGGTAGTCAATTAAATAGCTTAAGAGTCTAATGAGAAAGGATTTAAAAGGCAATTAGACCCAAAAGTTAGTTGGGCTGTACGGAAAGGGTATGAAATCAGCAGAAAAATTGATAAATTAAGGGTAAAATTAGAATATTGCAAAATTAAATAAATAAAGCTAGGACTAAATAGGAAATATCTAGATTTCTCTTCATTTCTCTTCAATTCCAGAGCTAAAAATGCCATAGGAGGGTTCTCTAAGCTGGTATTTCATAATTTTTGCACCAAGTGAGTTAATCTTTGCCTTTTTCTTGTA
Source organism: Gossypium arboreum (assembly GCF_025698485.1). Lineage (NCBI taxonomy): Eukaryota > Viridiplantae > Streptophyta > Magnoliopsida > Malvales > Malvaceae > Gossypium > Gossypium arboreum. Next base: position 113,665,425 of record NC_069081.1, on the reverse strand, counting down.
ATTTTTGTGTTTCTAAGACTTTTACAACTAGGTCTTACTATTAAATTCATTAGTTTTTGATTTCATGGATGAAATTGAAAGTCACCATGGTTGAGTGCTGTAATTTTATGATGAAATAGAATGAAATTAAAGTTTTAATTTGTTTATGAGATGATTTTATTAGGTAATTTCAATAGAAATTGATTTTTAGGACCTAATTGTGAAATTGCTTGGAATTAAAGTCTATTGCTGAAATTCTAATTCCTAAAGGTTGTAAACTAGTTTAAGGTGATATAATAAAATATTAATTGAGAAAAATCAGTTCAATTGAGAGGCTAATTGAGTAGGGACGAAATTATCATTTATTAAAAGTTTAGGGGAAAAATGGTAATAAACAGCTTGCACAAAAACAGTTTGGACAGCAGCAGTAGACTAACTTTGAAAAATCACCATAAATTTTAGAAATCGAATTAGCAGATGAAAAAAATATGGAATTAAAGCTTATTGAGTCTAATTTCTCATAGAAGAAATAGTGTAAGCAATGGATTTGTAAATTTTGAGATATAATGAATTTTGTGAGATAAGGTCAGAATGAATTCGGGTTCCCCTGTTCTGACTTTGAAAAATCATAAAAAATTTAAGAAAAATAATTAGGGGCTTAAGTTTATATGTATAGAATCATTAATAAGTCTATTTTTAATAGTAGAAACAAACGAGAACATCATTTGAATTCTTTATTAAGAGATAATTAATTTTTAGTGAAGAAGGGTCAGAACTATTGACAGCAGAACAGGGGTGATTTTAAAGAATAAACTGTACTGATTGGCTAAACCAAAAATTCTGAAAATTTTATGGTAAGAAGATATGTGAGTATAGTTTCAGGGAAAATTATCGGATCCTAATTTGGAGTTATTTATCTCAAGATAAAAATAATTTAGTGACTATTACTCAAGTAGACAGCTTTGAATGAACTATAAATAATAGTTGAATTATAGAGAATGTTGCATATGAACATGAAATGTATTAAATTGATAATTAAATTTATTTATTTAGATCCGAAGATTCAAATACGAAGCTAGATCGAGGAAAGGAAAAGTTAGGGATTAGTAGATTTTTTTGTTTACAAACAAGTATCAAGGTAAGTTCATGTAACTTGAATTATATTCTTAAATGCTTGAAATGCATGTTTTTATATGAATATGATTTGAATGTTCATTATATGAAAATTGATGAAACATTGATATATTTGATAAAATGGGAAGAAATCCGGTTGAATGAAAGGAAAATTCGATAGATCTCGAAAAGGAATTGACGGTAAAAGGATCTAGCAGGACGGGTGATCCTATCTGATATAGCCCTCCAGAAGAATATGTGTAAAATGGATTTAGCCGGACGGGTAATCCGAATTAGGTCAATTTAGCTGGACTGGTAATTCGATCCAAGCTCATTAGAGTAATTGTCGTTGCGAGGATTTAGCTCGGACTGGTAATCCCGACAATACTCTATGAGTTTATATTGCAGGGAATTTAGCCTGGACTGGTAATCCCGCTACAAGGTTGAGGTTTGCGGGAGTGTGCTCTCTGAACTGGATATGTACGCACATGAATATGAATTGACGGACCCGGAATTGTACACTAAAAGTGTACCTCTGAAAAATCCATCGAAATTCCGATAAATTCAACGGGATAAATATGGAAAAATAACAAGGAAATGGAAATCATGGTATTGATGAGCTCATCAATCATAGTATATATTATTGGTACATGGAAATTATTGTACTAACTTGAATGTTGAGTTTGTGCATATTAGGGTAATAATGCATTGAATGGATATAGGAATGTTTATTGTATTGTATTGAAAATATTAGGTAAGTATAATTCTTGTTACATGAGCTTACTAAGCACAAAGTGCTTACCCCGTTTCCTTTTTCCCTGTTTTGTAGTGTTAAGAGCTCGGAGGTCGAATTTGGTCGGAGACACATCACACTATCAACTCAGGACTTCGGTATATAAAGAAACTTTATTTTGGAAATCAATGGCATGTATAAGCTAATAAAGTAAATGATTCTGTGAAATGAATGTAGAGTTAGCCATTGGTATGGTTAACAAACCTGGTTTTGGGTATGTGATGACGTTATTTTATAAATACGCATGAATTTATCTTGAAAATATGTTGAATTGATTGGTTGATTTGGATTGGTCTCGATATAGTATTGCAGGGAAGGTTAGATATCTGTAAAGGGATTATATTGAGTTTTCCTAAAAAAAAATAAATCATAAACTCCGGTAATACCTCGTACCCTATTCCAGCAATGAATACGGGTAGGGGGTATTACAGAATGTGCATCTGTCTGTGTCCGCTGATGATGTGTTAGTAGCAGAATTAAAAGCAAAACTGTTATTGATACAACAAATCCGTGAAGCTCAAAAAGTTGATGATGAATTAGTTGCAAAGCGAGCATTATGTGTTTCGAAAGAGGATTCAGAGTTTTTGATTGATAGCAATGATTGTTTGAGGTTCAGAAATCGATTATGTGTTCCGAGAAAGTCAGAGCTTATTCCGATGATTTTGAACAAGGCTCATAACAGCCGAATGTCAGTTCACTCGGGTAGTACGAAAATGTATAATGATCTAAAACGTCAGTATTGGTGGCACGGTATGAAATGAGACATTTCTGACCTTGTTTCAAAGTGTTTGATATGTCAACAAGTGAAAGCGGAACATCAAGTTCCTTCGGGATTACTTCAGCCGATCATGATACCCGAGTGGAAATGGGATTGAGTCACGATGGATTTTGTATCTTGGTTGCCATTGTCTCCAAGCAAGAAAGATACGATCTGGGTTGTTGTTGATAGATTGACAAAGTCGGCTCATTTTATTCCCGTACGTACGGATTATTCACTCGATAAGTTAGCCAAACTGTATGTTTCTCAGATTGTAAGGTTACACGGGGTACCTACTTCTATTGTGTCGGATAGAGATCCGAGATTCACATCTCGGTTTTGGAAGAGATTGCAAGAAGCATTGGGTACTAAGTTGCATTTTAGCATCGCTTTTCATCCCCAAACCGATGGTCAATCCAAGGGAATTATTCAGATACTCAAGGATATGTTGAGATGTTGCATCCTTGAGTTTAGTGCCTCGTGGGAACGATACTTGCCTTTGGTTGAATTCGTATATAATAATAGTTTTCAATAGAGCATCAAGATGGCACCTTACGAGGCTTTGTACGGTCGTAAATGTCGTACACCTTTGTTTTGGACCGAACTCAGTGAGAATAAGATTATGGAGTTGATTTGATTAAAGAGGCCGAACAGAAAGTAAAAGTGATCCGTGAAAGTCTGAAAGCAGCATTTGATCATCAGAAATCGTATGCGGACTTGAAACGGAAAGATATAGAGTATCAAGTCGGGGAAAAAGTGTTTCTTAAAGTTTCACCGTGGAAAAAGGCACTCAGATTTGGCCGTAAAGGCAAATTGAGCCCGAGATTTATCGGACCATATGAAATTATAGAACGGATTGGGCTAGTTGCTTATAGACTACTTTTGCCACCTGAACTTGAAAAGATTCACAATGTTTTTCATGTTTCGATGCTCCGTCGGTACAGATCCGATCCTTCTCATGTGATTAATCCATCAGAGATTGAAATTCAGTGTGATTTGAGTTATGAAGAGGAACCAGTTCCTATTTTGGCTCGTGAAGTAAAAGAATTACGAAATAAGAAAATCTCATTAGTGAAAGTACTGTGGCTCAAACACAGGGTTGAAGAAGCGACTTGGGAGTTAGTGGACTCCATGAAAGAACGTTATCCTAACCTTTTCGCTGGTAAGATTTTCGGGGACAAAAATTCCTTAAGGGGGAGAGTTGACAGCCCTAATTTGACCCTAGTCAGAAGTGGTTTCGGGACCACAAAACCGAGTCACAAAAATAATTAAATGTTATATTCTATGCTTATTGTATGTGAAAGTGCATGTGTGAAAATTTCATGCTTTGATTTTGTCATTTGTATGTGAAATTATTAAATAGGACTTATGTGAGAAATTTTGAAAATGTGATAGGTTAATTTGTAGTGGCCAAATATTTTATGGTTTAAAATAGGTGGACTTGCATGTCAAATTTCCCACTTTAATTTGTAGTGGCCGGCCATAATGATGATGATAAACAATATATGCATTTTAAATTAGCATTATAAAATTTAATGGCTTTATTATTATAAAATAAAGATAAATAAAAGAACAAAATGAGGAAAAGGACAAAGCTTGTTTATCTCTGTTCTTCATAGCCGAAATTAGGAGAAGAAAAAGCTCAAGCAACATTTGGTCATTTACTACATGCTTCAAAGGTATTTTCCATGTATTTTCTTGATATTCTTGCGAAATTAGCATGGTTAAAGCATTGCTTAGTTAACCCATGTTTAAATTTTGAAAATTTTTGTGTTGTGAGCATTCGGTCATGAATTGAATTGAAGGAAATGGTTGTTGTTTCATGTTCTTTTTATGAGTAATGGTAGATAGGTGAAGTTTGAGCTAGTTAAATGTTCATATAGGTGGTTTAGATGATAGGGAAAATCGGCTTGTGTGTATGTGTAGTTGCCGAGTGTGAATTTAGATAACATTTGAGTAATGTTTGTGTTTTAAAATGATGGAATGGAGATTTAAGCTTGATAAAATTTTCTTGAGAATGAATGAAAGAAATATGTGTATTCGGCTATGGATGATTAGATAATAAATTGGTGTGGATGCTTTGATGAGATATGCACAATTATAAGTTGACTTTAAAGGTTGTTAAATTTGTCCTTATCATTGCCGAATGAGTTTCATAGTTAAAGAAAATTGTTAAAGTACTTAGATAATTGATACTAGGTTAATGGTGTGTGTATAAATTATTTAAAATATAACTTTTGTATAAGTATTAAAGGTTGTAGATGAATTCGGCCTTGGGAGAAATTTTGGTATAAAATGCTTGAATGTTAAATAGGTTATTACTTTAATAACTGAATGTGCCCAAGGCTAATGCGTGGACTAGTTGATCAATATGTGTTAAAAGGGAAACGTAAATAAATACCTATTTGATGAGCTATATATATATTCGGCTATATGGTAAATATATGTATATGAAAATATGATAAGCCATATGAGTTTTGTGTTTGTGTATGTGAACTAAGTATACAATGAATATTCGGCTATGAAGGTTATAGGTTAAGTCATAGGAATTTTGGTAATGTACATATTCGGTCATTAGGGTTATATGTACTTTGGCTATGTGAGTTATGTGTTAAGGCAAGTTACTTATTTGATATATGTATTCGGTCATAAAGGTGTACATGAGGAAATGTTAAATTAATTGTATTAAATTGCTTAATGTGATTAAAAATGTGTATGACCATTTTGTATTTGAGCTAAAAGTAGCTATATGACCTATTAAATTTCTTGTCATATTTGGCCATAAGCTAGCATGGTGGGACTTTAATAAGTTAAATTTTGTTTGAATTAGCTCAAGAGCATAGAGAACCAAGGTTGGACAGGGAAAAATAGAAAGTAGTTGAATAGCCGATTCGAGACTGTTCGAAAATATTCGAGTTAAGTTTTAAGTAGTTAAATATAAATAATATTCGATAATGACATGACAGATTATGAGAATTAAGTATTACTTGTCATATATGTATATGGCCGAATGGCAATTGTAATGGAAGTAAAATGTGATATGCTTTTATGATCAAATGATAGTGTTAGATGAATATGAGTAAAATATTATGTGTAATCTATCAAATGATAAATGTGAGCGATGAAATGAAATAAAAGTGAATAAAAATGTAGGATGATATATTCGAATGATGCTTGTACCTAATTTGGTGTGATTGTGTTATATGAAACTTGTTGATTTGAATATCGTACAGTACTATTCAGGCCTTTGAGACTAGTAGGCAATAATGTCGGTGAAATACTATTCGGGCTTTTGAGCCTAGCAGGCTATAATGCCGATGAGATACTATTCCGGCCTTTGAGCCTAGCAGGCTATAATGCCGATGAGATACTATTCGGGCCTTCGAGCCTAGCAGGCTATAATGCCAGTGAAATAATATCGGGTTTCGATCCTAGCAGGCGAAATGCCGGTGAATGAATTCAGGTTTAAAACCTAGCGGGCTGAATGCCGGTGATTTGATAAAATTTTAAGAATAAGATACCTCGTGTTAGAACGACAAATGAATACATTCAATACGTTAAGTTGGCCAGGTACGTATTATGTACTTATATGTGAGTATGATTTGAATTGAATCATAAGTGTATAATGTGATACATATGTGAATAAATGTTATATCTATATCTACGATCATGATGCATTCGGTCAAGGTGTGAAAGTATGCGAAAGTATTTGATTTATTTATGCTATATGAATTTAGATTAAGTGAAATAAGAATGCTAAATGTGCATTATGTGCTTGTGTATATTCGGCCAAATGACAATATATTTAGAAAATGGCCTCTTGAGAAATTGAATAATTGATGTATAATTGAGTTTATTTGTTTGCATTGCTTAAAACTTACTAAGCTTATGAAAGCTTACTCCGTTTGTTACGTTTCTCTATTTTATAGATTGTTGACTTCAGTCACCTGCTCGGGGAGGGATCGTCAGCAACTTTTCACATTATTTATCATTTTGGTACTACTATGTTTTGGAGTTAGTATGACATGTATAGAATACACTTAAGTGAATGATATTTTGAGATGTTGTATATAAGCCATGCGAATATGGCAACTTTTGAATGTCGGTATAAGTCTGAATTTCGATCTTTGATTGTGTTTGACTATGCATATAATTGCTAATGAAATTATGTATATGTGAATGTACAAATGTAGTGTTTTGGGTTGGTAACTCTTCATAACCCTCTCCGGCGACGGATACGGGTTATAGGGGTGTTACAACATCCCTTCTCACATGGACTTTGTTTGTTGAAGGATCCAAGATCCTATAACCTTTCTTGACCAAGCTGTAGCCTACCAGAATACCAGGTTGGGCCATTTTTGACAACTTATCCCTTTTCACAGCTGGTGTATGAGCATAACACAGGCAGCCAAAGGTGGCTTGAACCCAAATCAAGCCTCGAATGGAGTTTTGTGAGCCAAAGCCTTAGTTGGGAGCCTATTTTAAAGGTACACAGCAGCATTAACTGCTTCAGCCCTGTAACACCCCTTAACCCTAAACTGTCGCCAGATCAGGGTTACGGAGTATTATCGAACATATTGGACAACTTAGAAATAATTCATAAATAAATAACATTCATAGCATAGTTTAACTTTTAAGTCTTTATAATAGACCCTCGAGGCCCAAAACACGTATTAGGAGTGGAACAATTTTTTTTTTAAATTTAAAACATTTACGCTTATTTTGTATAAAACCCCGCAAGTTCAAACCAAAATAACCAATACCATATATATATACTATATAAACTTTTATACCATTTCATTAGTATAAACATTAAAATACTAAATACCAGTTTTTTTTCTTTTACAACAAAAGTCTTGTAACATTCTAATGTGATCAAAATAACACCTATGTACATGCCACTTTTAATTCAAAATATGGTACCTACTTATGAAGCTCTTGAGGATGTGATGAGATGAGAGATCTTCTAGCCGACTCTACCTCTTCAAGTCTAACTGTAGCTACGCTTTAAAATTAAACGTGTTAAGCCGGTGAAGACTTAGTAAGCACTACAAGAATAAATAGGTGAATAAATCCTATAAAAATATTCTAATCCCATTTGATCAATATATATTTATATGCACATAAGTTTCTTTAGCTGTATCTTATATTAACAAAATTTAATTTATTATTATATAAGTTATAAAACTTACTTTAGTACATTGATAATTCGCTTTGGTTCACAACTTATAACTTTAGCCCAAAGTAGACTTTATAGAACACATTGGATATACGGAACAAATACAGAAGTGCATTATTATGCACAAACAAACAGAGAGCACTAAAGTGCTATACAGAGAGCACAGATGTGCTAAACAGAGAGCACTTAACGTGCTAATAATAGAACGGAGAGCACTAATGTGCTAATAATCAGAGAGCGCGCTAGAGTTCTTTAATGACATGGCACTAATATCCTAGTAGTTCTAAACTCATCTACTTGGGCATTAAAACTGAATTTCATACATTTAAATACTTTACATAAATATCTCGAAAAAGTTTTCTCATTTCTTCAGCATTACAATTTAGTGCATATTACACAATTCACAAATATTACATCTTTTTCACACATATACTTTTGTCACAACATTATTACTTAATGTTCAAACAATATAACTTCTTATATTCTCCAATTATAATTTTCTTTTCAAATTTCATAATTTCATAATCTATTATTATTATTATTATTTATTTACTTATAAATTTAAATATATACATATATATTACATTTTATTTCTAAATAATTCTATACTACAATATAAGCATCTAAATAAAATTAATTTTAAAAAAATCTTGTAGTACTTACAACAAAAAGATTGAGATGATGTCCTCCTTCACTCCTTAGCCTTCTCTTTTCCTTTTTCTTCAATTAGGTCCTCTCCTTTCTTTTCTTTCTCTTCAATTCCATATAAAACATATAATATTTATATGTTAGAGAAAAATAATTAAATGACTTTCCTATGCTATTAAAAAAATATGTATGATATAATAAATTCATCATTTCTTACATTAACTTACATTTCAATTTATTCTATAACTAAAATTATTTCCATTTCTATTACAATCTATACTTTATTTTTATTTAAATTCTACTTATAACTTAGTTTAACTCCCAAATTTTCACTAATAAACCCTAATTTCAAACTTCTTATAATTTCTCGCTTATTGCAATCTATTTCACAATTCAATGTTTTTCTCAATTCTAATTTGAATTTTCATAAGTTCAATCTCTAATTTATCCATAAATTCAACATAAACTATACAAAAAATCTACTAACTCTCAAAATTTCAACATATACCTAATAGTATTTTGTTCTAGGATCATAAAACTTTATAATTACAAGAAAATGAATTAAATTGACTTACCAAATTGAATTTGAACCCTTGAAATCCCAAATTTTCTTTTTCTTATTCTTTCTCCCTTTTTCTCTATTTCGTCCCTGCTAGTCTGTTTTGTTTCTTCTTTTTATTCTGTTATTTTACTTTACTTTACTTTATGTTTTATATATTATATTATATATAATATAATAATATAATATATTATATATTAATACTTAAATTTAAGTTAATATAATATATAATATATATTTTATATAAAAATATCTTAGATTTTTTTTCTTTTAACGTTAAACCGCCTCATTTTATAATAATGGCATATTTACCTATTTAGTCCTTTTTATTTTCTTTAATCTATAATTAAACTTTCACACTTATTTCAATCTAATCCTTTTCCTAATTACTTCTATTTAAGTCGAATTCACCTAATCAAAACCTAATTAGACACACAATTAACTTCATAAATATTTATAATAAATATTTATGAATCCGATTTATCAGAACGGAGTCCTGAGAATGCATTTTTTTCTTTCTTTTCTCTTTTTATCAATTTAACTATATAATCAATAAACTTTTCCTATCAAAATTTTCATGCAGTATTCCTATCGTAATATAGACTATGCCACAATATTAAAATAAATTTTCTTTCTAGATCGGATTTGTGGTCACGAAACTACTATTCCAATTTTACTGAAAATGGGCCATTACAACTCTTCCCCCCTTAAGGATTTTCGTCCTCGAAAATCTTACCAGTAAAGAGATTTGGGTATTGTTTCCTCATTGCCTCCTCCGGTTCCCAAGTAGCCTCTTCAATTCTGTGTCGTTGCCAAAGAACTTTCACCGGATCTATCTTTTTGTTTCTTAATTCTTTTGTCTCCCGTGCCAAAATTTTGAACGGTGCTTCACCGTAAGTCATATCAGGTTGAATCTCAATCTCTGTCAGAGAAATAACATGTGAAGGATCTGACCAATACCGCCGTAACATAGACACATGGAAAACATTATGAATTCTATCAAGTTTTGGAGGCAAAGCTAACCGGTATGCAACAGGTCCGATTCGTTCAGTAACCTCATATAGCCCAATAAAACGTGGACTCAATTTACCTTTACAACCAAATCGAAGGACTCTTTTCCAAGGTGATACTTTCAAGAATACCTTGTTGCCGACCTGAAATTCTATCTCTTTCCTTTTAAGATCGGCATATGACTTTTGTCGATCAGAAGCTGCTTTCAAGCTATCTCGGATCACCTTTACTTTCTCTTCGGTTTCCTGAATCAAATCAACTCCATGTATCTTTTTCTCACTCAGTTCAATCCAATATAATGGTGTTTTACATTTCCGACCATACAAAGCTTCATACGGTGCAATTTTAATACTAGACTGATAACTATTGTTGTAGGCAAACTCAATCAAAGGTAAATACCTTTCCCAACTACCTTCAAACTCTAGTTCACAACATCGAAGCATGTCCTCTAATACCTGAATTACGCATTTGGATTGGCCATCTATCTGAGGATGAAATGTAGTGCTGAAATGCAACTGAGTCCCCAATGCTTTTTGCAACTTGTCCCAGAAACGAGACGTGAACTGAGGATCTCTATCCGAAATAATAGAGACTGGTACCCCATGTAATCTGACAATCTCAGATACATATAATTCAGCCAACTTATCTAAAGAAAAATCCATACGTACCAGTATCAAGTGTGCCGACTTTGTCAACCGGTCAACGATTACCCAGATAGCATCTTTCTTCTTCGGAGACAAAGGTAATCCCGACACAAAGTCCATTGTGATCATTTCCCATTTCCATTCCGGTATCGTAATTGGCTGTAGTAATCCCGAAGGTACCTGTTGTTCAGCTTTAACCTGTTGACATATCAAACATCTCGATACAAACTCAGAAATATCACATTTCATCCCCGGCCACCAATACATCCTTTTTAGATCATTATGCATTTTATTACTCCCTGGATGTATAGACATAATACCACTGTGAGCTTCATGCAAAATCTTTTATGTAAGCTCTGAATTCTTTGGTACACATACCCTACCTCTAAATAGTGAACAACCATCAGATCTGATCTGAAATTCTGAATCAGTACCTGATTCACACTGCACCCGTTTAGCTTGTAATTTATTATCACTTTTCTGAGCTTCACAAATTTGTTGTAGAAACATTGGTTTAACTTTCAGTTCAGCTATAAGTGTACCATCATCAGACAATGACAACTGAGTATTCATAGCTCATAAAGCAAATAGAGATTTTCGACTCAAAGCATCAGCAACTATATTAGCCTTACCCGGATGATAGTCAATAACCAAATCATAATCCTTTAGCAACTCAAGCCACCTACGCTGTCTCAAATTCAAATATTTCTGTGTCATCAAATACTTTAAACTTTTATGATCAGTATAGATATGACATTTTTCACCATACAAGTAATGGCGCCATATTTTCAATGCAAACACAATGGCTGCTAATTCAAGATCATGTACCGGGTAATTCTTTTCATGTGATTTTAGTTGTCTTGAAGGATAGGCTATTACTTTACCTTCTTGTATTAAAACACAACCTAAACCATTTAATGAAGCATCACTATAAATAATAAATTCCTTACCCGATTTAGGCTGTACTAAAACAGGTGCTTTCGTCAATAAATCTTTCAATCTGTCAAAACTCTATTGACATTCATCAATCCACTCGAACTTTACATCTTTCTGCAATAGATGTGTCATTGGAGAAGCTATCATATAAAATCCCTGTACAAATCTCCTACAATATCCAACTAATCCCAGGAAACTTCTAACTTCAGACACATTCTTCGGTGGATTCCAATTGACAATAGCTGAAATCTTACTTGGGTCTGCCCTGATGCCTTCAATAGATACAATATATCCAAGAAACCTAACTTCTCGAAGCCAAAACTCACATTTACTAAATTTAGCATACAATCGCTTTTCACGCAAAGTTTGCAGTACAATTCTCAAATGATCTGCATGCTCATTTTCATCTCAAGAATAAACCAGAATATCATCAATAAATACTACCACAAACCTGTCTAAGTACGGTCTTAATATTCTATTCATTAGGTCTATGAATACAGCAGGTGCATTTGTCAATCCCAACGGCATCACGAGGAACTCAATGCCCATACCTAGTTCTAAAAGCTATCTTCGGTACATCAGACTCCTTTACTCGTAACTAATAGTAACCCGATCGAAGATCAATCTTTGAAAATATAGTGGCACCCTTCAGTTGATCAAACAAGTCATCAATCCGAGGCAATGGATACTTATTCTTTACTGTAACTTTATTAAGCTGCCTGTAATCAATACATAGTCTCAAAGACCCGTCTTTCTTTTTCACAAACAAAACCGGAGCACCCCAAGGTGAATGACTAGGTCGAGGAAAACCCCTGTCAGTAAGCTCTGCAACTGTGCTTTCAACTCTTTCAACTCGGTAGGAGCCATTCTATAAGGTGCTATAGAGATCAGAGTTGTTCCTGGAACTAAATCCATAGAAAATTCTACGTCTCTTTCCGGTGGTAACCCAGGTAATTCTTCTGGAAACACATCAGGAAATTCACATACAACCGGCACTGATTGAACTTTTGACTCAGATACTTTAGTGTCCAATACATAAGCAAGATATGCATTACACCCTTTTCTGACATACCTCAATGTTGTCATGACTGAAATCACATCAGGCAACTCATTTAATTCATCAGATTCAACCCGAAGCAACTCACCATTCTGACATTTTATTACAATGTACTTCTGGTTACAATTCAGTACTACATCATGTTGAGTTAGCCAATCCATTCCCAAAATCACATCAAATTCGTCAAAAGGCAATAACATCAAGTCAGCTAGAAAACAATAACCCTTTACCATCAGTGGACAATTTTTACAAATTTTATCCACTATAACATGTTGGCCCAGGGGATTTGAAACTTTAACCACAAATCCAGTGAATTCAACAAGTAAATTTTTAATAGATGCTAACTTTGTACATATGTATGAATGTGTAGAACCAGGATCAGTCAAAGCAATAACATCAGTGTCAAGTAAAGAAAATGTACCAGTAATGACGTCTGGAGCAGAAGCATCTTCTCTGGCTTGAATAGCATACGTCTTGGCAGGTTCCCATGCTTCAGATCTAACTGTTTCTCTCACCGATCTTGTACCACTATTAGTGCCACCAGCAATTCCAGGTCGTCTACCTCTTTGTGAAACCGAGCTACCTTTTTCAGACTGTTCTGCAACGCTTTCTGACATTTTTGGACAATCTCTGATTAAATGATCTTTCGATCCACATCGGAAACAAGCTCGGGAATTTAGTCGACATTCTCCCCAATGATATCTCCCACAATACTTACATGATGAAAACATTGGTTTTCTTCTGAAACTCCCAGTACTAACCTTAGAGGTCGCCTGCTGAATTTGTTTTGTCTGACTTCTGGATCTTTGCCTAACAGTAGTAGAAGTGTATTTAGAATCTTTAGAACCCCTCACTCTTTTTGAAGACAGTGGTGGTGCTAAACTAGTTGCGAGTCTCTTTCCAAAACTCTGCTCTTTCGAATGAGCTAACCCTTCTTCCAGTCGCTGTGCTCTATCAACCAAAATAGGAAATTCTTGTAGATGTAATGGTATGAGAGGAACATAAATTTCTTCATTTAATCCCCACTCAAATCTCCTGCACATATCTGCTTCACTTGTTACTAGTTCCTTAGCATATTTGCTTAATTTGATAAATTCACGTTCGTACTCAGCAACAGACATATTATTCTGCTTCAGATCTAGAAATTTTCTTTTCTTCTTCTCAAGATAAAGTTGACTCACATATTTCTTTCTAAATTCAGACACAAAGAAATTCCAATTAATTTTCTCTACAGGATGAATGTTCACGATAGTGGTCCACAATTGGTAAGCCTCACCTTTTAGTAAAGATACTGCACACTTCAAATTTTCATCCATGGTACACTGCAATTCTTCAAATATTCTTTGACTATTCTCTAACCATTCTTCGGCCCCAGCTGGGTCATCATCTTTCTTTCCTTTAAACTCTTTAGCTCCATATTTTCTCATTCTTTCCAAGGGAGATCAATGACTAGTTACAGATGGTTCTAGATGTGGAACAGCAAGAAGAGAAGATGGTGGTGGAACAGGTGGAGCATTATTAGTTCTTACAACTTGCTGCAACAACTTATTCATTGTCTGTAACAAGGCTGCAATTGGAATTTCTTCTCTAGGTGGTATCGGCTCAGTTTCAGATTGAGTTCTTTCTTCAAATTCAAGCTCCCTATCATCTCGTAAGTTTATCGATTCATTTCGAGCTTGGGTTCTATGTTGATCTCTTTTCCTATCAAAGTTTGGCGCCCTACTCTCCACTTCATTTTCCGACTCTTCATGAGATCTATTTGACATCTTTAAGTTTCTACAGTATTCACAAATTATACAATTAAATAATTAAATAAATAAACCTCATCTCATCTCATCAAATCAATATATAAAATGGCATGTACGAATAGACTCATTCTCGGCCCAAGAATTTAGAAAACCTAGGCTCAGATACCAATAAATGTAACACCCCTTAACCCTAAACCGTCGCCGGATCAGGGCTACGGAGTATTATCGGACATATTGGACAACTTAGAAATAATTCAAAAATAAATAACATTCATAGCATAGTTTAACTTTTAAGTCTTTATAATAGACCCTCGAGGCCCAAAATACGTATTAGGAGTGGAACGAATTTTTTTTTTAAATTTTGGCAGCATTTCTGCTTATTTTGTATAAAACCCCCTGCAAGTTCAAACCAAAAATAACTAATACCATATATATATTGTAACACCCCTAACTCGTGACCGACGCCGGTGTCGGACACGAGGGGTTAACGGCCAAACCCTCTCAAGATACCAACCAATTTGACGTTACCAGTCAGGCTGGAAAACTGCGTCACCGTCGCCTTAAAAATCATATCTCGAGTTTCAAAACTCGGAAACTGGTTTCGTAAATTTTCCCTGAATTTAGACTCATATACCCATCCATGGATTTATTTTTAGAATTTTTGGTTGGGCCAATTGGTACAGTTTATTAGTTAAAGTCACCCATGTTACAGGGACCGACTGCTCTGACCTTCACGCGTTACAACTTGAATATCTCCCTGTACAGGCTTTAATACTGGTTCCGTTTGTTTCTAATGAAACTAGACTCAAAATGGAATCTTTAAATATAAGGCATGACTCCTAATTCTTTCTGGATAATTTATGGTAAATTTTCAAAGTCGCGACAGGGGACCCAGAAACCGTTCTGGCCCTGTCTCACGAGAACCTTAATATTTCTCAGTATACCGCTCATATGGTCGTTTCGTTTCGTCCATATAAAATAGATTCATCAAGGTTCAGTTCCATAATTTACTCACTATTTAATTCTACTTCTACTATTTTTAGTGATTTTTCAATCTCATCTCACTGCTGCTGTCCGCAACAGTTACTGCGAGACTATGCCAATTTCATGAATTTTTCCTTGGCCTTAATCATCCATCATACATGACACAAATTATGGCCACCTTATCAAAATTTGAGTTTCTAAGACTCGTGGCTATACGTTCTAGCATCCCACTCGACGACCACATAGGCCATTTTCACATGGCTTAAAGTTTACAACCCACAATTCGACAAAATATAATAGCCTATACATGCCAAATGTTCTTCAACAACAAAAACAATACCACAAGATTTCAGCCGGTGTGATGACTTCAACGACGGTCCCGATCACGCAAACAATACGAGTCCGAGAGACCTAAAATGGGTGACAAGAAAACACCGAGTGAGTTTACAACTCAAGAAGTCGTAAGCATTCATCAATCCATCGATAAAGTTACTACAACATGAAACAATAAACGAGGCTAGGTACTCATCCATATCGAATCTATACCATAATTCCTCGGACCTTTCGGTCCAATCTCATACCAAGTCATACATCCACATTTCATATTCTACACAACAAGATATTTGAGGCATTTTCACACACTAACTCATTTCCACCACAATCATACAATTTCAATCATCACATAGATTTAAGACTTACCAAATTCAACCCCGAGCATGAACATATTTTCTATTCGTCATGAGCTCGAGGTACTTACCCGATCCGCTGTCCGGGATTAGCTCGATAATGTCGCACACTCGAGTGCCAATTGTAATGCAAGAGCATATAGTGAATCCGCACACTTAGTGCTATATGTATTCAACTCGCACACTTAGTGCTATATAATCAAACTCGCACACTTAGTGCTGTACAATTTTAAACCCGCACACTTAGTGCCAATCTTGTCACCGTGTCCATTTATACCCGCACACTTAGTGCCGAGACCAATACCTTATGTATTTTGCTGCCTTTATACATTCAACAATGGCATCATTCCATACACATACATTTCCATTTACACACCAACTCATTTAAACACATTTGCATATATATATTGATCATTTAAATCAACACCAAATATACGCTTAATGACTTACCTTGTGTTGGGTAAAACAGTCCAAGTCGGCTACTCGATGACCTTCGTCTTTCCCTTGCTTGATTCTCCTTCTTTAACTCCTTGAGCTTAATCAATAAATCAACTAGTTTAACCCTCTTGCTAAACATTCATAATTCAATTACACATGCATATGTATGTTTGTATATTCGCAACCATCCTCACTTATTACCCATTTGGTCAACAATCTAAGCCAAGATAAGGCTTCAATATGGTTGCCTCTAACCGAATACATGCACACCAATCTACTTCCTTTGGCCGAATATGCATGTCTATGTGGAGGCCAATTTTACACTTAATACTACACAAAAAAACAGCATACATTTTCCTAATTAACGATTACATATTGTAGTTCTATACACATCTCTCATTTATTTCATAACCAAACAACATCACAAGCAAATAGACACCTTAAAATAGTATACATGTCATACCAATTCATCATGTGCAAACATATATTCATGTAGGTGCAATGGCCAATTCTCAAGTGGCTTATATCCAAATATACACACATATCCAAAGCTTAAATCTTACTTACCATGCAACATGCATGAATCATACTTATGGATATAACATGGCCGAATACCACAACACCATACCGTTTCAATTTGGTCATGGTTAAACAAAGAACTTAGTATCTCATTCAAAAATGCTAAAAGAAAATCTAAGAATCCTCAATCCACCATCACATGAATCATTATCAAGCTTGATATTTAGCATGCAATGGCATTAACACCATATTCACTTTGGCCGAATTTCATTCCCATGACATAACAAAGATTTGAACCATGGGCTAACAAGAACATCAAGCTAGCAACTAAAATATACATGAATCTCATGGCAAAACATCAAACTTACCTTAATCTAGGTACAAGTATGGCCAAACCTCCTCCTAAACCTCTTCCAAACCAACATGAAACAAGAATTCCTTCCTTCTTCCTTAGAATTTTCAGCCCAAAGGAAATGAAAATGATGAACAAAAATTCTTCTTTCTTTCTCCACACTCACGGCAATGGGCATGCATGAGACCATTTTTTCTCTTTTTTTTTTTTGTTCCTTTCATTATTAAATTCCCATGCTCACTATTTTATTTTTTCTTACATACACCATTGTCCCAACATGTTTTATGACATGTTTTTACCCATAATCTCTTGTCATGGCGGCCACTAACTATTAGGGGGAAATTTGACATGCAAGTCCTCCCTTTGACTACATGCACTATTAGGTCCTTATAGATTAGCCTATCACTTTTCAAAAGTGTCACACAAGTCCTACTAACTGAATTCACATGCTATCGGCTAAATCAAGCTTGAAATTTTCACACATTCATAATTACATATTCTAGACAATAAATATTACGTTCAAACATTTCGGTGACTCGGTTTAGCGGTCCCGAAACCACTTCCCGACTAGGGTCAATTTTGGGCTGTCACAACTCTCCCCCACTTAAGAAATTTTCGTCCCCGAAAATCTTACCGGTAAATAGGTTTGGGTAACGCTCTTTCATAGAGTTCTCGGGTTCCCAAGTAGCTTCTTCCATCCCGTGTTTGAGCCATAACACTTTTACTAATGGAACTCTTTTGTTTCGCAACTCCTTCACTTCACGAGCTAGGATACGAATCGGTTCTTCTTCATAACTCATATCGGCTTGAATTTCAACCTCTGATGGACTAATTACGTGTGACGGGTCGATCTATAACGTCAAGCATCGAAACATGGAAGACGTTAGAATCCTTTCAAGTTCGGGGCAAAATCAAACGATACGCGATCGACCGACTCGTTCAGATATTTCATATGGCCCGATGAACCTCGGGCTCAATTTTCCTTACGGCCAAATCTAAGCACCTTCTTCCAAGGTGAAACTTTGAGAAAGACCTTGTCTCCAACCTGATATTCAATATCTTTTCTTTTCAAATCCGCATACGACTTTTGGCGATCCGAAGCAGCTTTCAAACTTTCACGAATTACTCGAACTCTTTGCTCGGCATCCTTAACCAAATCAACCTCAAGAATTTACCTTCACTAAGTTCACCCGAGAATAATGGGTACGGCATTTACGATCGTATAAAGCCTCGTAAGGCGCCATCTTAATACTTGATTGAAAGCTATTGTTGTAAGCAAATTCAATCAAAGGCGATACCGCTCCCATGAACCACTAAACTCAAGGATACAACATCTCAACATATCCTCGAGTATTTGAATTATCCGTTCGGATTGACCATCGGTTTGTGGGTGAAAGGCGGTCTTGAAATGCAACTTGGTACCCAAAGCTTCTTGAAATTTCTTCCAAAATCGCGAGGTAAATCTCGGATCTCTATCCGACACAATAGAAATCGGTACCCGTGTAATCTCACAATCGAGAAACGCACAATTCGGCTAGTTTATCCAATGAAAATCCGTGACGCACGGGATAAAGTGAGCCGACTTAGTCGGTCTATCAACAACAACCCAAATCGCATCCTTCTTACTAGTCGACAATGGCGGCCGGACACAAAGTCCATTGTGACTCGATCCCATTTCCACTCGGGTATCGTGATCGGTGAAGCAATCTCAAGGCACTTGATGTTCCGCTTTCACTTGTTGACATATTAAACATCTCAAACAAAGTCGGAGATGTCCCGCTTTCATACCATGCCACCAAAACCGACGTTTCAAATCGTTGTACATCTTCGTACTCCGGGTGGATTGCCATTCGGCTACAATGGGCTTCGTTCAAAATTATTGGAATAAGTTCAAATTCTTTGGGACACAGACGACTTCAACCTCAAACAATCGTCATCATCGATTTGAAATTCGAGTCCTTGTTCGAACACACTCATCCCGCTTTGCAACCAACTCATCGTCGACTTTACGAGCTTCACGAATTTGACGTATCAATAATGGTTTGGCTTTCAATTCAGCTACTAACACATTGTCGGGTAGGATAGACAAGTGTACATTCATCGTCATAAAGCAAATAGTGATTTCGGCTTAAGGCATCCGCAACCACATTAGCCCTTCCCGGTGATAATCAATGACGAGCTCATAATCTTTTAACAACTCGAGCCATCGCTTTGTCGCAGATTTAAGTCTCTTTGGGTCATCAAATATTTGAGACTTTTGTGATCCGAATACACATGGCACTTCTCACCAAATAAGTAATGTCGCCATATCTTTAAGGCGAATACGATGGCGACCAATTCGAGATCATGGGTCGGATAATTTTTCTCATGTGGCTTTAATTGCCTCGACGATAGGCCACAACTCGCCCTTCTTGCATCAATACGCAACCCAACCCAAGTAGGGATGCGTCACTATAAATGACAAACTCTTTGCCCGATTCGGGTTGCACTAGAATTGGGGCTTCATCAAATAAGCTTTCAGTTGATCGAAACTTTTCGACATTTCTCCGTCCATTCAACTTAACATCCTTTTGGAGTAAGCCGTCATTGGCGTGGCTATCGTCGAGAAACCTTTACAAATCGTCGGTAATAACCGCAAGCCCCAAAAGCTCCTAACTTCGGTAACATTCCTTGGTGGTTTCCAATCGACTATGGCTGAATTTTGTTCGGGTCCACCGACACCGTCACGCGACACCACGTGCCCCAAAAAGCTAACCTCTTTCAACCAAAATTCACATTTATTGAACTTTGCGTATAATCGCTTATCTCGTAAGATTTGCAACACTAGCCTCGGTGTTCAAGATGCTCGGTTTCATCTCTCGAATAGACCAAAATGTCATCGATAAATACAACTACGAACCGATCCAAGTATGGCCTGAAAATTCTATTCATTAAATCCATAAACACCGAGGGCATTAGTGAGCCCAAACGGCATCACCAAGAATTCAGAGTGACCGTACCTCGTTCTAAAAGCGGTTTTGGGTATGTCCGATTCTCGGACCCTCAACCGATAGTACCCGACCTCAAATCTATCTTTGAAAACACCGAGGCTCCCTTTAATTGATCAAACAAATCGTCAATTCGTGGCAATGGATATTTATTCTTTATCGTCACTTTATTGAGTTGACGATAGTCGATGTACAACCTCATGGTTCCGCCCTTCTTCTTCACAAACAATACAAAGTCGCCCATGGAGAAAAACTTCGGTCGAGCGAAACCTCTATCCGTCAATTCTTGCAATTGAACCTTCAATTCCTTTAATTCTATTAATGCCATACGATACGGGGCTATTGAAATCGGCGTAGTACCGTACAACTTCGATGCCGAATTCCACTTCTCGAACCGGTGGCAATCCCAGAACTCCTCGGGAAAAACATCTGAATACTCACAAACCACTGGTACCGATTCGAGTTTCCTTTCCGTCTCTTTACTTCCAAACACATACGCAAGGTATGTTTCACACCCTTTTCACATACCTCCGAGCGGTCATAGAAGATATTATCGCTGGCGCTCCTTTTAAATCAGTAGACTCGACTCGGACTACCTCATTATTTGCACTCCTCAAATCAATGGTTTTCCTTTTGCAGTCCACCATCGCATCATGTACGGTCACCAATCCATACCAAGAATAACATCGAATTCATTAAATGGTAGAAGCATCGATCGGTAGGAAAAGAGATTCTCGAATTATTAGGGGCATCTCTTGCACACTTTATCAACGAGCACGTATTGACCCAAAGGGTTTGACACTCGAATTACGAACTCGAGAGACTCAACAGTAGAGTCTTATTTGGATGCTAAGGTTTCACATACATATGAGTGAGTAGAGCCGGGTCAATCAATGCAATCACAATAGTATCAAAGAGAGTAAAAGTACCAGTGGTAACGTCGGGGAGGATGCCTCCTCTCGTCTGCGGATGGCATATGCTCTAGCAGAGTACGGGTCTCGGATCGGACAGCCATATTAGAGGCTCCTCTCGATTACCACCCCTACCTCCAGAGATTCTCGGGGCCTACCTCCACCCGTCGCTCCACTAGGTCTTGCACCTTGCGCCTTATTCCTCTCATCTAGCTCCGTGCAATCTCTAATGAAGTGGTCCTTTGAACCGCATCCATAACAGCCCTATTAATGACTTACCCCAACATTCACCTAGGTGTCGTCTTCCACATTGGGGGCATTCAGTCTCTCTTGACGATTATTGCCCACACTAGCTACTGAAGTAGCTCGGGAGTCCGTCAATGGTCTGGCTCTAATGGAAATTCCCGCATCGTCCTCGACTTCTCGGTGTCCTCCCCGAACCTCTTTACAGCCGAGAACGGAGCTTTACTCGTCGATCTTTTACGGTAATCTCTTGCTTCAAATTCAGCCTTCTTCTTCTCCTTCCCAAGTTCTTCCGCCTTGCGTGCTCGTTCGACTAGTGTCACGAACTCCTTTATCTCCAAAATTCCCACTAGTAACTTTAACTCTTCATTCAATCCTTCTTCAAATCTTTTGCACATCGCAACCTCATCAGCCACACACTCCGAGCATACCGACTAAGTCTTACGAACTCATGTTCAGATTCAGATACTGATCATCCGGCCTTGCTTGAGTTCCAAGAATTCCTTACGCTTCGATCGATGAACTGTTGACTAATGTATTTCTTTCAAATTCAGATTGGAAGAAATCCCAAGTAACTCGCTCATTTGGGACTATGGAAATTAAAGTCCTCCACCAATAGTAAGTCGAGTCTCATAACAAGGATATAGCACACTTAAGACATTCATCGGTGTGCATGATTTCATCTAACACTCTAATGGTGTTATCGAGCGAACTCGGCCTTTTCGGCATCATCAAGAACTATGGCCTTGAACTCCTCGCCCCACGCTTCCTAATCAAGTCCACAGGTGGTTTACTCAGCCTCACAGGATCGAGAATCGGAGGCATTGCGGGCTCTTGGGTGGAGTATTTAAATTCGGGAATGGTTGGACAGCCGGGTTGGTTCGGGCATATTGCGCGACCCACTCATTCATCATGGTGAAGAAGGCTTGTTTCGCCCTTCATTTTGATTATTCGCGGATGATCGAGGCTTAACGGCGGTGTCCCTTGCGCAGAGCAGCCGCTACACTTTCAATGTCATCCGCCAAGGGTCTCTCTACCCGGGTTCCATTGCTAATCAAAACAAAAATTCCAACCGTCGAAGTCATCACATTATTAAGCGCTAACAATTTGGCATGTATAGCTAGACTCACACGCTATGGTAGTCCTAGAACCGACTAAACCATAGCTCTGATACCAATAAAATTGTAACACCTAACTCGTGACCGACGCCGTTGTCGGACACGAGGGTTAACGCCAAACCCTCTCAAGATACCAACCAATTTGACGTTACCAGTCAGGCTGGAAAACTGCGTCACTGTCGCCTTAAAAATCATATCTCGAGTTTCAAAACTCAGAAACTGGTTTCGTAAATTTTCCTGAATTTAGACTCATATACCCATCCATGGATTTATTTTAGAATTTTGGTTGGGCCAATTGGTACAGTTTATTAGTTAAAGTCACCCATGTTACAGGGACCGACTGCTCTGACCTTCGCGCGTTACAACTTGAATATCTCCCTGTACAGGGCTTTAATACTGGTTCCGTTTGTTTCTAATGAAACTAGACTCAAAATGGAATCTTTACATATAAGGCATGACTCCTAATTCTTTCTGGATAATTTATGGTAAATTTTCAAAGTCGCGACAGGGGACCCAGAAACCGTTCTGGCCCTGTCTCACGAGAACCTTAATATTTCTCAGTATACCGCTCATATGGTCGTTTCGTTTCGTCCATATAAAATAGATTCATCAAGGTTCAGTTACATAATTTACTCACTATTTAATTCTACTTCTACTATTTTTAGTGATTTTTCAATCTCATCTCACTGCTGCTGTCCGCAACAGTTACTGCAGAGACTATGCCAATTTCATGAATTTTTCCTTGGCCTTAATCATCCATCATACATGACACAAATTATGGCCACCTTATCAAAATTTGAGTTTCTAAGACTCGTGGCTATACGTTCTAGCATCCCACTCGACGACCACATAGGCCATTTTCACATGGCTTAAAGTTTACAACCCACAATTCGACAAAATATAATAGCCTATACATGCCAAATGTTCTTCAACAACAAAAACAATACCACAAGATTTCAGCCGTGTGATGACTTCAACGACGGTCCCGATCACGCAAACAATACGAGTCCGAGAGACCTAAAATGGGTGACAAGAAAACACCGAGTGAGTTTACAACTCAGTAAGTCGTAAGCATTCATCAATCCACTGATAAAGTTACTACAACATGAAACAATAAACGAGGCTAGGTACTCATCCATATCGAATCTATACCATAATTCCTCGGACCTTTCGGTCCAATCTCATACCAAGTCATACATCCACATTTCATATTCTACACAACAAGATATTTGAGGCATTTTCACACACTAACTCATTTCCACCACAATCATACAATTTCAATCATCACATAGATTTAAGACTTACCAAATTCAACCCCGAGCATGAACATATTTTCTATTCGTCATGAGCTCGTGGTACTTACCCGATCCGCTGTCCGGATTAGCTCGATAATGTCGCACACTCAGTGCCAATTGTAATGCAAGAGCATATAGTGAATCCGCACACTTAGTGCTATATGTATTCAACTCGCACACTTAGTGCTATAAAATCAAACTCGCACACTTAGTGCTGTACAATTTTAAACCCGCACACTTAGTGCCAATCTTGTCACCGTGTCCATTTATACCCGCACACTTAGTGCCGAGACCAATACCTTATGTATTTTGCTGCCTTTATACATTCAACAATGGCATCATTCCATACACATACATTTCCATTTACACACCAACTCATTTAAACACATTTGCATATATATATTGATCATTTAAATCAACACCAAATATACGCTTAATGACTTACCTTGTGTTGGGTAAAACAGTCCAAGTCGGCTACTCGATGACCTTCGTCTTTCCCTTGCTTGATTCTCCTTCTTTAACTCCTTGAGCTTAATCAATAAATCAACTAGTTTAACCCTCTTGCTAAACATTCATAATTCAATTACACATGCATATGTATGTTTGTATATTCGCAACCATCCTCACTTATTACCCATTTGGTCAACAATCTAAGCCAAGATAAGGCTTCAATATGGTTGCCTCTAACCGAATACATGCACACCAATCTACTTCCTTTGGCCGAATATGCATGTCTATGTGGAGGCCAATTTTACACTTAATACTACACAAAAAAACAGCATACATTTTCCTAATTAACGCATTACATATTGTAGTTCTATACACATCTCTCATTTATTTCATAACCAAACAACATCACAAGCAAATAGACACCTTAAAATAGTATACATGTCATACCAATTCATCATGTGCAAACATATATTCATGTAGGTGCAATGGCGAATTCTCAAGTGGCTTATATCCAAATATACACACATATCCAAAGCTTAAATCTTACTTACCATGCAACATGCATGAATCATACTTATGGATATAACATGGCGAATACCACAACACCATACCGTTTCAATTTGGTCATGGTTAAACAAAGAACTTAGTATCTCATTCAAAAATGCTAAAAGAAAATCTAAGAATCCTCAATCCACCATCACATGAATCATTATCAAGCTTGATATTTAGCATGCAATGGCATTAACACCATATTCACTTTGGCGAATTTCATTCCCATGACATAACAAAGATTTGAACCATGGGCTAACAAGAACATCAAGCTAGCAACTAAAATATACATGAATCTCATGGCAAAACATCAAACTTACCTTAATCTAGGTACAAGTATGGCCAAACCTCCTCCTAAACCTCTTCCAAACCAACATGAAACAAGAATTCCTTCCTTCTTCCTTAGAATTTTCAGCCCAAAGGAAATGAAAATGATGAACAAAATTCTTCTTTCTTTCTCCACACTCACGGCAATGGGCATGCATGAGACCATTTTTTCTCTTTTTTTTTTGTTCCTTTCATTATTAAATTCCCATGCTCACTATTTTATTTTTTCTTACATACACCATTGTCCCAACATGTTTTATGACATGTTTTTACCCATAATCTCTGTCATGGCCGGCCACTAACTATTAGGGGGAAATTTGACATGCAAGTCCTCCCTTTGACTACATGCACTATTAGGTCCTTATAGATTAGCCTATCACTTTTCAAAAGTGTCACACAAGTCCTACTAACTGAATTCACATGCTATCGGCTAAATCGAAGCTTGAAATTTTCACACATTCATAATTACATATTCTAGACAATAAATATTACGTTCAAACATTTCGGTGACTCGGTTTAGCGGTCCCGAAACCACTTCCCGACTAGGGTCAATTTTGGGCTGTCACATATATACTATATAAACTTTTATACCATTTCATTAGTATAAACATTAAAATACTAAATACCATTTTTTTTTACAACAAAAGTCTTGTAACATTCTAATGATCAAAATAACACCTATGTACATGCCACTTTTAATTCAAAATATGGTACCTACTTATGAAGCTCTTAAGGATGTGATGAGATGAGAGATCTTCTAGCCGACTCTACCTCTTCGAGTCTAACTGTACCTACGCGTTAAAATTAAACGCGTTAAGCCGGTGAAGACTTAGTAAGCACTACAAGAATAAATAGGTGAATAAATTCTATTAAAATATTATAATCCCATTTGATCAATATATATTTATATGCATATAAGCTTCTTTAGCTGTATCTTATATTAACAAAATTTAATTTATTATTATATAAGTTATAAAACTTACTTTAGTATATTGATAATTTGCTTTGGTTCACAACTTATAACTTTAGCCCAAAGTAGACTTTATAGAACACACTGGATATACGAAACAAATACAGAAGTGCATTATTATGCACAAACGAACAGAGAGCACTAAAGTGCTATACAGAGAGCACAAATGTGCTAAACAGAGAGCACTTAACGTGCTAATAATAGAACGGAGAGCACTAATGTGCTAATAATCAGAGAGCGCGCTAGAGTTCCTTAATGGCATGCCACTAATATCCTAGTAGTTCTAAACTCATCTACTTAGGCATTAAAACTGAATTTCATATATTTAAATACTTTACATAAATATCTCGAAAAAGATTTCTCATTTCTTCATCATTACAATTTAGTGCATATTACACAATTCACAAATATCACATCTTTTTGACACATATACTTTTGTCACAACATTATTACTTAATGTTCAAACAATATAACTTCTTATATTCTCCAATTATAATTTTCTTTTCAAATTTCATAATTCCATAATCTATTATTATTATTTATTTACTTATAAATTTAAATATATACATATATATTACATTTTATTTCTAAATAATTCTATACTACAATATAACCATCTAAATAAAATTAATTTAAAAAAAATCTTGTAGTACTTACAACAAAAAGATTGAGATGATGCCCTCCTTCACTCCTTAGCCTTCTCTTTTCCTTTTTCTTGAATTAGGTCCTCTCCTTTCTTTTCTTTCTCTTCAATGTCATATAAAACATATAATATTTATATGTTAGAGAAAATAATTAAATGACTTTCCTATACTATTAAAAAAATAAACATGTATGATATAATAAATTCATCATTTCTTACATTAACTTATATTTCAATTTATTCTATAACTAAAATTATTTCCATTCCTATTACAATCTATACTTTATTTTTATTTAAATTCTACTTATAACTTAGTTTAACTCCCAAATTTTCATTAATAAACCCCAATTTCAAACTTCTTATAATTTACTCCTTATTGCAATCTATTTCACAATTCAATCTTTTTCTCAATTCTAATTTGAAATTTTCGAAGTTCAATCTATAATTTATCCATAAATTCAACATAAACTATATAAAAAAATCTACTAACTCTCAAAATTTCAACATATACCTAATAGTATTTTGTTCTAGGATCATAAAACTCAATAATTACAAGAAAATGAATTAAATTAACTTACCAAATTGAATTTGAACCCTTGAAATCCCAAATTTCTTTTTCTTTTCTTTCTCCTTTTCTCTATTTCGTCCCTCGCTATTCTGCTTTTGTTTCTTCTTTTTATTCTGTTATTTTACTTTACTTTACTTTATGTTTTATATATTATATATAATATAATATAATAATATAATATATTATATATTAATACTTAAATTTAAGTTAATATAATATATAATATATATTTTATATCAAAAATATCTTAGATTTTTTTTTCTTTTAACTTTAAACCGCCTCATTTTATAATAATGGCATATTTACCTATTTAGTTCTTTTTATTTTCTTTGATCTATAATTAAACTTTCACACTTATTTCAATCTAATCCTTTTCCTAATTACTTCTAATTAAGTCGAATTCACCTAATCAAAACCTAATTAGACACAACTAATTTCGTAAATATTTATAATAAATATTTACGAATTCGATTTATCAGAACGGAGTCCCGAGAATGCATTTTTTTCTTTCTTTTCTCTTTTTATCAATTTAACTATATAATCAATAAACTTTTCCTATCAAAATTTTCATGCAGTATTCCTATCGTAATATAGACTATGCCACAATATTAAAATAAATTTTCTTTCTAGATCGGATTTGTGGTCACGAAACCACTATTCCGATTTTACTGAAAATGGGCCATTACAAGCCCACAAGGTTTTGGGCAAATTCTTCTCAAACAGTAGGCACCTGGCCATATTCATTAAACTCCTATTCTTTCTTTCACTGACCCCATTCTGCTGAGGTGTATAGACATTAGTCAGCTGGCGTCTAATTCTTGCATCATCACAGAAAGCTTGAAACTGAGTTGAGGTGTACTCAGTTCCATTGTTTGACCTTATGGTCTTGAGCTTACAACTTTTTTCGGTCTCAGCAGCAGTCTTGAACTTTCAAAACACTGAGGCCACCTCTGATTTGTGTTTCAAGAAGTAAATCCAAAAAAATCTCGAGTGATCATCAATAAACAGAATGAAATACTTACTGCCATTCAATGACTGAGTCTTCATAGGGCCACATACATCAGTATGGACTAGTTGCAGCCTTTTTGAGGCTCTCCAGGCCTTATTTGAAGGAAATGGCAGCTGACCTATTTTCCTAGTTGACACACCTCACAAACCTGCTCCTTCTCAATCGAGTTGGTGAAGTTCTCAACTAGTTCCTCATTTATCATCTAAGCCATCGGTCTGAAATTAGCATGACTAAGCCTTTAGTGCCAAAGCTTGGATTCATCAGGTGAAGCTACATAAGTTGAGTCTGACCCTTTATTCCAGTCAACAACAAAACTTTTATCAGCCATTTTGACTGTCATGAACTGCGATCAACTTGGACCACAAATTTGGCACTCTTTGCCTTTGAACACAACTGAATAGCCTTTCTCTAGCAATTGAGCTATTCTAAGAAGGTTTCTGTCAATCTCAAGCACCAACAATACATTTGAGATGACCTTGGCACCTGTGGGAGTGCATATCAACACATCCCTTTTTCCTTCAGCCTTGATAAACTGCCCATTACCAACTTTCACCGTGGTTTTGCAACTTCTGTCCAAGGTTTTGAAAATGGTTGCATCTGGTGACATGTAGTTAGTGCAACCACTGTCCAATAGCCATCATTTTGAACCCTTCTTCTCACCAGCTGAGTATGACACAGCAAAGACCTGCTCCTCATGGTCACTACTGTCTTCAGCCACTTGAGGTTCAACATTTTTCTATTGTGCTTGATTCTGTCTAAGTCTGCCTTTGTTTTTGTAAACCCTTTCAACATGCCCCATGATAAACCGTAATTTATACATATTTTTACCCCATGCTTAACACATTTTATGGATAATTTTCCCTTAGAATTGGTGAATTCGATGCTCCTAATGCTTTAATTTCATGTTTTATACTTAGGAGAGCATAAGAGAGCGAAAGGAATGAGAAACGGGCTAAAAATAGAGAAAAATGGGCCAAAGTATGAATTCAACATGGCCTGGACCTCCTCATACGGGCAGAACACACGCCCGTGTCAATTTGGCAGATTCGAAGCATGACTCACATGGGCGTGTCCTTGCCGAGCCCAAGTTGAGTCTAGTTCAGAAAAGACTAATTTTGAGGGCTTCTAGGCATTCTAAAGCCTATAAATACACCCTAGAGGAGGAAAGTAGAGGAGGCACAAAGAGGGAGGAAGGAATTACTCAAAGAAAGCCGATTGTTCCATCTCAGAAGCCAGATTCATCATCAAGACTGAAGATCTCCCCTCAATTTCCCTTCAGGAGTTTTGGGTTTTCTTTATGTTTTGTATTCATTATTCTTCTGAGATGTTTTCCTTTTTAGTTATGAACTAAATCCCCTAAATACCTAAGGGGGATGAAACCTAAGATGAATCTTGTTATTATTTTCTAAATTGTATGATAAATATTTAACTTGTTCTTAATTATGTGTTCTTAATTCTTGTTTTGATATCTCAGCATACTGATTCAAGATAAGCTCTTATTAAGAGGAGGAATAGACCCTGTCTAAGAGTACATTTTTCATAATTAAGCGGAGTTAATTGTGCGCCTAGAGATAGGGTGACAAGATTTTGCCGGATTAGGGTGAAACCTAATAAAGGGATACATAAACGAGTTAATGCAACCCTAGGGTGTTAATTAGAGAGAAGTCTCAATTATTCAATCTAGGGATTAGACGTTATTAGTCTTGAATAGGGATAATAACATAACTTAGGGATCTCTACGAAACAAGTTAAATGAATAAATCGTCCGATTCGGAGCCAGAATAACAAGTAAAGTCTAGGTGGATTTTTCCTTAGGTGTTGTCTTAGTTCAATTGTTTTCCAAAAATAATTCCCCAATTCTAATTTCTGTGAATTCTTAGATTAGTTAATTAATTAGTTAAAACAAACCTCATTATTTTTAGGCTAGATAATAAAAAGACAGTCATTACTAGTACTTTTAGTTCCTTTGGGTTCGACAATCCGGTCCTGCTAAAACTATACTACTATTCGATAGGTACACTTGCCTACATCGCGATAATAGTTAGTTTCAAGAATGATTAATTATAAATATTTAAAACTTACCTGTCATGAAAATCGCGATCAAGTTTTTGGCACCGTTGCCGGGGAACTAAGATATTAGATCGCTCAATTTTTATTACTTTAGCCATTTATTTTTCTTGGAATTTAATTTAATTTAATTATTTATTAATTTACTTTTTCTTTCTCTTGGCAGGTTTCTATAGTTTATGACTAGAAGAAACCCGTCAAGACCACTCCTCTTTGACAAAGAAATAGATCGCACAGTTCGCAGAAACCAATGAGAAATAAGGCGAAGCTTAAGATACACAGAGAACGAGCAAGAGGATGATACTCAACCCCTAACTGAAGTGATGGCTGAAAGTTAAGACAATCAACTACCTCCTGCAATTACAGTTAATCAAAATCCTGCTCCACGGACTATGTATGATTATGCTAAACCTTCTTTAACAGGAACTGAATCGAGCATAGTTAGACCTGCTGTAGCTTCAAATACTTTTGAACTAAAACCTAACACTATCCAAATGATATAACAATTTGTTCAGTTTGATGGTTTGCAGGATGAGGATCCCAACGCTCACTTAGCAAACTTTTTGGAAATATGCGATACATTTAAAATTAATGGTGTTTCTGATGATGCCATTCGTCTTCAGTTATTCCCTTTTTTTATTGAGGAACAAAGCTAAATAGTGGTTGGACTCGTTGCCACGAGGGTCAATCACTACTTGGGAGCAAATGACGGAAAAATTTCTATTAAAATATTTTTCACCGGCTAAAACGGCCAAATTACGTAATGATATCTCTTCGTTTGTGCAGATGGACTTAGAAACACTCTACGATGCATGAGAGAGATATAAGGACCTTTTGAGAAGGTGCCCTTACCATGAGTTACCGCTTTGGCTACAGGTTCAAACATTCCATAATGGTCTGAATCCTTCGACTCGACAAATGGTTGACGCAGCTACTAGCGGAACCATCAATAATAAAACACCTGAAAATACTTATGAGTTTATAGAGGAGATGTCACTGAATAACTATCAGTGGCAAGTCATGAGGACTAAGCTAACTAAAACAGCAGGCATTTATAACGTCGATTTGGTTGCTATGCTGTCAAACCAGCTAGAACTTCTAAATGAAAGATTGATGGTTTACTTGGTTCTACTCGGGTACATCCAGTAATAAGGTGCGAGACGAATGGAGGAGGAGTATGCACAGAGTATCAACCCTTCAACCCTAGCATCAAGGAGGAACAAGTTCAATATATGGGTAACAATAACTCTAGATCCCCAAATAACCCATATAGTAACACTTATAATGCAGGTTGGAGGAACCATCCCAATTTCTCGTGGACGGTTAAGGAAATCAAAGACCACAACATCCTCCGGGTTTTCAACAACCACCCTATCAACAGGAAAAGAAATTGAACCTTGAAGAGATGCTGTCTAAATTTATCTTGGTGTCAGAAACCCGTTTCCAGAACACTGAGACAGCACTTAAAAATCAACAAGCGTCGATCCAAGGGCTTGAAACTTAGATAGGCCAGCTGTCCAAACTAATTTCGGAAAGGCCACTAGGAAGTTTACCTAGTAACACCAAATCAAAAGAGCATGTAAAAGCAGTTACACTAAGGAGTGGGAAAGTGTTAGCTGAATCTGAAAAAAAGCTAACACAAGAAGCCGTGATAAGCGAAAGGGGGGAAGAAAAACCCGAAAATAGTGACAAACCAGTGCCGAAGGAATATAAACCACCAGTTTCATACCCAGCAAAATTGAAAAAAGACCACACTGATGCATAATTTGGTAAGTTTCTTGAACTTTTTAAGCAATTACATATCAACTTACCTTTTGTTGAGGCCATCTCGCAGATGCCTACATACGCAAAATTTTTGAAGGAGCTTCTAACAAATAAAAGGAAGTTCAAGGACTTGTCTACAGTAGAACTCAACGAGGAGTGCTCAGCCATACTCCAAAACAAACTGCCAACCAAACTGAAAGATCTAGGAAGTTTTACTATCCCTTGCTTAATTGGTAGTCTGAATGTTGAGAAAGCACTAGCTGATTTAGGCGCTAGCATTAATTTGATGCCATATAAAATGTTCAAACAACTTGGTCTTGGGGAACCTAAACCCACTAGGATGAGTATTCAATTAGCCGATAGATCTGTTAAATATCCTAGGGGCATTATAGAAGACGTACTTGTGAAAATAGATAAATTCATAGTTCCTGTTGACTTTGTTGTACTTGACATGGACGAAGATGTGGAAGTGCCCTTAATTTTAAGGTGCCCATTTTTAGCCACTGCTAGGCCTTTAATCGATGTGGGTGACGGTAAATTGGTACTTAGAGTAGGTGACGAGGAGATTATCTTTAAAATTTATGATGCTATGAGGTTTTCTAGGGAACAGGATGATTCATGTTACTTTATTGACTCTATTGATCATACTACCCAAGACTCTTTTCAGGAAATTATACAAAAAGACACGACGAAACTGAATCTAGCTCAAGAAGAGGAGACATATGATGAACTTTAATGAGCATTCTTCAAGACAAGTAGAATATGAGGGCATTAAGATAAATGATGAACTTAAGCAAAAACCCTCTATTGAAGAGCCTCCAAAACTGGAACTTAAACAATTACCAAACCACTTGGAATACGCATTCCTTGGAAATAATTCTACATTACCAGTTATTATTGCTTCTAACTTGCAACCCAATGAGAAAGAGGAATTAATCCAAGTATTAAAAGAACATAAAACAGCCATATCTTGGAAAATTTCTGACATTAAAGGAATCAGCCCTTTTTTTTGCACCCATAAAATTTTGATGGAAGATGAATACAAACCGTGTGTGCAAGCTCAAAGACAACTGAACCCAACATGAAGGAAGTTGTTAAAGCTGAGGTAATTAAACTTCTAGATGCTGGAATTATTTATCCTATTTCTGATAGTTCTTGGGTAAGTCTAGTGCAGGTTATCCCTAAGAAAGGAGGCACGACGGTTGTAACCAACGAGAAGAATGAATTAATCCCAACAAGGATAGTCACATGATGGAGAGTTTACATTGACTACAGGAAACTGAATGATGCCACAAGAAAAGATCACTTCCCCTTGCCATTCATTGACCAAATGTTGGAAATATTATCCTGGCACATGTACTACTGTTTTTTAGACGAACTCTCTGGCTACTTCCAAATCCCAATAGCTCTTGAAGATCAAGAAAAGATGACATTCACATGCCCATACGATACGTTCGCTTATCGTAAAATGCCTTTTGGATTATGTAATGCTCCCACCACTTTTCAGCGCTGTATGATGGCCATCTTTGACGAACTCGTGGAAGATATCATGGAAGTATTTATGGATGATTTCTTGGTATTTGGTAACTCTTTTCATCTCTGCCTTAAAAATTTAAAACAAGTTTTAATAAGATATGAGGAAACGAACCTTGTGCTTAACTGGGAGAAATGTCACTTCATGGTTCAAGAAGGTATTGTATTAGGGCATAAAATTTCTAGTAAAAGGATTGAAGTGGACAAATCTAAAATAGAAACAATCGAAAAATTACCCCCTCCTAGTTCGGTTAAGGCTATTAGAAGCTTTTTAGGACATGCTGGTTTTTATAGAAGATTTATTAAGGATTTTTCTAAAATAGCTAAGCCTTTGACTAAATTGTTAGAAAAAGATATACCTTTTAATTTCAATCAGGAGTGTTTAGAAGCATTTAATACTTTAAAGGAGAAATTAGTTAATGCTCCAATCATAATTGCACCTGATTGGAACTTACCATTTGAATTAATGTGTGATGCGAGTGATTTTGCAGTAGGTGCAGTATTGGGACAGCGAAGAGACAAGAATTTTCAACCTATCTATTATGCTAGCAAAACTTTGACAGCTGCACAAGAGAATTATACTACTACGAAAAAAGAATTGCTAGCTATAGTTTTTGCATTTGATAAATTTCGATCATATCTCATATTGTCTAAAGTTGTTGTTTACACTGACCATTCCGCCTTTCGCTACCTTTTAACTAAAACTGATGCAAAACCTCGACTCATTCGATGGATTCTCCTATTGTAGAAGTTTGACTTGGAAATTCAGGATAAGAAAGGAGCTGAAAATTTCGCGGCTAATCATCTGTCCAGGCTTGAGAACTCTAATACCAAAGAACTAGATGAAGTTGAAATAAGTGATTCGTTTCTTGAAGAATAATTTTTCACTATATCTGACTCCGAGGTACGTTGGTTTGCAGACATCACGAATTTTTTAGCCGCTAACATTATCCCAAAAGGATTAACACACCGGCATAAGAAGTGATTCTTTAATGATGTGAAAAACTACTTTTGGGATGACCCATTTCTTTTTCGCAGATGTGCAGATCAAGTCATTAGAAGATGCGTTACAAGATCAAAAACATCAAAAATACTGGAACATTGCCACTCAGGGCCAACTGAAGGACACTATAGTGGAACTAAGACCACATATAAAATACTTGAATTAGGTTTTTACTGGCCCTCGTTATTCAAAGACGCTAACAGGTATGTTACTTCATGTGACAAATGCCAACGGACAGGTAACATATCTAAACGTGATGAAATACCTCAAAACTATATGCTTTCATGTGAAATATTTGACGTTTGGGGTATCAATTTCATGGGCCCATTCCCCAGTTCATTTGGGAATAAATACATCTTAGTAGCAGTTGATTATATGTCCAAATGGGTGGAAGCCCAAGCTCTACCTACTAATGATGCTAGAGAGGTAGTACGTTTCCTTAAGAAACTCTTCTCGAGATTCGAAACACCTAGAGCAATTATCAGTGATAGGGGCACTCATTTTTGTAATACCCAATTTGAGAAAACTCTTAAGAAATACGAAGTTCATCATAGAACAGCCACCCCATACTATCCTCAAACTAATGGACAAGTTGAAGTAGCAAACCGGAAAATCAAACAGATCCTTAAAACAATTGTAGAATCAAATAGAAAAGACTGGGCAATGAAAGTAGATGATGTCTTATGGGCTTATAGAACTGCTTTTAAGACTCCCATAGAGACATCACCTTACAGACTTGTTTATGAAAAAAGTTGTCATCTACCATTCGAACTAGAGCATAAAGCTTTTTGGGCTATTAAATTTCTAAACCTTGATCCCGAACTTGCAGGAAAAAATAGGTTGATGCAGCTGAATGAACTTGATGAGTGGCGAGCCAATGCATACAAAAACTCACGCCTATACAAGGAAGCAACAAAGCGGCACCATGACACTCGTTTAAAGCAACAAAAACAATTTGAAGTTAGAGATCTTGTCCTCCTATACAACTCAAGACTCAAATTGTTTCCTGGGAAACTTAAATCATGATTGTCAAGGCCATTTGTAATTCAATCTATCCTTCCATATAGCACAATAGAGGTAAGTCACCCATCACACGGTACTTTCGAAGTAAATAGACATCGTCTCAAACTTTATAATGGTGAGAATTTTAAAGATGATGGAGAGGAGCTACGACTCTACAAACTGCCCTGAACAAACCAACAAGGTAACAGTCGAGCTTAGACTATAAACAAGCACTTATCGGGAGGCAACCCGAGTACTAACAGTTTTAAATTATTTAAATTTCAATTTTTAAACATCTAGGTCACTAACAGAGTCTTTGAAGCATAGGTTCCCAACTCCACACGGCTTATCACAAGGCCGTGCTTAAGGCCGTGTGACAACCATGGACGAAAACATGGCCGTGCGATACAGTTGTGTGAAAATAGGGTAAAAGTTATCTTTCCCAACATGGGATGCGATAAGTGGCCATGGGCGTGCGACCTGCCCGTGGTCAAATCTGCCAAATGAACACGGACGTGCGCAGAGCTACACGACCGTGGGAGAAGCGAACCACATCACACACGATCGTGTAACATGATCATATGGCCACACTGCCTAGACACACGGGCGTGCCCGAAGGCCATGTGACGACATCTCACTTACGCTAAACACGGGCGGGACACAATCCACACGGGCATGTGAACCGGCCGTGCCACTTGAAAAATTAGATTATCTATCTTATTTTATTTTTCTTTTATTAAATTTTGAATTTTTTTTTTGTTTTTAAACACGGCTTATCTTTATGATTACTATCAAATTATTCCCCCAATTCTCCTTTTGTCCTTCAGAATCATATTTGTCCTCCAGCTTTATTTCCAACAACTCGCTCCCGTTAATCCAGGAATTTCATCCATTTTTAACTCAGGAAGTTTCACTTTTCTCTCTATCTTATGAACTTACACTTACATTTGTCAAAATATATATCTTTGTACATTGAGAACAATGTACATCTTAAGTGTGGGGGGTATTTATTTTACTATCAGAAAAATCCCTAAATGACTGTCTTATTCTCTTGAAAAGCTCTCATATCATATTTAGGATAAATTTTGATAGATTTATGATTTTGATTGATATATCTTGAATTAAAACATAGGCATTTATGCATTGATTGTTTAAACTTTAAGACGTTAGAGAATCAAGCATGATAAGTTGATTTTTAAGAATTTAAAATTTTAGGTTGTTTCCCCAAAGTTTAGGTATTACTTTGAATTGGAATTCACAAGTTTTAAACATCAAAAAGCCGTAATTTTTGTGAGATTTTTGACCTCTTGAGCATCTATTAATTCTTTCATGCTCACTTTTATTATTGCTTTGAGTGCGTCAGTATTGAACTGTTATTCTAGAACTTGCTTGATTATGCATGTCAAGACCACACTATTTGATTTGATATGTCAAAATGAGAAAGAAACTTAGGATTAACCCAATCATGCCATGAAATGCCTACCTCCACGATTAACCCTTAGTAAACCCTATTGAGCTAACAAGCCATTTCTTGTATTACCCTTAATATTAACCCTTAACCAATTATTGTTGAAATCCTCTAAATTAATTTGATCCCCATTTTTGTTGAGATTGGAATTGAAATAGTTGCTTAGCTATGTTTTATTCTACTTTGTAATTTAACTTGTTCTTAAAAATATATATATACATCTTAGTAGTACTAATCTTCTGAGCTAAAGAGGTTAAATTCCATATTCTGAGAAAAGCTATGTTGTACGCAATTGATGACTAGCTATTTTCTAGTTAGGTAATTTTTCAATTCAATCTCGATTCTAACCTTTTCTTTCAGCTTGTGACCGCACCCCCTAACCAAGCTACGTTATAACCCTCTAAAGACATTTTGATTAATGTTTCATCTCAATTTATAAGTGGTGGAGATTTGATTTTCATGCAGGCCTATGGTAATGACTTTTCATTATTGACTATTGAGTGCTTCATTTATTGTCCTTAAACAGCTCGAGTGATTTGAGTGAATCTTTAGTGAGGATGTAAAACTCTGTGACATTTTGAATCCAAGGTAATTACTTAGACGAGGGGAGACACCTATGTTTTTAGAATAAAATGCTCAACTTGGAATGTTTGAAACTTTGATGTTCTTTTAGTTGAATTCTCAATGTATGATTACTTATGTATTAGTTTGAGATATTATTGATAGAAATTATAAGTTGAGAAATTTATTTTGATTATGAGTTGAGAATTTTGCTTGAGGACAAGCAAATGCTTAAGTGTGGGGGTATTTGATAAACCGTAATTTATACATATTTTTACCCCATGCTTAACGC
This sequence comes from Gossypium arboreum, assembly GCF_025698485.1. NCBI lineage: Eukaryota > Viridiplantae > Streptophyta > Magnoliopsida > Malvales > Malvaceae > Gossypium > Gossypium arboreum. Next base: position 113,627,262 of record NC_069081.1, on the reverse strand, counting down.
ATTTTATAGATGATTTTCCCTTAGAATTGGTAAATTTGATGCTCCTAATGCTTTAATTTCATGTTTTATACTTAGGAGAGAATATGAGAGTGAAAGGAACGAGAAACGAACCAAAAATAGAGAAAAATGGGCCAAAGTATGAATTCAACACAGCCTGGACCTCCTCACACGGGCAGACCACACGGTCGTATCAATTTGGCAGATTTGAAGCACGACTCATACGGGCGTGTCACACGGGCGTGTCTCTGTCGAGCCCAAGTTGAGTCCAATTCAAAAAAGGCCAATTTTGAGGGCTTCTAGGCATTCTAAAGCCTATAAATACACCCTAGAGGAGGAAAATAGAGGAGGCATAGAGAGGGAGGAAGGAATTACTCGAAGAAAGCCGATTGTTCCATCTTAGAAGCCGGATTCATCATCAAGACTGAAGATCTCCCCTCAATTTCCCTTTAGGAGTTTTGGGTTTTCTTTATGTTTTGTATTCATTATTCTTCTGAGATGTTTTCCTTTTTAGTTATGAACTAAATCCCCTAAATACCTAAGGGGGATGAAACCTAAGACAAATTTTGTTATTATTTTCTGAATTGAATGATAAATATTTAACTTGTTCTTAATTATGTGTTCTTAATTCTTGTTTTGATATCCTAGCATACTGATTCAAGATAAGCTCTTATTCAGAGGAGGAATAGACCCTGTCTAAGAGTACATTTGTCATAATTAAGTGGAGTTGATTGCGCGCCTAGAGATAGGGTGACAAGATTTTGTCGGATTAGGGTGAAACCTAATAAAGGGATCCATAAATCGAGTTAATGCAACCTTAGGGTGTTAATTAGAGAAAAGTCTCAATTATTCAATCTAGGAATTAGACGTTATTAGTCTTGAATAGGGATAATAACATAACTTAGGGATCTCTACAGAACAAGTTAGATGAATAAATCGTCCGATTCGGAGCCAGAATAACAAGTAAAGTCTAGGTGAATTTTTCCTTAGGTATTGTCTTAGTTCAATCGTTTTCCAAAAGTAATTCCCCAATTCTACTTTCTGTGAATTCTTAGATTAGTTAATTAATTAGTTAAAACAAACCCCATTATTCTTAGGCTAGGTAATAAAAAAACAGTCATTACTAGTACTTTTAGTTCCTTTGGGTTCGACAATCTGGTCTTGCTAAAACTATACTACTGTTCGATAGGTACACTTGCCTACATCGCGATAATAGTTAGTTTCAAGGACGATTAATTATAAATATTTAAAACTTACCTATCACGAAAATCACGATCACTCCATATTCTTGCAATGTTGGCAATGTGCATCTGGTCTAAACCAACATTTGGCCTCTGGATGACCAGGCCTTTTACAGTTCTTGCAGGATTGGTCCCCTCTTCTTGCAGCATCTGGCTTAGGCCTGCTTCTCCAGTTCTTTTTTCCTTTATAGGCAGAGGTGCTCGAGGTAGCTATGGTCTTGGCTTGAAGAGCTCCTTCTTGGTGCTCCTCCATTCTGCTAGCTCTCCTTTGCTCCTGAGCATAAAGAGCATTGATAAGCTCAGTTAAGGAGATGCTTGTTAGGTCTCTCGAATCCTCAAGGGATGAGATTTTTGCCTCATATCTTTCAGGAAATATTGAGAACACCTTCTCCATGATCCTTGCCTCACTGAACTGTTCTCCTAGCAACCTTATGCTGTTCATCATAGCCATGATCCTATCTGAATACTGCTTCACTATTTCTTCCTCCTTCATCTTCAAATTCTCAAGATCACTTCTCAACTTCAACTATTGCTGTTGCTTTGTCCTCTCTATACCTTGGAACTCCTCCTTGAGCTTGTCCCAGGCTTGTTTTGGTATCTCACAAGCCATGATTCTGGTGAAGATGATATCTGACACACAATTCTGAATGCAAGACATGGCTTTGTGCCTCTTGGTTCTCTCATCTGTATGCTGTCTAATTGGAGCCCACTATGGGATTGACTCTAAGTGGTGCTGGCTCAGCATCAGTGTTCACAACTTCCCACAGATCAAAGGCCTGTAGGTAAGTCATCATCTTAACCACCCATATATGAAAGCCTTATCCATTGAAGACTGGTAGAGCTGCTGGAGAAAAACCTGAAGAAGTCATTCGAGTTATGATTCAAATACAATAGTTCCACTAAGAAAATGGCTCTAGATACCAATTGTTGGTGTTTAAGAATCAAAGCAAGCTGCCAATGTGACTTGAGCAACAAGGCTCGAGACTTGCAGAAGAAACAAAAGCAGAAATGTTGCTTAATGAACAGAACAAGAACAAAGCAAAGATCAATGGAGCATATAGATGAAAAACTGATAATTTTTCATTAACAATTAGCATTGGCATATTGCCATTATATATATCAGTCATTGACTGATCAAAACAAGGCAAATTTCACCTAATACTTACCTAACACCACTAATTACGTGGAAACTTGACAAAGTAACTTGCACACATAAACAAAGCTGATTTATCAGCTCAATCACTACTTAATTACATCAAAATTTTCACCAACTAAGTTCAAATCAAACTAAGTTACAAAACATGAACTTGAAGTAACAAAAACATGTTGAATTTGGATAGCACTAATAAGCTTCAGCTGCTGCATGCATGTTTTGACCTACATAGCCTGGTCCTTGGCTGTATGAGCTGCACGGAGGCCAACTTCATGAAAACACAATTATACCTTGTTTACATCTATGGATTCAGTAGTTCATTTTTACTGTTGAGTGGAACAGTTAGTCAACCATGAGGTAGCAGATGAAGTGATTAAGAAAATTAAGACTGATATATTGGAGTTCTTCAACTTGCCATTGGAGGAGAAGATGGTTTACGCAAAGATAGCAAATTACCTTAAAGGCTAGGGTCAAGATTTCGTTCTTTCAGAAGACCATAAGCTTGACTGGGGCGACATGCTCTTCCTTTTTGTCCTGCCTGTATCCTTAAGAGACATGAGATTGCGGCCGACCAATCCCCATTCATTCAGGTACATCAATAAAGCCTCTTGACCCTTCAACTCCTTGACCGTAATAGGGTATAGCATTAATTGTCTGCAATTTTGCTGTATTCAGAGCAAGTTTTTTTAAGTGCTCAATGGAGTTGCATAAGGTTATGATTTATCTATGAAACAGATTGCCCAGAACTTTGGGCCTGATCCTAAGATACTTTCAAGATTTTTTGAGTATGGAATACAAGGAATAAGGATGAACTATTCTCCACCCTGTGCAGAGGCAAGTAAGGTATATGGTGTAGCACCACACTCAGACGCTATAGGCTTAATGCTCTTGCTTCAAGTGAATGAAGTTGAAGGATTACAAATTAAGAGAAATAAGAAATGGGTGCTTGTTAAACCCATCCCTGCCACATTTATCATTAATATTAGAGATATGATGGAGGTAACACAAGCATAAAAATACTTGAAACTCTATACACTTGACTGATTGAATACGTAAAGTGCCACTAACGAAAAAATGTTATACATGCAGATTATGAGCAATGGAGAATATAAAAGCATAGAACACAAAGCTGTGGATAATCCGGAGAAAGAGCGACTGTCAATTACAGCATTTCACAATATAAAAATTGGTTGTTGGAACTAAGAAAACAAATAAATAAAGTTTGACAGAAACTTGAGCTTGAAGGCTCGATGTCTTGCTAAGCAAACAAGAAAATCAGTTGAGACCTTTGAGCAAATTGCTTGAGAAAAAACTAGAAAAGTGAATAAGAATTTTGAATAATTTCATTAAAATTGAATTGAGGCATAATGTCGATACATATACCAGTCAATAAGCTGGTCAAAACAAGCAAATGTCACTTAAACAACTACCTACTACCAATAAGTAGTCTTGAAACTAGTTAAACATAACTTGCACACATAGCTATGCTGATTTATCAATCTATCAACACCTAATTTCATCAAAACAATACCAACTTAGTTCATTTTCAACTAAGTAACAAAACAAATACTTGAAGTAACAAAATAAATCAGCAACATGAATCTTCAATTGCAACTTCATGGCTCAGGCAGCTTCTTTGCTTCTTGTCTACATGCAGGTCAACTTTATCACTCCTCCTTGGCTTGCATGCTACAAACTCTCATTTTGGCTCTCAAATCCTCAAACCTTAACACACAAAGAGAATTTGTCAAGATATCAGCAAGCTGATCCTCAGAATTGCAATGAATCAGTTTCACTTCTTGACATTGTTTGATCTCCCTAATAAAATGAAACTTTATCTTGAAATGTTTGGTTCTCCCATGAAACACTGGATTCTTTGCAATTGCAAAAGAAGATTTGTTGTCACATTTGATCTCCGTTGCTTCCCTTTGGTGTAGATTCAAGTCTGCCATGGTTTTTCTTAGCCATATAACTTGATTAACAACTCCTCCAGCTACCACATATTCTGCTTCATCAGTTGATTGAGCAACAACATTTTGCTTCTTCAAAATCCAACAAAAAATAGTTAAACCAAGGGTAAAAAAATACCTTAAGGTGCTCTTCATATCATCTATCGATCCAGACTAATCACTATCAATATAACCAAATAGTTTTATGTTATCAACTTTGGTGTACATCATTCCAAAGCTTAGTGTACCTTTGATGTACCTGAGAACTCTTTTGGCAGCTTGAAAATAACTTGCATTAGAACAATGCATGAACCTAGATAGGAGACTTATAGCAAACATGATGTCTAGTCTTATGGCTATCAAATACAACAGACATCTTACCAGGCTTCTATAAGTTGACTCAGCTACTATCTCGAAATCACCTTGGCTGGTCAGCTTTTCTCCAACAGCAATTGGGGTGCTTGTTGCTTTACAATTCAGCATGGAGAACTTGTTCATATTAGTCAAGGCAAATGCCTTTTGGCTTAGGAAAATCCCTTGCTGAGTTTGAGACACTTCCATGCCAAGGAAGTAGGACATTTGTCCCAAGTCTGACATCTCGAACATCCTCTTCATCTTGTCTTTGAAATAAGCCAACATGATCTTATTTCCTCCACTTACCAGCAGATTATCTACATACAAGGAGACTATGAGTTGTGTTTCATCACCTTCCTTCTTCACATACAAGATTGGCTCACTGATGCTTCTCTCGAACCCCAAGCTAGTTAGGTAGCTGTTGATTCTGTCATACCAGGCTTTTGGTGCGTGTTTCAAGCCATACAAGGCCTTCTTTAGCTTGTACACACTATCTTCCTTTCCAATTACTTTGAAGCCTTTAGGCTATTCAACATAGATTTCATCATCAAGAAAAGAATTGAGAAAGGCATATTTTACATCAAGTTGATGTATCTTCCATTGATTCTGTGCAACCAAAGCAACCAATAGCCTAATTGTATCAATTCTAGCCACTGGTGCAAATGTCTCAAAGTAGTCAATGTGTAACACTCCTTACCCGAGACTGTTGCCAGAATCGAGCACGAGGCATTATTAAACTTATTCTATCCCTTAAATGGGTTTAAATTGCTTATTTAAGCATTTCGGAATGTACTGCCATTCTGCATCGTAGTCGCCTAAAAATTCATATCTTGAGTTCCGAAACTCGAAATTAAGATCCGTAAATTTTTCCTGAAACTAGACTCATATATCTATCTACTAATTTTTTCATAGATTTTTTGACTTGGCCAATTAGTACAGTTTATTAGTTAAAATTTCCCCTATTTCAAAACTCGACTGCACTAACCTCTTGTTACTACGAACCATGTTTCTTCCTGTAAAAAATTCATATCACTAAGCCGTTTGTTTCTCTTAAAACTAGACTCAACAAGGATTATAACCATATAAACTATACCTTCTAATTAGTTTTGTACAATTTATGGTGAATTTCCAAAGTTGAAACATGGGTTCCAGAAATCACTCTGACCCTGTTTCACTAAAACTCAGATATATCATGAAATATAATACCTTTACCTATTTTTCTTATTCCATAAGAAAATAGACATAATAAGATTTAATTTCATATATTATTCATCTTCAAACTATGTTTATGCAATTTTAGTGATTTTTCAAAGTTACGTCATTGCTGTTACTTGAATCTGTTTTAGGTTACTTTCACATTTTCATAATTTTCATGTGATAATCACCATTCAATCATACATATTAATAAACATGCATATCATCGGCCATTTTTATTAGCTAATCACTAGCAAGTATTTACACATCATTCATTGTTCATATTATACCAAAAGTGGCTAAGTTTCTATACATGCCATACACAAAACAAAATTTCTAATTATACCGAGTTATTTCTTTGATAGTGTGATCGGCCTCCGACGTTTCCTTCGATCCCCGAGTGGCTAGATAAGTACTATAAGAAGAAGAAAATAAAGAGATTAAGCACTAGGCTTAGTAAGCTTACAAGCAAATAAATCACAACATTCAACATAATGGATAATTATGCATAATATCATCTAACATCATAAATTTCTTTACTTCTCAATTTCTATCTTCTTCTTTATTCCCTTACCTTCTTTCTTACCTGACCTTTCCTTTTTCATAAGTATAATCTACTTTTCCTTTGCTGTTAATTCACTGTAATTTAACTCGTATCCTGACCCGTTGAACCACTCGGAATACTAAGGATACTAGGTCGCTTCTGTCTATCAATATCTCGCCAATGCCATGTCTTTGACATGGACTTACATGAATTATTCCTGCTCCAATGCCATATATAATATGGACTTACATGGCTCAATCCTGTCTCCAAAGCCATATTTCTAATATGGACTTACATGGCTCATTTCGTTCATCTCACAACCCTAATATCCTAACATTCCTAGGGTTCAACCGGCTTTCTAACACTTTTCCTCTGTCACTTCACCTTAAATTCGACTTTAAATATTTTCATAACATAAATATATAAATGCTGAAATTGACAATAATAATGTAAAATAAAAGAATATTGCATTTATTTCTTCAAACTTACCTCGATACAAAATGTGACTAAACTTTACAATTTAGTCCTTTACTTTTTCTTTTCCCGATCTACTCTCGAATTTCGCTCTTCTTGATCTATAATAGCAAATTTAGCTTATTTAATATCAACATTTATCAAAACAACCCTTTACTCAAACTTTGGCAAAATTACATTTTGCCCTAAACTTTCACATATTTGCACTTTTGCCCCAAGGCTCGTAAATTAAACTTCATCCTATTTTCTTATGTTTTATGACATGCTGATCATTTTTCCTTCTATGGCAACATCAAATTCACACACTAACATGTACTTATGACTATTAGGTATTTTTACCGATTAAGCCTTTTACTCGTTTTCACTTAAAACCAAGTAGCACAAGTTGTCTAACATAATTTAAAACCTCATATTCCATCATAAAACATCAAAATACACAAATTTCACCTATGGGTATTTTTCCAAATTTGATTCCTAACTTAAATTATTGTTAGCATAAGCTTTATCGAGCTACCGGACTTCAAAAACGTAAAGATCATTAAAAGCGGGCTTGGAATCACTTACTATGAAGCTTGAAAGTTGAAGAAACCCCAGCTATGGAGAGAGGTAAGGTTCTGCTGGTAACTTGAAGAAGATGATACAATTTTATCATCTTTTTACCTTTTATTAATGTTAATAACCAAATGACCAAAATGCCCTCCTTACTAAACTTTCAAAAATTCCTTCCATGTCCTAATTTTGTCCATGAACTTAAAATTGGTCAAATTACCATTTAAGATCTCCTAATTAATATTCCAAAATAATTTCATACTAAAAACTTCTAGAATGCAAGTTTTGCAAATTATTCGATTTAGTCCCTAACCTCAATTTAAGCACTTTATGCATAGAATTTTATCACGAAATTTTCACACAATCATGTAATCATACCATGAACCTCAAAATAATAATATATATATATATATATATATTTTTTCCTGAATTTGTGGTTTCGCAACCACTGTTCCGTTTAGGCCCTATTTCGGAATGTTACACAATGCCATACTTCTGACTGAATCCCTTCACTACCAGCCCTGCTTTCAACTTATTCAGAGTTCCGTCAGCATTGTGCTTGGCTCCAAGCACCCACTTTACTCCTATGACCTTCTTGTTGGCTGGTCTTGCAACTAATTTTCAGGTCTGATTCATTTCATCGAGCATGGCATGTTTCCATCCTTGTTGAGCTTCAGCTTCTTTAAAATAAGTTGGTTCTACAATAGCCACATCTGCTCTTGCATAAACTTCAGCCAGTGGTCTAGTTCCTCTGACTGGCTCATCATCAATGTCCATTTTATGATATACATTAGCAGTGTTAGCACTCAGTTTGCCTCTCGAGAAGTGCTTATTTAAAGTCTAAGCTCGACTTACCTCATATTCGCATGGTCATTGTAACACCCCGAATTTGGGCCTAGAAGTATTGGGCCTTGAGTGGGGGTCCGTAAGGAGGTTGTATATAGGTATTTAATTGTGCAATGAAATGAAACAATTAAATGTTTGCTATTAGTGGTTAATGGCTTTGAGAAGTGTTGGAGAAATCTTGGGTTCAAACTTGGGCTTTAGCAAAATTTTGGTATTAAGTGAAAAAAACACGGATGCTTGGATGAGGGTTTTTAAATTATTGTGTTAAATAAATGACACAAGGAAGCTTGTAGTCTAGTGGTTGTGGCGTCATTAAGGTTGTATGGGAGCCTGGGTTCAAGCCTTGGCTCTTGCAATTTATTTTGTTTTTTTAAAGGGAACCTGGACTTTGGCCTTTAGACCTTATAATTAATTGGGGATAAAATATGACACAAAAAGCCTTGTGGCTTAGTGGCAAGTAGCGTGTGGAGCATTTAAGGGGAGGCATAGGTTCGAATCCCATGGCAAGCAAGGAGCATTTATTTTGCTAGTAGGGGGCGGCAAGAGTTGGTGTTGAATTTAAACTCTAATGTTGGAGGGATCCCACATCGGGAAGCTAACATAAGAGTGGTTGTGAAGCTGGCTTTAAATAGAGGGAACCATGAAGAGAGTAAATGTACCTTTCTTGGCTGATCCCTTTCGCTGTATGGCGTGCTCGTTTGGGTTGGGCGTCGGCTAAGAGTGCTCGGAGTGTGGATTAACTCCAGTCTCCTATCAGGTGTGTATTTCTTACTACTCTAGCTGTAGGATGGCTACTTCGGGCCGCGATGGGTCAAAAGGGGTCATGTGGGCCTAATGGGCCTACAAGCCCAATTGGATAAGTTGTTTGATTGTGTAGTAAATTTGGGCTAGGCTAGGTGAATCTAATATTTGTGGCTAGATTTGGGCTAAAAGGGCCACACGTGTGGGCCTATTTGGGCCGAGAATGGGCTTTAGAGCCATTAGTATTGTTATCCATGTTTAAAATACTTTGGTTTACAAAATTACCAAAATACCCTGCTTTGTAAAATTACTAAAATACCCTTGGTTTATAAAATTACCAAAATACCCCTAGTTTGTAAAATTATCAAAATACCCCTAGTTTGTAAAATTACCAAAATACCCCTAATTTGTGAAATTACTGAAATACCCTCGACTTGTAAAATTATTGAAATACCCTCGATTTGTAAAATTACCGTTTTACCCTTGATTTATAGAATTACCGTTTTACCCTCAGTTTACAGAATTACTATGTTACCCTCGATTTATAGAATTACCATTTTACCCCTAATTTACATAATTACCGTTTTACCCCTGATTTACATAATTATCATTTTACCTCGACTTACGTAATTACTGCTTTTACCCACAATTTACATAATTACCGCTTTTACCTCGATTTACATAATTATCGTTTTACCTCGACTTACGTAATTACCGCTTTACCCTCGATTTACGAATTACCGCTTTTACCCTCGATTTATAGAATTCTTGTTTTACCCTTGATTTACGAATTCTTTGTTTTACCTCGATTTACAAAATTACCGAAATACCCTCAATTTGTAAAATTACCAAAATACCCCGATTTACAAAGTTACGAAACACCTCGACTTTTTAAAATTATAGAAGTACCATTGGTTTACAAAATTATTGAAATACCTTTGGTTTGTTGATTTACCAAAACACCCTTGTAGGATGAAATGACTAAAATACCCCTAAAAGGTAAAAAGACCGTAAAGCCCTGTAGGGTAAAATGACCGTAATACCCTGTATGGTAAAATGACGAATATGCCCTTATGTTCCATATGACCGATGTGCTTAGGATTTACATATATTGATATTGGATTAGTTAAGTTTGAGTGATGTGGTGGTTATCGAGGCGATTGATTTTGGAAACGTTTCAACTTCAACCCGTAATGTGTGTACTAACCCTCGTAATAGCTTAGATTAATATTTGTTTGAAAAGTCAAAGCTTCATATTTTAGTGATTCGGAATTAATATTTAGATCTATTTTCACGCACGTTTAAGTTGGATTCACAACGGATATGGGGTAGGAAGGTATTTGGAACGTTCTTCAATGAGTAGATCTCTTGGTAAGTATTCAACCTTCTTTCCATTTGTATCTTGTGGTTTAAGAAAAGTGAAAACCCTCTCGTCGACTAAGGCTAAAAGGGTTTTTGGTGTTATTTGGTTTGTTGGTGCTAGTGAGGATTAAAGGCTACCGATCGAGGAGTGTGTGAAAAGCTTGGATCATCGGAGTGACTAAATCTAGTCATCAACTTCTAAGCAAAGGTATGAACCCAAGGGCCATTGTGGATGGTGGCGAATGTGTAAGTGATGATAATAGGTAGTTTTCGATTTGGTTTAATATTAACATGGTCTAATCTATAAGTGGTTGATTATAGGAGAAATCGCATAGGAGATCTCGTCAAGGAATATCGCAAATCAGGTGTGTAACGAACCCTTTCATAACTTAAAGCGATAAAATGCCGAAAAGCCGAAATGCCGAAATTCTGGCATTTCGAGGACTTGTGAACAATTAACGCTCACTAGTTAGTTAGAATCGATGAGACGGTGATCGAGAACGATGGAAACGGTAAGAATGTGATTTTTGGCGTTCTTGGTAAGTTGGGCCTCGAGGGGCCGAAGTGGGGCCCATTGGGCTTTCGGGCCCATTTGGGTAAAATTGGTAGAAAACGAAAATCTGTTAAATTACATGATAAGACTGTTAAAACCGTTATGGAATATAGGCTAAGTGGGCCTAGACGACAGAATTGGCTAAGTAGGGCCCATTAGGGGTTTTAGGCCCAATAACTCGATTTCGCTAAAAATGGGCCAGAATCACTGTTTGCACCCATGGATTGTTAGTAATCGTTAATGAACATGGAAACCCTAATTTTTGGTAAAATTACGAGATTACCCTTATAATATGAAAATGACCGTTTGCCCTAGGTAAAAATGACCATTATACCCCTAGGGTTTATGTATGATTTTAATACATGGGATTTTGATAAATATGGTATGTATGATATGCACATGAAATGTATGCTATGCACATGATATGTATGATATGCACATGAGGTAATCATAAATGCATTGGGTTGGGTTTTTATATGGATGGAGGAAGTGAAAAAGGGCTTATGCCCCAGTTATCAAAAGGGCTTATGCCCCAGTTATCAAAAGGGCTTATGCCCGCTTATAAAAGGGCTTATGCCCGATTATTGAAAGGGCTTTTGCCCGATTATTAAAAGAGGCTAGGCCTCCATTATATGATAAAGCAATCTTGCCGCCAAAGGAGAGTTTGGCGGGGTGGGTCGAGTTAATCCCACATGGTGTGTTGGTTGGTACGGGTGGAGAGTAGCGGATGGTGGGTTGAGTAGTCTCCCAAATGGGTTGCATTCTTTCATTGAAATTATATGTGACATTGAAATGGGCCTAAGGGCCATACTGTTTCTGATAAAGGCTTGACCAAGAATATGAAATATGAAAAGGCTTGACCCAAGAATATGAAATATGAAAATGCTTGACCAAAGATATGAAATATGAAATATGAAAAGGGCTACTGACCCGAGGCATGATTGAGATTGGATTTGGGCTTAGACCCAACAGTCGTTATTGTTTTGGGCTCGAAAGGGCTTGTTGCACACTGAGTTTCCAAACTCACCCCCCTTTCCTTAACCTTGCAGGTGAGCCTTGATGTGGGGACTTGGGCCGGAGGGATTCAGAGTGGCCACGGTGATTGTCTTTGGACTTTTAAATAAGTGTTGGTTTTCATTTAATTTCCTTTAATTATTATTTATTTTTGGGTTGTAATAAGGCCAATTTTAACTTTCCTTTTATTTCTTTTCTAATTATTTTAATTTTAATAACTTTAAAAATTGGTTAATAATTATTCAAATGGGCTAGACTTAGGACGTGTTTTCAAAATGATACTTTTTTCAAAATATCTCAACACCACGATTAATCGATTTATCAAAGACGTCCACTTAAACAAATTTAAACTCGATATAACAAAGTGTGGCTATGGTTGTGGGCATGTCTAGGATTGGATCCAACAAAAGAGCTTGGTACTTAGCGACCTTCATGGCTCACCTCCTCTGTCTCGGATACCTACACGGTGCCCGGCTTCCATACACTTTGTTAACTCAATAAAATGTATGGTTTTAAAACACTAAAACGGAACGTGGGTTTTCAACTCCAATGTGGCACGTCAGATTCGGCCATAACGTCTGGGCCGGGTTTGGGGTGTTACAGTCATGGTGGTTCGCAAAATCAAAACTCCTCTTTCTTGCTATCAATTCTTTTATTCAAATAAGGTTTAAGTCAAGTAATATTTACCTTAAAAGTGCCAAATTTAGAATGATTTACCTCGACCGTACCATAAGGGAAGACATTGAGTACCATAAAAGGAATTGCTCCGTTTACATTAAACTCTGAAGTGGAAATTCGAGGGTCTTTTTTATCTATCAACACCTGATCCCAAACCTTAAAGTGGTTCTTCCATCCTTAAGCTCGTCATGGAGTCGTTTCGATTTTTCATCGTGTATTCTCGATTTCTCCTTGACATGTGACTGCCATTCATCTAGTTCATTGATTTGAAAAATTCGTTCTTTATGAGTTGTTCTGTTTCTATCACATGGACTAGATCGTGGCTCCATCACATTTTTTCGATGGGTTTCCTATAAAGAATGTTGAGCCACTAGGTTATTCATATTGACAGAACTTATATAATCATCTCGATCACTAGATGTCTTAACAGAATCATGAGCTTGGAGTTTTATTGTTTCATCGCCTACACGAAGTATTAATTCTCATGTACCAATACCAATAATAGTTCTAGCAGTTGCTAAAAAAGGTTGACCGAGAATTAAAGGTACATTAGTATCCTCATCCATGTCTAAAACAACAAAATCGATTGGGAATATAAATTTGTCAATTTTAACAAGAATGTATTCAACAATACACCTAGGAAATCCAATGGTTCTATCTGCTAATTGAATGCTCATCCTAGTTTGTTTGGGTTTCCCAAGACCTAGTTATTTGAACATTTTATAGGGCATGACATTAATACTCGCCCTTAAATTAGCTAAAGCATTTTTAACACTTAAACTACCAATTAAACAATGAATAGTAAAGCTCTCTGGATCTTTCAATTTGTTGGGTATTTTATTCTGTAAGATAGCTGAGCAAACTGCATTTAGCTCTACGTGCAATGAATCATCTAACTTCCACTTGTTTGCTAAAATCTCTTTTAAAAATTTTACGAAATTTGGCATCTGCGAAGGAGCTTCAATGAACGGCAAGTTAATATGTAATTTTTTTAAAAATTTAAAAAATTTACCAAATTGTTCGTTTGTATGGTCTTTCTTTGTCGCATTTGGATATGACACACGAGGTTTATACTCCTTACCTACCGATTTTGTTCACTGTGGCTCATCTTAACCTTACCTTGACTTACCATATTTTCTTGCCTTAGTTCTGGTTCAAGCTCAACTAACACTTCTTCATCTCGAACCGTAATTGCATGAAGCTACTCTCTTGGGTTAGTTTCGGTGTTGCTAGGCAAGCTACCTTGTGGTCTCTCTCAAATCATCTTAGCAAGCTGTCCTATCTAGTTCTCGAGCCCTTGAATCGACGCTTGTTGATTTTTTAGTGCAGTTTCAGTGTTTTGGAAATGGGTTTCTGACACCAAAATAAACTTTGTCAATATCTCCTAAAGATTCGACTTCTTCTCTTACTGGTAAGGTTGTTGTTGGAAGCCTAGAGGGGGTTGTGGTCTTTGATTTCTTTGACCACCCCGAGAGAAATTAAGATGGTTCTTTCAACCTACATTATAAGTGTTACTATAGGGATTATTCTAAGGTTTAGAATTATTACCCATATAGTTGACTTGTTTGTTCTCTATGCTAGGGTTGTAGGATAGACATTTTGGATTGTTCATCCCTCCTCCATTCATATCGCACTACATCACCGGATGTACCTGCGTAGAACCATATAAACCATCAATCTTTTTACTTAAAGTTCTACCTGATTCGATAACATGGTGACCGCATCAACGTTAAAAACATCAGTTGCTTTTATCAACTTTGTCCTCATGACTTATCACTGATAATTATTCAATGACATCTCCTCTATAAACTCATAAGCCACTTCAGGTGTTTTATTATTTAGAGTCCCACCAGTGGCTGCATCGATCAATTGCCTAGTTGAGGGGTTCAAACTATTGTAGTAGGTTTGAACTTGTAACCATAGAGGTAACCCATTGTAACATCCCAAATTAGGGTTTAGTCAGAATAGTGGTTTCGAGACCACAAATCCAATTTGAAGTAATTATTTTATGATTATTTGATGGTCCATGATATGATTACATTGGATTATTAATTAGAGGTCCTTAAATAGAAATTAGACCAAGTTCTAAAAATTTGGACAAAAATGGGATGAATAGGAAAATTTTGAAAGAAATGCTTAAAGGGTATTTTTGTCATTTGGTTAATAAAAGAATAAAAAGGGAAAAATAAGTCAAAATTTGCTCATCTTCTCCAACTGCTAGCCGAAATTTCCAAGAGCCATAGCTAGGGATTTGTTCAACTTTTCAAGCCTGATTGTAAGTGTTCCTAAGCCCCGTTTTTTATGTTCTTTACATTTTTTAGATCCTTAAAGCATGATCTACCCATTTCTAGCCACATTTTGAATTAGGGTTCATGTATGAAACTTGAACCATGTGTGACATGTTTGTATTTTGAATTTTAATGGAAGAATATGAAAGTTTGATGTGTGTTTAACATCTTTTACTAGGTGATTTTTGATAGAAATGCATAAAAAGGGGCTTATTTGTAAAACATGTAAAAATGAGTAGTAAAAATGTGAAATAAAGGAAAATGTAGGCTGATATGAGCATGGTGTAGGTTCGGCTAGGCTTGGGTAACAAAGAAAATGCATGCATTTTATTTTTACGAGCCTAGGGACTAAAATATAAATAAGTAAAAACTTAAGGGTAAAAAGGTAATTTTACCAAAGTATAAATTATGGGTCAATTCAAACAATGTATGTATTGAACAAGTTAAATTTGGCATTATAGATCAAGAAAAAAGTGATTCGGGTCTTGATCGGGGGGAGAAATAAAGTTTACTAGGATTATGCTCGTTTTTATCATTTTGTACCGAGGTAAGTTCATTTGCAAATAATGCAACATGTACCATACTTTAAATTCTTTAATATTGCATGTATGGTAAGTTTATATATAATTAATGCAATGTTGCAATGTTGTACTATGTATTTAATGCTTAAATTTTATTATGAATTATGCTTTGATTATTCTATGAGTATGTGATTGGTGCTATGGATATTGGAATCGACATTACGAAAAAGTTCGACAGAAATGTGGTATCGAAGAATCCGTTTGAACCTTAGGAATAGTTTAGGATACAAGTGACATGACACTAGGAACTATGTGATCTGAGCTCATGAGTTGTGGTCTGAGTTCATGATATATGTTACACATGTTTTGGTATTCCGGGTACTGGTCTTATATGTTCTACCGGTGGCTGGGTAGTCCGGCATGTGTTGCCAATACCCGATAGCTTGTGTGAGTAGCCTGTGTAATTACATCCTGACTGATAGTTTGTGTGAGCAAACCCGTGAGTAGCTCGAAAGCGAGCAACATGTGATATGTGATATGAGGTAGCGTTGGCTACATATGAGGCACTTAGGTGTGAGATTTCGATGTATCCGATAGTATTCCAAGTGTTCAACGGGTAGTTCTAAGAGCAGTTAATGGGTAATATTAATGAATACGTCAAAGAAGAAAGAGTAAGTATTATGTGCAAGTGGGCACAAGTATGTACATCGAGCTCATGAGAATGACATGAGATATGATGAACTTATGGTAAGGAATTATACATATATGAAGAATAAGTTTAAGAGATTTGATAAAATGCAAGATTATGTTCATTATGTTAAATGTATGATTAATGCTTGTTTAAGTTGCATTTTATTTGCATGTGAACTTACTAAGCTTTAATGCTTACCCCCTTTCCTTTCCATCTCTTATACTGTCGCCAAGCTAGCTCGGGAATTGGAGGACATTGGAGTTTTGGATCACACTATCAATTGAACATTTGGGTATAGTTAGTCTCATCATTTTGAGTATGGCTTGTATAGAGACTTGGTATTTTTGTTATGTGTCATATTGGTTAGCCAAATATGTTGGCTCATGATGGTATTGTGATTCATTTTGTATATGGCCATGAGAGGTGGCTCAAGTTAACTATTTGGGTTGTAACCTTGATAATTTGTGCATGCATACAAACGTGCTGTGCTTGATGTGGTTGCTTGATGGATGTGTGATGAAGTGTGATTTACGTGCTAAATGAATGTGTTCAATTAGGCTTGTGGTTGTTTATGTTAATGAGCGTGATGGATGGCATGTTCGTTTAATGCATGAAATATGATTAATGTGTATGACAATAATTGTGGTATAATGATGAATATTTATGAAATTGGTGTAGAATGCCGTATGAAAGCCTAATGGTTTAAGTATGTGATATGTTGACACTAACAAGTCATAATTTAACCATGAATGTGAATGCTTGAGTAGTCAAATGTGCCATGTTGCATGCTATGAAGTGGGATTGAGTATGTGAGTGTTTAAGGGTGGAAACTGGCTTGGAAAATAGCCTAGAAATTGTTCACAAAGTTAGATACACGGGCGTGTGTCTTAGCCGTATGTGACACACAGTTGGCCCCATAGGCGTGTGATCCGGCCGTGTGTCCCCTACACCTTAATTATGTAAAACAGAATACTTAGTAGTAAACACACAGGCAGAGACACGACTGTGTGTCTCAGTCGTGTGAAAGATATGGCCTTAGGACATGGGTGTGTGCCCAGGCTGTGTGAAGTCTGGACTTGATTTTTAAAATTTAATTTGCCACACGGCCTAAGCACAGGGGCGTGTGACTTGGCCGTGTAACCCTAATTGTATGATAACATCATAGTCAAAGAGTTATACGGGCATGTCCCAAGCCACACGGGTGTGTGTGACTACACGACCTACCCACACAGGCATGTGTGTAACACCCCTAACTGGTATCCGTCACTGAAATAGGATTACGAGGCATTATCGGACTTATACACTAGCATTTATATAAAATCGAGTCATAAATTTGCATTCCAAATCAAAACTTTTCAAATTTCATCAAAAAGTTCCTAATATGGGGCTACAGGGCCCAATACATGCTTTGGAAGTGGTTTGGGACTAAACTGGCAACTTTGGAAATTTATCCTTAAAGATAGGGGCACACGCCCGTATGGCATGGGACATGGCCGTGTGGTCAGCCTGTGGGGATGTAACACCCCTTACCCGTATCCGATGCCGAGATAATGTATGAAGCATTACCGGACCTAAACATACATATACATGAAAAAATCGGGCCATAAAATTTCTTTTAATTCATACTTTTCAAACACATGCATGTCGTCCCTTAATTGGGTTTACGAAGCCCAAAACAAACATCGGAACTAAATTGGGACTAAACTGAGAGCTCTGAGAAGATTTGGGAAAACTTAGGAAATTTTCCCAAGAAACAGGGTCACACGCCCGTGTGGACATAGGGACACGCCCGTGTCCTTAGGACTTGTAACTTTCTGTTTATGAGGTCAGCATGCAAATCGAACCACACAGCCGGGCCACACGCCCGTGTCTCCAAGTCGTATCCCTCACATGGTTGAGACACACGACCGTGTCTCAGACTGTGTGGCTAACACTTAGGTTATTTTCCAAGCCATATTTCTCACCCATTTAATCTTTTATCTTCACCAACATTTTAATATATTTATGAATCAATTTAAGGTATTCAACCAAGCCTTATAATTATCATCGTTTCTTCATTTCGTAGCCATATCAATCATGATAAAATCATAATAATTTGAATCTCAAACTTACTAAATACAAGCTATACCAATGGCTAGTTACAGTTATATTATTAATAAGCTAACATTGACTAATCAATTAATATATATCAGCCATATCTCTGTAATTTAAATATATTTTCATAACAACTTATCTTGATTTCATACTATTTCATATTTGAGTTAAATAACTAAAGTATTTGAAATATTATCTTTATTCAAATAGTATACATGAGATACATAATTCCATAATTATGAATGAATACATTTATCAAACATATTCCATATTCATATATCAACGGTGTGAACCGCTCAACAAGGAAACTTATTGACGCAGCCGCCGGTGGAACTTTAAACAACAAAACACTCGAAGAGGCTTATGAATTTATTGAAGAGATGCCACTGAATAACTATCAGTGGCAAGTCATGAGAACAAAGCTGACAAAAGCAGCTAGTGTTTTCAACCTCGACTCGGTCACTATGCTATCACACCAGGTAGAACTTTTAAACAAAAAGATTGATGGATCATATGGTTCTACTCAGGTACATCCAGTGATGAGGTGTGATTCAAATGGAGGAATGCACAACCCAGATTATCCACCCTTCAACCCTGGCACCGAGGAGGAACAAGTCCACTATATGGGTAATAACTCTAGACCTCAAAATAACCCGTATAGTAACACTTATAATGCAGGTTGGAGGAACCATCCCAATTTCTCGTGGGGTGGTCAAGGAAATCAAAGGCCACAACATCCTCCGGGTTTTCAACAACCACCTTACCAGTAGGAAAAGAAATTGAATCTTGAGGAGATGCTAACAAAATTCATAGCGGTATCTGAAACATGTTTCCAAAACACCGAGATAGCTCATAAAAATCAGCAAGCATCAATTCAAGGGCTCGAGAATCAAATAGGCCAGTTGGCAAAGATGATTTTCGAATGACCACAAGGTAGCTTGCCGAGTAATACTGAAAATAACCTAAGGGAGCAGCTTAATGCAATTACTGTTCGAGATGAAGAAGGGTTAGTTGAACCAGAACAGAATCGAAACAAGGATTTGTGGGAAGTAAAGGTAAAGATAAGGTGGACCATAGTGAGCAAAAATCGGTAAGTAGAGAATATAAAATTCGTGTACCATATCCCAATGCAACAAGGAAAGACCACACAGACGAAGAATTTGGTAAATTCCTTAAATTATTAAAGAAATTACATATTAACTTACCGTTTATTGAAGCTCTTTCGCAGATGCCAAATGCAGTTAAATTTTTAAAGGAGCTTTTAGCAAATAAGCGGAAGTTGGATGATACGTCGCATGTGAAGTTAAGCGTAGTTTGCTTAGCCATTCTACAGAATAAGCTACCCAACAAATTGAAAGATCCAGGGAGTTTTATGATTCCTTGTTTAATTGGTAGTTTAGATGTTAATAATGCATTGGCTGATTTAGGGGCGAGCATTAATGTCATGCACTATAAAATGTTTAAACAACTAGGTCTTAGGAAACCCAAACAAACTAGGATGAGCATTCAGTTAGCTGATAAAACCATTAGATTTCCTAGGGGTATCATTGAAGAGGTACTTGTCAAAATCAATAAATTTATATTCCCAATTGATTTTGTTGTTATAGACATGGAAGAGGATAGTGATGTGCCTTTGATTTTAGGATGACCCTTTTTAGCAACTGCTAGACCTATTATTGATGTTGGTATAGGTGAACTCACACTTCGTGTGGGTGATGAAACAATCACTCTTCAAGCTCATAATTTGAGTAACACATCGAATATTGAGGGTGGTTATATAAATCATGCTACTAATATTGATCATGTGGTGCAACCTTCTTTACAAGAAACACGTTTGAAGAGCATAAATGAGCCATGTTCAAGTAACAACAAAGTACCCATCTATGAAGAGCAAAGGCTACAGATCGAGGAACTAGATGAATGGCGGACACAGAAACTAAGAACACACGATAAACCAAAACCACGCCATGATGGACTCAATGTTTTATCAAAATAACTTAAGGTTGAAGACAAAGTACTATTAGATGCAAGAGACCCTCGTATTACCACTTCTAAACCTAATGGAGGAATCCCTTTTACAATACTTAACATTTTCCTATACGATACAATCGAGGTAACTCATTCCAAATTTGGCACTTTTAAGGTAAATAGTACTCGTCTAAAACCTTATTTTGATAAGATTGATAGCAGGAATGAGGAGTGTAAACTCCTCGAACCACCATGACCATGCAACGGAGAGGTAAGTCGCTTAGACTCTAAATAAGCGCTTCTCGGGAGGCAACCCGAGCACTAACACCACTAACTAGTTCATTTTTACTATTTTTAATATTTTTGTGCAGGTACAGTGACCCACACTGCCTGGACACACGGGCGTGTCCTTGGCCGTACGAAAAAAGGGGTACAAAATCCCCAAATATCAAGCTACATGGTCATTAACCCGATCCACACGGTCGTGCGACACGGCGGACACACGGGTGTGTCCTACGCCGTATGAAAACTGGAGCTAAATTTTCAAATTTAAATAAGTCAGAGAGCCACACGGGCGAGACACACGGCCATGAGAGAAGCGAACAACATCGCATACGGTCATGCGATACGACCGTGTTAACCACACGGCCAAGATACACAGACGTGTCCATAGGCCGTGTGACGAATAGTCATAAAATTTTCACGATTAACACGGGCTCAAATCTATCCACACGGGCGTATGACACGGCCGTGTGGCCCAACACGGGTCTCATACGGCCGTGCCCCTTTTTAAACCCTCCAAAACCCTAAATTATTTTCTTCTTCTTCTTCTTCTTCCCTAAATTCTCCCCAAACCCTAGCCGCCACAAGTCTTCAAAAACTTCCCCCACGACCGTGCCTCCCCCTCCTCCAGCCATCACCCACCACCGTTCGAGCCCCCCTCCCTTTCTCTTCTCTTCCTTTCTTTTTCTTTCTTTCTCTCTTTTTTCTTTCTTTCCTCCTTCTTTCCTTTTCTTCTTCCCTCCTATTTTCTTCCCATTTCTCTATTAAACACCGCACACTATATGACCTACTTCCCACGGTCGTGCCCCTCTTCCGACCGACCACCGCTACACTGTCCCGTCCGACCGACCACTGCCCTATCGGGTCCTTATTCTTTCTTCATTTTTTTTCACTTTTTTATTCATCATTTATTTGCTTTCTTTACTATTTATTTATTATTTGACTTCCAACTTATGCATTATGAGATTTTTAGATAATTATAATTAGTTCTCCATATTTTAATAATGCCATTATCTTTTATTTGTTATAATATAATTATGTTTACTTTCATTTCATGTTTAGTTACAACCATAGTGTTTCTTTCACTATTTTGATTTATCTCAGGCTACTATTTTCAATTCTTTGCTTATAGGCTATAAGTCAATTATTTTGTCTATTATTCTTAGTAGTTTTTGGCTAGGAACTATTTTGCTATCTTATTTTCATTCTAGTTTTAAGTTTTTTTTAGGACTATTGATATAGGCATACCAGAACCTTTAATTACGTACTTCCTTATTTATTGATTGATGCTCTTCTTTTTTCAGATTGATTATGACAAACACACGAGATAAGAAAACTGTTGTCCTTGCTTTGAAAAAGTGAAAGGGTCCTGGCGCAACCTCCTCGAGCGTCTCGATCGAAGCTCGTCATCCTCTGCTTCGATTCTCCTCCAGCCCATAGGATGACTTGTTCCAGCTTCTTCGAGTAGGACCATTGGGAGTGGGCCGATGCATTGATTGGGCCGTTTTGGAGCAAGTCAACTGGCTCACCTTGTTCGCTTCCATCTCGATACCGCACCATGGGATCAGTTCTTTGCAATCATCGAGCCTACATATTCAGAGCTACATTGGAGTTTTGCACTACTTTCCACCTACAACACATGATGAATACACATGACGAGGCTGGTACCATCATTTTTAGACTTGGTGGACTTGTCAGGCATATGAGTGTACCTGAGTTTGGAGCTGCTTGATCGCCTGATTTCGTGAAAGGTTTTAAATATTTATAATTACTCGTTCTTAAACTAACTATTATTGCGATGTAGGCAAGTGTACCTATCGAACAGTAGTATAGTTTTAGCAAGATCGGATTGTCGAACCCAAAGGAACTAAAAGTACTAGTAATGACTGTCTTTTTATTATCTAGCCTAAGAATAAAGATGTTTTTGTTTTAACTAACTAATTATCTAAACTAAGAACGCACAGAGAAAAGAATTAGGGAATTGTTTTTGGGAAAAATCGATTGACTTAAGACAATACCTAAGGAAAAATCCACCTAGACTTTACTTGTTATTCTAGCTCCGAATCGGACGATTTATTCATTCAACTTGTTCCATAGAGATCCCTAAGTTATGTTATTATCCCTATTCAAGACTAATAACGTCTAATCCCTAGATTGAATAACCGAGGCTTTTCTCTAATTAACACTCTAGGGTTGCATTAACTCGATCTATGGATCCCCTTATTAGGTTTCACCCTAATCCAGCAAAATCTTGTCACCCTATGTCTAGGCGTGCAATCAACTCCACTTAATTATGACAAATGTACTCTTAGATAGGGTCTATTCCTCCTCTGAATAAGAGCTTGCCTTGAATCAATATCCTGGGATATTAAAACAAGAATTAAGAACATATAATTAAGAACAAGTAAAATATTTATCATACGATTCAGAAAATAATAACAAGATTCGTCTTAGGTTTCATTCCCCTTAGGTATTTATGGGTTTTAGTTCATAACTAAATAAGAAAACATCTCAGAAGAATAAAGAATACAAAACATAAAGAAAACGCAAAACTCTTGAAAGGAAATTGAGGAGAGATCTTCAATCTTGATGATGGATCCGGCTTCTGAGATGGATCAATCGGCTTCCTTAGAGTAATTCCTTACCCCTTATTCTCCGTCTCCATTTTCTTCCTTTTCTAGGGTGTATTTATAGGCTTTGGAATGCCTAGAAGCCCTCAAAATTAGCCTTTTCCGAATTGGACTCAACTTGGGCTCGACAGAGACACGCCCGTGTTCAATTACTTCAGGCCGTGCTCGAGCCTGCCAAATTGACACGGCCATGTGGTCTGCCCGTGTGAGGAGGTCCAAGCCGTGTTGATTTCGTACTTTGGCTCATTTTCTCCATTTTTGGCCCGTTTCTCGTTCCTTTCACTCTCCTATGCTCTCTTAAGTATAAAACATGAAATTAAAGCATTAGGAGTATCGAATTCACCAATTCTAATGGGAAATCATCCATAACATGCATTAAACATGGGGTAAAAATATGTATAATTTACGGTTTATCAAATACCCCCACACTTAAGCATTTGCTTGTCCTCAAACAAAATTCTCAACTCATAATCAAAATAAATTCTTCTCAACTTATAATTTCTATCGATAATATCTCAGAATAATCCATAGGTAATCATACATTGAGAATTCAACTAAAAGAACATAAAAGTTTCAAACATTCCAAGTTGAGTATTTAATCATGCAAACATAGGTGTCTCTCCGAATCTAAGTAATTACCTTTGATTCAGAATATACAGCGTTTCACATCCTCACTAAAGATTCACTCAAATCACTCGAGGTGTTTAAGGACAATAAATGAATCACTCAATAGTCAATAATGAAAAGTCATTACCATAGGCTTGCATGAAAATCAAATCTCCACCACTATAATTTAAAATGATACATCAATCAAAAGGTCTTTAGAGGGTTGTAGTAAGGCTTGGTTAGGCGGTGTGGTCACAAGCTGAAAGAAAGGGTTAGAATCGAGATTGAATTGAAAAATTGCCTAACTAGAAAAAGAGTTAATCTTCACTTGTGTACAACAGAGCTTCTTCTCAGAATATGAAATTACAGCTATGTATACATAGGTTTTTTTTTAAAAAAACAAGTTAAAATAATATAGACTAA
The DNA here is from genome assembly GCF_025698485.1 of Gossypium arboreum. Lineage (NCBI taxonomy): Eukaryota > Viridiplantae > Streptophyta > Magnoliopsida > Malvales > Malvaceae > Gossypium > Gossypium arboreum. The sequence goes on along the minus strand of NC_069081.1, from coordinate 113,603,110 downwards.
CTATTAAGAACAAAACATAGCTAAGCAATACATTCAACTCAAATCTCGACAAAAATATGGATTAATTTAGGGAATTTTAACAGTAATGGGTTAAAGGTTAATATTGAGGTTAATACAAGGAATGGCTTGTTAGGCTCAAATGGGTTTACCAAGGGTTAATCGTAGAGGTAGGCTTTTCATGGCATGAGTGGGTTAATCCTAAGTGCCTTAATCATTTTGATATATCAAATCAAATGGTGTGGTCTTGACATGCATAATCAAGCAAGTTCTAGAATAATAGTTCACTACTGACGCACTCAAAGCAATAATAAAAGTGAGCATAAAAGGATTAATAGATGCTCAAAAGGCTCAAAAATCTCACAAAAATTATGGCTTTTTAATGTTTAAACTCGTGAATTCCAATTCAAAGTAATACCTAGACTTGGGGAAACAACTTATAATTTTAAATTCTTAAAAATCAACTTATCATGCTTGATTCTCTAATGTCTTAAAGTTTAAACAATTAATGCATAAATCCCTATGTTTTAATTCAAGATATATCAATCAAAATCATAAATTAATTAGAATTTATCCTAAATATGATATGAAAGCTTTTCAAAAGAACAAGGCAATCATTTAGGGATTTTTCTGATAATGAAATAAATATTCCCCCCACACTTAAGATGTACATTGCCTTCAATGTAAAAAGATAGATATTAAAGTATAAAAATAAGATAGGGAGAGAAGTGAAACTTCCTGTATGATGAATTCCTCGAACTAGAGTTTTGGAGAGTAATCGATTCGAGAGTGGAGGAGGATACTCCGGTGGTCGTAGAGGTTCATTAGTCCATAAGTCCTGCGCCAAAAGAATATCATATCTAGTGGTAGTTATGGTCGTGGTCGATCAGGACATGGCATCGTGGAGAACCTTTCCTGGTGGAGTTTTAGTAACTATGTGACGATGAGCTTAAGGGCTCTATATAACTGTGATAAAATCAAGAACTTTTTAGGGGATATTAGGAAGAATAATTACTCATAAAGAAAAACCGAAATTGATAATTAAAAATAAAATTCTAGAATCTGCTAAAATAAAAATAAAAGTAAAAATAAAAGTAGTTTTAATAAAAATTAAAACATAAAATAATAAATAAATGTTTTTAAGCATATTTATCGCTGGATGGTTCGCGAGGTGGGACTGGCGATGAGATGTGGAGGTGCTGACAAATCTGCTGTAGAGTAGCATCAATTTTTTCAAATCGTTGAAAACATTGTTGCTTGAATCGAGTGAGGCACTCAGAGATGTCAGTGTATGAAGCTGCCGCATGAACTGGACGAGAGGGTGGTGGTGGCTGAGTCAATGGGCCCTCGTGCTGTGGAGGGACATCATCAGGAATGTCCTCGTAGGCCTCTTCCTCGGTAGATTGGGCGAGACGATACTAGGGAAGGTAGGTTCCTCGGTGCCTCTTGATCATCTTCATGCTAAGCATGCTCGAGATGCCTTGTAGAGACATGTGGCCGATGAGGGTGAGGGATGATTCTTGGGCCGCGGTGTTGAGGAGCCCGAAGTGTCGCGCCAGTCGAGTTACGTAGGGGCCAATAGAGATGACCCCCTTCTGATACCGCTCTGTTTGGTGCTGAATCGCAAGGGCAATAAAATAGGCAAGGTCGATGACGTGCCCTTGCGACATGCACCATAAGAAGTAGACGTCGTGGGTGTTGAAGACGTCAGTGCTCTCTCACCTTCTTGTAATCGTGTGAGCTAAAATAGCGTGTAAGTACCTCAGGGATGGTGGGAGAACTGATGCCTTGGAGCGGCTAGGATTGTAGGAGGTCGTACTAGGGGCCAAAGTGTGCTAGCACTTCAAGGGAGAGAAATGTATGTGGCGACTGAGAGCATGTAGTTCATTCTCCTCCTTGAACTCCTCCGTATATAAGCCTAGTGCAGCACCAAACTCTGGGACGCTTAGCTGGCGGATTAATCCGCTTAGACGAAATTGAACCGTGCCGGGATCATCGTAGTTCGTCATTACTGTCTGAAGATGGAACGTTGAGCATAGTTCCATCGTGAGCTCAAGGTATGTTGGCTTGATAATCCCAAAGAATAGCTCCCAAGGGTCGGTGGTTAGGAGGGCTCGAATTGAATCAGCCAACTGAACCTATTCTATAGCAGCCCAGTCGATGCAGCGACCTACAATTAAAGGTCGGGCCCGAAGTATTTGGAACAGTTCTTCCTAGGGCCCTCAGGGGAACTGTAGGAGAGGGTGACAAATTTTTGCGGTGGGACCCGCGGAAGAGGACGCTCCCTTTCTCTTCTTTGAGGCAGGTACGACGGTTTTCTTTCCTTGTGAAGACGACATCAAAAGCCTGTAATATAAAGAATAATAATAATAGGTAAACAAATTCAAAAAGAAAATAAAAGACATGGATTTGGAACTAACTATTTCAGCCAATACTATTAATATGAAGCAAACTCAACCACAAATACAATGAGAATGAGAATAGAAATGTAATAGGTATGAGGTTTTACTAATCTCAATTTAACACGGAATGTATGATAACTAACTTAGGAATGCAAATTAAATGATATACATTGGCATGGTAATAGCATGAGAATAAACATATTAATGTCATGGGTATGAGGTGTTCCTACTAACTTGATTTAACACAAAATGTATGAGAACTAACCTAAGAATGAAAATTAAATGATAGAAAAATGAAAAATAGTTCAAAAGATATGAAGTTTATGTTGATAATAAGCATTATAAATAAGTAAAATAGAAGTGAAAGGAGTAAACAAACGCTAAAGGAAAAGAGATTGAGCGTCAAAAATGAAGTAGGAAGCGGTGCACGGGGTGGTAGGGAGGCCATGTGGAGTTGCAGCGGCTAGGGTTAGGGTTTTTGAATGGGGAAGAAAGTGAATAGTGCAGGGTATTTATAGATTTTGGGACACACGGCCAGGGCACACGCCCGTGTTCCACAATTTTAACCAGTGTGATTCTCGAATTTCAAATTTGGGCTCGTCTGACCTTTAGTACACGCCCGTGCCATGTTGCACGGCTGTGTCTAGCTTCATTCGCTTCTCCCACGCTCGTGTGTGCAAGCCTCACGCCAGTGTTAATTTAACAGGTTCGACCACGGGTGTTTCACACGGGCGTGTCGAACGCTCGTGTTGTCTTGACAGGTTCGCCCACGGTTCTTCCACACGGGCGTGTCACACGCCCGTGTTGTTTTGGCAGGCTCGACCACGACCATATCGCACGGCCGTGGCATTTAATCGTAGCCCGTGTTAGGGAAATATTTTGCCCTGTTTTCACATGGCCTTAAGCATGCCCGTGTGCTTGGCCGTGTCTCTGTGGAAACACCTGTATTCAAGATTTCTATTAATAAGTTAGGAGTTAAACACCAAAATTTAAAGAAATTAATATTGTTAGTGCTCGAGTTGCCTTCCGAGAAGCGCTTATTTATAGTCTAAGCTCGACTTACCTCTTTAGTGAATGGTCATAGTGGTTTGAGGAGTTTATACTCTTCATTCCTACTATCAATCTTTATACTCTTAATTCATGCTATCAATCTCATCAAAATAAGGTTTTAATCGGGTGTTGTTTACCTTAAAAGTGCTGGACTTGGGATGACTCACCTCCACCGTATCGAATGGAAAAATACTGAGTACCGTAAAAGGGATTTCCTCATTCGGTGTGGTATGACAATGTGGGGATCTGTGACATCTAATAAGAACTTATCACCAACCTTAAGTTGATTTAGAGAGGTATCAGGCTCGTTTTGGCATAGTTTCAGTTTGTCGAGTGTTCTTGGTTTGTGTGTCCGCCATTCATCGAGTTCCTCAATTTGTAGTCTTCGATCTTCATGAAAGGTCCTCTACTATTGCTTGAGAACGACTCGTGTGCTTCCTTCAGACTCATTTTTTGCAAAGTAGGTTTCACCATATTGTTAAGTTTAGTAGCATGGTTTAAATAATCACCTTCAATTCCTGATGTATTACCAGAATTGCGAGCTTGAAGGGTGATTGTTTCGTCTCCCACCCAGAGTGTGAGTTTACCTGTGCCAACATCAATGATGGTTTTAGCAGTTGCTAAAAAGGGTCTTCCTAGAATTAAGGGAGTGTTGCTATCCTCTTCTATGTCTAGAATAATAAAGTCAATGAGAAATATAAATTTATCGATTTTAACTAGCACATCTTCAATAATACCTCTAGGGAATCTTATAGTTTTTTCTGCTAATTGAATGCTCATCCTAGTCTGTTTGGTTTCCCGAGACCTAGTTACTTAAACATTTTGTAAGGCATGACGTTGGTACTAGCCCCTAGATCAGCTAATGCATGATTAACATCTAAACTACCAATTAAGCAAGAAATAGTAAAGCTCCTTGGGTCTTTTAGTTTGTTGGGTAGTCTATTTTGGAGAATGGCCGAGCAAACTGCGTTCAGCTCCACATGCGACGCCTCGTCCAACTTCTGCTTATTTGCTAAAAGCTCCTTTAAAAATTCCATTGCGTTTGGCATCTACGATAGAGCTTTAATAAATGGTAAGTTCATATGTAATTTTTTTAAGAGTTTAAGGAATTTACCAAATTGTTCATCTGAGCGGTCTTTCCTTGTTGCGTTGGGGTATGGCACACGAGGTTTATATTCGACAGTCACTAGTTTGTTTGTATTTTGATCTACCTCACATTAACCTTTGCTTACCACAGTTTCTTGCCTCGGTTCTGGTTCAGGCTCAACGACTCCTTCGTCATCTTGAATATTAATTGCGTTGAGTTGTTCCCTTGGGTTAGGTTCGGTATTACTTAGCAAACTATCTTGTGGTTGTTCGGAGATTAGTTTGGAAAGCTGGCCTATCTGAGTTTCGAAGCTTTGGATCGACGCTTGTTGATTTTTAAGTTTTGTCTCGGTGTTCTAAAAATGGGTGTAACGACCCGAACTTTAAGGTTATTAGAAAGGTGTATTTTCGGATCACTGTTTCTGAAAAATGGATTAGAAAATATTTATTAAAAATATTTATGAAGTTAATCGAGTGGTTAATTAGAGTTTTAATTAAGTGAATTTAGCTTAATTAAGAGTAATTAGGAAAAATGACTAAATTGAATAAAGGATGAAAGTTGAATTGTAGATTAAAAGAAAATAAAAAGGGACCAAATAGGCAATTATGCCAAATGTATGAATTTAGGCGGCAAAAGATGGAAGAGTCTAGGATTTTCGTATATTAATTAATTAATTTATTATTATGGTTATTATTATTTAATTGATATTAAGTTATTATATTATGAAATAAATTGAAATAAAGACAAATGTGTGATGATAAAATTGTACAAGTGTAAAATATGTATTTGAACACTTGGAATATAATTGTATATTTACTTAATTTTAGAATAAAAGATATTTATTAATTAAATAATTAAATAATGAGATTTTTGTTTGATAAATAAATTAAATAATGACAATTGTAATGAATTTATTGGTACAAATGTGAAATATAAGTATGTACAATTGTAATATTAGTATTTAATATTAAATAAGATATTTATTAATTAAATAATTATATTATGAGATTTTTATGTAATAAATATATTAAATTATGACAAATGTATGGTAAAATTTGTGACATGTGTAATAATAAAAAATGCATACAAGTGTTAAATAAATATTTGTTATTAAATAGATTTTTAAATATAGATATTTTATTTTATTATTATATTTTATATATATATATATAGTAAATAAATAAAGAAAAGAGAAAGGAAACAAAGAAAAGAAACAAAATAGGCAAACGAAAAGCAGGGGAAGGAAAGAAAGAAAGGAGAAAGAAAAGAAAAAGGGAGAATTAGGGTTTGAAGGTTTGGAAGTTTGGAAGTTTAATAGGTAAGTTAATTTAGCCCTTTTTACTTAATTTTGATGTTTTAAAAGCTTTAGAACAAAGTTTTGATGAAATTAAATTAATATTTTGAAAGTTATTAGAATTCTAAATATTGTTCATATTGAATAAAAAAATGAATTAGGGGTTAGATTGATAGGAATTCAAGTTAGAAATGAAATAAGGATTGAATTGTAAAGTAATTCATAAGTTTTATGTTGAAGGGACTAAATTGATGAAATTTTCGAAATTAGGAAATATGCTGAAAATTTAATAGTTAAGTATGAGTTTGGACAAAATTTGAATAGAAATGAAGTATGAATTGAGATAGAAAAAGTAAGTGAATTTAGTTAAGATTAAATTGAAATTAAAGTAGAAATTGAATGAAAATTTATTAATTATATATAAATTAGTAGAGAATTAACGAATATGAATTGTTTTAATTTCCATAGCTAATGTTGTCTCGGGAAATCTCGGCTAAGCAAGGAAAAATGGCAAAGACAACGGGAGTTAGCTCGAGAAAATTACGGTTTGTATTTCTATAATCCAAACTCAGTTATTATTTGTTATATTTATATACAGATGACAATTGTTAGTGTTAGATTTATGATATTTTACAATTGAAATGGATTGATTTTGATATGTGATGAATTTATCAAATTTATATTGATTGAAATCATTTTGATTGAATTTATATTGATTGAAATATAATATATATATATATATATGATTTATGTAAAAATTTGAATATTGAATGAATGTTATATTGAAAAAATTATATTGATTGGAAATATGAGGGAATTGATATGAATATATGTGATTATTAGAATGGTATATTGATGAAAAACTTATTAAATTGAGAAAGTGAATCAAATACCCTATTAACAGTATCGGACCAGATTGGATACAAATGGCATGCCATTGGATTTGTGATGTGATGGGGAGATTTGTAGTTCGGCCGAGAAGATGTTTCTGTTATTATATGCTTCGATTTATCCAAAGAGGCATTTAATGTCTGATTGGTGTGTAACGCTCCAATTTTCGGGAATTCTGTGAATGTTGGCAAAATTTCATGCTTTGATTTTGTCATTTGTGAGTGAAATTATGAAATAGGACCTATGTGAAAATGTTTGAAAATGCTATAGGCTAAATTGAAGTGGCCAAATAAATAGGAGTGCAAAATAGGAGGATTTGCATGACAAGCCTCCCATTTTACATGAAGTGGCTAGCCATCATGTTGTTGTAGACAAAATGCACACTTGATATCCATAATTTATGGTACAAATTGATACAAATTGATAATAGGTTAGGTAAATGTTCCATGATAATGGGTTAGGTAAATGTTTCATGATAATAGGTTAGGTAAATGTTCCATGATAATGGGTTAGGTAAATGTTTCATGATAATGGGTTAGGTAAATGTTTCATGATAAGAATATCATGTCTTTTGTATTAAAGAATTAAATGGATGAAATATGAAGTTTTATTAAAAGAAAAAGGGGTAAAAAGAACAAAGTTTTGACCATCTTTGTTCATCATAGCTGAAAGTTAGAGAAGAGAAAGGAGAGGAGAAAGCTCTTGAGTATTCGGTCATTAGGAGGAGGAAAATTGAAGGTAAGTTCTTGGTACCTTGCTTCTATTTTGAGGTTCATGAGTTCTTCTTGATTCTACCTTAACTCTTGAAGTATATTTTATTTTTAGTTGTGTTGTGAGCATTTGGTCATGAATTAAAATGAAGGAAATGGTTGTTGTTTCATGTTCTTTTGATGAAAAATGGAAGATATGTGAAGTTGAGCCAAACAAATGAGCATGCATGTGCCTTAGATGCTAAAGGGAAAAATCGGCTAACATGTTGTGCTTTAAAATGATGAAATGGAGATTATGCTTAAGTAAAAATCATAGATATGTGATGATTGATTGGTGATATACATGTTTAAATAACATGCATGCAAGATAGGTGTATGAAAGAGTGATTTGGTAATAAATCTGCTTGGGACAGCAGCAGTAACGTGACTTTGGAAAATCACCATAAATTGTGGGAGATGAATTAGAAGCTGAATAAATTATGTAATTAAAGCTTATTGAGTCTAGTTTCTAATGAAATAAACAAGAACATATTTTGAATTCTGTACAATGAGAAATTTGATTCGTAATGAAGAGTGGTCAGATTAGTCAAACAGTGAAACATGGGAAATTTTGAGAAAAATCTGGTATTGATTGGATAAACCAAAATTCTGAAAATTTTATGGATAGAAGATATCTGAGTCTATTTTCAGGAAAATTAACGGAACTTGATTTGGAGTTTCGTAGCTCCAGTTATAAATGATTTAGTGACTGTTGCTCAGGAAGACAGCTTGCAGTGAAATTATGATTATGTGGTAAACATTGACAAAAATTTGTTAATGGGTTGCTTATTGATTTCTTATAAGCTTACTATGATCTGTAGGTGTGGTTGGCCGAATATTGTAAGGGATTAATACGTAGTTTGTATTTGAATAGTTAGATTAACGTGTTAGTAATCCAATTGTAGGCGGTTCGTGTGTGGATTTCGTCAGCATATCGTCGCAATCAGGTGTGTAACTAACACCCTCTTTCTTAGTCTGGATCGGCAAAAGTCAAAAAGTCGAAATGCCGAAAATCGGTATTTTGTAGATTTGCGAGTGTGCGAATGCTCGTGAGGTAAATCGATTAATGTTTTTAGTAAGCTGCAAAATTTGGACTGCAAAGTGTATGATTTACGTGCCTCGATATTTTTGGGCTTAATGGGCCAAAATTTGAAATGATGGGCCAACGGGCCCAATTCGTAAGAACTCTCGATGCGTGATTCTTTAGTACGTGAAAAGTAGGAATATGCATGAAAAACCCTAAAATAGATAAATTATGAAATACCTTTAAAAGTGGAAAATTTACAATTTTACCCCTAGTAGATAAATTCTTGAAATACCCTTAGGGTTAAATTAACCTAAATGCATGTTTGATTTGTTGTTATTTATGCATGCCATGTTGTTATTATCGATGCATGGGATTGGGATATTGACGGAGGAAGTCTTGAAAGTGGCTTGTCCACGTCTTGGAGGCTTTGCCTCAATTCTATCGATAATCGAGCAAAGGCCGCAATGTGGAGTGTTAATTTGGGTGGGTTGAGCTATTCCCACATGGAGTGTATGGTGGTGCAATGCGGAGTGTAGTGGTTGGTGGGTTGAGTAGTCTCCCAAATGGGCTTGCATATGTTTATTGATGTTGCATGTAATTTTGAAATGGGCCTATGGGCCATCTTTATTATCTGAATAAGGGCTAAGGCCCGTTTATTATAATCTGAAAAGGGCTCGCCCAGATACCATCATTACTGAATGGGCTTAGGCCCAATGGGCTTGAGCTGACTTGGACTTTGAATGGGGTTTCCTTACACACTGAGTTTCCCCAAACTCACCCTTTTATTTTCATCCACGCAGAAATCCCCAACCATAGTGGGCTTGGGTGAGGGAATTGAGTGGCCACCCGCTCGAAAGTTTGATTTTCTTCGGTGAACTGAACATCCTTTTATTTACGTTTGAAGTTTTGGGTTTTAAATGTAATAAGGCCGCTTATTTATTTTGATGGTTTTAATATGTATTACTAAGATAGGTATTACTTATTTTAACTGTTGAAATTGGATAGCTTTAGGCGCGTTTTCAAAAACAACAGTTGATTTCAAAATAACACGACAACAAGAAAAGCTTCCAATGAAAGTATTTTCCAAAATTAATCACTTTTCCTAAAAATGACTTAATCAAATCGGTTTCTAGAAATATCCATGACATTAAGGTGTGGCAATGGCGGTATGCATGTCTAGGATTGGATCCGAAGGAGCTTGGTATTAAGCAATCCGATGGACTCACCACCTCTTTTCGGTTTCCTACGGTGCAGACTTCCATTCACTTTAATCCTTAATAAATTAATCTTTTGAACATCAAGTACGATTTTCTGGACTTAGAATGGAAATATTTTTTTAACGTTTTTGATGTGGCATGCCGGATCCGGTCATAACTTCTGGGCCGGGTTTGGGGTGCTACATGGTGTGTTTGGGAGGATATGATATACTGGTGTGTTATGGAGGGTTTATAATATTCTGGGTGTGTTTGGGTTGGATATTCTGGTGTGTTTGGGTTGGATATTCTAGTGTGTTTGGGAGGAATCCGCGTATCTATCAGAGTCCGAGTCTTGTTAATAGAGGTAAATAAGTGAAAAGATAAATTGAGTGAATTTGATTGATTGAGCTATTGGAATGAAATGAGAAATTGAATTGAGAATTGAAATTGAGATATGAGATTGAAAACATGAACCAAAAGGTTCATGAAATGAGTGAAGTTCAAATGGATGATGATTGATGTTAGAATGAATTAAAATGGTATATTGTTAAGAAGTAAAGTGTGAATACAAATGAACTGTGAATATATTGTAAAGAATTTATACGGTAAGCAAATGAAAAGAATTGAGCAAATATGTTGTTGTGTTTGTTATATGGCTTGTATAGAATTTTTATGGTAAGTAAATGAAACTTATCTATAAAATAAATAAATGAATAGTTATATTTGTTATTGTGATTTTAAGTTTAATTGTTATATTATCAAGTATTTGGATTATAGAAATACCACTGAGTATACCATACTCAGCGTACGGTTTGTTTCCATGCGCAGGTAAAGTGAAGATAGAACGTTGAATCAGCATCCCAGGCCGATCCCGAATTCAATGAGGTAAAGTTTGTTAATTATGGGTAATGGCATGTACCTAGGATGTCTTATGTGTGTGTCATTTTGAAATTGTAAATGTAAGGATGAAATAAATAAATTTAGGTTTGGTTATGGTATAAAATAGGATTTGACTAATTTGGTATGAATTTGAATTTTTGTGAGACAATGTCAGATTGATTTTTGAATTCCCTATTTTGAATTGGGAAAATCATTAAAAATTGTATAAAAATAATTATGAGCTATAATTTATATGCTTAGAATATTTAATGAGTCTATTTTCAAGAGATATAAACGGGAACATCATCCGAGTCCTATGCTATGAGATAATTAAATTTTAGTAAAAAAGGGTCGAAGTTGTCAAATAGCAGACCAGGGGTAACTTTGAGGAATAAACTATACTAATTGGCTATATTAAAAATTCTGAAATTTTTATGGTAGAAAGGTATATGAGTCTAGTTTTAAGGAAAATTAACGGAGCTTAATTTCAAGTTTCGTAGCTCCAGTTATAAATATTTTAGTTACTACTGCTCAAGAAGACAGCTTTGACATAAACATAAAAAAATAATGGAATTGTGTGTAATTATTTTGTAAACTCCGATAATGCTCCATAACCCTCTTCTGGTGACGGTTTGGGGTTAAGGGGTGTTACAATGGGTTTCTGACACTGATATAAACTTTGAGAGCATCTCTTCAAGGTTTGGCTTATTTTCATGTTGGTAGGGTGGTTGTTGGTAGCCCGGAGGATGTTGTGGTCTTTGATTTCCTTGAACGCCCCACGAGAAATTAGGGTGGTTCCTCCAACCTGCATTATAAGTGTTACTATATGGATTTTGAGGTCGAGGATTATTACCCATGTAGTTTAATTGCTCGTTATCCATGTTGTGGCCATAAGGTTGGTATTCCGAATGGTTTGTTCCACCGCTACTTGCTTCGCACTACATTACTGGGTGAACCTGTGAAGAACTAAGAAAACTATCAATCTTTTTATTCAAGAGTTCTACCTGATTTGAAAGCATGGTGACCGAATCGATGTTATAAACACTGGCTATTTTTGTTGGCTTTGTCCTCATGACTTGCCACTGATAGTTATTCAGTGGCATCTCCTCTATTAACTCATAGACATCTTTCAGTGTTTTTTTGTTGATGGTTCTGCCCGCCGCTGCGTCAACCTTTGCCGAGTCAAAGGATTCAGACCATTGTGGAATATTTGAACTTGGAGCCAAAGCGGTAACCCATGGTGAGGGCATTTTCTCAGTAAGTCCTTGTATCTCTCCCATGCATCGTAGAGGGTTTCTAAATCCATCTGCACAAAAGAAGAGATGTCATTACGTAATTTAGCCGTTTTAGCCGGCGGAAAATATTTTAGTAAGAATTTTTCAGTCATTTGTTCCCAAGTAGTAATTGACCCTCGTGGTAACGAGTTCGACCACTATTTAGCTTTGTTCCTTAATGAAAAGGGAAACAACCGAAGACGTATGGCATCATCAGAAAAGCCATTAATTTTAAATGTATTGCATAGTTCTAAGAAGTTGGCTAAATGAGCGTTGGGATCCTCATCCTGCAAACCATCAAACTGAACAAATTGTTGTATCATTTGAATAGTGTTAGGTTTTAATTTAAAAGTATTTGCAGGTACAGCAGGTCTAACTATGCTTAATTCAGTTCCTGTTAAAGAAGGTTTAGCATAATCATACATAGTACGTGGAGCAGGATTTTGATTAACCGCAATTGCAGGAGGTAGCTGATTGCCTTGGTTTTCAGCCATCTCTTCAGTTGGGGGTTGAGTATCGTCTTCTTGCTCGTTCTCCGTGTATCTTAAGCTGCGCCTTATTTCTCATTGGTTTCTACGAATTGTACGATCGATTTCTTCGTCAAAAAGTAATGGTCCCGACGGTTTCTTCTAGTCATAAACTATAAAATCTGCCAAGAGAAAGAAAGATTAGGTTAATAAATAATACTAATAACAAAATTAAATTAAATTGTAAGAAAAATAAATGGCTAAAGTAATAAAAATTGAGTGTTCCTAATATCTTAGTTCCCCAGCAACGGCGCCAAAAACTTGATATCGTGATTTCGTGATAGGTTTTAAATATTTATAATTATTCTTTCTTAAACTAACTATTATTGCGATTTAGGCAAGTGTACCTATCGAACAGTAGTATAGTTTTAGTAAGACCGGATTGTTGAACCCAAAGGAACTAAAAGTACTAGTAATGACTGTCTTTTTATTATCTAGCCTAAGAATAAAGAGGATTTTGTTTTAACTAACTAATTATCTAAACTAAGAATGCACAGAGAAAAGAATTGGGGAATTGATTTTGGGAAGAATCGATTAACTTAAGACAATATCTAAGGAAAAATCCACCTAGACTTTACTTGTTATTCTGGCTCCGAATCGAACGATTTATTCATTCAACTTGTTCTGTAGAGATCCCTAAGTTATGTTATTATCCCTATTCAAGAGTAATAACGTCTAATCCCTAGATTGAATAACCGAGACTTTTCTCTAATTAACACTCTAGGGTTGCATTAACTCGATCTATGGATCCTCTTATTCGGTTTCACCCTAATCCGGCAAAATCTTGTCACCCTATGTCTAAGCGCGCAATCAACTCCGCTTAATTATGACAAATGTACTCTTAGACAGGTCTATTCCTCCTCCTAATAAGAGCTTGTCTTGAATCAAGTATCCGGGATATTAAAACAAGAATTAAGAACACATAATTAAGAACAAGTTAAATATTTATCATATGATTCAGAAAATAATAACAAGATTCGTCTTAGGTTTCATTCCCCTTAGGTATTTAGGGGTTTTAGTTCATAACTAAATAAGAAAACATCTCAGAAGAATAAAGAATACAAAACATAAAGAAAATGCAAAACTCCTGAAGGGAAATTGAGTAGAGATCTTCAATCTTGATGATGGATCCGGCTTCTGAGATGGATCAATTGGCTTTCTTGGAGTAATTCCTTACCCCCTATTCTCCGTCTCCCTTTTCTTCCTTTTCTAGGGTGTATTTATAGGCTTTGGAATGCCTAGAAGCCCTCAAAATTAGCCTTTTCCGAATTGGACTCAACTTGGGCTCGATAGGGACACGCCCTTGGCACACGCTCGTGTTCAATTACTTCAGGCCGTGCTCGAGGCTGCCAAATTGACACGGCCGTGTGGTCTACCCTTGTGAGGAGGTCCAGGCCGTGTTGATTTCGTACCTTGGCCCATTTTCTCCATTTTTGGCCCGTTTCTCGTTCCTTTCACTCTCCTATGCTCTCCTAAGTATAAAACATGAAATTAAAGTATTAGGAGCGTCGAATTCACCAATTCTAATGGGAAATCATCCATAACATGCATTAAATATGGGGTAAAAATATGTATAATTTACGGTTTCTCACTGCTTTGGGCCTCTACACAGAGGAGTTCATGGCTTCAGAGAATTTCTTACAGCTTCACTGTCACATACACTATTCACCATCTTGCTGTTGGACTGACCTTACGGCGAGCACTGTCCCTTATGACGCAAGTCGCTCGAAGGCGACTTCTCTACCTCCAGCATTACGCTACATTCATACCATCTTGGCTCACACTTTAACTGGGAGGAGAGAGAGCACCGAAGTAGTTAGCGCCATTGATGCGTACTTCTTATGGAGCATGGCGAATGACCATGTTTTTGACTTAGCATAATTCATCGCCCTCACCTTTCGCCACCAGACGGATCGCCATAGGAGGGGCCTCATCTGCCTTGGCCCTTACGTGACTCACACTAGTTGGCCAGATGTCTCTTCAAGGAATTTCCAACATGATCCATATGAGGAAGATAGAGCGACGCCGTGGATAATCAACCTAGGGTTAGACGTTGTTAGTCTCGAGAGAGATAATAATATAAATTAGGGATTTCTACGGATCAAGTCAAATAAATAAATCGTCTAATTTAAAGTCAAATAACAAGTGAAGTCTAGGTGGATTTTTCCTTGGGTATTGTCTTAATCAAATCAGTTTTCTCAAAAGTTTTTCCCCAATTTACTTTCTGTGCATTCTTAGTTTAGTAGTTAGTTTAGATAAAACAAACCCCTCTATTTTTAGGCTAAATAGTAAAAAGAAAGTTAATACTAGTACTTTTAGTCTCGTAATGACCTAATTTTAGGTTGGTGTCGAACGTTGATTCGAGATCACTAATTCGACAAATGAGTAGGAAATATTATTAATTTAGTTAGTATAAGTTAAATGTGAAGTTAGGAAAAATTTTGAAATAGTGAAATGTACAATATATATATATATATTAAAATAATTAGAATTGAAAACGAGGTATCGAGACCTCGTGAATTTTAAATCGAGCCATAAATATTTTTATAAATATTTATGGAGTGTTAATAAGTTAGTATTAAAGTTTAGTCAAGAAATTTTAAAATCTTGATAGCTAATTGAACAAAAAGGACTAAATTGTATCAAATGCAAAATTGTGGGAAATGATTAAATAGCTTAAATGATAAAAGAAAGAGGGTTTAAAAGGCAAATAGACCCAAGGTCTATTTGGGCTGGACGGCAAGAGCATGAAATCACCAAGAAAATAAGGGAAAAATTGGAAAATTGCAAAATTTACTTAATAAAGCTAGGACTAAAGTGGAATTATCTAGATTTCTCTTTATTTTTTTGCATTCTCATCAGAAAAAACACCATGGAAGCATTCTCTTAAGCTGGTTTTTCATATTTTTACTGCAAGTAAGTTCAATTCTTGATTATTTCTTGAAATTTTTGTGTTTTTATGACTTTTACAACTAGCTCCATTTGTTGAATTCATTA
Organism: Gossypium arboreum; assembly: GCF_025698485.1. Lineage (NCBI taxonomy): Eukaryota > Viridiplantae > Streptophyta > Magnoliopsida > Malvales > Malvaceae > Gossypium > Gossypium arboreum. The sequence continues at coordinate 113,587,740 of NC_069081.1, read as the reverse complement.
GTTCTTGATTCTATGAAAGAAATTGAAAGTTTCTATGAATATGTGCTGGAAGAATATGATGATTTGATATAGAATTAGAGCTTTAAATTGTTTATATGCTGATTTTATTGAAAGAATTGAATAGAAAGTGAATGTTTGGGCCCTAAATTGTAAAAGAGTTTAAAGTTAGAGTTTTATGTGGAAATTCTGAATTTCAATAGTTATGAAATAACTTATAATGTCTAGGAAAAGTATTAATTGAGAAAATTAGTTTAATTGAGGGTTAATTAAGTAAGGACTGAATTGTATGAATCTGTGAAATTTGGGGCAAAATGAAAATCAACATTTTGCACTAAAACAGTTTTGGACAGCAGCAATAGTCTAACTTTGAAAAATCTCCAAAAATTTTAGAAATCTAATTAGAGGATGAATAAAATATGAAATTAAATATTATTGAGTCTAGTTTCTTATAGAAGAAACGGTGTAAGCAATGGAATTGTAAATCATGAGATATAATAAGTTTTGTGAGACAATGTCAGAATGATTTCGGGTTCCCCTGTTCTGACTTTAGAAAATCATAAAAAAATTGGATAAAAATAATTAAGGAATTAAGTTTATATTTTTAAAATCCTTAAAGAGTCTATTTTCAATAGAAATAAGCGGGAACATCATCCAAATCTCGTACAATGAGATAATTAATTCTTAGTGAAGAAGGGTCGGAACTGTCAGACAGCAGAACAGAGGTAAATTTAAAGAATAAACTGTACTTATTGGATAAACCAAAAATTCTGAAAATTTTATGGTAATAATATAAGTAAGTCTAGTTTCATAGAAAATTAGCGGATCTTAATTTTGAGTTCTGTAGCTTAAGATATAAATAATTTAGTGACTATGACGCAAATGGACAGTTTTGAATATACATAAGTAAATAGTGAAATTATTGATAATGTTACTTGTTGCATGTTATATAAATTAAGGATGTGGAATGGAGAGGAGGAGGAGGAAAATATGTATGAATATTCAGCTAGCATGGCTAATTTGTATGTTTTAGGCTCATGGACTAAATTGAATAAAAGTAAAATTTTATGGGCAATTTTGTAAAAAATGTTAGAAATGACCAATTTGCATGAAATGGATTATTTTATTATTTAAATTACAAATTTGAATGAAATTATTAATTTAGCTCAAGGTCAGGGAAAAACATGTTTTAAGGATTAAATTAAAAAGTGTTGAAATTATGGAAAATTCTGACATTTTATAGAATTCATAGGTTGTTATCAATTTGTGTGAGAATAACGGCTAGAAATAAGGATTAAATTGCAATTATTTTATTTTATTTTAACCTAAGGATGAAATCGTCATTAATTAAAAGTTTAGGGGTAAAATGATAATTTTGTTTAGAGCATTAGTTGAATGTATTATAACATGAAATAAATGAAAACGAAGATCAAATTTCTTTATAAAGATCCGGATGACTTGAATACGAGACTTGAACGTGGAAAAGAAAAGATATCGGATTAATGAAATATCTGATAAATGAATCGGTAACTCCGGTAATGCTCCGTAACTCTATTCCGGTGACGGATTCGGGTTAGGGGTGTTACAAGTTCCTTTGGGTTCGACATCTCGGTCTTGCCATAAGCTATACTACTGTTCAATAAGGTGCGTTTGCCTTTGTCGTGATAATAGTTAGTTTTCAAGAACGGTCAATTATATATTTTTTTAAAACTTATCACACTTTGAATCATCACAATCAATCTTTTTCAACTTTTTCGAGCAATCACTAAGATAATGGGCAAAAGAAACATATCCAACACATATCCTACTCATTATTCCTCATTCTTCAATTTTATGTCTTCATTTAAACCATCTTCAACAATTTGTACATTACTGTTTCAGTTGCGATACATTCTCTGGTGTAATTATTCAATCAAACAAATTCCCTTCATACACAGTTACAGTCATATAACTCTGTTTAAGCTTCAGGAATTCTTTACATCTCTGATCAAGAAATCTCTGACAGACATATATTTCTTTCAGAATTTATTTTGGAAAAATTTCCAAATAACCCTTTTCCACCACTAGTAAGCTGAATCTTTTAACAGAAATATCATACATTTCTATCATTTAATCGGTGAACAGAACAATTCATTTACAATCTTGATAATATTCTCTAACTAGATTTCAGTTCTTTCAAGATTATTTTCAGTTGAAATTCTCAATTCTTCCACACTATATTTACGGAGTATTAACAACAGATAACTTACCCGTTCAGACAGGCTCTGTACCTTGAAGCACTTCGAGAACCGATTGAGAAACAAGAGGGGTAGATATCGTAATAGATACAGTTTCTTCTATTCGCTGAGGAGCATCAGTTATAATTTTAAATAATTATGTAAAATCTCTTTCTATGTTATTTCATCAGTCAACATTCAGTAATTAATTACTCATTGAGTTAATACTCAATATTACCGATTCAGTTTCCATCTAATTCATGAGACTATTCGTTTGCAGTATACTTTTTGTAATCAATACCATCGATATGTTCATCTAACATTTCAACTATGAAACAGAAACAAACAATTATATCAACATTCGATCCTGACTCAATTTCGATTTAATTATGGCATGTACCTCTAGACTCAATTCCAAGATCGATTTAGTCTGAGAATCGGCTAAACCTGAATAGATTTGATACCACTAAATGTAACACCCCTTAACCCTATCTCGTAGTCGAAACAAGATTACGGAGTATTACCGGTCACTACAGTTCAATTACAATTAATAGAGAAAGAAATACAATTTAGTTCATAAAATATATCTTAATGTTTCTTTAATGGGCCCTCGAGACTTAAAATGTATGTTAAAATCGAACCGGGACTCAATCGGAAGCTCATAAAATTTTTCATAAAATTCTTAAATTTCCTTTTTATGAACAGTACCACACACCCGTGTGACATATGTGACACACCCGTGTGGCCACACTGTGTGGCTCACATGCTCGTGGAGCTCTCTGACTTTTTTCTATGAAGAAATTAATTTCACACGGCCAAGACACACGTCCGTTTGCTCAGACTGTATGGCAATCTGTTTTGTAGCATTTTAGGTACAGGGGACACACGGCCTAACAACATGCCCGTGTGCAAGCCGTGTGTCTCACACGGTCTGGTCACATGCTCATGTGCCAGGCCGTGTGGACTCAATAATGAGTTTGTCACACTTTACTAGTCAACCCTGCAAATTTTAATCCATAACCATTACAAAACCAATTCAAACACATTTTAAATATTATCCAATACTTAACTTTAAACCTTTATCATGTATCATTATCAATTATCAAATTATTTATTTCACTATTACAATCATAATCCAAAATAACACACTTAAGACATCCTATGTACATGCCATTATCAACAATTAACATGCTTTACCTTATTGAGTTCGGGATCGGCCTAAGATGCTGATTCAACGGTCTGACCTTAACCTAACCTGCGCACGGAAAAAAACCGTAAGCTGAGTATGAACTCAGTGGTATTTCTATAATCCAAACACTTAATAACATAAAGTACACTTAAAATCATATAACGATCATAAATATTCAATCATTCATTTCATAGATAAATTCTTTATAACTCAATTAATCTTTATCATCTATTAACTCGATTAACTTTTCAAATAAATTCCCAAATCATCTGAACATTAACATTTTCCATTCATATGTCTTACTCATACTTTAGTTCACTATTCAGTATCCGTAAATAATATTTAACTATCACATTTCCTTCAATAATCTATTATATTTCAAGCCCAATATCGCTTAATATTTTTAGTATCAATCAATTTATCATTATCATTCAATAATAATTAATTATTTAATAGCAATCAGTTATTCAGTAATGGTCATTTATTCAGTAACAGTCAGTCTTTCAGTAATAGTCAATTATTCAGTACATTTATTTACCCCTATCAACATGACTCAGACCTGGACGATACACGGATCCAACCCACACACCAGGATAGCATACAGTGTTTCATCAGCCGAAACTGAAATACACCGTGTCGATAAAGATAAAGAATAAGATGGCGGTACGAGTACCTCATCGAAATGAATCCTAACGATAATAATAGTAATAAGAAGGTACAGTACCTCTTGAATGAATCCTAACGATAATAATGAAGGCGACACTTATAGTTTCTCATCGACACAAAGTCGGAATATCCCTGAACACTTCCAATCCTATGGCATGCCAACTATATCCGACTAGCCCGATAATGTTAATAGGGTATTCAAGAACTTTCGCCATTCATTCAAGACATATTTCACTAATCGTATATATTTTCAGTTCAAAATATATATATTTCAATTCATTTTACATTAACAAATGTTCAAATTTCTCATTAATCATATATTTTCTATCAATTTAATCATTTCCCAAATCAATATATTGTTCAATATAACATACATTCATATTCAATACCACACCAATCACATATATTCAAATAAATTCAATATATTTTAACATATACCAATTAATCCATTTCAATCATAAAACACAATAATTCTTGTCTTAACATTTGCCATATACTTTAAATAAAATATAACAATTAATAACTAAGTTCGGATTATAGAGATACAAACCGTAATTTTCGAGTTATCCCTCGTCAACTTTGTCTTTTCCTTGCCTAGCCGAGATTTTCCAGCACAACACTAGCTACGAAAATCAATTAAATATTATCAATATATTACCATTCAATTTTCATATTGAATATGTAACACCCCTCACCCGTATCTAACGCCGAGACAAGGTTCGAGGCGTTACCGGACTTAAACATTTACAACATGCAAAATCAGGCCACAAAATTTTTGTCCAAAATTAAAATATCTTAAACACATGCATATCGTCCCTTATATAGGCCTTTGAAGCCTATAACACACATGTTATAAAATTAGGTCCCTATACATGCCACTCACTTGATATTTCTAATATTTAAATTAATTCTCCCAAAAGTGATAGCTTGATAGTGTGATTCTGCCTCCGACGATCTCCAACCCCGAGCCGACCTGCCAATACTAAAGAAATGGAGAGGAGAGGTAAGATTTACGCTTAGGAAGCCCATATGAAATTAATAAGCAATTACTAACATGCTTTTCAAGATAAAACACTATAATTGTACAATTATACATGTTCAGGTTAAGCTATTTTATTGAGTTACAGTTACTAAATCATTTATATCTGGATCTACAAAACTCCAAATTAAGTTACATTAATTTTACTTGAAACTAGACTCATATATCTTTCTCCCATAAAATTTTAAGAATTTTTGACTTATCCAATTAATATAGTTTATTCATTAAAATTTCCCCTGTTTCAGTGTTTGTCTACTCTAACCTTTGTTCACTATGAATCAATTTTCTCTCTGTACAGAATTCAAATAGCTATGCCGTTTATTTATCTTAAAAATATACTCAATAAGGAATCTATACATGTAAATTATAACTCCTAATTATTTTTTCACAATGTTTAGTTAATTTCTCAAATAGGAACAGGGGATCTCAAAGTCATTCATACTCTGTCTCACAACAATTTAAATATCTCATAACATAAAATTCAATTGCATGTATTATTTCCTCTATGTGAAACTAGACTCATTGACATTTAATCTCATATTTTATTCAGACCCTAACTCAATTTCCACAATTTATGGTGAATTTCCAAAGTTGCATCACTGCAGTAACCCAAAACTGCCAAGGCTAAATTTACTCAATCACAACTATTATTCACTAAATCCATACAATATCATTTCATCCATCATGGAAAGAACACATAATTATGCTTCATAGGCATAGATCCATAATCTTAATGTCATCAAGTATCAAGACTTATTCCTTATCATGTCATTTTCATTGTCATTTTCATAGTATTCACCAATACTATATACATCATATATCAAGGCATCACACATAAGTGTAGTGTACATACCTGTACAACTTGTAATTTAACTTAAGAACATACTCACCAATGGCTTGTCTCATTGGGACCATTATCGAATACTCCGTCAAATTACCTGTTGAACACTCGGATTATAATAGGATACACGGAATGCATGCACATAAGTGTCATGCCCACAGCTAGACAAATTCAATAGCTTGCGGAATATATGTGTAGCCAAGCTACCATGTAACCCAACCATAAGTGAACTCGGACTCAACTCAAGGTGTTCGCATCCATAAGTGAACTCAGACTCAATCAACGAGTTCGGATGCCTAGTTACATCTCACAAACTCGGACTCAACTTGACGAATTCGGAACTCAAATATCCTAGTGACATGTCACTTGTATCCTAATCTATTCCTAAGGTTCAAACGAGATTTTTCCTCGATCATATGCCTTTGCCATCTTTCTCGTGATGTCAATATCGATACTCTGGTGGTAACTCATATTTTTCAAATATTCCACATAATTTGTATAATAATTCAACAATAATCATAACATGCAACAATTCGTAAATAATAATCATCATACCATTATAAATACATCAACAACATATAGTAATGTTACATCATTTACATAATATCAAATTATTCACATATATGTATACTTACTATTCATATAATATCATAACATTAACATTAAAATACACATTGCATTATTAAAATCATATGAACTTACCTCGTATGCGAAAATGATCATTTACCATTTTGTCCACAACTTGGTATTTTGCCGATTTTAGCCCGAATTTCGATTTTCCTTGCTCTATCATTTCAAATATAGCCTAATTAGGACTCATATTATTCAAATCGACCCAAAATCATATTTTGGAAAAATTACAATTTTTCCCCTAAACTTTCACATATTTACACTTTTACCCCAAATCTCGTAAATTAAAATTCACTCTATTTTCTTATGTTTTATGACATGCTGATCATTTTTCCCTTCTATAGAAACATCCAATTCTCACTCTAACATGTATTTATGAACATTAGGTATTTTTACCGATTATGTCATTTTACTCGTTTTCACGTAAAATCGCTTAGCAAAAGTCGTTTATCTAACACCCAACCTTCATTTTCTATCATTATTCATCAAAATATATGCATATTATTCATGGGTAAATTTTTATACATGAACCTTAGCTCAAATTAATGGTAGAAATAAGTAGAACAAGTTACTGGGATTTCAAAAATACATAGAACATTAAAAACAAAACTCGGAATCACTTACTATGAAGCTTGGAAGCTTGGCCAAACCCTAACCATGGCTGCTCTTGGTACATTCTACTGTAGCAAGAAGAAAGGGACACATTTGGGGTTTAAAATTTGTCTTTTAATTCATTTTACCCCTAAATGACCAAAATGCCCTTTTTACTATTCTTTCAAATTTTACCCAAACAAGGCCATTTTTGTCCAAAAAGTTATAAAATGGTTTAATTATCACTTAAGGACCTCCTATTTAAAATTTCATGACAATTAGACACCTCTAACATATAAAACTCAACTTTTTTACTTTTTACAATTTAGTCCATTTTACTAAATTGAGTGCCCAAACATCGAAATTTTCGAACGAAATTTTCACGAAATAATTTCGTGAAATCATAGATCATAAAAATATAATAAAAATGAAATTTTCCTCATCGGATTTGTGGTCCCGAAACCACTGTTCTGACTAAGCCCAAAATCGAAATATTACAGAATATTTCAGTTTCCATCCATCTTTTGCCTAAATTCTAATTTAGTCCTTAAATTGAGACTAACTTTTATTCTTCACATTTAACTCAATATTTTCATTCAATTTCCACTTTAGACTAATTTCAATACTCTAATTTCAGCATAAAACCATAATTTTGAAATTCTTTCAATTTAGTCCCTACTATTCAAAACTTATGAATTACTTTACAATTCAATCCTTATTTCACTCCTAATTTGAATTTCTATCAATTTAACCCTTAATTCTTCAATTTATTCAACATGAACAATATCTAGAAATCTAATAACTTTCAAAATATCAACTTAATTTCATCAAAACCTTATTCCAAAGCTTCTAAAACATTAAAATTAAGTGAAAAGGGCTAAATTGACATACCTATTTAAACCTCAAGCTTCAAACCTTCAATTTTCCCTTTCTTCTTTCTTTCTTTCTTTCCCTGCTTTTCATTTTGCCTATTCTGTTTCTTTCCATCCTTTCCTTTTTCTTTTCTTTTTTTTATTTCATTTGTTATATATATATATTTATGTATTTATACTTAAATAATAAGAATTATTTATTTATTCATATGTATATTATTAATACATTTGTATCCATTTATAACCATACATTTGTCATAACTTAATATATTCATCATATAATATTAATTTAATAATAAATTAATCAATTAATAATAATTTAATATATTTTAACACATAAAAACCTCAGATTTTTATGCTTATGCCGCCTCACTTAGGAAAAATGGCATAATTGCCATTTTGGTCCTTTTCATTTTCTTTTAATCTACAATTAAACTTTCACACTTTATTTAATTTGGTCCTTTTACTTAATTACTCTTAATTAAGCTAAATTCACTTAATTAAACTCTAATTAACCACTCATTTTACTTTGTAAATATTTTTAATAAATATTTACGAATCCATTTTTCAGAAACGGAGACCCAAAAATTCACTTTTCGATAACAGTAAAATTTGGGTCATCACAAAGAGAGTTTGCAGCACTTGCTAATCGTGCAAAGAAAGCTGAAGAGCTAAGTAAAGAAAAGAAGAAGGTAAATAGATAAGCCCGATCCTCTGGGAAAATACCTATTAGTAGGTCTCAATCATTTTCTTCAAAGAAATCAAAGAGGTATCAAGAAGGATCTACTACTTCAGCTGGGTATTCTGGTAAAGAGCATGGTTCTCAACACTTTAATCCCAAGTCTTCATCACCGTCAGTGACTAGTATTGGAAGTGTGGGAAACATGAAGCCAAAATGTAAAAACTGTAACAAATTTCATTATGGGGAATGCCGAATGAAAACCGGTGCATGTTACAAATATGGTTCACATGATCAGCTTTTGAGAGATTGTCCGGAAATTGTTGAAAGAGATGCTGAACAGGCTTTTAAACCAGGTAGCACTGCTTCAAGGGGTAGACCACCTAGACACCCCAAAAATGTTAGTGGTAGCTAAAGAGCTACAAAAGATTCAAATGCTAAATCTGAGGCTCGAGCTCCTGCAAGAACATATGCAATACGTGCCCAAGAAGATGCTTCAGCACTAGATGTCATTACTGGTACTTTTTCTTTATTAGATACTAATATTACTGCATTAATTGATCCTAGTTCCACACACTCGTATATATGCACAAATTTAGTAAATGTTAAAAATTTACCTATTTAATTCACTGAATTTGTGGTGGAAGTTTCAAATCCTTTGGGTCAATGTGTAAAGGTGGATAAAGTTTGTAAAAACTGTCCACTTATGGTAAAAGGTAAATGTTTCTTGGCTGATTTAATGCTACTACCTTTTGCTGAATTAGATGTGATATTGGGAATGGATTGGTTAAGCCAACGTGATGCAGTGGTTAATTGTAAGCAAAAGTATATTGTGTTGAAATGTCAAGACGGTGAGTTACTTCTTGTTGAAACTGACAACCTAGATGGATTATTTAATATCATTTCAGCAATAGCAGCACAGAAATGTAAGAGGAAGAGGTATGATGCTTATCTTACTTATGTGTTGGATACTAAGGTAACTGAGTCAAAGATTCAGTCTGTGCCAGTTGTATGTGAGTTTCCAGACGTGTTTTCGGAATAATTGTCTGGCTTACCACCTGTCAGAGAAGTGGAGTTGATAAATCGTAATTTATACATATTTTTACCCCATGGTTAACACATTTTATGGATGATTTCTCTTTAAATATGGGGAATTCGATGCTCCTAATCCTTTAATTTCATGTTTTATACTTAGGTGAGCATAGGAGAGTAAAAGGACTGAGAAATGGACCAAAAACAAAGAAAACAGGCCAACATTGGAAATCAGCATGGCCTGAGACCACACGCTCGTGTAGGTTTAATAGGCTCTAACACGGCCTGAACCTCCGCACAAGGGTTAACTACACGACCGTGTCAAATTGGTAAGATCGAAGCACGACTTACACGGGTAGATCACATGCCTGTGCCCATTTAATAGCCTTGATCACGGCCTTAAGTAATCGCACACGGACGTGTCACTCAGACTTGTCCCTGCCGAGCCCAAGTTTAGTCCAATTCAGAAAATGGCACTTTTGAGGGCTTTTAAGCATCCTAAAGCCTATAAAAACACCCTAGAGGAGGAGAAGAAGGGGGACGCAGTGTAGGAGGCAAGGAATTACTTAAAGAAAGTTGATTGATCCATCTCAGAAGCCGGATTCATCATCAAGACTGAAGATCTCCCTTCAATTTCCTTTAGGAGTTTTGGGTTTTCTTATGTTTTGTTATCTTTATGCTTTTGAGATGTTTTCTTTTACAATTATGAACTAACCCCCTAAATACCTAGGGGGAATGAAACCTAAGACAGATCTTGTTATTATTATCTAAATTGTATGATAAATATTTGACTTGTTCTTAATTATGTGTTCTTCATTCTTGTTTTAATATTCCAGGATATTGATTCAAGTTAACCTTCTTATTTAGAGGAGTAATAGACCCTGTCTAAGAGTAAAATTGTCATAATTAAGCGGAGTTGATGCGCACCTAGAGATAGGGTGACAAGTTTTTACCAAATTAGGGTAAAGCCTAATAAGGGAATCCATAGATCGAGTTAATGCAATTCTAGGGTGTTAATTAGAAAGAGATTTCAATTATTCAACCTAGGGTTAGACGTTATTAATCTAGAGAGAGATAAAACATAACTTAGGGATTTCTATGGATCAAGTCAATAGAATAAATCGTCTGATTCAGAGTCAAATAACAAGTGAAGTCTAGGTGGATTTTTCCTTAGGCATTGTCTTGATCAATCGAATTTTCCCAAAAGTATTTTCCCAAGTTTTCTTTCTGTGCATTCTTAGTTAGTAATTAGTTTAGATAACCAAAACCTCTTAATTTTTAGGCTAGATAATAAAAAGGAAGTAAATACTAGTTCTCGTAGTTCCTTTGGGTTCAACAATCCGGTCTTGTTGAACTATACTACGGTTCGATAGGTACACTTGCCTTAATCGTGATAATAAGTTAGTCTCAAGAACGATTCATTTATAAATTTTTAAAACACGTTACGACTATCATGCATCAGGAGTTCTCTATAGATCTAATTCCGGGAACAACACCAATATCGATAGCACCTTATCGAATGGCCCTTACTGAGTTAAAAGAGTTGAAGGCGCAGTTACAATAATTAATTGACAGGGGTTTTGCTCGACCTAGTTTCTCACCATGGGGTGCTCCAGTGTTATTTGTAAAAAAGAAAGACGGATCTTTGAGGTTGCGTATTGATTACCGGTAACTCAACAAAGTCACTATAAAGAATAAATATCCACTGCCTCAAATTGATGACTTATTTGATCAGTTGAAGGGAGCCACTGTATTTTTAAAGATTGATCTTCGTTCAGGTTATTACTAGCTCCGGGTGAAGGATTCAGATGTTCCAAACATAGCTTTCAGAACTAGATATGGTCATTACGAGTTCTTGGTGATGCTATTTGGATTAATAAATGCACTAGCAGTGTTTATGGATTTAATGAACAGGATTTTCAAACCGTACCTAGATAGGTTTTTCGTGGTATTCATAGATGATATTTTAGTTTATTCTCGAAGTGAAGATGAACATGCTAAACATTTGAGGATTGTGTTGAAAATTTTACGGGAAAAATAAATGTATGCCAAGTTTAGTAAATGTGAATTTTGGCTACGAGAAGTTAGCTTTCTTGGTCATATCGTATCTGCGGAAGGCATCAGGGTTGACCCGACCAAAATTTCAACAACTATTAATTGGAGTCCACCAAAGAACGTGTTAGAGGTAAGAAGTTTTCTGGGTTTAGCCAGATATTATCGGAGGTTTGTTAAAGGATTTTCAATGATTGCTTCTCTGATAACTCGTTTTTTGCAGAAAGATGTAAAATTCAAGTGGAATGATAAATATCAGCAGAGTTTTGATAGATTAAAGACTTTGTTAACTGAAGCACCTGTATTGGTAAAACCTGAATCAAGTAAGGAATTTGTAATTTACAGTGATGCATCTTTAAATGGTTTAGGTTGTGTTTTGATGCAAAAAGGTAAAGTGGTTTCCTATGCTTTAAGACAACTTAAACCACATGAAAGAAATTACCCGATACATGATCTTGAACTGGCAGCCATAGTATTTGCATTGAAAATATGGCGGCATTATTTATATGGTGAAAAATGTCATATTTACACTGACCATAAAATTCTGAAGTATTTAATGACACAGAAAGACTTGAATTTGAAGCAACGCAGGTGGCTCGAGTTAATAAAGGATTATGATTTGATTATTGACTATCATCCGGGAAAAGCCAATGTTGTGGCGGATGCACTGAGCAGGAAATCTTTGTTTACTTTAAGAGCAATTAAAACCTGGTTATCTTTGTCAGATGATGGTTCAGTTGTAGCTGAATTGAAAGCTAGACCTACATTTATACAACAAATTTATAAAGCACAGAAGAGTGACAATGAGTTGCAAGTTAAACGAGAGCAAAGTCAAAAGAATTCTGATTCAGAGTTTCAAATTGGTTCTAATGATTGCTTGTTGTTTAAAAACAAAATATGTGTTCTGAAGAACTCAGAACTGATATAAAAGATTTTGTACGAAGCTCATAATAGTACAATGTCAGTTCATCTCGGTAGTAATAAAATGTATAATGATTTGAAAAAGATGTATTGGTGGCCGGGAATGAAAAGAGATATTTCTGAATTCGTAGCCAAATATTTAATATGTCAACAAGTGAAAGCTAAGCATCAGGTGCCTTCAAGGTTATTACAGCCAATCAATATACCGGAGTGGAAATGGGAAAGGATTACCATGGACTTTGTAATGGGATTGCCTATGTCACCAAGAAAGAAAGATGTCATTTGGGTAGTGGTTGACCGGTTAACAAAGTCGCACATTTTATACTGGTACGTATGGACATTTCATTGGATAAATTAGCTGAATTGTATGTCTTTGAAATTGTTAGATTGCATGGTGTACCAGTTTCTATTGTTTCTGATAGAGATCCTCAATTTACATCCCAATTTTGGTATAAATTGCAAGAAGCACTGGGGACACAGTTGCATTTTAGTACTGCATTCCATCCCCAAACTGATGGCCAATCAGAATGGGTGATTAAAATTTTAGAAGACATGTTACGGTGTTGTTTGCTTGAATTTGAAGGTAACTGGGAAAGATACTTGCCTCTGATTGAATTTGCTTATAATAATAGCTACCAATCCAGTATTAAAATGGCACCGTATGAAGCTTTATATGGTAGGAAATGTAAGACACCATTGTACTGGATAGAGCTCAGTGAAAAGAAGATTCATGGGGTTGATCTAATTCGAGAAACTGAAGAAAAGGTAAAGGTGATACAAGACTGCCTGAAAGCAGCTTCAGAAAGACAAAAGTCTTATGCTGATCTTAAAAGAAAAGAAATTGAGTTTGAAATTGGTGATAAGGTATTCTTGAAAGTGTCACCCTGAAAGAAAGTTCTCTGGTTTGGCCGTAAAGGAAAATTAAGTCCTCGGTTTATTGAACCATATGAGGTCATTGAAAGAATTGGACCGGTAGCTTATCGGTTAGCATTACCACCAGAACTTGAAAGAATTCACAATGTTTTTCATGTGTCAATGTTAAGACGGTATCGATCGGATCCATCACATGTTATTTCTCAAATTCAACCCAACATGACATATAGTGAGGAACCAATTAAGGTCTTAGCACGAGAAACAAAAGAGTTGAGGAATAAAAAGATAACATTGGTAAAGGTTCTTTGGCAGAAACATGGAATTGAAGAAGCTACTTGGGAATCTGAAGATATCATGAAAAGGCAGTACCCGAATCTCTTCACTGGTAAGATTTTCGACGACGAAAATCCTTAAGGTGGGAGAGTTGTAACAGCCCAATTTCAGTGAAATCAGAATAGTGGTTTCGGGATCGCAAATCCGAGTCCAAAAAATGAAATTATTTAAATTTCATAAAAGGATAGGTATTATGATAGGAATATTACATGAAAATTTTTATCGAAAAATTTTATCAATTATGTGTCTAATTGCAAAAAAGACTAAATTGAATAAAATGTCAAAGTTGAATTCTAGTAGTTATAAGGATTAAATAGCTATAGAACTAAGAGTGAGAAGTCCTTATATGGCAATTAGACTATTGATGAAAAACATGTAGATATTTTTAATGAGTCATCCATGGAAAAATTGAAAAGGTTAAGGATTAAATTGGAAATTGAATTAAATAAAGTATGATAAATGATTAAATAGAATTAAACCCATTTTGTATCATCTTTTTCTTCATAAAATACATGGAAAACCTAGGAGAGAGAAGAAATTTCTCAAGCTTGATTTGGTAAGTTCTATGTCCCGTTTTTAGTAATTTTTATATTTTTGAGATCGGGAAAGCTTAATTTCTTTATTTGAGTGATTAAATTGAAAGAAAAACAAAGTTTAGAAAATTACCCATGGATGAATATGCTGTAAATTGAAAGTTTTTGATAGAAAATGAAAGGTTATTGATAGATAAATCCCTTATACAAGGTGATTTTTAGTGAAAACATGAGTAGGGATTAAATTGCCAAGTAGTGAAGTTCTTGAAAAAATTCTGAAATTTATGAAATACATGTGCTGTAAAGTTATATTGGAATTTTGAATAAGCTTGGAATAAGGAGTAAATTGCACGAATTTCAATTTTCGACCACAGGGATGAAATTAGAATTAATTAAAAGTTTAGGAGCAAAATGGTACTTTTGCCTAAAATGTGAAATGAGCTTGATTGAATGTAAAAATCATAGAATTGATGATTAAATTTATTTATATAGATCTGGAAGTGATGAACAAAGAAAAAGATCGAGGGAAAGAAAAAGTTTTGGATTAGTAGATACGATCAACTGTCAAGGTGAGTTCGTATAACTAAATTAAGCATGTAAATGTGCTGAATTGATTGTTAAACTATGTGCATCATGTCTTGTATTCGATAAGTACATGTAATGAACAATTATTGATTTGTGACTTATATAAATGATGAAATGGTGCATGAATCCGTTTGAATATTGATTTCCGATTGGACAGGTGATTACCGTAAATATGATATCTTGCATATGTTGCAATAAAGGTTTTCCCTAAAGGATAATATTTTGATCTCATTATGAAAAGGAAATGTATCCCGAAAGGGTAATACTTGAAAAGGACTTATGTACCCAAATGGTACAACTTAAAAAAACTATGTACACTTTGTGTGTACACTTGGAAAGGTTAGGTATACTTTGTGTATACCATATGAAAAGGAAGGTATACTTTGTGTGTACCACTTGAAAGGAATGTACGCCTCAAGTGTACAACTGGAAAAGGAAAGGTCCATCGGAAATTCAATAATTCAGCGGTAACGACATACATAGTGATAAAAAGAGAAATGGCATGATGAGCTCATCCATGTATTTTAGTATTTTTGGAAACTAATCAATTGGTTGAATGAACGTGTATAGGCCTTATTTGCTAATTGACTAAGTTAAAGGACATATTACTTAATGTGTAAATTACTTGATGAACATGAATGGTAAGTGTATTTTAGTTATATGAACTTACTAAGCAACATTGCTTACTAGGTTTATTTTTCCTATTTTATAGTTCTCAAAGCTCGTGAAGGTTGGATTTGGGGTCGGAGTTATCATCACACTATCAATCCCTTGATTTTGGTATAAATGTTAGACTTATTTTGATATAATGGCATGTATAGACTAATGTAGACAAGTATTACTTAAAAATGTTGGTTTGTAATCTAGCCATTGGAATGTCTAGTAATGTATGTTTTAATGATGATATGGTATGGTATTGTAACATGAGTTGTTTTTGGTTAATCAAGTTAAGTAAAACCATCCATGAACATAAATTGTCAAATTTTATGTAAGAGTAAGTTTAGAAGCATGATTGAAATAGGAACATATCAATTTGAATATTGGAAATTGGTTGAAGAGGATGGTATATACTTGTAAATTTTCATGCGGGAAAATGGTTAAGTTTGGGTGAGAAATAGGGCTAGAAAATGACCTTATTTTGTTTATATGGGTAAGACATATCGGCGTGTGTCTAGGCCGTGTGTGACACACAGATAGCCCACGGGCGTGTGAAATGACCGTGTGTCCCTTGTATCCTTAAATTTGAAGTCAGGATACTACACGGGCAAAAGACACGGCCGTGTGTCTTGGTTGTGTGAGGGACACGGGTTTTGAGCACGGTCGTGTGTCAAAATCATTTAAAAATGGCTTAAAATGGTGAAAAATCAGTTTGCCACACAGCCTAGCCACATGGGCGTGTGCCCAGGCCGCGTGCCTCTCTGATGCTTAATAAATTGCAAGTCAGAATTCCACACGGGCTGGCCACACGGCCATGGGATCCCCTATAATAGCCGACTTTCAATGATGTCGGGAATAGTGGTTTGAGACCACCAAATTCGACAAATAAGCTTGTAAATTTATTTATTTAATAATTATGAGCCAAATGTGATTTTGAGAGATTTTTAAATTAGTAATTTGTGTTTTATAAAGATTTATTAAGTCTAGAAATTGAGGAAAACAGGTATCGAGATCTCAATTTTATAAATCGAGTCGTAAATATTTTTATAAATATTTACGGAGTATTAATAAGGTAGTATTAAAATTTTGTCAGAAAATTTTAACGTTTGGGTGGTTAATTAATTAAAAAGAACTAAATTGAAAATTGTGTAAAAAT
This sequence comes from Gossypium arboreum, assembly GCF_025698485.1. Classification (NCBI taxonomy): domain Eukaryota; kingdom Viridiplantae; phylum Streptophyta; class Magnoliopsida; order Malvales; family Malvaceae; genus Gossypium; species Gossypium arboreum. The sequence continues at coordinate 113,570,878 of NC_069081.1, read as the reverse complement.
TGCTAGAAGGATTAAATAGCTCAATTTTCAAATGAGGAAGGACCTAAAGTGAAAATAAGCCCATAGAAGATATTTTGGGCGGCAATAGTTGAGAAAAAACAGGAAATGGGTGAATTAAGGGAAAAATTAGAAAATTTTCAAAATTAACTAAATAAAAATGGGACCAAATGGGAATATCTAGATTTCTCTTCAATTCTCTTTATTTTCATCAGCTGAAAAATAGCCATGGAAGAGGGTTCAAGCTGGTTTTCATACTCTAGCTTCATGTAAGTTTAATTCTTGCTTTCTCCTTGAAATTTTAATGTTTTTGAACTTTTACAATTGGGTCCAACTTACTATTTCAAAAGGTTTTGATTTCATGGCTAATTTTTAAAATTTTTATGGATGAGTGCCGGAAGCACATGATGAATAAACATAGAATTGAAGTTTTATTTTTGATATATGATAATTTTATCAAGTAAAATTGATGGAAATTGATTTGAGGACCTAATTGTGAAAATGTTTGGAATTACAGTCTAGTGCTGAAATTATGATTTCCAAGGGTTGTAAAGTAGTTTAAAGTGATAGAATAAAGTGTTAATTGAGAAAAATTATCTCAATTGAGAGGCTAATTGAGTAGGGATGAAATTGTTAATTATTAAAAGCTTAGGGGAGAAATGGTAATAAACAGCTTGCACTAAAACAAGTTTGGACAGCAGCAGTAGAATAACTTTGAAAAATCACCATAAATTGTAGAAATATAATTAGAAGATGAAAAAAAATATGAAATTAAATCTTATTGAGTCTAGTTTCTCATAAAAGAAACGGTGTAAGCAATGGATTTGTAAATCATGAGATATAATGAATTTTATGAGACAAGGTCAGAATGAATTCAGGTTCCCCTGTTCTGACTTTGAAAAATTATAAAAAATTTAATAAAAGTAATTAGGGGCTTAAATTTATATTTATAGAATTCTGAATGAGTCTATTTTCAAGAGAAATAAATGGTAACATCATTCAAATTCTGTATGAATAGATAATTAATTTTTAGTGAAGAAGGGTTAGAACTGTCAGACAGCAGAATAGGGGTGACTTTAAAGAATAAACTGTACTTATTGGCTAAACCAAAAATTCTGAAAATTTTATGGTAAGAATATATGTGAGTCTAGTTTCAGGTAAAATGATCAGATCTTAATTTGGAGTTCCTTAGATCCAGATATAAATAATTTAGTGACTATGACACGGGTGGATAGCTTGAATATTCACATAAGTAATTAGTGAAAATTATGGATAAGGTTACTTACAAGTGTGTTATTTATACCAAGGATGTGGATGGAGAGGAGGAGGAGGAAAAATATATGAATGAATCGTGTATAAATTGATCACATGCCCGATTATAATCGATAAGTGTTGAATTAGAAATGAAATAATGTTTTATTTGGAATATTTATTATGAAATTATGATTATCGTTATAATACAAAAATTGAACTTGTGAGTTTATACGGCTAAATTTTAGTGATTATTTGTTAATTTTATGAATTTCATGATGTGTTGTTTCATATGTATTGATGATAAAATCATGAATAATGTAAAAGCATGAAAATTGAATAAATGATCAAATTGAGCACTTCAGTTCAGTGACAAGGTGAATTGACGAAAAAGAACATGGTTGGACTATGGGAACTAGTGATAAATGATAGCTTCAGCTACACTTATCTGATCAAGGATACGTGAAAGTGATAAGTGATAGCTTCGGCTACACTTATCTAATCAAGGACAAGTGAAAGTGATAAGTGATAGCTTCGGCTACACTTATCTGATCAAGGACAAATGACAAGTGAAAAGTGGTAGCTTCGGCAACCTGATCAGTGAAAAGTGGTAGCTTCGGCTACCTGATTAGTGAAAAATGGTAGCTCCGGCTACCTGATCAGTGAATAGTGGTAGCTTCGGCTACAAATGACAAGTGTTTTCCGTATAAGACCATATCTGGGATATGGCATCGGTGTGATATATGCTACTGTATAAGACCATATCTGGGATATGGCATCAGTGAGATATGTGATTCGTGTAAGACCATAGCTAGGCTATGGCATCGATATGTGATATGTGATCCGTGTAAGACTATAGCTGGGCTATGGCATCGATATGTGAATATGTGTAAGACCATAGCTGGGCTATAGCATCATTATGTGAAGATGTGTAAAACCATAGTTGAACTATGGCATCGAGAAACGAAGTACTCAATTCTGTAAGATGTTCACTAATTTGACAAAGTTTGGTAAGTGTTACATGGAACTATGTGATATAAGGAAGTACGAGTTGATATGACATGAGTATAGAACTTGGTTGATGAATGAATTCATTTGTGATTATATAACTGTTCATCTTGAGTGTACTGTCCATATGTATTGATATTTCAAATGATTTAATGAATAAAGTTCTGACATGGAAGAAACTGAACACGAGACAAATAATTATGAAATTGAACTCGAAATTCATGAAAATGATGGTTATTGATATATGGAGACATAAGACCTTGATATATGAATATGGAATATGTTTGATAAATGTGTTCATTCATAATTATGGAATTATGTATCTCATGTGTACTATTTGAACCTGTAACCATAAAGGTAACCCATGGTGAGGGCACCTTCTCAATAGGTCATTGTATCTCTCCCATGCATCATAAAGAGTTTCCAAATCCATCTGCACAAAAGAAGAGATATCATTCCTCAATTTAGCCATTTTAGCCGGCGGAAAATATTTTAGTAAAAATTTTTCGGTCATTTGTTCCCAAGTAGTGATTGACCCTCGTCGTAATGAGTTTAACTGAACAAATTGTTGTATCATTTGAATCGTGTTAGGTTTCAGTTCAAAATTATTTGCAGCAACAACAGGTCTAACTATACTCGATTTAGTTCCTGTTAAATTAGGTTTAGCATAATCATACATAGTATGAGGAGCAGGATTCTGATTTATTGGATCAGCAGCAATCACAGGAGGTAGCGGATTTTCATGATTTTCAGCCATCTTCTCGATTGTGGTGTGAATATCGTCCTCTCGCTCTTCCTCTTTGTATCTTAGCTTCTCCTTATTTCTCTTCGGTTTTTGCGAGCTGTGCTTTTGATCTCACTATAAAAAAGTAATGGTCCCGACGGGTTTCTTCTAGTCATAAACTATAAAAACCTGTCAGAAGAAAATAAAAGAAAATTTAGTAAACAAAATTAAATAGAATTAAAAATAATAATGGCTAAAGTAATAAAAATTAAGCGTTCCTAATATTTTAGTCCCATGAAACAGCGCCAAAAACTTGATGATCGTAAAACTAACTAAAAATTTGACTTAAGGAAAGAGCACCTATCGAACAATAGTATAGTTATGGTGAGACCGGAAATATCGTATCCACGAGGACTAAAAGTATTAGTAATTACTATCTTTTTTATTATCTAGCCTAAGAATTAAAGGGTATTTTTAAACTAAACTAATTTTCTAATTAACTAAAGTGACGACAGAGACTAAAGTTGGAAAATACTTTTGAAAAACCGATTGAGAAGACAATACCTAAGAAAGAATCCACCTAGACTTCACTTATTACCTTTGACTTTGACGATTTATTCACTTAACTTATTCCGTAGAAATCCTTAATTTATGTTAATATCCCTTTTGAGACTAAAAACAACTGACTCTAGGCTGATTAATTGAAATCTCTTTCTAATTAAAACTTCTATTGTCGCATTAACTCGATCTATGGATTCCCTTATTAGATTTGACTCTAATCCTACAAATTTATGTCATCCTATCTCTAGGATTGCATGCAACTCCGCTTAATTATGAATGATCTACTCTTAAATAGGGACTTTTGCTCTATTGAATAAGCACATCAAGAACCTGAGTTAATATCCTGGAATATTAAAGTAAGGATTAAAACTCACAATTAAGAATAAGAATAAGTAGTTATCATATAAATCAAAGAGTAATAAGATTCCTATTAGGTTTCATCTCCCTTAGGTATTTAAGGAATTTAGTTTATAATAATAATGGAAAACATCTCAAAGTTTGGAAAACAACAAAACATAAAGAAACCCAAAGAACTTCTAGGAAATTGGATGGAAATCTTCAGTCTTGATGTAGATCCTGGCTCCGAGGTGATTTCGATAGCTATTCTCGAGTGTTTTCTGCCTCCAACTCTGTGTGTCCTCCCAAATCCTCTTCTAAGGTGTTTATATAGGATTTAGAATGCTTCAAAACCCTTAAAAGTGCCCTTTTTCCTGAATAGAACTAGGCTTGGGCTCGGCAAGGACACGGTCATGTGCCATGCCCGTGTGAAGGTGCTCAGGTTGTGTGCAACACTGAGCTGGTTCTTAGTCGACATGGCCATGACACACGGGCATGTGGATCACCCCTGTGGAAGCACCTAGGTCGTGTGCAACACTGTTTTGAGCCCAATTTGTCCGTTTTTGGCCCATTTCTCTCTCTTTTTGCTATTCTAAGCTCTCCTAAGTACAAAACATGAAATTGAAGGATTAGGAGCATCAAATTCACTAAAACCAAGGAAAAAATCATTCATAAATATGTGAAGCATGGGGTAAAAATATGTATAAATTACAGTTTATCAATGAGACACTATAAGTGTTGCCTTATTGTTATTGTTCCGGATTCATTCTGAAGAGGTACTCTGATTGCGTGATTTCGTGATAGGTTTTAAATATTTATAATTAATCATTCTTGAAACTAACTATTATCGCGATGTAGGCAAGTGTACCTATCGAATAGTAGTATAGTTTTAGCAAGACCGGATTGTCGAACCCAAAGAAACTAAAAGTACTAGTAATGACTGTCTTTTTATTATCTAGCCTAAGAATAATGGGGTTTTGTTTTAATTAACTAATTATCTAAACTAAGAACTCACAGAGAATAAAATTGAGGAATTGCTTTTAGGAAAATCGATTGAATTAAGACAATACCTAAGGAAAAATCGACATAAACTGTACTTGTTATTCTGGCTCCGAATTGGACAATTTATTCATTTAACTTGTTCTGTAGATATCCCTAAGTTATGTTTTTATCCCTATTCAAGACTAATAATGTCTAATCCCTATATTGAATAATTGAGACATTTCTCTAATTAACACCCTAGGGTTGCATTAACTCGATCTATGGATCCCCTTATTAGGTTTCACCCTAATCCAACAAAATCTTGTCACCCTACTATGTCTAGGCCCGCAATCAACTCCGCTTAATTATGAAAAATGTACTCTTAGACAAGGTCTATTCCTCCTCTGAATAAGAGCTTATCTTGAATCAGTATCCTGGGATATCAAAACAAGAATTAAGAACACATAATTAAGAACAAGTTAAATATTTATCATACAATTCAGAAAATAATAACAAAATTCATCTTAGGTTTCATTCCCTTTAGGTATTTATGGAATTTAGTTCATAACTAAATAAGAAAACATCTCAGAATAATAAAGAATACAAAACATAAAGAAAACCCAAAACTCCTGAAGGGGAATTGAGGAGAGATCTTCAGTCTTGATGATGAATCGGGCTTCTGAGATGAATCAATCGGCTTCCTTAGAGTAATTCCTTACTCCTTATTCTGTGTGTCCACTTTTCTCCTCTTCTAGGGTGTATTTATAGGCTTTGGAATGCCTATGAGCCTTCAAAAGTGGCCTTTTCTGAATTGGACTCAACTTGGGCTCGGCAGGGACACACCCGTGTGCCACGCCCGTGTGTGATTATTTTAGGTCGTGTTCGAGCCTGTTACAATGGCATGGGCGTGTGTTCCACCCGTGTGAGTTGTGCTTCGATTCTCCCAGATTGACACGGCCATGTGGGCTGCCCGTGTGAGGAAGTCCAGGCCGTGTTGATTTCATACTTTGGCCCATTTTCTCCGTTTTTTGGCCCATTTCTCGTTCCTTTCGCTCTCCTATGTCTCCTAAGTATAAAATATGAAATTAAAGCATTAGGAGCATCAAATTCACTAATTCTAAGGAAAAATCATCCATAAAATGCGTTAAGCATGGGGTAAAAATATGTATATATTACGATTTATCAAATACCCCTACACTTAAGCATTTGCTTGTCCTCAAGCAAAATCCTCAACTCATAATCAAAATAAATTCTTCTCAACTTATAATTTCTGTAACACCCTAAACCATGTTTTTCGGAAACCATGTTTCTATTAAAAACCCTTCTTAATAATTAAAAACTTGTATCCTTTTTAAACCTTGTTAGAAAACCTCAGCTGAATAACATTCTTAACAACTTTGTAAAAAAAATCCTGGCAGTTGCGGAAGCTTAATTTAAAAACTAATTGCGGTTACGTGATGTTTTGAACAACAAGAGTTGCTTTAGAAAACCGTGTTCTAATACTAGCAATTATAAGAACAATAAATAAAATTCCAAATTTGAAATCCGAGAAAATTGCAACGGCTTTACTACAACCCACATAAAACATTTAAAAGTAATAATCAAAATTGTAACATAAACAGTGTGTGGCTTCCTCCGAGCCCTCGCAGCCCGATCCGTCTAAGTCTGAAATTACCCGAAAGGTTAATAAACGGGTGAGTTTACGAAAACTCGCAGAAATCCCTACTATAAACAGAACAATCGGTCATATAAAAGAATTAAAAGTCCGCCCCACCTTTACTTACGCTTTCGAGATCAATTGGGCCTTAGCCCACTATAACAGACAATGATCGATGGGCTTTAACCCATTACGAATAAGAAACATTATCATAACTAGAATCGTAATCGTAATCGGTGACGAATCAAAATCGTAACCGAATCGAATTAGGTAATGTAATCGAATCGATGATCGAATAATGTAATCGTAATCGTAACCGTAATCGAATTAGGTAATAGAATCGAGAATCGATGTCGTGTAATGTAATCGAATCGAATGTGAATGCAATCCCAACCCAATCCAACCGTATACACCCCGCACCAACCTTACACCATGTGGGAGACTACTCGACCCACCCAACCGCTACACACCACGAAATTGCAATGAGGTCGCGATATTGTGACAAAGTCACCGAATCAGATATATGTGGCGGTTAAGCCACAAAATGAGGTCGCCGGATATTTTGACGAAGTCACCGTATCAGATATATGTGGCGGCCACCGGATTGCAAAATGAGGCCGCCGAACGCTTCCTCCATCAATATAACCCATATCCCATGCATGCAATGATATACATGTCATCGCATACAACATACGTAATCGAAATATCATGTCCATATTTGAATCAAACAATCACAGTCAAATCATTCATATCACCAACATATATTCACAATCAAATCACAACCACACAAATCCAAGTCACCACTTGCCCACAAGGGCAAAATAATATTTAACACCTTAGGGGCAAAATGGTAATTTTACCCCACAAGGTATCTCAAGAATTCCACCCTACGGGGTATTTTAGTAATTCTACCCTACAGGGGTGTTTCGGTAATTCTACCCTATATGGGTATTGCGATAATTCTACCCTACAGGGGTATTTCGGTAATTCTACCCTACAGGGGTATTCGGTAATTCTACCCTACTAGGGTATTTTAGTAATTCTACCCTACAAGGGTATTTTAGTAATTTTACAAACTAGGGGTATTTTGGTAATTCTACCCTATAGGGGTATTTTAGTAATTTCACAATCGAGGGTAAAACGGTAATTTTGTAAATCAAGGGTAAAACAGTAATTCTATAAATCGAGGGTAAAACAGTAATTCTATAAATCGAGGGTACTTTGGTAATTTTTACCAGTCGAGGGTATTTTAGTAATTTTACAAATCAGGGGGTATTTTAGTAATTTTACAAACCAGGGGTATTTTAGTAATTTTCTAAATCGAGGGTAAAATGGTAATTCTCTAAATCGAGGGTAAAATGGTAAATCTATAAATCGAGGGTAGAACGGTAATTTTGTAAATCGAGGGTAAAATAGTAATTTTGTAATTCAAGGGTAAAATAGTAACTCTGTAAATCGAGGGTAAAATAGTAATTTTGTAAATCGAGGGTAAAATAGTAATTTTGTAAATCGAGGGTAAAATGGTAATTTTGTAAATTGAGGGTACTTTGATAATTTTACATGTCGAGGGTATTTCAATAATTTTGCAAACTGAGGGTATTTCGATAATTTTACAAATCGAGGATATTTGGGTAATTTTATAAATCGAGGGTACTTTGGTAATTTTACAACTGAGGATATTTTAGTAATTTGGTAAACTAAAGTATTCTAAACAGGGATAACAATACGAATGGGCCTAAAGCCCTTTTCATTAAATGGGCCCACACGCCAGTGTGGCCCTTTTAGCCCAAATCTAGCCACGATATGAGATTCACCTAGCCTAGTCCAATACTTACTACACAATCAAACAACTTATCCAATTGGGCTAGTAGGCCCATTGGGCCCACATGACCCCTTTCGGCCCATCGCGGCCTGAAGTAGCCATCCTACAGCTAGAGTAGCGAGAAAATACACACCTGATTGGAGACTAGAGTTAATCCACGCTCCGAGCACTCTTAGCCGACGCCCAACCCAAACGAGCACGCCATAAAGCGAAAGGATCGACCAAGAAAGGTACCTTTACTCTCCTCATGGTTCTCTATATTTAAAGCCGACAGATCCACTCTTATGTTAGCTTCCGATGTGGGATCCTCCATCATCAGAGTTTAAATTCAACACCAACTCTTGCAGCCCCATGTTAACAAAATAAATGCTCTTTGCTTACCATGGGATTCGAACCCATGCCTCCCCTCAGATGCTCCACACGCTACTTGCCACTAAGCCACAAGGCTTTTTGTGTCACAATTTCTCCAACAATATTCTTAAGGCCTACCTACTACACCCAGAGTTGATTCACCTTAAACCAAAATTTTTGCTAGAGTCCAGGTTTGAACCCAGGACTTCTCCAACACTTCTCAATACACTTAACCACTAAAACAAGCCTTCATTAACGAAATTTTCACGCACAACAGAATATTATAAGCTGCCTTCAACCGCTCCCATGCTCAAGGCCCAAAACTTCTAGGCCCAAATTCAGGGTGTTACAATTTCTATCGATAATATCTCAAAATAATCCACAGGTAATCATACATTTGAGAATTCAACTAAAAGAACATCAAAGTTTCAAACATTCCAAGTTGAGCATTTAATTATCCAAACATAGGTGTCTCCCCTCATCTGAGTAATTAACTTTGATTCAGAATATCACAGAGTTTCATATCCTTACTAAGGATTCACTCAAATCACTCAAGGTGTTTAAGGACAATGAATGAAGCACTCAATAGTCAATAATGAAAAGTCATTACCATAGGCTTGCATGAAAATCAAATCTCCACCATTATAAATTTAAGATAATACATCAATCAAAAGGTCTTTAGAGGATTGTAATGAGGCTTGGTTAGGGGCTGTGGTCACAAGCTGAAAGAAAGGGTTAGAATCGAGATTGAATTGAAAAATTGCCTAACTAGAAAAAGAGTTAATATCACTTGCATACAACAGAGCTTCTTCTCAGAATATGGAATTACTAATGTTTATACATAGTTTTTTTTTTTTTAAGAACAAGTTAAATAACATAGACTAACTATTAAGAACAAGACATAGCTAAGCAATTTTTTTAACTCAAATCTCGACAAAAATAGGGATTAATTTAGGGGATTTCAACAATAATGGGTTTAGGGTTAATATTAAGGGTAATACAAGAAATGGCTTGTTAGGCTCAAGGGGGTTTACTAGGGGTTAATCGTGGAGGTAGGCTTTTCATGGCATGAGTGGGTTAATCCTAAGTGCCTTAATCATTTTGACATATCAAATCAAATGGTGTGGTCTCGACATGCATAATCAAGCAAGCTCTAAAATAACAGTTCAATACTGACGCACTCAAAGCAATAATAAAAGTGAGCATGAAAGAATTAATAGATGCTCAAAAAGCTAAAAAATCTCACAAAAATTATGGCTTTTTGATGTTTAGACTCGTGAATTCTAGTTCAAAGTAATATCTAGACTTGGGGCAACAACATATAATTTTAAATTCTTAAAAATCAACTTATCATGCTTGATTCTCTAATGTCTTAAAGTTTAAACAATCAATTCATAAATCCCTATGTTTTAATTCAAGATATATCAATCAAAATCATAAATCAATTAAAATTTATCCTAAATATGATATGAGAGTTTTTCAAGAGACCAAGGTAATTATTCAGGGATTTTTCTGATAATGAAATGAATGCCCCCCCCCCACACTTAAGATGTACATTTCCCTCAATGTACTAAGATAGATATTTTAGAATATAAAAATAAGATAGGGAAAGAAGTGAAACTTCCTGTATGATGAATTCCTCGAACTAGAGTTTTGGAGAGTAATCGGTTCGAAAGTGGAGGAGGATACTCTGGCGGTCGTAGAGGTTCATTAGTCCATAAGTCCTGCGCCAAAAGAATATTATATCTAGTGGGAGCTATGGTCGTGGTCGATCAGGACATGGCAGTCGTGGAGAACCTTTCCCGGTGGAGTATTTTAGTTCCTATGTGATGATGAGCTTAAGACATTGGCTTTATAAAAGGAAGCCCTTAAGTGGTAAATAGACCGTTGACTTATTAAATGGACGGTAAGTGGACATATATTATATTGTTTTGTTATAACTTTAGCATGGATAAATAAGTAAATTAACTGTTAAGTTAATAAAATATATTATAACATAAAACATAAATAATAATAATAAAAGAAGCCAAGTCCATTTTATTTATATCATTGCCGAAACTAAAACAAGAGAGAAAAAGAAAATAAAACCTAGGTTCTGTTGCTTTTCAAGCTCAATCAAGGTAAGAGTTTAACTCGGGTTTTGATGATTTTTACGTTTTTGATATCGTTGCTTCGAGTACTACAAAACTCATGCTTGAATTTTTCATTTTAATGAAAATTTTTAGTTGTGCCATTGTTGAAAGCTTGTGATTTTTGTTGTTTGATGATGAAAAACAAAAGATATGTTTTAGATTAACATATTTTGTATTGGAGTTTTTGATGATTTTGAGTAATTAGGACTAAATTGTAAAAATAATAATTTGAGGGACTAAAATGTGAAATAAATTGAATATATGGACTTGTTTGAGAGTGGGTAAAATTCGGCCCAACATAAGTATAGAGAAATTTGGTGTATTTTGTGTTTTGTGCAATAGGGATTAAATTGAAAAAAATTGTAAATGTCAGGGGTAAAATGGTAATTTGCCTATTTCTGTGTTTTTGGACTAAATTGAATGAAAATATGTTTGAATGAGCTTAATTTGAATATGTTTAGATCAAGAACTAAAGAAATCGGATTTGGACCGAGGAAAGTCAAAAGTTGTCGACTAGTCGATCCGTACCGGTTTTTCGTTGTCCGAGGTAAGTTTATAAGCAAATAAACGTGTTTATTTGGAAATTTAATGTTATATTTATATGCTGTTATGAAATATTAGAATTTAAATATGCTATGGCCGAACATGATTAAATTTGACTACTACACTTCCGAGTTCGATTCAACCGAGTTACGACGTCCGAAAGCCTCGTATGAACCTTAGGAATAGTTAAGATACATATGTCATGACATAGGATTCCGATATATGTGTGCGAGTAAGACCATGGCATCAATATATGGCTCCGATATGTGTTTACGAGTAAGACCTTGTCTGGGACAGTGGCATCAATTTGTGGCTACATGTAAGACCACGTCTAGGACGTTGACATTGTACGATTTATGTAATTATCGAAGTGTCCTATCCAATTCCGAATAGTTCATCGGGAAAAGGTAAATCGTGATCGAATGTGTAAAATAGGCTAAAATGCAAGGTATGATTTAGCTTGTTAGCTATCGTTAATAAGGTATGTATGTGACTTGATAGTTGATAAATTATATTTGATGTAAGGTTAAATATATACATGAATTAAATAGGTGTATTCGGCTTTGTACAAATGGTAAGTATATTATGGAATTAATTTTTGGTTATGCATATATAAGTGATCATAAATAATTGGTCATATAAGAGTTATATGTACATAATATTGAATTACGGTTCTTGGACTTATATAATTGTGCAGTGGTTGATTAATTATGACATTTTGGCTTTTGAAAATTGAGCAGTGGTTTTATTACTTAACTTGTGAATATTCGGCTAAGGTAATAAATATATGTGTGCTTGGTATATTGTTATTGAAGATATAAGTGGAGAGTAAGCTTGTTAATGATATTGAAATTTGATTAAATTAAATTAATTATATTATCAGCTTGTTTAATTGCTTATGACTTACTAAGCTTTAGTAGCTTACTGTGTGTATATTTGTCTTTATTTTATAGATTTGGAGTCAAGCTACAAGCTCAGAGGCCGTCAGCCAAGTTCATCACACTATCAGCTATTTTGATACCTTTATAAGTCAAACTTGAATTATGGCATGTATAAGTTGGTTTATGTTTTTGAAAGGTTGGATTTATTTTGGTTGTGTATATAAGCCAAACGAAAATGGCTAAATTAATATATTAGTGTTCGGTTATGATAGGTAAAACTTATATTAATCTCGATTACTTAGTTGTGTGCCTTAAATGCATAATATATGTGATAAGCACCATATGTTTTGATAATGGCTTGCGTATTATTTTAAACTAGGTTGTGTAAATTCTTAGTCAAATGCTTAATGAACTTGTCTATTAGTAATTGATGTTGGAAATTTGGATGTGTAAGTGACTATTTAAACATTAGGATTCGGCCATGGAAGTGCATTAGCTCGACGTGCGTTTAGTATGTTTATTAATGTGTGATGGAGAACATTAAATACGGCATTGTTTCAATGATGGGTGGTTATGTTCTAGCTTGGTTAGTTTGATTAATAGGTGGCTAATAATGTATGTAATTCATGATTAACCTAGTTGATTAATTGTTATATAAAATTGATGTTTAAAAGCTTTTGGGTAAATGCGCATCTTGCATGCATTTATGATGAATAAGTTAAATATAAATGTTTTGTTTTATATTAAGTCTATATTAAGGGAGTAATCATAATATACATTTGACTTGTTTTAATAGTATACACATTCAGTCAAATATTCCATTATTAAAGACATTGAATTATTACAAATTTTGAAGTTTATTTATGAATTAGGTTGAGACATGCGTACGTGATAATTGGACTTGTTATGTTATTTTTGGTTTTTGCATACCGTGTATGTATGTAAAGTTTTTTTTTTTATGATTATGAGTGCGTATTACCTCTATACATATGGTTATAGGAACTTAGTAAATAAGTGTAAGTAGTGAATGGGTATAATGCAATATATAGATTATATTTAATATTGTTGTTTCATGTGGGTAATCGATTATTCACATATACATGAGGTGAAATGTTCTAATTTAAAAGTAGTATTAATTTATGAAATAAGTTTTAATTAACCTTTGAGACTTACGTTTGTGATTAATTATACATATATATATATATATATATATATATATATATATGCATGTGTTCATTTGAGATTGTGTTTTAATTCAGTAATGCCTTACCACCTTGTTTCGGTGACGGATACGGGTTAGGGGTGTTATACTAAGCATGCTCGAGATGCCTTGTGAATTGAGGTGTTTTTCTAAGAACTTGATTTAACATGAAGTGTATGATAACTAACTTAAGAATACAATTTAAATGATAGAATAATGAGCAAAATGAAAAATAGTTCAAAAGAAATGAAGATTATGTTGATAATAAGTATTAGAAATAAGTAAAATAGAAGTGAAAGGAGTAAATAAATGCTAAGGGAGAGAGATTGAGCGTCAAAAAATGGAGTGGGAAGCGGCACACGGGCGTGGCAGTGAGGCCGTGTGGTCTTGCAGTGGCTAGGGTTAGGGTTTTTGAATGGGGAAGAAAGTGAATAGTGTATAGTATTTATAGATTTTAGGCCACACGGCCAGAGAACACGCCCGTGTTCTGCAATTTTTTCCCGTGTGTTTCGTGTTTTTCCTATTTGGGCGCGTCTGACATTTAGTACACGCCTGTGTTCCTTGGGCGTGTGGGTGCACAGGGCCTTGTCGAATGGCCGTGTCTAGCTTCGTTCGCTTCTCCCACGCTCGTGTATGCAAGGTCCACGCCCATGTTAATTTAAGAGGTTCGACTATAGGCACTAGACACGGGCGTGTCGCACGCCCGTGCTGTTTTAACAGGTTCACCCACGGTTTTTCCACATGGGCGTGCCGCATGCCCGTGCTATTTTGGCAGGTTCAACCCCAGCCATGTCACACGGCCGTGGCGTTTTATCATAGCCCGTGTTGGGGAAATCTTTTGCCCTGTTTTCAAACGGCCCTAAGCACGCCCGTGTGCTTGGCTGTGTCTCTGTGGAAAAACCTGTATTCAAGATTTCTATTAGTAAGTTAGGTGTTAAATACCAAAATTTAAAGAAATTAATATTGTTAGTGTTCGGGTTGCCTCTCAAAAAGCGCTTATTTATAGTCTAAACTCGACTTACCTCTCCATTGAATGGTCATGGTGGTTCGAGGAGTTTATACTACTCATTCTTGCTATCAATCTCATCAAAATAGGGTTTTAAACAGGTGTTGTTTACCTTAAAAATACCGAATTTGGGATGACTCACCTCGACCGTACCGAATGGAAAAATACTAAGTATCGTAAGAGGGGTTTCTTCATCCGGTCTGGCAGTGACAATGTAAGGATCTGTGGCATCTAATAAGACTTTATCGCCAACATTAAGTTGATTCGAAAAGGTATCGAGCTCGTTTTGCCGCAGCTTTGGTTTATCGTGTGTTCTTGGTTTATGTGTTCGCCATTCATCTAGCTCCTCTATTTGCAATCTTCGTTCCTCATGAGTAGGTCCACTACTATTATTTGAGAATGGCTCATGTGCTTCCTTCAGACTCATTTCCTGTAAAGTAGGTTGCACCATATTGTTAGTTTTTGTAGAATGGTTTAAACGATCACCTTTAATTTTTGATGTGTTGCCAGAATTGCGAGCTTGAAGGGAGATTGTTTCGTCTCCCACCCAGAGTGTGAGTTCACCTGTGCCAACATCAATGATCATTTTAGTAGTTGCTAAAAAGGGCCTTCCTAGAATTAAGGGAGTGTTGCTATCATCTTCTATGTCTAGAACAATAAAGTCAACGGGAAATATAAATTTATCGATTTTAACTAGCACATCTTCAATAATACACCTAGGGAGTCTTATAGTTTTATCTGGTAATTGAATGCTCATCCTAGCCTATTTGGGTTTCCCGAGACCTAGTTGCTTAAACATTTTGTAAGGCATGACGTTGATACTAGTCCCTAGATCAGCTAATGCATTATTAACATCTAAACTACCAATTAAGCAAGGAATCGTAAAACTCCTGGATCTTTTAGTTTATTGGGTAGTTTATTTTGGAGAATAGCTTTAGCTCCATATGCGATGCCTCGTCCAACTTCCGCTTATTTGCTAAAAGCTCCTTTAAAAATTTCATTGCGTTTGGCATCTGCGATAGAGCTTCAATAAACAGTAAGTTAATATGTAATATTTTTAAGAGTTTAAGGAATTTACCAAATTGTTCATCTGAGTGGTCTTTCCTTGTCGCGTTGGGGTATGGCACACGAGGTTTATATTCGACAATCACTGGTTTGTTTTTATTATAATCTACCTCACCTTTACCTTTTCTTACCATAATTTCTTGCCTCGGTTCTGGCTCAGGCTCAACGACTTCTTCTTCATTTTGAACATTAATTGCGTTGAGTTGTTCCCTTGGGTTAGGTTCAGTATTACTTGGCAGACTACCTTGTGATCGTTCAGAGATTAGTTTAGAAAGCTGGCCTATCTGAGTTTGGAGCCTTTGGATTGACGCTTGTTGATTTTTAAGTGTTGTTTCGGTGTTCAGAAAGTGGGTTTCTGATACCGAGATAAGCTTTGTGAGCATCTCTTCAAGGTTCAGGTTTTTTTTCTATTGATAGGGTGGTTGTTGGTAGCCCAGAGGTGGTCGCTGATTTCCTTGGCCTCTGCATGAGAAATTAGGATGGTTCCTCCAACCTTCATTATAAGTGTTACTATATGGATTGTTTTAAGGTCGAGGATTATTACCCATGTAATTTAATTCCTCGTTATCCATGTTGTGGCCATAAGGTTGGTATTTCGAATGGCTTGTTCCACCTCCACTTGTTTCGCACTGCATTAGTGGATAAACCTGTAGAGAACTATCAATTTTTTTATTCAAGAGTTCTACCTGATTAAAGAGCACGGTGACCGAATCGACGTTATAAACACCGGCTGTTTTCGTTGGCTTTGTCCTCATAACTTGCCACTGATAGTTATTCAGTGACATTTCCTTTATGAACTCATAAGCATCTTCAGGTGTTTTATTATTGATGGTTCCGCCAGCAGCTGCGTCAACCATTTGCCGAGTCGAAGGATTCAGGCCGTTATGGAATGTTTGAACCTGAAGCCAAAGCGGTAACGCATGGTGGGGGCACCTTCTCAAAAGGTCCTTGTATCTCTTCCATGCATCGTAGAGTGTTTCTAAATCCATCTGCACACAAGAAGGGATATCATTACATAATTTAGCCGTTTTAGCCGGCGGAAAATATTTTAGTAAAAATTTTTCGGTCATATGTTCCCAAGTAGTAATTGACCCTTGTGGTAACGAGTCCAACCACTGTTTAGCCTTGTTCCTCAATGAAAAGGGGAACAACCGAAGACGTATGGCATCATTAGAAATGCCATTGATTTTAAATGTATCGCATAGTTCCAAAAAGTTTGCTAAGTGAGCGTTGTGATCTTTATCCTGCAAACCATCCAACTGAACAAACTGTTGTATCATTTGAATTGTGTTAGGTTTCAATTCAAAAGTATTTGCAGCTATAGCAGGTCTAACTATGCTCGATTCAATTCCTGTTAAAGAAGGTTTAGCATAATCATACATAGTGCATGGAGCAGGATTTTGATTAGCCGCAATTGCAGGAGGTAGCTGATTGCCTTGGTTTTCAGTCATCTCTTCGGTTGGGAGTTGAGTATCGTCCTCTTGCTCATTCTCTGTGTATGTTAAGCTTCGCCTTATTTCTCTTTGGTTTCTGCTAACTGTGCGATCGATGTTTTCGTCAAAAAGTAGTGGCCCTGACGGGTTTCTTCTAGTTATAAACTATAAAAACCTGTCAGAAGAAGGAAAAAGAAAATTAGCAAATTAGAATAAAATTAAAAATAAAAATATATTGCAAGAAAAATAAATGGCTAAACTAATAAAAATTGAGTGTTCCTAATATTTTAGTTCCCTGGAAACGGCGCCAAAAACTTGATCGCGTGATTTCGTGATAGGTTTTAAATATTTATAAGTAATCATTCTTGAAACTAACTATTATCGCGATGTAGGCAAGTGTACCTATCGAACAGTAGTATAGTTTTAGCAAGACCGGATTGTCAAACCCAAAGGAACTAAAAGTACTAGTAATGACTGTCTTTTTATTATCTAGCCTAAGAATAATGGGGTTTTGTTTTAACTAACTAATTATCTAAACTAAGAACTCACAGAGAACAGAATTAAGGAATTGCTTTTAGGAAAATCGATCGAATTAAGACAATACCTAAGGAAAAATCCACCTAGTCTGTACTTGTTATTCTGGCTCTGAATCGGACGATTTATTCATTGAACTTGTTCCGTAGATATCCCTAAGTTATGTTATTATCCCTAGTCAAGAATAATAACGTCTAATCCCTAGATTGAATAATTGAGACATTTCTTTAATTAACACCCTAGGGCTGCATTAACTCAATCTGTGGATCCCCTTATTAGGTTTCACCCTAATTCGGCAAAATCTTGTCACCCTATGTCTAGGCGCGCAATCAACTCCACTTAATTATGACAAATGTACTCTTAGACAGGGTCTATTCCTCCTCTGAGTAAGAGTTTATCTTGAATCAGTATCTTGGGATATCAAAACAAGAATTAAGAACACATAATTTAAAACAAGTTAAATATTTATCATACAATTCAGAAAATAATAACAAGATTCATCTTAAGTTTCATTCCCCTTAGGTATTTAGGGAATTTAGTTCATAACTAAATAAGAAACCATCTCAGAATAATAAAGAATACACAACATAAAGAAAACCCAAAACTTCTGAAGGGGAACTAAGGAGAGATCTTCAGTCTTGATGATGAATCCGGCTTCTGAGATTAATCAATCGGCTTCCTTGAAGTAATTCCTTACTCCCTATTCTGTGTGTCCTCTTTTCTCCTCTTCTAGAATGTATTTATAGGCTTTGGAATGCCTATGAGACCTCAAAAGTGGCCTTTTTCGAATTGGACTCAACTTGGGCTCGGCAGGGACACGCCCGTGTGCCACGCCCGTGTGCTATTATTTCAGGCTGTGTTCGAGCCTGTTAGAATGGCATGGGCGTGTGTTCCACCCGTATGAGTTGTGCTTCAATTCTTCCAGATTGACGTGGCCGTTTGGGCTGTCCGTGTGAGGAAGTCCAGGCCGTGTTGATTTCGTACTTTAGCCCATTTTCTCCATTTTTTGGCCCGTTTCTCGTTCCTTTCACTCTCCTATGCTCTCTTAAGTATAAAACATGAAATTCAAGCATTAGGAGCATCAAATTCACTAATTCTAAGGAAAAATCATCCATAAAATGCGTTAAGGATGGGGTAAAATTATGTATAAATTACGGTTTATCATACTCTATACCTTCTCATTCATATCACATTATTTCAATTCGTTCGATGAGGTACCTCGTACCGCCATCACATCAATTATCGATATGGTGTATTCTTGCTTTGGCTAATGAAACACTATATGCTATCCCAGTGTGTGGGTTGGATCTGTGTATCCGTCCAGGTGTGAGTCATGTTAATAGGGGTAAATAAATGTACTGAATAATTGACTATTACTGAAAGACTGACTGTTACTGAATAAATGACCGTTATTGAATAACCGATTGCTATTGAATAATTAATTATTATTGAATGATAATGATAAATTGATTGATACTAAAAAATATTGACTTATATTGGGCTTGAAATATAATAGATTATTAAAGGAAATGTGATAGTTAAATATTATTTACAGATCTTGAATAGTGAACTAAAGTATGAGTAAGATATATGAATGGAAAATATTAATGTTCGATGATTTGAGAATTAATTTGAAAAGCTAACGAGTTAATAGATGAAAAAGATTAATTGAGTTATAAAGAATTTATCTATGAAATGAATGATTGAATATTTATGATCGCTATATGATTTTAAGTGTACGTTGTGTTATTAAGTGTTTGGGTTATAGAAATACCACTGAGTTCATACTCAACGTATGGTTTGTTTCCGTGCACAGGTTAGGTTAAGGTCAGACCGTTGAATCAGCATCTTAGACTGATCCTGAGCTCAATAAGGTAAAGCATGTTAATTGTTGATAATGGCATGTACCTAAGATGTCTTAAGTGTGTTATTTTGGATTATGATTGTAATAGTGAAATAAATAATTTGATAATTGATAATGATACATGATAAATGTTTAAAGTTAAGTATTGGATAATATTTAAAATGTGTTTGAATTGGTTTTTATTGGTTATAGATTAAAATTTGCAGGGTTGACTAGTAAAGTGTGACAGGCTCATTATTGAGTCTACACGGACTGGCACACGGGCATGTGACCAGACCGTGTGAGACACACGGCTTGCACATGGGCATGTTGTTAGGCCGTGTGTCCCCTGCACCTAAAATGCTACAAAATAGATTGCCACACGGACTGAGCAGACGGGCGTGTGTCTTGGCCGTGTGAAATTAATTTCTTCATAGGAAAAAGTCAGAAAGCTCCACGGGTAGAGGATACGGGTGTGTCCAAGCCGTGTGAGCCACACGGTGTGGCCACACGAGCGTGTCACATATGCCATACGGGTGTGTGGTACTGTTCATAAAAAGGAAATTTAAGAATTTTATGAAAAATTTTATAAGCTTTCGATTGAGTCCTGGTTTGGTTTTAACATACATTTTAAGTCTCGAAGGTCCATTAAAGAAACATTAAGATATATTTTATGAACTGAATTGTATTTCTTTCTCTATTAATTGTAATCGAACTGTAGTGACCAGTAATACTCCATAATCCTGTTTCGACTACGGGATAGGGTTAAGGGGTGTTACATTCTTATTTCTAAAATACCAGTCAGTAATTTTATATTTTCATTTAATCCTTCCTCGAAACGTTTACACATTTCTGCCTCTGTTTGGACCCATTCATTAGCATATTGGCTTAACCGAACAAACTCCCTTTCATATTCTACAACGGTCCTGTTCTCTTGCTTTAATTCTAAAAATTCTTTCCTTTTCTGATCTAGGAATCTTTGACTAATATATTTCTTTCTGAATTCAAATTGAAAGAATTCCCAAGTAATATTTTCTTTTGGAACCACTAAACTTACTGTTTTCCACCAGTGATAAGCCGTGTCCTTTAACAAAGATACAGCACATTTCAAGCATTCAGCTGGAGTACATGATAATTCGTCCAACACTCGAGTAGTATTTTCCAGCCAGAATTCAGCTTTTTCTAGATCATCTTCAATTGTAGCTCTAAATTCTTCAACTCCATATTTTCTGAGTTTATCCACTGGAGCCTTATCAATTCTAACAGTTTCAGTACCCGATGGTCTCTCAAGAACAATCTGAGTATTTGGTAGGGGAGGTTTTGGTTGGAAAGCAACAAAATTTCTTCTCAAATATTCAGGAAACCGTTTATCTAACATTTCAAAGAAAACCTCTTTATCATATTCACTTTGGCCCTCTGATTCGGACCTTCTACTATTACTACCATTTGTAGCTTGTCGTACGGAAGCTTGAGAAGTACTCTCAGCTTTCTCGGATTCTGCTCTTGCTCGGTTGGAAGACATTTACTATATGAAAAACACATTTAAAATGGTCAGGAGATATCACACTATCATCAATTATATAATTGCATGTATAGCTAAATTCACACTTACTACGTTAGTCTGAGAATCGGCTAAACCGTCACTCTGATACCACTAAATGTAATACCCTAACCCGTATCTGTCACCGGAATAGGATTACGAGGCATTATCGAACTTATACACTAGCATTTATATAAATCTGAGTCATAAATTTGCATTCCAAATCAAAACTTTTCAAATTTCATCAAAAAGTCCCTAATACGGGCCTACGGGGCCCAATACATGCTTTAACAGTGGTTCGGGACAAAACTGGCAACTTTGGAAATTTATCCTTGAAGATAGGAGCACACGCCCGTGTGGCTTGGGGCATGTCCGTGTGGCCAGCCCGTGTGGAATTCTAACGTGCAATTTCTTAAGCATCAGAGGGGCACACGGCCTGGGCACACGCCCATGTGGCTAGGCCGTGTGGTAAACTGATTTTTCACCATTTTTAAGCCATTTTCACATGATTTTGACACACGACCATGCTCAAAACTCGTGTCCCTCACACAACCAAGACATACGGCCGTGTCTTTTGCCCGTGTACTATCCTGACTTCATATTTAAGGATACAGGGGACACGCAGCCATTTCACACGCCCGTGGGCTATCCGTGTGGACGAAATAAGGCCATTTTCTAGCCCTATTTCTCACCCAAGCTTAACCATTTTCCTACATGAAAACTTACAAGTATATACCATCCACTTCAACCAATTTCCAATACTCAAATTGATATGTTCCTATTTCAATCATGCTTCTAAACTTACTCTTACATAAAATTTGACAATTTATGTTCATGGATGGTTGTACTTAACTTGATTAACCAAAAACAACTCATGTTACAATACCATACCATATCATCATTAAAACATACATTACTAGCCATTCCAATGGCTGGATTACAAACCAACATTTTTAAGTAATACTTGTCTACATTAGTCTATACATGCCATTATATCAAAATAAGTCTAACATTTATACCAAAATCAAGGGATTGATAGTGTGATGATAACTTCGACCCCAAATCCAATCTTCACGAGCTTTGAGCATTATAAAATAGGAAAAATAAACCTAGTAAGCAATATTGCTTAGTAAGTTCATATAACTAAAATACACTTACCATTCATGTTCATCAAGTAATTTACACATTAAGTCATATGTCCTTTAACTTATTCAATTAGCAAATAAGGCCTATACACATTCATTCAACCAATTGATTAGTTTCCAAAAATACTAAAATACATAGATGAGCTCATCATGCCATTTCTCTTTTTATCACTATGTATGTCGTTACCGCTGAATTATTGAATTTCCGATGGACTTTTCCTTTTCCAGTTGTACACTTGAGCTGTACATTCCTTTCCAAGTGGTACACACAAAGTATACCTTCCTTTTCATATGGTATACACAAAGTATACCTAACCTTTCCAAGTGTACACACAAAGTGTACATAGTCTTTTTAAGTTGTACCATTTGGGTACACAAGTCATTTTCAAGTATTACCCTTACGGGATACATTTCCTTTTCATAATGAGATCAAAAGATTATCCTTTAGGGACAATCTTTATTGCAACATATGCAAGATCTCATATTTACAGTAATCACCTGTCCAATCGGAAATTAATATTCAAACGGATTCATGCACCATTTCATCATTTATATAAGTCACAAATCAATAATTGTTCATTACATGTACTTATCGAATACAAGACATGATGCACCTAGTTTAACAATCAATTCAACACATTTACATGCTTAATTTAGTTATACGAACTTACCTTGACAATTGATCGTATCTACTAATCCGAAACTTTTTCTTTCCCTCGATCTTTTTCTTTGTTCGTCACTTCCGGATCTATATAAATAAATTTAATCATCAATTCTATGATTTTTACATTCAATCAAGCTCATTTCACATTTTAGGCAAAAGTACCATTTTGCCCCTAAACTTTTAATCAATTCCAATTTCATCCCTAGGGTCGGAAATTGAAATTCATGCAATTTAATTCTTATTCCAAGCTTATTCAAAATTCCAATATAACTCTACAGCACATGTATTTCATAAATTTCAGAAATTTTTTCAAGAATTTCACTACTTTGCAATTTAATTCCTACACATGTTTTCACTAAAAATCACCTTGTATAAATGATTTATCTATCAATAATCTTTCATTTTCTATCAAAAACTTTCAATTTACAGCATATTCATCCATGGGTAATTTTCTAAACTTTGTTTTTCTTTCAATTTAATCACTCAAATAAAGAAATTAACTTTCCCGATTTCAAAAATATAAAAATTACTAAAAATGAGACATAGAACTTACCAAATCAAGCTTGAGAAATTTCATTTCTCTCTCCTAGGTTTTACATGTATTTTATGAAGAAGAAGAAGATATAAAATGGGTTTAATTCTATTTAATCATTTATCATACTTTATTTAATTTAATTTCCAATTTAATCCTTAACCTTTTCAATTTTTCCATGGATGACTAATTAAAAATATCTACATGTTTTTCATCAATGATCTAATTGCCATATAAGGACTTCTCACTTTTAATTCTATAGCTATTTAATTCTTATAACTACTAGAATTCAACTTTGACATTTTATTCAATTTAATCCTTTTTGCAATTAGACACATAATTGATAAAAATTTTTGATAAAAATTTTCATGCAATATTCCTATCATAATACCTATCATTTTATGAAATTTAAATAATTTCATTTTTCGGACTCGGATTTGTGGTCCCGAAACCACTATTCCAATTTCACTGAAATTGGGCTATTACAGTGTGACTCCTCAAAACAAGAAAATTCTTCTAAGTCTCAAATAGCTTCTGAAAGTGCTCGGTTTAGTCCCAAACAACTTTCGATGTATGTTTGGGGCCTCTAGGCCCTTATAAGGGACAATTTGCATGTGATTGAAAAGTTTTAAATTTGGATGAAATTTTATGGCTCGGTTTTGTATGTTTGATTACGTTTAAATCCGATAATACCTCGAATCCTGTTCCGGTATCGGGTACAGGTAAGGGGTGTTACACCCATGGTGAGGGCACCTTCTTAATAAGTTCTTATACCTCTCCCATGCATCATATAAGGTCTCTAAATCTATTTGCACAAAGGAAGAGATATCATTCCTCAACTTAGTTGTCTTAGCCGATGGAAAATACTTTAATAAGAACTTTTCGGTCATTTGCTCCCAAGTAGTGATAGAACCTCGTGGTAGGGAGTTTAACCACTGTTTAGTCTTATTTCTCAATGAGAATGGAAACAACCGTAGCTGAATGGCATCGTCAGAAACACTATTTATCTTAAAAGTATCGCAGAATTCCAAAAAGTTAGCCAAATGAGTATTTGGATATTCATCTTACAAACCATCGAACTGAACAAATTGTTAGATCATCTGAATGGTATTCGGCTTTAGTTCGAAGTTATTCGCAGCAATAGCAAGTCTCACAATACTTGATTCAGCCCCAATTAAATTGGGCATGGCAGAATTGTACATAGTACGAGGAGCAAGATTTGTGGCAACCACAGGAGGTAGCTGATTATTCTGATTTTCAACCATCTCCTCAGTAATATTAATGATGTCCTCTTGCTCGTCCACTATACTTTGTCTATTCTGCCTTGCTTCTCTACAGTTTCTGCGAGCTGTACTTTCGATCTCACTATCGAATACTAAGGGTCCTAACAAGTTTCTTCTAGTCATATACTAAAGGAACCTGCCAGAAGCAAACAAAAGACAAATTAGAAAACAAAATTAAACTAAAAAAAATGCAATAAAAGTAAAAAAATTGGCTAAATTAATAAAAATTTAGTGTTCCTAATATCTTAGTCCCCAGCAACGACTCCAAAAACTTAATGATGGTTCACTTAACTTACTCAAACCACAAAAAAGGCAAGCGCACCTGTAACACCCCGTACCCGAGACCGTCACCGGAGTCGAACATGAGGTGTTAACAGACTTAATTCATTACTTAAACAGCTCAAATAATTTACTTTTAAAATTTCCAGTCAAGCTAGCAATCTGCATCACAGTCGCTTAAAAATTCATATCTCGAGTTCTGAAACTTGAAGTATAATTCCATAAATTTTCTCTGAAATTATACTCATATATCTATTTACTAATTTTTTTCTAGAATTTTTGGTCAAGCCAATTAGTACAGTTTATTAGTTAAAGTCTCCCCTGTTTCAGGGTTCGACTACTCTGACCTTTGTATATTACGAATTAGATATCTCTCTCTATAGAATTTCAATGACTATGAAGTTTGTTTCTCTTAAAACTAGACTCAATAAGGAATCTTTACAAATAAATAATGACTTCTAATTATTTTTTTAAAATTTATGATGAATTTTTAAAGTCATAACAGGGGATCTAGAAATCACTCTAGCCCTGTTTCACAAAAATTCAAATATCTCATAAAATATAATTTATATACCTGTTTTGTTCAATCCATATGAAAATAGACTAATTAATCTTCAATTTCATAACTTACTCATCATTTAATTCCATTTCTACTATTTTAGTGATTTTTCAAATTTACATCACTCTTTGTCGATTCTGTTCTATGGCAAATTTCACTTTACTAAGGATTTTCATGGACTAAATAGCATTTTAAACATACATAACATCAAATATGACTTAGATTGGTCATTCCAATGGCTAATCATTTACAAACCCTTTTCTTACCAAACCATAGCCATATCATAAGATCAATTACACAAAGTGAGTGTTTTGCCATACATGCCACATTCAAAATACACAAGCCATTTTACCAATTTAAGCCTTCGGATAGTGTGAACGAGTCTTTGACCTATCCCGATTGTCAAGCCGGCTTGTCAAAACTATAATGAAAGAAAAGGAGGGAGTAAGCACAAATGCTTAGTAAGTTCACATGCAAATAGCAAGTAACGTAATCACACAATTTCACATAAAACATCATTTGCATAAACAACACCAAGACATTCATGTTTCATTTACATTTAATATCTTTCTACGATTTCATCATACCAAGTTTTCAACCTGAGGGTTTAAGCACATCCCTGTCAAATTTTCTCATTTACCACACTTACCAACATGTCACCTTCGTTTTAGGCCTTCTTCTTATTCACTTAAGATTCACCCGTTGAACACATCGGAATATAATTCGAATACACGGATTTCATGAACGTAAGTGTCATACCCGCAGCTAGACAAACTCAATAGCCTATGGAACTTATGTAGCCAAGCTACTATGTAACCTGCCCATATGTGAACTCAGACTCAACTCAACGAGCTCGGGCATTCGCATCCATAAGTGAACTCGGACTCAACTCAACGAGCTCGGATGCCTAGATACATCTCACGAACTCGGACTCAACTCAACGAGTTCGGAACTCAACCATCCTAGTGACATGTCACTTGTATTCTAATCTATTCCCAAGGTTCAAACGAGCATTTTCCTCGATCACACATCTTTTCTGTCTTCCACGGAATATCAAAATCGATACTTCGGTGATAGTTCATACTCATCAAGTAATTCACATAATTACATATTATTCAACAATAACCACAAAGCATAATATTTCATGATAATAATCAGCATCATATCATATAAACAACATTATATTGCTTGAAATGACAATTATGTTACTACATTTACACATGAACTTACCTCGGTATAAAATTATTAGCAATCGAGCCTATTCTTTGTAAACTTTGTTTTTCCCTCGATCGTGACTTGAATCTCGTTTCTCTTGATCTATAATGCCAAATTAATCTTATTTAATACATACATTCATCAAAACAGCATTTAATCTTTAACTTTAGCAAAATTACATTTTGCCCCTAAACTTTTGCATAATTACACTTTTTCCCCTAGGCTCGGGAATTAAACTTCATCCCTTATTCTTATGTTTTATGACATGCTGATCATTTTTCCCTTCTATGACAACATCAAATTCACACTCTAACATGTACTTATGACTATTAAGTATTTTTACCGATTAAGCCCTTTTACTCGTTTTCGCTTAAAACCTAGTAGTAAAAGTTGTCTAACATAATTTAAAACCTCATATTCTATCATAAAACACCAAAATACACAAATTTAACCTATGGGTATTTTTCCAAATATGAACCCTAGGTTGAATTATTGCTAGCATAAGCTTAATCGAGCTACCGGGATTCCAAAAACGTAAAGAACATTAAAAACGGGGCTTGGAATCACTTACTATGGAGCTTGAAAGGTTGAAACAAACCCTAACCATGGAGAACCCTTGAAATTTCGGCCTAATGAAGAAGATGCACAAAAATTGGCTTTCAATTTTGTTTTTAATTCATTTTAATAACTAAATGACTAAAATGCCCTTACTACTAAACTTTCCAAAAATTCCATCCATGTCCAATTTTTGTCCATAGACTTAGAAATTGGTCAAATTTCTATTTAAGACCTCCTAATTAATATTCCAAAACAATTTCATACTAAAAACTCCTAGAATACAAGTTTTGCAAATTATTCGATTTAGTCCCTAATTTCAATTTAAGCACTTTAGGCATAGGATTTCATCACGAAATTTTCACACAATCATGCAATCATATCATAAACATCAAAATAATTATAAAATAATTATTTCTATAAGGGATTTGTGGTCACAAAACCACTATTCCGATTAGGCCCTAATTCGGGATATTACAACTCTCCCCCCTTTAAGAATTTTCATCCTCGAAAATCTTACCAGTAAACAGGTGTGGGTATTGGTTTCTTATAGTTTCTTCAGGTTCCCATGTAGTCTCTTCTACCCTGTGCTTTTGCCACAATACTTTCACGAGAGCGACACTTTTATTTCTTAATTGTTTGACTTCTCGAGCTAAAATCTTAATCGGTTCTTCTTCGTAAGTCATATCCAGTCGTAGTTCAATTTCTGTCGGTGAAATTATATGTGAAGGATCCGAACGATACCGACGTAACATAGATACGTGGAACACATCATGAATCTTCTCTAATTCAGGTGGTAATGCTAGCCGATATGCTATCGGTCCAACTTTTCCAATTATTTCATATGGTCCAATAAAACGCGGACTTAACTTGCCCTTCTGTCCAAATCTAAGGACTTTCTTCCATGGAGACACATTCAAAAATACCTTATCACCAACTTGAAACTCGTTTCCTTCGCTTTCAAATCCGCATAAGATTTCGTCTATCCAAGCGACTTTCAAACAATCTCGAATCACTTTCACCTTTTCTTCGCTTTTATTAGATCAACTCCATAAATCGATTTTCCTTGAGTTCACCCAATACAATGGCATCTTACATTTACGACTATACAATGCTTCATAAGGTGCCATCTTCAAACTCGTCTGATAACTATTATTATAAACCAACGGTAAGTACCTTTCCCAACTACCTTGAAATTCCAATATGCAACATCTGAGCATGTCTTCAAGAATCTGAATTACTCTCTCTGATTGTCTATAAGTTTGTGGATGAAAGGCAGTGCTAAAATTTAACTTTGTAACTAATGCCTCTTGTAACTTTTGCCAAAACCGTGAAGTAAATCTCGGATTTCTATCCGAAATGATTGACAAAGGTATTCCATGAAGTCTAACAATGTCACGGATATACAATTCAGCCAACTTATTAAGAGAATAATTCGTACGTACCGAAATAAAATCAGTCGATTTAGTCAGTCTGTCAACTATTACCCAGATGGCATTTTTCTTCCCCGGAGTTAACGACAACCTTGATATAAAATCCATAGTAATCCGATCCCATTTCCATTCAGGAACCATGATAGGCTGGAGTAATCCCGAAGGTACTTGGTGTTCAGCTTTCACTTGTTGACAAACTAAGCACTTTGATACAAACTCGGAAATATCTCTTTTCATTCCACTCTACCAGTATATTTTCTTCAAGTCATTATACATTTTCGTACTGCCAGGATGAACCGCCAAACAACCATTATGTGCTTCATGCAAAATCTTTTGAATCAACTCATCATTTTTCGGTACAAAAATCTGATTTTTAAACATCAAGCAACCATCAGAACCGATTCTGAAATCTGATCCCGTATCAGCTTCACATTGCTTTCTCTTGGCTTGCAAATCTTGATCATTTTTCTGAGCTTCAAAAATCTCTTGTAAAAATATCGGTCTTGCTCTTAACTCTGCTAGAATCGAACCATCATTTGATATCTTTAACCGAGTGTTCATAGTTCTCAAAGCAAATAGCAATTTTCTGCTTAAAGCATCGGTAACCACATTCGCTTTTCCCGGATGGTAATCAATAACAAGCTCGTAATCTTTCAATAACTCCAACCATCTTCGCTGTCTCAAATTCAAGTCTTTTTGTGACATCAAGTACTTAAGACTTTTGTGGTCGGTATATACTTGGCACTTTTCACCATACAAATAATGTCACCAAATCTTCAAAGCAAACACTATAGCAGCCAATTCCAAATCATGAGTCGGATAATTTCTTTCATGAGATTTTAACTGCCTCGAAACATAAGCCACCAATTTTCCTTCTTGCATAAGTACACATCCTAAGCCATTTCGAGAAGCATCACTATACACCACAAATTCTTTACCTGATTCGGGTTGTACCAACACTGGTGCTTCAGTTAATAACTTTTTCAATTCTTCAAAACTCTGTTGACATTCTTCCGTCCATTCAAATTTAACATTCTTTCGGAGTAGTCTAGTCATAGGAGCAGCAATTATAGAAAATCCATTTACAAACCGCCGATAATACCCAGCTAGCCCCAAGAAACTTCTAACCTCGGTTACATTTTTCGGTGGTTTCCAATCAACAATGGCTGAAATCTTACTAGGATCAACCCGTATACCATCACCTGAAACAATATGACCCAAAAATCCAACTTCCGGAGCCAAAATTCACTTTTACTAAACTTAGCATACAACTGCTTATCTTTCAAAGTTTGCAAAACTATCCTCAAATGCTCAGCATGCTCTGTCTCATCTTTTGAATAAATTAAAATATCATCTATAAACACCACAACAAATTTGTCCAAGTATGGCCGAAATATGCGATTCATTAAATCCATAGACACAAAGCAGAGCATTTGTCAACCCGAATGGCATAACTAAAATTCATAATGACTGTACCTTGTTCTAAAAGCGCTTTAGGCACATTCGACTCTTTTACTCGCAATGGTAATACCCGATCTCAAGTCAATCTTTGAAAACCATGTCGCTCCTTTTAGCCGATCAAACAAATCATCAATCCTCGGCAACGGATACTTGTTTTTGATTGTCACCTTGTTTAACTGCCGATAGTCAACACACAATCTCATAGAACCGTCCTTCTTTTTTACAAATAACACGGGAGCACCCCAAGGTGAAAAACTCGGTCTCACAAAACCTTTATCAGTCAACTCTTGCAACTGTGACTTTAATTCTTTCAACTCTGCTGGTGCAATTCTATATGGAGCAATCGAGATCGGAGCTGTTCCCGGTATCAAATCAATACCAAATTCTACTTCCCTGACTAGAGGCAAACTCGGTAATTCTTCTGGAAATACATCCGTAAATTCACACACAACCGGCACTGATTCAACTTTCTTTTCAACTTCTTTTGTATTAATTACATAAGCCAAATAAGCTTCATAACCCTTTCTCAAATATCTCTGAGCCGACATCGAAGAAATCATACTAGATAATGCCTCTGATTTGTCTAGTTCAACCCGCAGAATTTCACCACTTTCACACTTTAATTCTATAACCTTTTCTTTGCAATTTATTATAGCATCATGTAATGCCAACCAATCCATACCCAAAATAACATCAAATTCATCAAATGGCAACAACATCAAGTCGGCCAGAAAGTAATGACCCTGAATCATTAAAGGGCATTTCTTGCATACTTTATCAACTATCACACATTTGCCTAACGGATTCGACACTCTAATCATAAATTATGTGTTCTCAATAGGTATATTCATACTAGACACCAGTTTCATGCATACATATGAATGAGTAGAACCGGGATCAATCAAAGCAATAACATTAACATCATAAAGAGAAAATATACCAGTAATCACATCGGGTGATGAAGCATCTTCACGTGCCTTTATAGCATAAGTTCTAGCTGGAGCCCTTACTTCAGATTTAGCTGCTGAATCTCTGGCTACATTTTTGCTGCTTGTTTCATTTCCACTTTTCTCGAATATCTTCCCTCGAGTCCGCACCACTAGCTTTTACATTCTCAAATTTTTCTTTCTCACTCTCTCGCGCCTCTAATAAAATGATCCAAGAACCACACCGAAAACATTCATTCGCTCTACATGGGCCAAAATGATTTACGCCACACACGGCACTCGAGCTTAACAAATCTCATATTTCCCACACTAGCCGCAGAAGTAGTCTGAGATTTAGGACCCACATTTTGCTTCTTAGAATTTCCATATGATTGTCCAGCCGAAACCTGTGAACAAGGATTCATATTTCTAGATTTTCTGGATTACTGTGAGAATGAACTGCTCGTCAGTCTTTTCTTCCAATTTCTAATCTCAGCCTCTACCTTTTTCTTCTCTTTAAGTAGTTCTTCAGCCTTGCAAGCTCGATCAACCAGTACTACCATTTTTTTTAATTCAAGAATCCCAACAAATACTTTGATGTCTTCATTGAGTCCGTCGTCAAATCGTCTGTACATTTTAGCTTCTGTAGGAATATATTCTCTAGCATACTTACTCAACCTGACAAACTTCCTTTCGTATTCAGTAACTGTCATGTTCCACTACTTTAATTCAAGAAACTCTTTACGCTTCTGATCAATAAATCTTTCACTGATATATTTCTTCTGAAATTCCTCTTGAAAGAACTCCCAAGTTACTTTCTCTTTCGATACTACTGAAGTTAATGTCTTCCACCAATGATAAGCTAAATCCCTCAACAATGATACAGCACATTTCAAGCATTCCTCAGGTGTACAAGACAATTCATCAAATACTCGAATAGAATTCTTGAGCCAAAACTCTGCTTTCTTGGTATCATCATCAATATTTGCCCCAATTCTTCTAGCCTTGTTTATCGATTACATCAACCGGAGTTCTGTGAAATTTCATCGATCTACACTTTGAGGCATCGGGGTACAGGTTGAGGAATCGGGGAGGTGGGGAGGTTGTGCATTCGGTTTGTACGAACAAACTCAAGATACTGTGCACTCATCATCCGGAGAAAGGCTTCCGAGCCCTTCTCCTCCTCCTTGACCAACAAGGGAGGTGGATTTTCATTAGCACCACCCTTCAAATGAGCTGGTGCATTACTCTCTACATCATCACCGCAATCGGATCGGGATCCATTTACTATAAAAAATCATTTAAAAGGTCAAGTCGTCACACTATCATAATATATATATGGCATGTATAGCAAAACCCGTACATACAACACATTACTCCGAGAACCGACTAAACTCGCTCGATACCACCAAATGTAACGCCTGCACTGAGACCATCATCGGATTCAACACGAGGTGTTAACAGACTTAATTCATTACTTAAATAAATTTCAAACAATTTATTTTTAAAATTTCCAATCAAGCTAGCAATCTGCGTCACAGTCACTTAAAAATTCATATCTCGAGTTCTGAAACTCGAAGTCCAATTCCATAAATTTTTCATAAAATTAGACTCATATATCTATTTACTAATTCTTTTCTAGAATTTTTGGTCAAGCCAATTCGTACAGTTTATTAGTTAAAGTCTCCCCTATTTCAGGGTTCGACTGCTCTGACCTCTGTATATTACAAATCAAATATCTCTCTGTATAGAATTTCAATGACTATGAAGTTTGTTTTTCTTAAAACTAGACTCAATAAGGAATCTTTACATATAAATAATGACTTCTAATTATTTTTAAAATTTATGATGAATTTTTAAAGTCAGAATAGGGGATATAGAAATCACTCTGGCCCTGTTTCACAAAAATTCAAATATCTCATAAAATATAATTTATATACCTGTTTTGTTCAATCCATATGAAAATATACTAATTAAGCTTCAATTTCATAACTTAATCATCATTTAATTCCATTTCTACTATTTTTAGTGATTTTTCAAATTTACATCACTGCTGCTGTCAGATTCTATTTTATGGCAAATTGCACTTTACTATGGATTTTCATGGACTAAATAGCATTTTAAACATACATAACATCAAATATGACTTAGATTGGCCATTCCAACGGCTAATCATTTACAAACCCTTTTCTTACCAAACCATAGCCATATCATAAGATCAATTACACAAAGTGAGTGTTTTGCCATACATGCCACATTCAAAATACACAAGCCATTTTACCAATTTAAGCCTTCGGATAGTGTGAACGAGTCTTCGACCTATCCCGATTCTCAAGCCGGCTTGTCAAAACTATAATGAAAGAAAAGGAGGGAGTAAGCAGAAATGCTTAGTTAGTTCAGATGCAAATAGCAAGTAACATAATCACACAATTTCACATAAAACATCATTTGCATAAACAACACCAAGACATTCATGTTTCATTTACATTTAATATCTTTCTACGATTTCATCATACCAAGTTTTCAACCCGAGGGTTTAAGCACATCCCTGTCAAATTTTCTCATTTACCACACTTACCAACATGTCACCTTCGTTTTAGGCCTTCTTCTTATTCACTGAAGATTCACCCGTTGAACACATCGGAATATAATTCGAATACACGGATTTCATGAACGTAAGTGTCATACCCGCAGCTAGACAAACTCAATAGCCAGCGGAACTTATGTAGCCAAGCTACTATGTAACCTGCCCATATGTGAACTCAGACTCAACTCAACGAGCTCGGGCATTCGCATCCATAAGTGAACTCGGACTCAACTCAACGAGCTCGGATGCCTAGATACATCTCACGAACTCGGACTCAACTCAACGAGTTCGGAACTCAACCATCCTAGTGACATGTCACTTGTATTCTAATCTATTCCCAAGGTTCAAACGGGCGTTTTCCTCGATCACACATCTTTTCCGTCTGCCACGGAATATCGAAATCGATACTTCGGTGATAGTTCATACTCATCAAGTAATTCACATAATTACATATTATTCAACAATAACCACAAAGCATAATATTTCATGATAATAATCAGCATCATATCATATAAACAACATTATATTGCTTGAAATGACAATTATGTTACTACATTTACACATGAACTTACCTCGGTACAAAATTATTAGCAATCGAGCCTATTCTTTGTAAACTTTGTTTTTCCCTCGATCGTGACTTGAATCTCGTTTCTCTTGATCTATAATGCCAAATTAATCTTATTTAATACATACATTCATCAAAACAGCATTTAATACGAACTTTAGCAAAATTACATTTTTGCCCCTAAACTTTTGCATAATTACACTTTTGCCCCTAGGCTCGGGAATTAAACTTCATCCCTTGTTCTTATGTTTTATGACATGTTGATCATTTTTCCCTTCTATGACAACATCAAATTCACACTCTAACATGTACTTATGACTATTAGGTATTTTTACCGATTAAGCCCTTTTACTCGTTTTCGCTTAAAATCGAGTAGTACATGTTGTCTAACATAATTTAAAACCTCATATTCTATCATAAAACACCAAAATACACAAATTTCACCTATGGGTATTTTTCCAAATATGAACCCTAGGTTGAATTATTGCTAGTATAAGCTTAATCGAGCTATCGGGATTCCAAAAACGTAAAGAACATTAAAAACGGGGCTTGGAATCACTTACTATGGAGCTTGAAAGGTTGAAACAAACCCTAACCATGGAGAACCCTTGAAATTTCGGCCTAATGAAGAAGATGGACAAAAATTGGCTTTTAATTTTGTTTTTAATTCATTTTAATAACTAAATGACCAAAATGCCCTTACTACTAAACTTTGCAAAAATTCCATCCATGTCCAATTTTTGTCCATAGACTTAGAAATTGGTCAAATTTCTATTTAAGACCTCCTAATTAATATTCCAAAACAATTTCATACTAAAAACTCCTAGAATGCAAGTTTTGCAAATTATTCGATTTAGTCCCTAATTTCAATTTAAGCATTTTAGGCATAGAATTTCATCACGAAATTTTCACACAATCATGAAATCATAACATAAACATCAAAATAATTATAAAATAATTATTTCTATATCAGATTTGTGGTCACGAAACCACTATTCCGATTAGGCCCTAATTCGGGATATTACAGCACCTATCGAATAGCAGTATAGTTATGGTGAGTTGAGAATATCATATGTGACAGCCCAAAATTGACCCTAGTCGGAAGGTGGTCTCGGGACCACAAAACCGAGGCATAAAAATAATTAAAAATTTATTTTGATGCCTATAACATGTGTGTGCTCATGTATGACATTTTATGATGATTGATTTAGTGTTATAAGGGTGAATTCCACAAGAAAGGACTTAGTAATGAACTTTGAAAGTATGATAGGAAATGTGTGATGACTAATTAAAGCATGCATGCAAAATAATGGACTTGCATGTCAAATTCCCCTTTTATAGGTGGTGGCCGGCCATGACAAGGAGGATGGGCTAAACATGTCATGAAACATGTTTTGTTGGTGCATTAGGGTGAAATAATAAATAAAGGTGTGTGGGTGATAAAAAATGAAAAAAAAATGTGTGTGAGTGTGGTAATCCCCCATTGCCGTGAGTTGTAGAGAAGGAAAGAAAAAATTTTGTTCATCCTTTCTTTGAGCCAAAACTAAGGAAGAAGGAGGATTTTTGCTTCATGCTTGGTTTGGAAGAGATCTAGAAGGAGATTTGGCTAAGTTTGCATCAAGATTAAGGTATGTATGAGGTTGTGTTAGGAGTTTCATGCATGTTTTGGTTGCTAACTTGATGTGCATGTTAGCCATGGCTCAAATCTTTGTTAAGCCATGGAAATGGTATTTGGCCAAAGTTGTTATGGTGATAAAGCCATTGCATGCTAAGTGTGAAGCTTGATGATGATGCATGCAATGATGGATTGTCTACTCTTGAGTAAGATTTTGAGCTTTCTTTTGTTTTATCATGATTGAAGTTGAAAAGGAGCATGATTGTCATATTCGCCATGATGCATTCATGAGCATGGTTCATGCTTCTTGCATGTTAGTTAAAATTTATGTTTTGGATGGCTATGGACACCTTGAAATTCGCCATGCTCATATATGTATATATATGTTTGCACATGATGTTTTGGTTATGAAGGAAGTGATGAATAAGTTTGTTTAACGAAGAAGATGTTGAAGAATAATTGTGAAATTGCAAGCACAAATCGGCCTAGCACACATATAAGTGCTTGATGCTATATTATAAGTTTTGAGCCACAATATGCAAAGCATTAACTAGTAAAATGCATGCTGTTTTGTGAGGTATTAAGTGCATAATTGGCCTCAACATGTACATGAATATTCGGCCTTGGGTAGCCTATTGAAGGCCTTAGCATTTCCTTGATGCTCAAATAAATTGTATTGAATTGCTTGATGTAGTATAAAATGTGCATGACCATTGTGTATTCAAGTTAAAGAGTGGCCATATGACCATTTAAATTCCTTGTCATATTCGGCCATAAGCTAGCACAATGAGGTTTTAATAAATTGAATTTGTTTGAATTAGCTCAAGAGCTAAGAGGTCCACAATTGGACAAGGGGAAGGAAAAAGTGATCGAATAGCCGTAAAAGCCGCTCGACAACATCCGAGGTAAGTCCTCAAGAAGTGACCTTACTTGAATTATGTGAGATGAAATATGGATGTGTATGATTATTGATTATGTGTGTATGAGTATTTGAATTCCACCCGGCTAAGTCCCAAGGCGAATATGCTAATGATTATAATTGTGTTTGAGCCTTAGTAAGGAAAATGAAATATGTATGTCCAATGATTACTGATGTATGTGTGCATGAGAAATTGAATGATATCCGGCTAAGCCCAAGACAATTATGCTGAAAATTATATCCGGTTAAGACCAAGGCAATTGTGCTAGTAGCTATATCCGGCTAAGACCAAGGCATTCGTGCAAGTTGTTAAATCCGGGCTAAGACCAAGGCATTTGTGCAAATCGTGATATCCGGGTTAAGTCCCGTGAGGCCTTGGTGCGGGTTATCATAACTGGGCTATGTCCCAAGGCGATTGAACGAGTAGCGACGTCCGGTTAAACTCCAAGGTATGTGATTTGAAAATTATAAGCTTGCTGGAAAATTTCAGCTAATGCACTTGTGAAATTTCCCAATGACAAGGTAAGTGCGGTGTGTGCTTTGCGCGCTAGGAGTAAGAGCGTATGAATATCCGCTCCTATGATGGAGCGAGTTATCGGCCTTAATGAAGCCGTTATTTGTGTATGAACATAAGTGTTGGGATGGTGAAGTATGTACGGCCATGCGAAAATGGTTCGAAAAAGGAAGCATGAACTTAGACTAATTGTGGTTTGTATATATATATATTTGGTGTCATGATGTGGCTATGGCTTGGAAATAGGAATGTTGGTCATATGATCAGCCATTGGTATGGTTAAAATGATCATATATGAACCTATGTATGGCAAGACTAGTTGATTCATGGAGACTACCAAATAGGTAAGCCCTACCTTAAAACAGATGCTGCCAGCTGCAGTGGCGTGAATGTGAAAATCACCAAAATTCATAGGAATGGAGTTAAATAGTGAATAAGCTATGTAAATGAACCTTGATGAGTCTATTTTCTTATGGAAGAAACGAAATGGTCATAGGAGTTACAGGTTAAGAGATATTAAAGCTATTGTGAGACAGGGCCAGAATGGTTTCTGGGTTCCCTGTCGTAACTTTAAAAATTCACTATAAATTATCCAAAAATAATTAGGAGACATACCTTATATGTACAGATTCCATTTTGAGTCTAGTTTCATTAGAAACAAACGACACCAGCATTAAAGCCCTGAACAGAGAGATATTCAAGTTATACCGCGCGAAGGTCAGAGCAGTCGATCCCTGTAACATGGGTGACTTTAACTAATAAACTGTACCAATTGGCCCGACCAAAAATTCTAGAAATAAACCCATGGATGGATATATGAGTCTAAATTTAGGGAAAATTTACGAAACCAGTTTCCGAGTTTTGAAACTCGAGATATGATTTTTAAGGCGACAGTGACGCAGCATTTCCAGCCTGACTGGAAATGTCCAATGGATGGGCAAAACAAGTGAACTTAGCTTGCTAACCCCTCGTGTCCGACACCGGCGATGGTCTCGGGTTCGGGGTGTTACAATTTTATTGGTATCAGAGCCCGGTTTAGTCGATTCTAGGACTACCGTGATGTGTTTGGGGTCTAGCTATACATGCCATTAAATGATGAATCGATAGTGTGGTGATTTCTGACAATTTGACTTTGTGTTTGTTATTAGAATGGATCCCGATCCCAACCGAGCGATAGCTGATGGTGTGAGAGTGTGGCGCCTGCTCCCGCGCAAGGGACAGCGCCGACGGACTCTCAACCTATGGCCAGCAATCCGAATGATGAGGCTAGGCAAGCCTTTTATAGTGTGATGAACGAATGGTTTAATCAATACATTCGAACTAACACTACTGCTCCACAACCTCCATTCCCGACAAATGCAACCCCAAGACCTACAATACCTCCGTTGATGACCAAATAAGGTCAAGTAAGCCCCAATCGATAGGATTCGAAAACATGGGGCCACTGAATTTAAGGCTACGGATGATGATGATGCCGAGCGCTGAATTTTGGTTAGATAACACTATCCGGTGCTTGATGAGCTATCCTGCATACACCGATGAGTGCTTAAAGTGTACCATCTCCTTGCTACGTGAGTCCGCCTACTATTGGTGGGGTACTCGACTTCGTGGTGCCTAGAGAGCAAGTGACTTGGGAATTCTTTCAAACCGAGTTCAAAAAGTATATCACCGAGATTCATCGACCAAAAGCGGAGGGAATTTCTTGATCTTAAGCAAGGTTCTATGTCCGCTATCGACTACGAACGAAAGTTTGTGAGGCTTAGCCAGACGCGCGAGAATGCATTTCGTCCAAGCTATTATGTAAACGCTTCGAGGATGGGCTGAATGATGATATAAGGATGTTTGTTGGCATTCTCGAGATACGAGAGTTCGTAGTACTTGTTGAGCGAGCTTGTAAAGTCAAGAGCTTAGAAAGGAGAAACAAAAAGCTGATGTGGGATTGGAGAATTCGAAGAGGTCCTCGGGAAAGTCT
Source organism: Gossypium arboreum (assembly GCF_025698485.1). NCBI lineage: Eukaryota > Viridiplantae > Streptophyta > Magnoliopsida > Malvales > Malvaceae > Gossypium > Gossypium arboreum. The sequence continues at coordinate 113,531,788 of NC_069081.1, read as the reverse complement.
CTTCAACAAGCATCGAAGAGATTTCGAGATGATGCGAGCCGGTCTAGAGGCGTTTCGGGCTTTTCTAGACGAGGACGCGATCGACCCCCTGTGACCACACGAGTCACCTCGATCGTCGGTGGCGGAAATGATCGCCGAGAGAGGGCGGAGTGTCCACATTGTGGCAAATGGCATTCGGGGAGCTGTTGGTTTCGTGATCGCTCCTGCTATAAGTGTGGATCGGCCGACCACTTTATGAAGGATTGCCCGAGGATGCATGAACAGAATGTAAGTCAGAGTGCAAACCCGGGTGCTACCATCGCCGAGGTAGGCCACCTAGAAATATGGGCAATGTCGATGGCGGTCGAGAGGATCTAGAGATGCTACCATCGATCTCGAGGCTCGTGCTCCTGCAGGACTTATGCCATACGCGCACGCGAGGATGCTGCCTCTCCAGATGTTATTACCGGTACTTTCACTCTTTTCAATACAAATGTGATTGCTTTGATTGACCCTGGTTCTACTCATTCATATATATGTGAAACCTTAGCATCCAAAGAAGACTTTGCCCATTGAGTCTCATCGAGTTTGTAATTCGGTGTCAAACCCTTGGGTCATTACGTGCTTGTCAACAAAGTGTGCAAGAAAAGTCCCCTAGTGTTCCGAGGTTCTTGTTTTCCGGCGGACTTGATGCTTTTGCCGCTCGATGAGTTCGATGTTATTCTTGGTTTGGATTGGTTGACCATGCACGATGCGATTGTAAATTGCAAGAGCAAGACTATCGATTTGAGGAGCGCGAATAACAAGATAATACGGTTGAGTCTACGGACTTAAAGGAGTTGCCACCGTAATATCGCCGATGTTGGCCCGAAATATGTAAGAAAAGGGTGCGAAGCGTACCTTGCGTCGTGCTTTCGATGACAAGGAATCGAAAAAGAAACCCGAATCTGTGCTGTGGTTTGTGAATACCGAATGTTTTCCCAAGAATTGCCGCTTACCACCTGTTCGGAAGTAGAATTTGGCATCGAATTGGTACCGGTACCACTCCAATTTCGATAGCTCCGTATCGTATGGCATTAACGGAGTTAAAGGAATTGAAGGTCCAATTGCAAGAATTAACGGATAGAGGTTTCGCTCGACCGAGTTTTTTCTCCATGGGCGCACCAAGATTGTTTGTGAAAAAGAAGGACGGAAGCATGAGGTTTTGCATCGACTATCGTCAACTCAATAAAGTGACGATAAAGAATAAATATCTGTTGCCACGAATTGACGATTTGTTTGATCAATTAAAGGGAGCCTTGGTGTTTTCAAAGATAGATTTAAGGTCGGGTACTATCGGTTGAGGGTCCGAGAATCGGACATACCCAAAACCGCTTTTAGAACGAGGTACGGTCACTACGAATTCTTGGTGATGTCGTTTGGGCTCACTAATGCCTCTGCGGTGTTTATGGATTTAATGAATAGAATTTTCAGGCCATACTTGGATCGGTTCGTAGTTGTATTTATCGATGACATTTAGGTCAATTCGAGATGAAACCGAACATCTTTGAACACCGAGGCTAGTGTTGCAAATCTTACGAGATAAGCGATTATACATAAAGTTTGGTAAATGTGAATTTTGGTGAAAGAGGTTAGCTTTTTTTGGGGCACGTGGTGTCCGATCGGGTGTCGAGGATGGACTGAACAAAATTTCGACCATAGTCAATTGGAAACCTTCGAGGAATGTTACCGGGTTAGGAGCTTTTGGGGCTTGCGAATACTATCGACGATTTGTGAAAGGTTTTTCGATGATAGCTGCTGCCGATGACTTAAACTACTCCAAAAGATGTTGAGTTCGAGTGGTCGAACGCTTTGTCAAGAAAGTTTCGATCGACTAAAAACTTGTTTAACCGAGGCCCCAGTGCTAGTACAAATGAGTCCGTAAAGAGTTTGTCATATCTGATGGCGCATCCTTGCTTGGGTTAGGTTGTGTGTTGATGCAAGAAGGTCGAGTTGTGGCTTACGCGTCGAGACAACTAAAGCCGCATAAGAGAAACTATCCGACCCATGACCTTGAACTAGCAGCCATAATGTTCGCCTTGAAGATATGGCGGCATTACTTGTTTGGAGAAAGGTGTCATATTTATTCGGACCACAAGAGTCTAAAATATTTGATGACTCAGAAAGATTTAAACCTGCGACAAAGACGTTGGCTTGAGTTGTTGAAAGACTATGAACTCATCATTGATTATCACCCGGGAAAGGCCAACGCGGTGGCTGATGCTTTAAGTCGCAAGGCACTGTCTGCTTTGAGAGCGATGGATGCTCATTTATCCGTTTCACCCGAGGAGGTGCTAGTAGTCGAATTAGAGGCCAAACCGTTATTGATTCATCAAATACTTGAATCTCAGAAGGTCGACGCTGAATTGGTCGCTAAGCGAGCCGAATGTGTTTCGGATGAAGAATCGGAATTTCAGATTGACGACAATGACTGCTTGACGTTCAAGGGTCGATTATGTATTCCAAGGAATTCAGAACTTGTTTCGATGATTTTGAGCGAGGCTCACAGAGAGTCGAATGTCAATCCACCCGGTAGTACTAAAATGTACAATGACCAAACGCCAATTTTGGTGGCGGTATGAAATGAGACATTTCAATTTGTTTCAAGGTGTCGATATGTCAACAAGTGAAAGCGGAACATCAAGTGCCATCGGGATTACTTCACCAATCATGATACGAATAGAAATGGGATCGAGTGACAATGGATTTTATATCCGGATTACCAGTGTCGGCAAGTAAGAAAGATGCGATTTGGGTCATTGTTGATAGATGACCAAGTCTGCTCATTTTATCCTGTCTGCACGGATTTTTCGCTCGATAAATTGGCGTAATTATACGTCTCCCAAATTATTCAATTGCATGGGGTGCCTATTTCTATCGTGTCGGATAGAGACCCAAGATTACATCGCGATTTTGGAAGAAATTGCAAGAGGCTTTGGGTACCAAGTTGCATTTCAAGACCGCCTTTCACCCCCAAACCGAGGGTCAATCCGAGCGGATAATTCAGATACTTGAGGATATGTTAAGATGTTGCGTCCTCGAGATTAGTGGTTCATGGGAACGGTATTTGCCGTTGATTGAATTCGCCACAACAACGACTTTCAATCAAGTATTAAGATGGCACCCTACGAGGCCTTGTATGGTCGTAAATGCCGTACACCATTGTTTTGGACCGAGCTTGGTGAAAGCAAGATTTTCGGTGGATTTGATTAGAGATGCTGAATGTAGTGAAAGTAATCCGTGAAAGTCCAAGATAGCCTCCGATCGTCGAAGTCGACGCGGGCTGAAGCGTAAGGATATCGAGTATCGTGGGTGATAAAGTGTTTCTCAAGGTATCGCTTTGGAAAAAGATACTCGATTCAGCCGTAAGGGCAAGTTGAGCCCGAGGTTCATTGGGCTATACGAGATATCCGAAGCGAGTCGATCCAATGGCATATCGTTTGATTTTGCCCCGAACTCGAAAAGGTTCACGATGTCTTTCACGCTTCGATGCTTGACGCTATAGATCCGATCCATCGCACGTGATTAGTCCATCGAAATTGAAATTCAAGCTAATATGAGTTATGAGGAAGAACCGATTCGTATCCTATCACGAAAGTGAAAGAGTTGCGAAACAAGCGGGTTCCGCTAGTAAAAGTGTTATGGCTCAAGCACGGGATAGAAGATGCTACTTGGGAGACCGAGAACTCTATGAAAGAGCGATATCCAAACCTATTTACGGTAAGATTTTCTGGGACGAAAATTTCTTAAGTGGGGAGAGTTGTGACAGCCCAAAATTGACCCTAGTCGGAAGGTGGTCTCGGGACCACAAAACCGAGGCATAAAAATAATTAAAATTTATTTTGATGCCTATAACATGTGTGTGCTCATGTATGACATTTTATGATGATTGATTTAGTGTTATAAGGGTGAATTCCACAAGAAAGGACTTAGTAATGAACTTTGAAAGTATGATAGGAAATGTGTGATGACTAATTAAAGCATGCATGCAAAATAATGGACTTGCATGTCAAATTCCCCTTTATAGGTGGTGGCCGCCATGACAAGGAGGATGGGCTAAACATGTCATGAAACATGTTTTGTTGGTGCATTAGGGTGAAATAATAAACAAAGGTGTGTGGGTGATAAAAAATGAAAAAAAATGTGTGTGAGTGTGGTAACCCCCCATTGCCGTGAGTTGTAGAGAAGGAAAGAAAAAATTTTGTTCATCCTTTCTTTGAGCCAAAACTAAGGAAGAAGGAGGATTTTTGCTTCATGCTTGGTTTGGAAGAGATCTAGAAGGAGATTTGGCTAAGTTTGCATCAAGATTAAGGTATGTATGAGGTTGTGTTAGGAGTTTCATGCATGTTTTGGTTGCTAACTTGATGTGCATGTTAGCCATGGCTCAAATCTTTGTTAAGCCATGGAAATGGTATTTGGCCAAAGTTGTTATGGTGATAAAGCCATTGCATGCTAAGTGTGAAGCTTGATGATGATGCATGCAATGATGGATTGTCTACTCTTGAGTAAGATTTGAGCTTTCTTTTGTTTTATCATGATTGAAGTTGAAAAGGAGCATGATTGTCATATTCGCCATGATGCATTCATGAGCATGGTTCATGCTTCTTGCATGTTAGTTAAAATTTGTGTTTTGGATGGCTATGGACACCTTGAAATTCGCCATGCTCATATATGTATATATATGTTTGCACATGATGTTTTGGTTATGAAGGAAGTGATGAATAAGTTTGTTTAACGAAGAAGATGTTGAAGAATAATTGTGAAATTGCAAGCACAAATCGGCCTAGCACACATATAAGTGCTTGATGCTATATTATAAGTTTTGAGCCACAATATGCAAAGCATTAACTAGTAAAATGCATGCTGTTTTTGTGAGGTATTAAGTGCATAATTGGCCTCAACATGTACATGAATATTCGCCTTGGGTAGCCTATTGAAGGCCTTAGCATTTCCTTGATGCTCAAATAAATTGTATTGAATTGCTTGATGTAGTATAAAATGTGCATGACCATTGTGTATTCAAGTTAAAGAGTGGCCATATGACCATTTAAATTCCTTGTCATATTCGCCATAAGCTAGCACAATGAGGTTTTAATAAATTGAATTTGTTTGAATTAGCTCAAGAGCTAAGAGGTCCACAATTGGACAAGGGAAGGAAAAAGTGATCGAATAGCCGTAAAAGCCGTTCGACAACATCCGAGGTAAGTCCTCAAGAAGTGACCTTACTTGAATTATGTGAGATGAAATATGGATGTGTATGATTATTGATTATGTGTGTATGAGTATTTGAATTCCACCGGGCTAAGTCCCAAGGCGAATATGCTAATGATTATAATTGTGTTTGAGCCTTAGTAAGGAAAATGAAATATGTATGTCCAATGATTACTGATGTATGTGTGCATGAGAAATTGAATGATATCCGGGCTAAGCCCCAAAGACAATTATGCTGAAAATTATATCCGGTTAAGACCAAGGCAATTGTGCTAGTAGCTATATCCGGCTAAGACCAAGGCATTCGTGCAAGTTGTTAAATCCGGGCTAAGACCAAGGCATTTGTGCAAATCGTGATATCCGGGTTAAGTCCCGTAGGCCTTGGTGCGGGTTATCATAACCGGGCTATGTCCCGAAGGCGATTGAACGAGTAGCGACGTCCGGTTAAACTCCGAAGGTATGTGATTTGAAAATTATAAGCTTGCTGGAAAATTTCAGCTAATGCACTTGTGAAATTTCCCAATGACAAGGTAAGTGCGGTGTGTGCTTTGCGTGCTAGGAGTAAGAGCGTATGAATATCCGCTCCTATGATGGAGCGAGTTATCGGCCTTAATGAAGCCGTTATTTGTGTATGAACATAAGTGTTGGGATGGTGAAGTATGTACGGCCATGCGAAAATGGTTCGAAAAAGGAAGCATGAACTTAGACTAATTGTGGTTTGTATATATATATATTTGGTGTCATGATGTGGCTATGGCTTGGAAATAGGAATGTTGGTCATATGATCAGCCATTGGTATGGTTAAAATGATCATATATGAACCTATGTATGGCAAGACTAGTTGATTCATGGAGACTACCAAATAGGTAAGCCCTACCTTAAAAACAGATGCTGCCAGCTGCAGTGGCGTGAATGTGAAAAATCACCAAAATTCATAGGAATGGAGTTAAATAGTGAATAAGCTATGTAAATGAACCTTGATGAGTCTATTTTCTTATGGAAGAAACGAAATGGTCATAGGAGTTACAGGTTAAGAGATATTAAAGCTATTGTGAGACAGGGCCAGAATGGTTTCTGGGTTCCCTGTCGCAACTTTAAAAATTCACTATAAATTATCCAAAAAGAATTAGGAGACATACCTTATATGTACAGATTCCATTTTGAGTCTAGTTTCATTAGAAACAAACGGCACCAGCATTAAAGCCCTGAACAGAGAGATATTCAAGTTATACCGCGCGAAGGTCAGAGCAGTCGATCCCTGTAACATGGGTGACTTTAACTAATAAACTGTACCAATTGGCCCGACCAAAAATTCTAGAAATAAACCCATGGATGGATATATGAGTCTAAATTTAGGGAAAATTTATGAAACCAGTTTCTGAGTTTTGAAACTCGAGATATGATTTTTAAGGCGACAGTGACGCAGCATTTCCAGCCTGACTGGAAATGTCCAATGGATGGGCAAAACAAGTGAACTTAGCTTGCTAACCCCTCGTGTCCGACACCGGCGATGGTCTCGGGTTCGGGGTGTTACATCATATCCACGAGCACAAAAAGTACTAGTAATTACTATCTTTTTATTATCTAGCCAATAAATTGAAGAAATTGTTTTTAATCTAAAATTATCTAAACTAATTATTAAGACGCAATAGAGAATTAAGTAAGAAAATATTCGAATGAACCAATGAGAGAGACAATACCCAAAAAAGAATCCACCTAGACTTCACTTATTATTCTGAATCTGAAATAAATGATTTATTCACTTACCTTGATCCGTAGAAATCCCTAAATTATATTAATATCTATTTCGAGAGTAAAAATAACTCTTTCGAGAGTAAAAATAACTTACTCTAGGTTGATTAATTAAAATCTCTTTCTAATTAAAACCCCTATTGTCGTATTAACTCGATCTATGGATTCCCCTATTAGATTTGACTCTAATCTGGTATATTTATGTCGTCCTATTTCTAGGATTGCATGCAACTCTACTTAATTATGCCAGATTTACTCTTAAACAGAGACTTTTGCTCTACTAAAATAAACACATCAATCATGAATTAATATCCTGAAAACATTAAAACATGGAAAAGTACACATAATTGAGATCAAGAAATCAAGTATTTACCATGTAATTCAGAAATTAAATATCAAGATCCATCATAGGTTTCATCTTCCCTAGGTATCTAGGGAATTTAGTTCATACTTTGGAAGGAAAACATCTCAAAATTAGCAAAACAACAAAACATAAAGAAACCCAAAAACTTCTAGAGAAGTTGACTAGAGATCTTCAATCTTGAAGGAGATCCTGCTTCTAAGTTGATTCCGACAGCGCTCTTCAAGTAATTTCTTCATTCTTCTCCGTGTGCTCCCTTAAATCCTCTTCTAGTGTGTATTTATAGACTTTAGAATGCTCAGAAACCCTAAAATTAGTTTTTTTTGCGTGTTTGAGAAACAGGGAGCGATATCGACACGGGCTGGCACATGAACGTGTGGCCAGCCCATGTGGATCACACGGACATGTGCTCAGCCAGTGTGCAAATGCCCAGGCTGTGTGGTTCCTAAAAATAGCTCATTTTGTCCGATTTTGGCCTATTTTCCGCTCCTTTTTCTCCCCTATATTCACCTAAGTATAGAAACATGAAATTAAAGGATTAGGAGCATCAAATTCACTAATTCACATAATAAATCTTCCAAAAACATACCAAGCATGGGATTAAAATATGTTACTTTTATGGTTTATCAGCCATGGTCACTGACATGAGTTTGGATCCACTTGGATCATTGATAAGGCATTCCTTGTCTCTAAACACAACTGAATAACCCTTTTCAAGCAATTGAACTACTAAGCAGGTTTCTATCAATTTCAAGTACAAACAAGACATTCGAGACAAGTTTGATACCTGTAGGAGTGTCAACCAACACATCTCTCTTGCCTTCTGCTTTGATGAAGTGTCCATTGCCAATTTTTACCCTCGTTTTGAACTTTCTATCTATGTTCTTAAAGATAACAACATTAGGGGTCATGTGGTTTGTGCAACCACTATCAATCAGCCATCCTTTTATGGCTTTTCTTTTAGCAGATGAGCAAGAGACTACAAAGACTTGCTCTTCTTGTTCACAACCTTCTTCTGCCACTTGAGCTTCAGCTCTAGGCTGTTGAGGCTAGTTTTGATTCAACTTGCCTTTGTTTCTGTAAACCTTCTCAACATGGCCCATCTTTTTTGCAGACTTTGCACTGTACATCAGGCCTGAACCAACAATTTGCTCCTGGATGACTGAGCCTTTTGCAATGTGGGCAAGGTGGATACCTTATTCTTGCTCCATTTGTTCTAAGCTTGTCTGACCAAATCTTCTTCCCTTTGTAGCCAGAAGACAGAGGTGAAGTGGGGGGCGAATGAAATTTTAACTTTTTATAGTCTATATTTTTATAATTTTTAAAAGATTAAATTAAATTTTTATAATTTTAGAGGGCCAAAATGTAATTTTACCCAAATAATAATTTTTTATTTTAGGGGGGTCAGGGCCCCTGCCAGCCCCCCCAGCTACGCCTCTGATCAGCAACCAAAACATCTTGTAAAAAATTATTATCATTTTCAAGGCATGAAGGGATCAGAACCTCCCTTCAGTTCATTTGAGAAATTAGGTGTTTAGATAACGAAATAATGTACTCAATGAGATTGAAGGAGAATTAAAAAGAATTGTAGGTTTTTACCTGGATCTTTTATTAATAATAAAAATTGCCCAAAGTTAACAAACTGAGTTTTTTAACAAGAAAACCAAAGACCTCCAAAAAAAAAAAAATTAATTGTATTATATCTTTGTGATTAACCAATTGCTATGCAGTTAATCTTTATGGCCTTTCCTTTTTATCACGTGGAATTTGTGCAAGGTGCATTTTAGATTTTCAGATATGTGATCCTAGAGGAGTCAAAATTTGAATATATAATAACAAAAAAGGGATATATTATTCAATAATTCAAGGACAAAATGATTAGGTGTCTGTATTATAGAAATTAGAAATGATGGATAACAAGCAAAAGATGATCTATGAAATTACCTAACGCATTAAAGAGACATGTTAGAGTAGTATTTAGCATATAAACAAATAAAAATTTTCTCGGTGAGACCTTGAGACAGCTTCACAGAAATGGACACAAAGGTGGTGAGCAGAGGATTTGCTGGTTCTTTACCTGTTGATAGTGTCCAAGCACTTGCATCCAAGAACCTGAAGAACATCCCATCCAGATATATCAGACCTGAGGTTGAATTTGTAGTTTCCATAGGTGAATCCCAGCAGATTCCTGTAATTGACATGAGCAAACTAGATCGTGATGATGAACAGAAAAAACTCCATCAGGCTTGCAAAGACTGGGGTTTCTTCCAGGTACCTAATTTAAACAGAATTCTTAAAGAACAGTAATTTTTTTTTTCCATCAATGGACTTAGTAGTTCATCTTTATTGACGTTGAAACAGTTAATCAATCATGGGATAGCAGATGAAGTGATTGAGAAAATGAAGATTGACACTCAAGAGTTCTTTAAGTTGCCATTGGAGGAGAAGTTGGCTTATGCACAGCTACCAAATGAGATTGAAGGTTACGGTCAAACCCTGGTAAGGTCGGCAGATCAGAAGCTAGATTGGAATGACATGCTCTTTCTTTTTCCCCTGCCTGTGCCGTTAAGAAATATGAGATTCTGGCCGACCAATCCCCCTTCCTTCAGGTAACTTGACAATAATGATCCTTCAACTTCATGGCCGTATTAGGATGTCTGTAACTTGAGTTGTTTTCAGAGAAACCTTTGACAAGTACTCGACGGAGTTGCAGAAGGTTACGATTTATCTCATTAAGCGGATTGCCAAGACCTTGGGAACTGATCCTGAGATGCTTTCAAGCTTTTTCGAGGATGGAGTACAAGCTATAAGAACGAACTATTATCCACCATGTGCAGAGGCAAGCAAGGTTTTTGGTGCATCTCCACACTCTGACTCCACAGGCTTAACACTATTGCTTCAAGTGAATGAAGTTGAAGGATTACAAATCAAGAAACATGAGAAATGGGTGCCTGTTAAACCCATCCCTGGTGCATTGATCGTCAACATTGGAGACATAATAGAGGTAACATGACAATAGTTGTAGCTAACAGACTTTAGACTTGATGGATTGTATATGTAATGTGCCTCGAAGTGAAGAGATGCTATGAATGCAGATTATGAGCAATGGAGAATACAAAAGCATAGAACATAGAGTTGTGGTGAATCAGGAGAAAGAGCGGCTGTCAATGGCAGCATTTCACAGACCGAAAGTAGGTACCGAGATTGGACCGTTGGCAGATCTTGTTCGGACAAACAAAGCACAGTACAAGACTATGTCACTTGAGGAGTTCCTGAGACTGAGGCTTAGCAGGAAAGTTCGAGGGAAACATCTGTTGAATCAAATGAAGCTCTAGTTCAAAATCTTATTGGCTTTATCAGCTCTTCGTCCATGTTAAATCTCTTCTTTTGCAACTTGTTTCCAATGTTTGAAATAACAGGATTGTTGTTTCTGGAAATGCAACAATTTGTAAAAACCATATTTAAAATCGATTAAACTTATTTGACATGTTCTCAACTGCATGAAACTCCTAATAGCGTTTGACCCATACTCCCAAATGAACTCCTAAAGTCTAAGCTAACATTAACATTTTTTTAGGAAATGGATTTTTATGAGATAATAAAGCTTGTTTGGGCTTTTGCATCTAATGAAGAAGCTTTCTTCAGTTCATTTGCAAAATCAGTTGTTAAGACAGAAAATATAAATGTATTCACCGGAATAAAAAATTAGAAAGAATTTGTTGCGGCCAAAAATATACTAGTAGAAACATGTTTCAAGTATTTCTGTCATTATATCAATTCAACCTTATATTTTCCCACCTTTATAAAAATCTTCAATGTACTCAAATTTGTATCATTACATTAGCAATAATATCAATATCAATCAATGTAAGACTCAATTGACATCAATTAATTTTTATATCAAAATTTTTATAAATATATTTTTATATATCATAATAAATATTAATTTTACATGTAATCAAAGTATCTTTATTAAATTAAATTTTATATTATTTATAAATAATAAAAATCCTATTCTAGTCTAATCAATACTTTTACATGTAATTTTAGATTAGCTCGTAATGTAATGGTAGGATTTTCTTCGAGAAAATGACAAAGTAGGGTCTTCAAGGAACTACAAAGAAACAGTTGATGTAAAAACGATTGTATTAAATAGTTCTGATTAAACAATTGATGTGCAATTTTAATTGCTCAGTGTTTATAGCCTGTTGGCATTAGTTCACGATCGTTTCAGATATCCAAAGATTCAAAAAGCTTTGAAAATAATAATTGAAAAAGGACATATTTTTCAATAATTCATGCAAAGGACAAAAACGATTTAGTGGTGTTATATACTTTCAATAATTCATTCATTAACATGATAATTTGAGCATAATGTTTAACTTGAGACAACTTTACAGCAATGGAAACAAAAGTGGTGAGCACAGATATGTTTGGTTCTTTACCAGTTGAGAATGTCCAAGCACTTGCATCCAAGAACCTCAACAACATCCCATCCAGGTACATCAGACCACAGGTTGAATTCGATGTAGTTTCCATAGACGAACCCGCAAATTCCTGTATTTGACATGCATTACAACAAAACAGGTTTTTAGTAGCATTTTTTTGACCTATAAGCGCCATAGAAAATACCACTAAAGACAACGCCACTAACATTTTGTGGCATTTATGGAAAAAACGCCACTAAAGGTCATGACTTTTAGCGGCACTTTTTCCACAAACGCCACTAAAGAACATGACCTTTTAAAAATTATTTTATTTTAATTAAATAATATTTATTTCTATGTTAAATATTATATTATATTTAATTTTGAACTTTAAACTATATGCTTTTAAAGATAAATAAAAATATTAATTAAATTAAATTTTTCATTAAAATTTAAACTTCAAAACTAAATATAAAAATTAATGAATTTAAATTTAATACATAAACATTGATTCAAAATGTAATTTAATATATATAAAAAAACACACACACAGACAGTCAGACACACAAAGTATTACAATTTCTAAAACAAATTCATCCTAGTGAGAAAAGAATGCCAAATGATCATCACCTCTCATTAATCAAAGGAAAAAGATCAAAAAAGAAGAGGAAACAATATACAACAGAGGGCTGGTTCAAGCTTAGATGAAGCCAAAGTATTGCAATGCCTGCATATAACTTAGAGAAGTCCTTTGATGCTTCCAATTCAACCGCCAGAGAATCCAAAACACTGGAACAAAAAGCCAAAGTACGCACGTGTAAGCCAAAGTCAGGCCAATAAGGAAATCACTTATACTACCCTCAAAGCCACATATGTCAAAGCACATTATCTGATCTCTTTGAATTATGATATGGAAAGATAAATTTTTAATAATGCCACCATAATGCAAGAATTAGAATTTGTTTCGACAAAAGTCATTGATCATGTTATTAATCATGTGCCTTTGCATGTACAGGCGTTGCATGTAAAACCTACATAGTTTAAATAAAAAAAATCACCAAATCCATGGCTTATCCTCAAACAATCTATTATTTAGATACGTAAACAAGTCAAACAGAAAGCAGCTCATGGCAAAGCATTTTCCTGATCCACTATGTTAGTTGTTTTTATCTTTATTTCTTCCCTGAGTTCAACTTTAAACTTCAAAATATCTAAATATATTGATGCTCAGAATGCTTAATATTGCGGACAACCAACACAATAGTCTAATACTGATTTATCTACTATGAAAAAATACTAAATTATAAGTTACATAGAGAACAATTTCAATTATTTTCACTTCAAAAAGCACCAAAAGAGTTGAACAACCCGCCTAAATTTCATCTGTTAAGGTGGAAAACCTCAATTACACAAAAGCCTCTCTCAGCCTTTTTGAAATAAATAACCAGCAACTACTATGAATCTTATAGCAAAAATATATATAAGAACAAGTATATTACCTCTGCAACAAAAGGCCATAATTTGCTCAATTGTTTGTTCAACCATTTTGCCTAAAAGGACAACATAGTATAAGACAGTAAGCAACTACACTGAATAAAATCTTAACACCAAAATGGAAACATCTTTTTCTATACCTAACACATGCAAATGTATCTAGTCTTTGAGATGCATATTTTATGCCTTGTCGCATAATGCTCTAACCTAAACAAGATAACACAAAAACAGAGTTACAACCAATTATAACCCAGATGAAACAGGGAAGAAAAACGAGGACTTCTATTGATCAACTTGAGAACAAAACAATACAAGTAAAACGTAGAAAAGTCTTGCCTCGAACACACAAAAGTTTTCGTGCAAATACACCAAGTTCTTTCGAAATCAACTACATCAAATAAATCAAAAGAATATATAAATGTTTTAAATGGAAGAGAGAAAAAAGCTGATTTTTTTTTCATTAATTATAACTAAAAATTCAGACGGCAATAGAAACTAATGCTATTGGAATAATATCTTAAAACAAATTCAATTCAAAATCATTTTGGTATTCATTTCGCAGCCAAATATAGCCTAATCTATTAAAATAATTATACAATTAAATTAAGTGCTCAAAATTTCCATACTTTCTTGAGAAACAAACAGATCGTTAAAAAAAAAAATACCTGCTGCTCCGAAAGTGGCTTACATTCCATCAGCTGCGAGATCTGTTCATCGAGATTGAAGGTTGAGTCTGTTGTGCACCCATTTTTGATAATTAAGTAGCAAGAATAGAAATGATAAAGAAAGGGAGAGACCATTGTAGGAATATTCTGTAAATATTTTAGGAATATTTTGTAGATATTTTTTTTATTAAAATCCATTATTTTAAGGATCATATCTCCTATTTAGTATCTTTCCTAACTTAGAGTTTCCTAAAGTAGTGTCATAGGTTGTATATAAAAACTCGATTTATGTTCTATTTAGTATCAAATACTCGATTTCTACATGGTATCGACTTAGGTTACGATTTCTTTTTCAACCTAGACCATGTCCAAACTCCTTCTCCTACTTGGAGATTACTTCAAATCCGAAAATTTTTCCGGTTCGATGCTCCATCAATTAAATGCAGTCGACTATCACCGCCATCGATTGAATGGCAACAATTTTCTTGAATGGTCCCAATCGATTAAGATTTTTCTCTTGGCGGGGAAAGATTGGACTACGTTCTTGGTGAAATCAAGAAGCTTCTTGTGGTGATGCTAGTTTTGCTAAGTGGATGCGTGACAATGGTCGTTATGACTTGGCTCCTTAATCCCATGACCCAGTATAAGCGAAACTTTCTTCTTTACACCACACCGCTGAAATTTGGAGTGCAATCATGAAACCTACTCTAGCACGGATAACATTGCTTTGAATTATATCATGTTGAAGATTAAGCGACCACCCTTAAACAAGGAACCATGCTCATACTCTCTACTACAATACCCTTATCGCTCTTTGGCAACAATTAGATTTGTATGCACATTATGATTGGGTAGATCAAAGAGATGTCGCTCTTTATCGACAAATTGTTACTCAATGAAGACTTTTTCAATTTCTCCAAGGCTTAAATAAGGACCTGGACGAGGTTCGCGGTAGGGTCCTGGCTATTTCTCCTCTTCCCTCCCTTCGAGAGGCTTTCTATGGTCAAGAAGGAAGAAAGCCAAGGTGTGTGATGTCGTCGATGAACCATATTCCACTTCGAAGATCTGCTTCTCGACCCATCAATCATCTCCTCTTCCAAACGGGGGAGACCTTGGTGTGATCATTGCAAAAAGCCCGGCCACTCTAAGGAAAAGTGTTGGAAGCTTCATGGTAAGCCTCAGGACTGGAAGTCCAAGCACTCTCGAGATAATAAATCAAGCTTTGTCGTTGCCACCTCTGTCACTAGTTTCACTAAAGAATGATTGTTGAACTTCAAAACTATTTGGAAAGTTTCAAGGGTCTTGTGAGGTAATCTGGTCATAAAAGATCCGAAGGTAACCTTTCTTCTCGCATTTTTCTCCTCCCGCTTGACTCCTAATTGGATCCTCGATTCGTGCTACGGATCATATGATCGGTAACAAGGCATTGTTTCACAATTTTTCCATACCTTTGGTAAAGTCATCAAAACGGTGATGGTACCTTATGCAAAATAGAGGACATGGCATCGTTATTCTCAATGAACAGATTGCACTTAAAAATGTTCTCTTTGTACCAAATCGGCGTGCAATCTCATCTCTGTTAGTAAATTGTCCACAGACTTGCATCGCTCTGTAATTTTTAATGATCGTGATTGTATTTGCAGCACCTTGAACTCAAGAAGATGATTGGTAAGGCCACTTGCATAATGGTCTCTACATCCTCCCTACCTCTCCTAAAATCGAGATCTCCAAGTCATTTCTTGCTTTAGGAAAAGTTGATCTTGTTATGTTATGGCACTTTCGTTTAGGCCATCCTAGTTTCCAATACCTTGCAAAATTGTTTCTGCTCTATTCATTAATAAAAGGCCTAATTCTTTTTCTTGCAAAGTTTGCTCTCTTGCCAAACATACTAAATCATCTTATTTTCCTTCTACATACAAGCCTTCTTACCCTTTTGTTTTGATCCATAGTGATATTTGGGGCCCTTCTCGGGTGAAGAATGCTGATAATTGTAAGTGATTTATCACTTTTATTGATGATCACAGAGGATAACTTGGACTTATTTGTTGAAAGATAAATCTGAAAGCGCTAGTGTTTTTGTGCAATTTTATAACATGGTTCTCACTCAATTTGGGTCTAAAATCCAGCTCTTTAAATCGATAATGGCGTGAATTTTTTGCTAGGTCTTTAGGTGATTTTTTAAGGAAAAGGGCATAATTCAGATTAGTTCTTGTGTTGGAACCCCACAAAAAGCGGCATTGCCGAAAGAAAAATAGGCACCTTCTTGAAGTTACTCGTTCTCTTCTATTTACCACTAATGTTCCTAAATATTTGTGGGGAAAGCCTTATTAATCGCCACATATTTAATCAACCGGATGCCTAATAAGGTTTTAAAATTTCAAACACCTCAATCTATATTTTTGCACACTTTCCTCATTTTAAGCCTATCTCCTCCATTACGCCACTTAAAATTTTTGGTCGCACTGTTTTTATCCAAAATATTGCTCCTAATAAGTCCAAGTTAGATCCTAAGTCTTTAAAATGTGTATTGGTTGGGTATTCTTCACTTAAGAAGGGTTATAAATGCTATCATCCTCCTTCTAAACGATTTTCACCACTATGGATATAACATTTTATGAGCAGATTCCTATTTCACTCAGTTGAAATTGGGGAAACATGGAGTGATTTTCACCACAATGTATCTCCTCCTAATCTTCATTCTCAACCTTCGAATTGCCATCTTTTTCGCCATTACCGCAGATCACACCGTGAATGCTCCCATTGATTCTCCTGTAGTACCTATGACTAATTCACCTACACCCACTTTAAACACTCTTCCTGAAAATACACCTACTCCAATTGACAGTCTTCAAAAACACCACCACCCAAACAACTTCGTGTCTACACAAGAAAAGAAGACATATCCACGAGACTGCTTTTGCAATCGATTCTTCTTGAGAATTGGATTTGGATCCATTGCCGAAATGGAAGAAGAAATCAATAAGTCCACTACTCTAGATGACTTTCCTATTGCTATTAGAAAAGGAGTTAGACAAAGGCACCAAGCATCCTATTGAAAAATTCTTGGTTATAATTCATTGATGCCATCTTTTCAAGCATTTACAACAACTTTGGATAAAGAACAAGTTCCCACAAGCATAGCTGAAGCTCTAAAGGATCCAAAATGGAGAAGGGCTGTTGAAGAGGAAATTTGTGCACTAGAGAAAAATGCTACTTGGACCATTATAGACCTTCCTCAAGAAAAAAAAGGTCATCGGTTGTAAATGGATCTTTCTTTGTAAAGTATAACTCCAATGGCGATCCAACGATACAAAGCTAGACTAGTGGCGGAGGTTTCACGCAAACATATGGGATAGACTTCACGAAACTTTTGCACCTGTGGCAAAGCTTAACACTATTCGAGTACTCCTAAGTTTGGCTGTAAATTGCGATTGGAAATTACACCAACTTGATGTAAAAAACGCATTTCTTAATGGCAAGCTTGAGGAAGAAGTCTATATGCAATTGCCACCTGGCTCAAAGTCTATTGAAGGTAGCAACAAGGTTTGCAAGCTCAACAAGTCTCTATACGGGTTAAAACAATCACCCAGAGCTTGGTTCGAGAGGTTCACTAAAGTTATTCTTCAAAATGGCTACAAGTAGTCCCTTGCCGATCATACGCTTTTCATCAAGGTAACTTCTACAAATAAGAAAGCTATCCTAATTGTGTATGTGGATGACATCATTCTTACTGGAGATGATGAGGAAGAGATTAGCAATTTGAAGAAGTTGTTAAACAGGGAATTCGAAACCAAGGACTTGGGAAAGCTAAGGTATTTCCTAGGAATGGAGGTGGCAAGATCAAAGAAGGACTTGTGATCAACCGAGAAAGTATGTACTTGATTTACTCAAAGAAACTGGTTTTCTTGGTCGTAAGTTTACCGATACACCAATGGAGGCAAACTTGAGATTCAATAAAGAAGATGAGTCCTTAGTAGACAGAGAGAAATTTCAAAGGTTAGTTGGGAAACTAATCTACTTATCCTTGACAAGGCCGATATAGCTTTTCCGTAAATGTGATAAGTCAACACTTGACTAATCCTCTTGAAGAGCATATGGCGTGACAAATAGAATTCTCAAGTACTTGAAGAAAACTCCGGACACGGCTTAATGTTTAAGAAGACACAAGATGAATCTGTTAAGATTTTTACAGACTCTAGTTGGGTGGAGATCTCACCGAAAGAAGATCCACTAGTGGGCACTTGCACTTTTGTTTGGGGTAACCTTACAACTTGGAGAAGTAAGAAACAATCTATTGTTTCAAGAAGTAGTCTTGAAGTGAATTTAGAGCACTAGCTTTGGGGATATGCTGAAGAATTTGGCTACTTAAATTACTAAAAGAACTTGGCACAAATCGGAGGATCACTTTGAAGTTTTGTGTGATAATCAATCGCCATTCAGATTGCCAAGAACCCAGTTCAACATGACCGAACAAAGCATGTTGAAATTGATAGGCATTTTATTGTCGATCAAGTCAACAAAAAGACACCACTCTTTCTTACAGATTGCGACATTCTTACCAAGGCTTTGCCAAAACACGTGTTCAATAAATTCCTATTCAAGCCGGGATTATACAATGTATATTCTCCACTTGAGGGGAGTGTAGGAATATTCGTAAATATTTTAGGAATATTTTGTAGATATTTTTTATTAAAATCTCTTATTTTAAGGGATCATATCTCCTATTTAGTATCTTTCCTAACTTAGAGTTTCCTAAAGTAGTGTCATAGGTTGTATATAAAAACTCTGATTTATGTTCTATTTAGTATCAAATACTCTGATTTCTACAACCATTAAGGCTGGTGGTATAAATTTAGCACAAAGGCCGAAAAGGTAAAATAGGAATCCGAATATCTTTTATCCTCGAAACCAAATAATGAAATTACATGACAAATGCCTTCTTGGTATTTTAACTATAATTAGTACAGCTTTTTATATTAATGGATTAAAAGTTTAAAGTTGTTATTAAATAGATTGTCGGGTTTAATATGTTCATTTTCTCTACAAAGAAAAGTTTCAAATTAGTAATTATAATTTTGAGTGTTTAAAATTTGTATAATCTATTAGATTTCTTAATTCGAATTATCAATCATATTCAATACATTGAATCAATAAATTATTTTTATGATGACTATAGCCTTTTTAAGATAATTTCTTCTATTTTCACATATTTTAAGAGTCATGAGTATTACCTTATATTATTTTATTTGGCCACTATTTTTATTTTTAAATTAAATAGAGAAATGTTTATTAACATAAAAGGAATCTATAAATAAAATAAAAGGAATATGTACTTATAACATAAAAACAATAACACGTAAAATACAGCAAGTGATTTATAGGTGGCCCAACCATCGCAACATTTTATCTGTTCCCTAATTATTATCATATGCCCAACAATTAACAGCTACATGTCTGCCTTAGCAATCAAATATAAGAAACTTATAGCATTATCACCTTGGCTCTCTTAAACAGATCCTTAATACGAGCAGAACCAACACCGACTAAAACTTCCACAAATTCTTTGTATTAAGTTACTAATTCTTTGTATAATAAAATTAGAAGAGGTGATCTAAAAGGCATAGAAAAACAAATATAAAATTTCTTTGTATTAAGTCACTTAGTCCCATATTCCAATAAATACATCCATCCATGACAAAGAAACAGGAAACTGACCTATAAAGGAAGCATTGCTCAGTCCTGCATTAATTAAAGATAGAACCATAAAATTAGCTTAATTCTGCTGGGCAAATTTGCCAAAGATATGTAATTCCTGTTTTAAGTAAAGTCGAAGCCTTAAGGGCTGGTACAAGTTACTAATATCACATGTAATTCCAGTTCATGGCTGTTATAATGGTATTATAAAGTCAAAAATAACTTTCCTCGTGTAATGATGAAAATGCCCCATACAAGTTCAATTAGTTGCTGCCAAACTCAAAAGAGCTCATATGACTATTACAATACAGATATACAGAGAAAGAGCAAGTTCTACCTAAAATAGGAAAAGAACAACGAACTCACAATTAGTACTGAAGCTCTTTGAAGCTTGGGGCCCCCCATCCGCCACTTCTTAAAGGCCGACATCGAAACTTGAGCTGCTTTGTTGTTCAAACTCTCAATCTTTCTCAAAATACCCATACACAATGCTTATGTTCGACATATGGATATGATGATATAACTTCTAAGAATCCTCCAAGTACAAGGAAAAACTTAAAAAAAAATTGGTTGTACTCATGTCAAGCACATATTTGTACCTAACACTCGTACCTGAGTAAGGATAACATAGCAGAATTGTAATGTTTATACATCTAAAGGAGGCATAGCACTGAAAGAAATAAGCTTTAAATAAAGGAAAAGGATTCTCACAATTTGATTCTTCTTTTGTTAAAAGGGTCAAGAATTTGGAAGCCGTTGTGTATGCTGCAGTATATGCCTTGGTTAAGATCTCCTTATATCTGATCTTTAATGCCGATAAGAGCAGGATTTCAATGGTTTTATCACCAACCTATCCCATCAAAACACAAAGTGGCGACTGAGAAATCCATTTTTCATTATGTTACTCGAACTTCTTTAAGTATTAGTATCAGACAATTGTGCTCAAACATATATATATATATATATATATATATATATATATAATCCTTTAAAGACTCTCTAGATACCAATTTGAAACAATCTTGTTGGACCAGTTAGATTTAGAAGGTCTACTGGCCAGACAGCCTAGAGATGAACTAAGAGCATGGACCCTACATTGCTTGGATTCTTCAATCCATGAGGACGTAACCTTTAAGGATCCTCTAAATACAAAAAAGAAATACTCAGAAAATTTTAACTAAACCCGTGTTGGATAATATACTTAGTACTTGTCGCTTACACTCGAATTCAAATAGCATAGATTCTAAAAGATACTACAAGGACTGACGGAGAGACTCACAGTGGTGCTATCTTGCATCCAAACTCATAAAATTATGGAGATCGAGATTTAAGATCCACACAAGCATTTTCAGCCTGGATTTCCAGCCGTGTTCTGGACATATTAAAAATATACATTTAGAAAACATCATTAGCACAAAGACAACTTTGCAAGCACATAAATCAACACAATAAAAAAATAGATGTTGGACTATCAAATAATTAATCATCATCCTCTCGTTGCAGATAGACAGACTTATGTGAGAATTTATAACTATTTAGTGTTTACTACTTCAAATAAATCCAAACAATGTTCGTTGAGAAATAAAATCAAACATCTACTGTGTACTAACAAGCCAAATTCAGCATACAGAACATCTTCGGTTGATAAAGCATTGAAAGGCTTATGGGTGTGCAAAAGCCAGTCGTTAAGATCCGTGATTTTTTCGTCTCCCAGTATAGTTCTTTTTGGACACCACCCACATACCTTTAAGCTTTGCCACTTTCCCTAATTCGATTCAAAAAAAAGTAAGAGAGTCCTTTTACCTACTAATTGAGCTAAACTTATATTAACAAAGGAAGAAGACCTTGCAATAGAATGAGTTGAATACCTTTCTACGATTTTCCTTTCCCTTGTAGGCCTATCACTACTAGGTGCCACTGGCTCTTTCTTCTACTACCTTTGACCTTTTTAGTCCCTTCATCTTCACTCTCTTCTTCTTCACCCTCCCCCTCTTCTCTTTTATTTGGGGAAAAAGAAACAATTTGGGGGATTTGATTAACGAGTGGGTAACCAAAAAATAATTTTTGGGAGTGAGCGGGATTTTGTCTTCTTTTATTAAAAATAATAGCCTTTTGCGGCGTTCTTTAAAAAAAAAATGTCGGTAATTTTCTGATTTATTGCGATGTTTCCACCAAAAATGCAAAAATGCCACTATAGCTCAACTTTTTGCGACCTTTTACTAAAAACTGCTATTATTGCTCAATTTTAATTTTTTTTTATTTTTAACATATATTTCTTTTTTTTACAATTTTTGTGTTGAAATTATCATTTTTTGGAATTTTTTTTAATTTTGAATATTGAATTTTTAATCTGAAATATGGACTAAAATTTTAAATATTAAAATTTTAAGTTTTTATTTTGATTTAATCATAGACATTTTAAAAATATATTTATGTATTTGTATATTGAATAAATATAAATTTTATGTATGCAATATATAAATATAAAATGATGTTATATCAATAATTGTGTTAATAATTTACGTAACTAGATCAAATTAAATTTCATATATCCAATTGCACTTTGATCCCCATATTTATCCCTAAACATTGAAAATTAAACCCCGATCCCCAAACACTAAACCCCAAATCCTAGATCATAAACCTTAAATCATAGATAATAAACTTACACCCTAAACCCTAACTATATATAGTTACCTATCCTATCAATCATTATATTTTTTAATTTTTTATCAATGTTTTTTCTTAATCTAATATTTAAATATATATGAAATGGTTTAGATTAAATATTTTTAAATATAAAAGCATTAATTGATTGTATAAAATTTTATCACGTAACAAATCTCAAGTAAACCTTAAATCTTAAACCATTTAATATATATAAAGTTTATCTATTATCTCTTAAATAATTTAAATTATAATCATAATTTTAATATATTAAAATTAATATTATCTCTTTTACAATTATATAAGAAATTATTTAATATATAAATTTAAAAATACTAATTAATATAAACCCTAAACTCATATCCCCTAACCCCTAACCTCTAACCCGTATCCCTATAAACCCTAAATCATAAAGGATAAACTATAAATCATAAACCCTAAACCCCTGACCATTGACCCCTAACCCTTAAACCATAAACCATAATCTCTAAACCCATAATCCATAAACCTTAAAATAGTAACTCCTAAAGCTTAAACGCTAAACCATACACCTTATACCATAAACCCTAAACTATAATGATAATTAATTCAATATTTTAAAATTAATACTATCTCTTTTATAATTATATAAGAAAATATTTATCATATAAATTAAAAAACACTAATTAATCTAAACCCTAAACTCCTAATCCCTAAACCCTAAACCATAAATCCTAAAACATAAACCATGAACCCCTAACCATTAACCCCTAACACCTAAACCTTAAACCCCAACCCTTAAACCATAATCCCTAAACCCATAATCCATAAACCTTAAAATAGTAACTCATAAACATTAAACCCTTAACCATACACCGTAAACCCTAAACTATAATGATAATTAATTTAATATTTTAAAATTAATGCTATCTCTTTTACAATTATATAAGAAAATAATTAACATATAAATTAAAAACAATTAGTCATATACCAAAAATCTTTAAAATTATTTTAAATAATATTATTTCAATTTTTTCATTTTTGTATGTTTTTCAAAACGCTAAAGATCGAAAGATTAGCGGCGTTTTTTAAAAAGCGCCGCTAAAGGTGTACTTATAGCGGCGTTTCTTAAAAAAGCACCGCTAATACCTGATCTTTAGCTACGTTTTTAAAAATTCTTTAGTGGCTTTAGCGGCACTTTTTAAAAATGCCACTAAAGGTGTATATATAGCGGCGTTTTAAAAAAACCGCCGCTAATACTCAATCTTTAGCGGCGTTTTTAAAAAGCGTCGTTAAAGCCACTAAAGGCTCAATACAAAACGACGACGTTGTGTTAATTTTTTTGCTCCGCTAAAGATCAAGCATTAGCGGCTTTTACTAAAAAGTGCTGCTAAAAGTGTACATATAGCGGCGTTTTTAAAAAAGCGCCACTAATACTTGATCTTTAGTGTCGTTTTTAAAAAGTGCCACTAATGCTCGTTCTTTAGCGGCGTTTTTCATTCAAACGCCGCTAAAAACCTATTTTGCTGTAGTGGCAAACTAGATCCTGATGATGAACAAAAAAAATTCCATTTGGCTTACAGAGACTGGGGTTTTTTCCAGGTACATAATCTAAACACAATTATACCTTGTTTACGTCTATGGATTCAGTAGTTCATTTTTACTGTTGGGTGCAATAATTAATCAACTACGGGGTAGCAGATGAAGTGATTAAGAAAATGAAGACCGATACACAAGATTTCTTCAACTTGCCTTTGGAGGAGAAGCTGGCTTATACGAAGATACCAAATTACCATGAAGGCTAGGGTCAAGCTTTCGTTCTTTCAGAAGACCAGAAGCTTGATTGGGGCGACATGCTCTTCCTTTTTGGCCTACTTGTATCCTTAAGAGATACGAGATTGTGGCCGACCAATCCTCCTTCATTCAGGTAAATCAATAAAGCCTCTTGACCCTTCAACTTCTTGACCGTAATAGGGTATAGCATTAATTGTCTGCAACTTTTGCTGTATTCAGAGCAAGTTTTTTTAAGTACTTGTTGGGTTTTTTATCACAAAACAAAAAATAAAAGAACTAAAATTTGTGTTGAAAGATGAAAACAGAAGCAAAACTTAGATGTTGAAGGAGAAATTTGAGTTGACTTCTCTCATTCATTCAATTGTTTTAAAGATAAAAATGTACATATATTAAACTATTACATTGAAAGAGTAATAAATTTTCTGAAAAGTAACTTGCATAAAAAACAGCTCAATAGTAACCTACTGACTGTCTAAAGCTGCTTAGGTTGACTAACTTTATCTAGGCAAAAAAGTTGTCAGATTAGATACAGGTCGCTTATCACACAAAAAAATACTTCATCCGAATAACATATGGTACTTTTACATATTGCTGTATTTCATCCAGGTAACTTACATATGTTGTTTGTTGCCACCTTTTAGCATATTTCATCCGGATAACGTACATATGCTGTTTGTTGCCACCTTTTAACACTCCTCCTTGGCTACAAAACAGCAAACTCTAATTTCCTTCCTTAAACACTCGAACCTTGTAGCAACAAATGGCTTGGTCAAAATATCAGCAAGCTGATCCCTCGAAAAACAATGGACCAAGATGATTTCTTTAGTTAATTCTGCTTCCCTCACAAACTGATATCTGATCTTGAAATGCTTCGTTTTGCCATGGAACACTAGGTTCTTGGCTATTGCAACAGCTGACTGATTGTCTACCTTAATCTCTGTTGATTCTGCTTGACTAGCATTCAAATCATCCAACAGCTTTCTAAGCCAATTTGCTTGATTAACAGCAGTAGCAGCTGCAATATACTCAGCTTCTGCAGTGGATTGAGCTACTGTCTATTGTTTTTTTGAACTCCAGCTGAAAACTCCTGAACCTAGAGTGAAAAAATATCCTGATGTGCTCTTCATATCATCAACTGAACCAGCCCAATCACTGTTTGAATAACCAACCAGCTTCAATTCTTCAGCTCTCTCAAACATCACACCATAGCCTAAGGTTCCTTTGACATACCTTAAGACTCTTTTAGCAGCCTTGAAATGAGCTGTATTGCAGCAATGCATGAACCTTGAGAGAAGGCTAACAGCATACATAATATCTAGCCTTGTTGCTGTTAAATAGAGTAGGCAACCAACCAAACTCCTATACCCTTTTTCATCCACTCGATCATGCTCATTGGTGCTTGATAGTTTCTCTCCTATTGCAACAGGAGTGCTAGTGGACTTGCACTTTGACATGCTGAATTTGCTTAGTACTTTCAGTGCAAATACTTGCTGGCTTATGCAAATGCCATGCTCATTCTGATTCACTTCCATACTAAGGAAGTAGGTCATCAAATTAAGATCGGTTTATGGAAGTAGGTCATCAAACCAAGATCAGTCATTTCGAACACATCTTGCATCTGCTTCTTAAAATTCTCAATCAGCTTACTTCTGCAGCCAGTAACTAATAAGTCATCCACATAAATTGAGACTATCAATAAGGTTTCTTTCTCAGCCTTTTCACATAGAGTGTAGGCTCACTGAAGCTCTTCTCAAATCCCAGTCCTGACAGGTATGCATCAATCCTGTCATACCAGGCCCTTGGAGCCTGTTTTAGACCATACAAAGCCTTCTTGAGCTTGTAGACTTTGTGTTCTTCACCAGCAACCTTAAATCTATAAAGATTTCTTCCTTAAGAAAACCATTTAGAAATGCTGACTTGATATCCAATTGATGGACTTTCCATTTCTTCTGAGCAGCTAAGGTAAATAATAGCCTTATGGTATCTAACCTTGCAACAGGTACAAAGGTTTCAAAGAAATAAACCCCTTGCTACTGATTGTAGCCCTTCACAAGTAGCCTAGCCTTGTGCTTGTTCAGTGACCCATCTGCATTGTTCTTGGTCCTGAACACCCATTTGACACCAATAACCTTTCTATTTGCTGGCCTATCAACCAGCTCCCAAGTATCATTCTTATGGATCATTCTCAGTTCAGCTTCCATAGCTTCTTGCCAGCAGCTCTCTCTTACTACTTCATCATAGCAGGAAGGCTCAACCATGGTTACAGCACAGCCTTCATAGATGTCTGCTAGTGTCCTAGTGCCTCTGACAGGTATATCATCATAATCACCTTCAGCTTCAGCTTCAATCTTAGCATGCTGCAAGTCAAGATCATTTTGGTCCTCCTCAAGCAAACTTGCCTTAGTTCCATCCCATTTCCAGTAGCTTGCTTCATTAAACTTCACATCTCTGCTCACTACAATCTTTTTGGTCAATGGATCAAAGACCCTGTATCCCTTTTTCACATTGTTATATCCAACAAAAACTCCAGCATGGACCTCTTCTCGAGCTTGGTTCTTTTTTCAGTTGGCACCAATACATAGCACAAGCAACCAAACACTTTCAAGTGTGAAACAACTGGTTTTTGTCCAAACCAGGCTTCAAAGGGTGTTTTACCCCTAACTGCATTAGTTGGCAGCCTATTCAGCAAGTAGACAGATGTGTTTACAGCCTCAGCCCAAAAATTGTTAGGCATATTGGCCTCAAACAGAGGGCACCTGGCCATATCAAGGACTGTCCTATTCTTTCTCTCACAGGCACCATTTTGCTGTGGTGTGTAAATGGTTGTCAATTGGTATTGAATCCCACCTTCATCACAAATATTTTGAAACCTTTGAGACACATACTCAGTTTTATTATCTAACCTTATGCACTTCAGCTTATAACTGGCTTGGTTCTCAGCCAATGCCTTGAATTTGCAAAAAAAATCAGCCACATCTGACTTTTGTTTCAAGAAGCTCACCCAACAAAATCTGGTGCAATCATCAATGAACAGTGCAAAGTTCCTGCTTCCATTCAAAGAGGTGGTCTTCATAGGTCCACAGATGTCTGTATGAACCAGTTGGAGCCTCTCTTGAGCTCTCCAAGCTTTGTTAATAGGAAAAGGCAGTCTGGTCTGCTTTCCAAGTTGACAAACCTCACATACATCATTCTTGAGCTCGATCCTGGATATGTCTTCAACTAAGCTCATTTTGTGTAGCAAGCTTAGTGACTTATAGTTCACATACCCCATTCTCTTGGGCCACAAACATGATTCATCAGCTAGAGTAGTATGTGCCTTAACTTGTAGCTGATTCACATCTAAAATGAAGGATCTATCATACACAGCTACTGTCACTAGCTCCTGACCAAAAGAGTCCTTGATCATACATGTTTTTCCTTCAAAAATAAGGGAGTAACCTTTCTCCAGCAATTGACCAACATTAAGCAAATTTTGGTCAATGTCAGGTATATAAAGAACCTCAAAGATAGTCTTGTTACCTGAATGAGTACAAATCACAGCCTTGCCCTTGCCTTTGGCCTTTAAAAGCTCACCATTGCCGATTCTGACTTCAGACACAAAACTGGTGTCTAGCTCCCTGAACATACTTTTGTCTGAAGCCATATGATGAGTACATCCACTGTCAAATCAGTCAATTTTTGCTGACCTTGCTCGAGCTTGCAAAAGAAGAGGTTGTAAAGACATGCTCTTCCAGTGCTTCCACATCCTCAGCAGCCTGAGCTTGGTTCTGGTGCTGTGTCTGTGCTTTTGGCTTGTTTTTACACATTTTTTCAATGTGTCCAAGCTGTTTGCAACTTCTACACTGAATGTCTGGTCTGTGCCAACAGTATTTTTCAAGGTGAGTAGTCTTCTTGCAATGAGCACAAGGTGGAAACTTCTTTTTGGCAGCATCCTTCTTGCCTTTCTCTTTCTTTTCTAGCCAAGGCTTCTTACCTTTGTAACTTGAGCTTGAACTTGAGCTTTCTCTACTCTTGGCTTGAAAAACTCCCTCAGAGTGCTCCTCCATTCTGTTTGCTCTTCTTTGCTCTTGTGCATAGAGAGCATTTATCAACTCTGTCAAGCGAATGGCTAATAGGTCCCTCGAGTCTTCCAAAGAAGAAATTTTTGATTCATACTTCTCTGGTAAGGTTGTTATAACTTTCTCAACCACCCTTTGGTCACTAAACTCATCTCCAAGCAGTCTTATGTTGTTGACTGTGGCCATAATCCTGTCAGCATACTGCTTGATGGTTTCAGACTCCTTCATCCTTAAATTCTCGAAGTCTCTTCTCAAGTTTATCAGTTGTTGCTGTCTGGTCTTGTCTAACCATTGAAACTCCTCCTTGAGTTTGTCCCAAGCCTGCTTTGGAGAGTCACAAGCCATTATCCTTGTGAAAATAACATCTGAAACTCTACGCTAAAAGCATGACATGGCCTTGTTCTTCTTGGCAATGTCCTCACTATGCTGCCTGATTTGAGCTATGGTCAAATTAGCTCTCAAGGAAGGTGGCTCTGTGTCATTTAGAACAACATTCCACAGGTCATGTGCCTGTAGATATTTCTTCATTTTCATAGCCCAAATGTTGTAGTTTTCACCAGCAAAAATAGGTGGTGGTGGTGGTGAAAAACTCATCTTTGCAGCAACCAAACAAGCCAACAAAAATAACTCCTACTTCTTTTCTTTCAAACACTAGTCTCTCACAAACAAAACACAACCAAAGCCCTCAAAAACAACAGGTTCTTGATACCATTTGTTGGGTTTTTTTATCACAAAACAAAAAATAAAAGAACTAAAATTTGTGTTGAAAGATGAAAATAGAAACAAAACTCAGATGTTGAAGGAGAAACTTGAGTTGACTTCTCTCATTCATTCAATTGTTTTAAAGATAAAATGTACATATATTAAACTATTGCATTGAAAGAGCAATAAATTTTCTAAAAAGTAACTTGCACAAAAAATAGCTCAATAGTAACCTGCTGACTGTCTAAAGCTACTTAGGTTGACTAACTTTTTCCGGGCAAAAAAGTTGTTAGATTAGATACAGGTCACCTGTCACTCAAAAAAATACTTCATCCGGATAACATATGGTACTTTTGCATGTTGCTGTATTTCATCCAGGTAACTTACATATGTTGTTTGTTGCCACCTTTTAGAATATTTCATCCGGATAACGTACATATGCTGTTTGTTGCCACCTTTTAACAGTACTCAATGGAGTTGCATAAGGTTATGATTTATCTCATGAAACAGATTTCCAAGAACTTGAGGTCTGATCCTGAGAAACTTTCAAGCTTTTTTGAGGATGGAATACAAGGAATAAGGATGAAATATTATCCACCCTGTGTAGAGGCAAGTAAGGTATATGGTTTAGCACCACACTTAGACGCTACAGGCTTAACGCTTTTTCTTCAAGTGAATGAAGTTGAAAGATTACAAATCAAGAGAAATGAGAAATGGGTGCTTGTTAAACCCATATCCCTGCCACATTTATCATCAATATTGGAGACATGATGGAGGTAACACAAACAATACTTGAAACTCCTTACACTTGTGTTGAAAAGTGGTCAATCATGTTATTGTTATGTTTTTGTTAAAGTGCATGTAGGCTATCTGCATGTTGCAGCTATTTTGCATGTTTTATTAACAAGTTTTTTGCTTAGTTATATTGTAATTAAACTTAGTTGAAAATAAACAAGCTGATGAAAGTTTGAAGTATTTAGGTAGTTGAATGACTAGTTTAGGTGGCTTGTTTATGTACACAAGCAATGTTTTACAAAATACTAAGCTACTTAGTGGTAATAGGCAGTATTTAGTGATGTATTTGGCTATAAATGTATTGTTTTTTCTGGTTGAATGAATGAGCGAAATAAGCTACCAGTCATAATCTCTCTTGCTGCAAGATTGTGAACAAGTAAAAATATTCCGTACATCTTGCTTCCTTGTTCTATGTCCTGATAAACCCAACAACTTGACTGATTGAATACGTAAAGTGCAACTAAAGGAAAAAATGTTATACATGCAGATTATGAGCAATGGAGAATATAAAAGTATAGAACACAAAGCTGTGGCTAATTTGGAGAAAGAGCGACTGTCAATTGCAGCATTTCACAATTCAAAAAGTGGTACCCAGATTGGTCTTTTTCCCGATCTTGTTAAAACCAACAAAGCACTGTAAAAGACATGATTTTCCTTCTTCCCTTGCCTGTGCGCTTGCCAAATATGAGATTCTAGCCAACCAGTCCCCCTTAATTCAGGTAATCATCCTTCAACTTCATGACCATTATAGGGTATAGCATTAATCGTCTGCAACTTATGCTGCTTTTAGAATGATAAGTACATCTAACACCCCTAACCCACATCCATCGTAGGAATACGGTTTCGAAGAATTATTGAAGCTTATCAATCAAACAGACATAAATTTAAATATTTATAACATATAATATTCAGATAAAAAAACAATTAAAATAATACATAATGTCCCTTATTTGAGCCTTTGAGACCCAAAATACATGTTAGAAACAAATCGGGACTAATTCAAAAAACTCAGAGAAATTTTTGAAAAAAATAAATTTTTTAAAGCTACAGGGTTCACACGACCGTGTGGTCAGGTCGTGTGACTCACACAGTCAAGAGACACGCCCGTGTCTTAGGCCGTATGGGTATTCGAGATAAGGACACACAGTCATGTCCCAGCCCATGTCTGCACCCGTGTAACTCTCTAACTTGGGTTACATGACCAAACCACACGCCCGTGTGCCAAACCGTGTGCCGTTTCGAAATGGCCTCGCACGCCTATGTGCTAGCCGTGTGTCTCACACAGTCCAGTCATAGCCCGTGTGCCTGGCCGTGTAGACTTAAAATGTACCTTAATCAATAAGTTTACCATTCCCTGCAAGTTTAGACAATAAGCAACTCAAAAATCATTCATTTAACCAATTCAAAGCACGATCAAACACATCCAAAACATGTCAAAACAATCATCCTAGGTACCTAACCAATGTACCTTCATTGGTACTACAATTATATCATCAAAACATATCAATAAAACATCAATAAAATCTAATTTGTAAACATGTCAAATTCAATCTATTTTTCCTAATTCATATTCATTCAAACATTAACTTAAACATGCCAAAATTTGACCTCAAACATAAACACATATTTATATGTATATAACCAACCAATATTAACTTATAATCTTATTACAATTAATTCACAAAATAACTATTAATAAGACACCCTAGGTACTTGTAGACACAAAAGGATAAACATCAGCATGTTTGAGTTCGGGACCGTTGTTGGATGCTGAATCGGGGATCATAATTAAGTACCTAACCTATGCACAGAAAACAAAACCGTACACTAAGTAAAAACTCAGTGGTATTTCTATAATCTGAATATTTAAAGATAAGAAATTACAAATATACGATTGAAATATAAACACATATTAATATTTATTTATTACAACAACCATATCATATTTCATTTGTTTCACAAATATCTCAACTCACATACTCGCTATATAAATAGCTTTTCACAATTTATTTCACATTTCTTTATACAATTGCATTATCCTTTCCATATTCATTTCATGAGTATATAAATCATATATTCCATATATTTGTAACATATTTCATATTCTATTTTCAATTCACTATTTCACTTCTATTTCTCATACCATACTATTTTAATATAAATCATAAAAATTAATATTCATTTACCCCTATTAACACGACTCGGACTCAAAAGGATACACGGATCCAAACAAAACACACCGGTTTGTTACCCAGTGCCTCATCGAATAATTTGAAGTAATAATTTGATACCCAGTGTCTCATCGGCTAAACCAAAGTAAATTGGCACCTAGTGCCTCATCGAATTAATCCGAAGTAGTAAATTGACATCAAGTTTCTCATCGACTCAAAGACGATGAAATCTCTGAACTCTTCTAATCCTATAGCATGGGATGGTCGCTAAACTGACTAAAATTCGACTAAGGCAAGCTCACCTATCGAATAGTAGTATAGTTATGGTGAGACTGAAAATATTGTATCCACAAAGACTAAAAGTACTAATAATTACTATCTTTTTATTATCTAGCCTAAGAATGAAACGGATGTTTTTAAACTAAGATTAACTATCTAATTAACTAAGAACACGACAAAGATAAAAGTTAGAAAATACTTTTGGAAAACCAATAGAGAAGACAATACCAAAGGACGAATCCATCTAGACTTCATTTATTACTTCTGAATTAAACGATTTATTCACTTGACTTAATCCATAGAAATCCCTAGCTTATGTTAATATCTCTCTCGAGACTAAAAATAACTGACTCTAGGTTGATTAATTGAAATCTCTTTTCAATTAAAACCCCTATTATCGTATTAACTCGATCTATGGATTCCCTTATTAAATTTGACACTAATCCGGCAGATTTATGTCGTCCTATCTCTAGGATTGCAATCGACTCCGCTTAATTATGGAAGATCTACTCTTAAACAGGGACTTTTGCTCCACTGAATAAGCACATCAATACCTGAATTAATATCCTGAAATATTAAAGCAAAGATTAAAACTCATAATTAAGAATAAGAACAAGTATTTATCATATAATTCAAAAGATAATAAGATTCGTCTTAGGTTTCATCTTATTTAGGGAATTCATTGCATAACGATGGGGGAAAACATCTCAAAATTGGGAAAACAACAAAACGTAAAGAAACCCAAAAACTTCGGTAGAAATTGAATGGAGATCTTCAGTCTTGAAGTAAATCATGCTTCCGAGCTGATTCTAATGGTTGTCTTCGAGTATTTTCTGCCTTCTACTCTGTGTCTCCCCCTTAGATCCTCTCCTAGTGTGTTTAAATAGACTTTAGAATGCCTAAAATAGCCCAAAATTAGCCTTTTCAAGTAGAATTAAAATAGGTCTTGATAGGGACACGGCCGTGTAGCACGCCCGTGTGATGGTACTCAAGTCGTGTGCAATTCTGATATGGTTTTAAGTTGACACAGCCATGATACACGAACGTGTGGTCTACCCGTGTGTCTCACGTGGACATGTGGATTATCCGTGTGGAAGTGTCTGGGCCATGTGCAGCACCGAAATAAACCTATTTTTTTCGTTTTTTGCACTTTTCGCTTTCCTATGCTCATCTGGATATAAAACATGAAATTAAAGGATTAGAAGCATCAAATTCACTAAATCTTATGATAAATCATCCAAAAATATGCCAAGCATAGGATTAAAATATGTTGCTTTTGAGGTTTACCAAATATCCCCACACTTAAGCATTTGCTTGTCCTCAAGCAAAATCCTCAACTTACAATTAAAATACATTCTTATCAACTTATAATTCTTATCAATAATGTTTCAAAATAATTTATAAATAATCATACGTTTAGAATTCAACTAAAAGAATATCAAAGTTTCAAACAGTCCAAGTTGAGCATTTTAATCATAAAATCATAGGTATTTCCCTTTATCTAAATAATTACTTTTAATTCCAAATCGGCAAGAGTTGACATCCTCACTAAAGATTCACTCAAATCACTCAAAGTGTTTAAGGTTCAACAATCAAGCACTCATTAGTCAAACTTGAAAAGTTATTACCATAGGCTTGCATGAAAATCAAATCTCCACCACTATAAATGAGATGATACACAAATCAAAAGGTCTTTAGCAAGGTTGTAATGAGACTTGGGTTCAAGGTGTGGATAAAGGTTAAAAAAGATATTTAGAATTGAGATCAATTTAATAAATTACCAACCTTAGAAAAATAAAGCTAATTACTGAATTACAAGCAAGTGTCAAAATTAAAACTATCCAAAACTAATGAAGTGAGCTTTTTTCTCAAAATAATAACTTTAACTTGTCCAAGCTTATTATGAAAGGATAACAATATTTAATTACATGAGTAAATAAATATACATTTTTAAGAACAAGAATAATAATAGAAAGTACATAATAAGAAATAATTCGGCAACTGAAATGGACGAAAATAGCTAGGTAACTAATCAAATCAAATCTCGATAAAAAGAGAGTTAATAAAAAGGGAGAGATTCTTAATAAATCAAAAAGGGTTAAGTTGTGCGTTACCATTTAATAGGAAAATATCAAGAAATGGTGTTTAAGGCTCAAAGGGATTCACTAAGGGTTAATTATGTGGGTAGGCTTTTTATGGAGTCAGTGGGTTAAAACCTAAGTGCCTTTATCATCTCAGTATCTCAAATCAAAGGTGTGGTCTCGACATGTATAATCGATGCAAGTTCTAGAATAACAAATCAGTATTAACTCGCTCATAACTATCAATAAAAGTGAGCAAGAAAAATGCATGCTCTAAAAGCTCAAAATCTCACAAAAATTATGGGTTTTTGATGTCAATCTTGTAAACTTAAAATTTCAAGATAATACCTCAATTCAAGGAAACAACCTAGCAATTTTAATTCTCAAAAGTCACTTATCATGCTTGATTCTCTAATGTCTTAAAGTTTAAACAATCAATGGACAATTACCTATGATTTAATCCAAAGCATATCAATAAAAATCATAAACTAATTGATCGTCTGATTTCGTGATAGGTTTTAAATATTTATAATTACTCGTTCTTGAACTAATATTATCGCGATGTAGACAAGTGTACCTATCGAACAGTAGTATAGTTTTAGCAAGACCGGATTGTCGAACCCAAAGGAACTAAAAGTACTAGTAATGACTGTCTTTTTATTATCTAGCCTAAGAATAAAGAGGTTTTTGTTTTAACTAACTAATTATCTAAACTAAGAATGCACAGAGAATGGAATTGGGGAATTGCTTTTGGAAAAATCGATTGAATGAAGACAATACCTAAGGAAAAATCCACCTAAACTGTACTTGTTATTCTGGCTCCGAATCGGACGATTTATTCATTTAACTTGTTCCGTAGAGATTCCTAAGTTATGTTATTATCCCTATGTAAGACTAATAACATCCAATCCCTAGATTGAATAACCTAGAATTTTCTCTGATTAACATTCTAGGGTTGCATTAACTCTATCTATGGATCCCCTTATTAGGTTTCACCCTAATCCGGCAAAATCTTGTCACCCTATGTCTAAACGCGCAATCAACTCTGCTTAATTATGACAGATGTACTCTTAAACAAGGTCTATTCATCCTCTGAATAAGAGCTTATCTTGAATCGACATCCTGGAATATCAAAACAAGAATTAAGAACACATAATTAAGAACAAGTCAAATATTTATCATACAATTCAGAAAATAATAACAAGATTTGTCTTGGGTTTCATTCTCCTTAGGTATTTAGGGGATTTAGTTCATAACTAAATAAGAAAACATCTCAGAATAATAAAGAATACAAAACATAAAGAAAACCCAAAACTCCTGAAGAGGAATTAATGAGAGATCTTCAGTATTGATGATGAATCTGGCTTCTGAAATGAATCAATCGGCTTTCTTGGAGTAATTCCTTACCCCCTGCTCTGTCCTCTCCTTTCTTCCTTCTCTAGGGTGTATTTATAGGCTTGGGAAAGCCTAAAAGCCCTCAAAATTAGCCTTTTTTTGAATTGGACTCAACTTAGGCTCGGCGGGGACACGTCCCTATGACACGTTCGTGTGCGATTACTTCAGGCAGTGCTCGAGCCTGCCAAATTGACACGGCCGTGTAGTCTGCCCGTGTGAGGAGGTCCAGGCCGTGTTGATTTCGTACTTTAGCCCATTTTCTCCATTTTTGGCCTGTTTCTCGTTCCTTTCGTTCTCCTATGCTCTCCTAAGTGTAAAACATGAAATTAAAGCATTAGGAGCATCAAATTTACCAATTCTAATAGAAAATCATCCATAAAATGCGTTAAACATGGGGTAAAAATATGTATAAATTACGGTTTATCAAATACCCCCACACTTAAGCATTTGCTTGTCCTCAAGCAAAATTCTCAACTCATAATCAAAATAAATTCTTCTCAACTTATAATTTCTATCGATAATATCTTAGAATAATCCATAGGTAATCATACATTGAGAATTCAACTAAAAGAACATAAAAGTTCCAAAAATTCCAAGTTGAGTATTTAATCATGCAAACATAGGTGTCTCTCCTCATTTAAGTAATTACCTTTGATTCAGAATATCACAAAGTTTCACATCCTCACTACAGATTCACTCAAATCACTCGAGGTGTTTAAGGAAAATAAATGAAGCACTCAATAGTCAATAATGAAAAGTCATTACCATAGGCTTGCATGAAAATCAAATCTCCACCACTATAATTTAAGATGATATATCAATCAAAAAGCATTTAGAAGGTTGTAATGAGGTTTGGTTAGGGGGTGGGGTCACAAGCTGAAAGAAAGGATTAGGATCGAGATTGAATTGAAAAATTACCTAACTAGAAAAAGAGTTAATCATTACTTGCGTACAACAGAGCTTCTTCTCAGACTAAGGAATTTAACTTCTGAAGCTTACAAATAGAAGATCACTACTAATATGTATACATGTTTTTTTTAAGAACACATTAAATTACAGAGTAGAATAAAACATAGCTAAGCAACTATTTCACTTCAAATCTCAACAAAAATGGGGCTTAAATTAATTTAGGGGATTTCAACAATAATGGGTTAAAAGTCAATATTAAGGGTAATACAAGAAATGGCTTGTTAGGCTCAAGGGGGTTCACTAGGGGTTAATTGTGGAGCTAGGCTTTTCATGGCATGAGTGGGTTAATCCTAAGTGCCTTAATCATTTTGACATATCAAATCAAAGGGTGTTGTCTCAACATGAATAAACAAGCAAGTTCTAGAATAACAGTTCACTACTAACGCACTTAAAGCAATAATAAAAGTGAGCATGAAAGAATTAATAAATGCTCAAAAGGCTCAAAAATCTCATAAAAATTATCGTTTTTTGATGTTTAAAACTTGTGAATCCCAACTCAAAGTAATACCTAAACTTTGAGAAAACAACCTAAGATTTAAATTCTTAAAAATCAACTTATCATGCTTGATTCTCTAATGTCTTAAAGTTTAAACAATCAATGCATAAATGCCTATGTTTTAATTCAAGATATATCAATCAAAATCATAAATCAATCAAAATGTATCCTAAATATGATATGAGAACTTTTCAATAGAACAAGGCAGTCATTCAAAGATTTTTCTGATAATGAAATAAATACCCCCCACACTTAAGATGTACATTGTCCTCAATGTACAAAGATAGATATTAGAATATAAAAATAAGATAGGAAGAGGAAAGAAACTTTCTGATTGAAAATGGATGAAATTCCTAGATTAGCGAGAGCGAGTTGCTGGGAATACAACTGGAAGACAAACATGATTCTGAAGGACAAAAGGATCATTGGGGGAATAATTTGATAGTGATCATAAAGATAAGCCGCTTTAAAAACAAACGACTCTTCAAAAATAAAAAAAAAAATTGATAATTTAATTTCTAATTTTTAAAAAAAAAACGGCACGGCCAGTTCACACGCCTGTGTTCCTTGGGCGTGTGGATTCACACGGTCGTGTCGCACGACCGTGTCTAGCTTCGTTCGCTTCTCCTACGCCCGTGTAGGCATGCCCCACGCCCGTGTTAATTTGGTAGGTTCGACCACTGGTGTTAGACACGGGCGTGTCGCACGCCCGTGCTAGTTTCTCAGTTTTAACCACGGGTCTTCTACACGGGCGTGTCGCATGGCCGTGGCATTTTATCATAGCCCGTGTTTGGGGAAATCCTTGCCCTGCTTTCACACGGCCATAAGCACACCCGTGTGCTTGGCCGTGTCTCTGTGGAAAACCTGTCTTCGAGAGCTCTGTTAGTAAGTTAGATGTTGAAGACTAAATTTTTAAAGAAGTTAATACAATTAGTGGTCAGGTTGCCTCCCGAGAAGTGCTTATTTATAGTCTAAGCTTGACTTACCTCTCTATTGAATAATCATGGTGGTTTGAGGAGTTTATACTCCTCATTCCTATCATCAATCTCATCAAAATAAGGTTTTAAACGGGTGTTGTTTACCTTAAAAGTGTCAAACTTGGGGTGCCTTACCTCGACCGTACCGAATGGAAATATACTAAGTACCGTAAGAGGGATTTCTTCATTTGGTGTGGTAGCGACAATGTGGGGATCTGCGGCATCTAATAAGACTCTATCTCCAATCTTAAGTTGATTTAGAAAGGTATTGAGCTCGTTCTGTCGTAGATTCGATTTGTCGGGTGTTCTTGGTTTATGCGTACACCATTCATCGAGTTCCTCAATTTGTAATCTTCGATCTTCATGAACAGTTCCTCTACTATTGCTTGAGAATAACTCGTGTGCTTCCTTCAAACTCATTTCTTGTAAAGTAGGTTGTACCATATTGTCAGTTCTAGGAGAATGGGTTAAACGATCACCTTCAATTCCTGATGTGTTGCCAGAATTGCTAGCTTGAAGGGCGATTGTTTCGTCTCCTACACGGAGTGTGAGTTCACCTATGCCAACATCAATAATCATTTTAGCATTTGCTAAAAAGGGCCTTCCCAGAATTAAAGGAGTGTTGCTATCCTCCTCTACATCTAGAACAATAAAGTCAACGGGAAATATAAATTTATCGATTTTAACTAGTACATCTTCAATAATACCCCTAGGGAACCTTATAGTTTTATCTGCTAATTGAATGCTCATCCTAGCTTGTTTGAGTTTCCCGAGACCTAATTGCTTAAACATTTTGTAGGGCATGACATTAATACTAGCCCCTAAATCAGCTAATGCATTATTAACATCTAAACTACCAATTAAGTAAGGAATTGTAAAACTCCCTGGATCTTTTAGTTTGTTAGGTAGTATATTTTGGAGAATAGCTGAGAAAACTACGTTTAGCTCCACGTGCGATGCCTTGTCCAACTTCCGCTTATTTGCTAAAAGTTCCTTTAAAAATTTCATTGCGTTTGGCATCTGTGATAGGGCTTCAATAAACGGTAAGTTAATATGTAATTTTTTAAGAGTTTAAGGAATTTACCAAATTCTTTCCTTGTCGCATTGGGGTATGGCACACGAGGTTTATATTCGACATTCACTGTTTTGTTTTTATTGTTATCTACCTCACCTTGACCTTTGCTTACCACAGTTTCTTGCCTCGTTCTAGTTCAGGCTCAACAACTCCTTCTTCATCTTGAATATTAATTGCGTTGAGTTGTTCCCTTGGGTTGGGTTCAGTATTACTTGGCAAGCTACCTTGTGGTCGTTTAGAAATTAGTTTGGAAAGCTGGCCTATCTGAGTTTCGAGCCCTTGGATTGACGCTTATTGATTTTTAAGTCTGGAAACGAGTTTCTGACACCGAAATAAACTTTGAGAGCATCTCTTCAAGGTTCGGCTTCTTTTCCTGTTGGTAGGGTGGTTTTTGGTAGCCTGGAGATGGTTGTGGTCTTTGGTTTCCTTGACCGTTCCACTAGAAATTGGGGTGGTTCCTCCAACCTGCATTGTAAGTGTTACTATATGGATTATTTTGAGGTCGAGGATTATTACCCATGTAGTTTAATTGCTCGTTATCCATGTTGTGGCCATAAGGTTGGTATTTCAAATGGCTTGTTCGACCTCCACTTGCTTCGCACTGCATTACTAGGTGAACCTGTGAAGAACTAAGAAAACCATCAATCTTTTTATTTAAGAGTTCAACCTGACTAGAGAGCATGGTGACCGAATCGACGTTATAAACGCCGGATGTTTTCGTTGGCTTTGTCCTTATAACTTGCCACTGATAGTTATTCAGTGACATCTCTTCTATAAACTCATAGGCATCTTTAGGTGTTTTATTATTGATGGTTCCACCAGCAGCTGCGTCAACCACTTGTTGAGTCGAAGGATTCAGGTCAATATGGAACGTTTGAACTTGTAGCCAAAGCGGTAACCCATGGTGAGGGCACCTTCTCAAAAGGTCCTTGTATCTCTCCCATGCATCGTAGAGTGTTTCTAAATCCATCTGCACAAAAGAAGAGATATCATTACGTAATTTAGCCATTTTAGCCAACGAAAAATATTTTAGTAAAAATTTTTTGGTCATTTGTTCCCAAGTAGTAATTGACCCTCGTGGTAACGAGTTCAACCACTATTTAGCTTTGTTCCTCAATGAAAAAGGGGATAACCGAAGACGAATGGCATCATCAGATACACCATTAATTTTAAATGTATCGCATAGTTCTAAAAGTTGGCTAAATGAGCGTTGGGATCCTCATCCTGCAAACCATCAAACTGAACAAATTGATGTATCATTTGAATAGTGTTAGGTTTTAATTCAAAAGTATTTGCAGCTACAGCAGGTCTAACTATGCTCGATTCAGTTCCTGTTAAAGAAGGTTTAGCATAATCATACATAGTGTGCGGAGTAGGATTTTGATTAACTGCAATTACAGGAGGTAGCTGATTGCCTTGGTTTTCAGTCATTTCTTCGGTTGGGGGTTGAGTATCATCTTCTTACTCGCTCTCTATGTATCTTAAGCTTTGCCTTATTTCTCTTTGATTTCTGAGAACTGTACGATTTATTTCTTCATCAAAAAGTAATGGTCCTTGTAACACCCCCTAACCCCATGCCGTCACCGAAATAGGGCTACGAGATATTACCAGACTTATACACTAACATTTATACAAAACCCAATCATACACTTTACATTCTAGATCAATATTCATCAAATTTCATCATAAAGTCCCTAATATGGGCCTACGGGGCCCAAAATATGTTTTAGAAGTGATTCGGGACTAAACTGGCAACTTTAGAAATTTTTCTTTGCAAATAGGGGCACACGCCCGTGTGACCTGGGACATGCCCGTGTGGCCTAGAACATGGCCATGGGGCCAAGAAGTGGGCAGATCTGACTTGCACACACGGCCGTGGGAACTGCCCGTGTGACATAAATAGAGGGCCACACGGCCTAAGCACATGCCATGTGCCTTGGCCGTGTGAAAACATGATTTTTGACCATTTCTATGCTATTTTCACTTGCTAAACACATCTAATTCTTGCCCAAACATTTACTGATAATTCTTAAACCAAATATCATACATTATGCCACTTAGACTTAGCAAATTTTCATTCTTTCACTTTAAAACCTCTTAAGGATCACTTACCACAATTCATATAAAAATTTACTCAATTATCATACTAATCAAACTCATGTAAATTTAATTTCTAAAAGATACACATTTCATACCATGCTTCAACAACTTCCATGTTTATACACCATCATATACAAAATAACACCTTAACAACTTAGGTACATTCCATTTAACCAAAAGAAAAGTATTCACCACTTTGAGTCCGGGATTGGCTTGGATGCTGAGTCCTTAACTTTCTTTCGTACCTAGACCTATGCACGGAAACATACCGTACGCTGAGTATACACTCAGTGGTATTTCTATAAACTAATACTTAAAACAGTAATAAGCTATGTATATACATTGTAACATAAATTTTTATTTCATAATCTTATTAGCTTCATCATTTACCTTTAACTTATAGCTCTTAAATGTATTTAAACAAATCTTTTTATACTTTTCATATTATTCAATATCTTTCAATACTTGTATAACAGTCACAATCACATAATCAATAGTAGCCAGTCTTTGTCTTTAGTACTTTCAATTGCCCCTATTAACATAACTCGGACCTGGACGGATACACGGATCCAACCCACACACCGGGGATAATGTACAGTGTTTCATCGGCCAAAACCGGAATACATCGTAGGATAACAGTAACAGTAGCAGTAACATTCATAATCAGGTACAGAGTACCTCTTCAAAACGAATCCAGAACAGTCACAATAGTCGACACATATAGTGTCTCATCGACACACAGTCGGAATATCCCTAAACACTTCCAATCTTATGCCATGCCAATTATATCCGACTAGTCCGACACTTGTTAATATAGGGTGTACAAATCATTACATTTCAATACAAAAGCAGTAATAATTTCTATCATATCATTCATTATACATTCTAACTACTAAGAATAGCAATTACATTGTATTAAATCATTAAGCATAGTTTATAGAAATATAAACCGAATTTCTCGAGTTTACTCGATATCCTCGTTCACTTTCTCCTTTCCCTTTTCCGATGATGTTTCCGGTGCTACGTTGGCTACATAAAATTTAACATTTAAAATTATCAATATATATTATTTAATAACACACTCTTGTATTTCCATGTTTCTTTTACTTAAAATTCCAATTTAATCCTTTCACCATAACTATTCTTTTTCTTCAAAATAAATCCTATATTTTCATTCAATTATCATTATAAACTATTCCAACTCTTAAATTTTCAGCATAAAACACTAATTATAACATCTTCTCAATTCAATCCCTGTTATTGCAAAACCTATATTTTCTTTCATAATTTAATCCTTCTACCACTTCTAACTTGAATTTCCATCAAATTAACACTTAATTCTTCCATTTATTCAACTTAATCAACATCTAAAAATTCAGTATCTTTCTAAATTTCAACAAAACTCAAGTAGTATTCTTTCCTAGGATTCCATAGACATCAAAATTACAAGAAAAGAGATCAAATTGACTTACCAATCAAGCTTGGAACTCTAAAACCCTAAATTTTTCTTTTCTTTTTCTTTCCCTTTTTTCTTTCTTTCTTTCCCTGCTCTGTTTCGTTTTCATTCATTCTTTTATTTCTTTCTTTTATTTTATTTGTTTCATTTAATTACGTTATTATATTATATTATTATAATATACTTGAATCATTTTATTATTTCTTATTTAATAAGTAAATACTTATTTATACATACATTTGTACCAATTAAAATAATACAAATGTATTCATACATACCACACACTTGTCTCCTAAGGCTTATTTGCTAATTTAGTCCCTTGAATTTTCTATAGTTTATAATTAAACTTTTACACTATATTCAGTTTAGTCCTTTCACTAAATTAGCTTTGATTAAGCTAAATTTACTTAATTAAAATCTAATTAACCTCTCATTTAACTTCGTAAATATTTCTAATAAATATTTACGAATCTAATTTCTAAAATTGAATACCCAAAAACTCACTTTTTCGATGACCTAAAATTTTGGGTCATTACAGTCCTGACGGATTTCTTCTAGTCATAAACTATAAAAACTTGCCAAGAGAAGGAAAAAGTAAATTAATAAATAATAATAATAAATTAAAGTGCACGAAAAATAAATGGCTAAAGTAATAAAAATTGAGTGTTCTTAATATTTCAGTTCCCCGGCAACGGCGCCAAAAACTTGATCGCATGATTTCGTGATAGGTTTTAAATATTTATAATTACTCGTTCTTGAACTAACTATTATCGCGATGTAGGCAAGTGTACCTATCGAACAGTAGTATAGTTTTAGCAAGACCAGATTGTCGAACCTAAAGGAACTAAAAGTACTAGTAATGATTGTCTTTTTATTATCTAGCCTAAGAATAAAGAGGTTTTTGTTTTAACTAACTAATTATCTAAACTAAGAACGCACAGAGAATGGAATTGGGGAATTGCTTTTGGAAAAATCGATTGAATGAAGACAATACCTGAGGAAAAATCCACCTAGACTGTACTTGTTATTCTGGCTCCGAATCGGATTATTTATTCATTTAACTTGTTCCGTAGAGATCCCTAAGTTATGTTATTATCCCTACTCAAGACTAATAACGTCTAATCCCTAGATTGAATAACCGAGAATTTTCTGTAATTAACACTCTAGGGTTGCATTAACTCGATCTATGGATCCCCTTATTAGGTTTCACCCTAATCCAGCAAAATATTGTCACCCTATGTCTAGGCGCGCAATCAACTCCGCTTAATTATGACAAATGTACTCTTAAACAGGGTTTATTCCTCCTCTGAATAAGAGCTTATCTTGAATCGTTATCCTGGGATATCAAAACAAGAATTAAGAACACATAATTAAGAACAAGTCAAATATTTATCATACAATTCAGAAAATAATAACAAGATTCGTCTTGGGTTTCATTCCCCTTAGGTATTTAGGGGATTTAGTTCATAACTAAATAAGAGAACATCCCAGAATAATAAAGAATACAAAATATAAAGAAAACCCAAAACTCCTAAAGGGGAATTGAGGAGAGATCTTCAGTCTTAATGATGAATCCAACTTCTGAGATGAATCAATCGGCTTTCTTGGAGTAATTCCTTACCCCCTACTCTGTCCTCCCCTTTCTTCCTTCTCTAGGGTGTATTTATAGGCTTGGGAATGCCTAAAAGCCCTCAAAATTAGCCTTTTTCGAATTAGATTCAACTTGGGCTCGGCAAGGACACACCCGTGTGCGATTACTTCAGGCAAAGTGAATAGTGAAGAGCTGAAATGTAGGCAAAGTGAATTTTAGTGCATGATTCTGAGCAACTAAAGAAAATAAAACACAGTTGTTGAAGAAGATTAG
Source organism: Gossypium arboreum (assembly GCF_025698485.1). Taxonomy (NCBI): domain Eukaryota; kingdom Viridiplantae; phylum Streptophyta; class Magnoliopsida; order Malvales; family Malvaceae; genus Gossypium; species Gossypium arboreum. Next base: position 113,487,308 of record NC_069081.1, on the reverse strand, counting down.
AGGGTTACTCGATAAAAGCCAGAAAGATAAAATTAGTTCAAAATAAAATAAAAAAATGAGTCTTTAAAAGTAACATAAAAAAATAAAAGTAAAAAAATAGAAATAAAAATAACATAAGTGGACTCAAAGGTCCTCATCATCAGATGCATCGCGAGGTGGGGGTGCTAAAGGTGAAATGTAGAAATGCTAGTAGATCTGCTGCAGGGTCGCCTCTATATTGTCGAATCGCTGAGCGGAGCTGTTGAACTGCTGAGTGCAATACTACTCAAAGTGTATGAATCTCTCAGAGAGGTCTGCCAAGGTAGCAGCAGACTGAACAGGTCTGTGACTCGGAGGTTCCTGAGAAGGTAGGTCCACATGATGAGGAAGAACATCATCAGTAATGTCATCAGCTTTATTATGAACGTCAGACTGGAACAATCGATACTGAGGAGGGTCCACTCTACGACGTCGCTCTATCATCCTCATGTGAATCTTGCTCGAGATGCCCTAAGGGAACATCTGGCCAACAAGGATAAGTGTGGATGACATCTCTAGTGTGTCGAAAAGACCAAAGTGGCGAGTTAGGCGAGTGACATAGGGACCCAAACAAATGGGACCCTCCTATGATGGCTTTGTTGAGTGTCTGAAAGCGAGAGTGATGAAATAAGCCAAGTCGAAGACATGACCGGTGGCCATGCTCCATACAAAATAAGCGTCAGTAGTGCTCACGACTCCTGTACTCTCTCGCCTCCCAGTCAAGGTATGAGCCAAGATGGCGTTGATATATCGTAGTGCTAGAGGGAGAGAAATCGCCTTGGAGTGACTCGCATCATAGGAAATCTGACTCACCGTCAGATTCCTCCAACAGCAAGAGGGTGAGTAGTGAATATGACGGTGGAGGTAGAGAAAGTCCTCAGAGGCCATAAACTCCTCTGTGTATAGGCCCAAACTAGCTCCAAAATCTGGTACACTCATGTGTCATACGAGGCCACCAAGTCGAAATGTAATAGTACCAACCTCGTCGTGGGTGGTGTGGTGCAAAACTCTAGGGTAAACTCCTTATAAATGGGCTCGACGATATGGAAAAAATGATCCATCGAGCTGTGGTGAGATGGGCTCGAACGAGGTCACTGAGGTGGACCTACTCGAAAGCAGGCCAATCGATACAGTGGCCAACTCCCAATGGTCGTACGCAGAGGAGCTGGAATAAATTGTCTTGCGGGTCTGACGAGAAGAGTAGAAGAGGATGGTGCACTTCGACAGAGGCACTTGAAGAGGTCACACAAGGCCCTTTCCTCTTTTTCAAAGCGAGAATAGTAACTTTGGACTTGCCTCGTGTGTTCGTCACAGAGAACCTGTAAGAAGGGAATCACACAATTTTGGACGAATCATCACAATAGGCAGACGAATACGAAATAATCATCGAAATTCATCTCAATCGATTAAAGTAAGTAAATAGAATGCTAGCAAAGAATAATAAAAAAAATAGGAATATATATCTAAAATAAAAGAAGACACAAATAAATAAATCAAAGAACCCAAATAGCTAAAATACTATCCAGACTTGAATTAAAACTAAGCAAATTAGTACTTAAGTAAAATTAACAGTGAAAAGATTTATGAATCAAGAACAGAGAATCCAATAGAAACAATAAAAGACATAATCAAAATAATCACTAATTAATAATAATAATAATAATAATAAGAAGAAGAAGAAAAAAACTAAAAAATGAGAAACAAGGACCGATGGTGGATGGGACGAATGGAGTTACGAAAGGCGGCAGTTGGTACAAGTCTTAGCTGGATGGTGGATGGGGTGGGTGCAGTTGCAGTTGATGAAAGTGTGCGACGAGGGGAGGGGGCTGTTGGTCGGCGCTTGTGTGCGTATGGAAGAATGATAGTGGAAGAGGAAATGAGATAAGAGTTTGGGTGATTCAGCCGACAAAGAAAAGGGGAGAGGAGGGAGGGAAGGGAAAAAGAATACTTTTGACGGTGGCTGGACAATGGTCAGAGAATGGAACAGGGCTGGGCCCGGCGGCTGAAGAACAGAAGTTTTGAAGAAGATGACAAAATTGAAAAAAAAATTAGGTTTGGGGATTTTAAAAAGGGACACGATCGTGTAACGGCCCCGTGTTGAGCCACACAGTCGTGTCATAAGCCCGTGTGGCTCAAGTTTAACCCGTGTTCGTCGCGAAAATTTAATTCCCATTCATCACACTGCCTTAGACATTTTCGTGTGTCCCTTTCGTGTGGTTCACACGACCGTGTCGCACAATTGTATTTTATGTTCTTCATTTTTTCTACGCCCGAGTGGCTCACCCACACGCCAATGTAACCTACCACATGCCCATGTGGATCGGTCGTGTCTCGCACACGGTCATGGACTTTTCCCGTGTAACTCTCTGACTTGTTAAAATTTAAAAAATTAAGCTCTAGGTTTCACACGGCATACGACATGCCCGTGTGTCCAGGCTGTGTGCTACCCACGGCCTACGTCACTGTCCTTATCCATGTCTAAGACAACGAAATTGACTTGGAATATGAATTTGTCAATTTTAACAAGCACATATTCAACGATACCCCTAGGAAATCTAATAGTTTTATCAGCTAATTGTATGCTCATCCTAGTTTGTTTGGGTTTCCCTAGTCCTAGTTGCTTAAACATCTTGTAGGGCATGACATTAATACTTGCCCCTAAATCAGCTAAACCATTATTAATATTCAAACTACCAATTAGATAAGGAATCGTAAAACTCCCTGGATCTTTCAGTTTGTTAGGTAGCTTGTTTTGAAAAATAGCTGAGCAAACTACATTTAACTCCATATGCGATGACTCATCTAACTTCTGTTTGTTTGCTAAAAGCTCCTTTAAAAATTTAACTGCGTTTGGCATATGCGAAAGAGTTTTAATAAACGGTAAGTTAATATGTAATTTTTTAAGTAGTTTAAGGAATTTACAGTAACTTATACATATTTTTACCCCATGCTTAACGCATTTTATGGATGATTTTTCATTAGAATTAGTGAATTTGATACTCCTAATGCTTTAATTTCATGTTTATACTTAGGAGAGTATAGAAGAGCGAAAGGAACGAGAAACGGGAAAAAACGGAGAAAATGGGCCAAAGTACGAAATCAACACGGCATGAACTTCCTCACAGGGCAGCCAACACGGTGGTGTCAATCTGGCAGAATCGAAGCACAACTCACACAGATGGAACACACGCCCGTGCCATTTTAACAGGCTCAAACACAGCCTGAAATAATCACACACGGGCGTGTCCCTGCCGAGTCCAAGTTGAGTCCAATTCAGAAAAGGCCACTTTTGAGGGCTCATAGGCATTCCAAAGCCTATAAATACACCCTAGAAGAGGAGAAAAAAAGACACATAGAATAGGGAGTAAGGAATTACTCCAAGGAAGCCGATTGATTCATCTCAAAAGCCAGATTTATCATCAAGACTGAAGATCTCTCCTCAATTCCTCTTCAGGAGTTTTGGCTTTTCTTTATGTTTTGTATTCTTTATTATTCTGAGATGCTTTCTTCTTTAGTTATGAACTAAATTCCCTAAATACCTAAGAGGAATGAAACCTAAGATGAATCTTGTTATTATTTTCTGAATTGTGTGATAAATATTTAACTTGTTCTTAATTATGTGTTCTTAATTCTTATTTTGATATCCCAAGACACTGATTCAAGATAAGCTCTTATTCAGAGGAGGAATAGACCCTGTCCAAGAGTACATTTGTCATAATTAAGCAGAGTTCATTGCGCGCCTAGACATAAGATGACAAGATTTTGCCAGATTAGGGTGAAACCTAATAAGAGGATCCATATATTGAGTTAATGCAACCCTAGAGTGTTAATTAGAGAAAGGTCTCAATTATTCAATTTAGGGATTAGACGTTATTAGTCTTGAATAGGGATAATAACATAACTTAAGGATCTCTACGGAACAAGTTAAATGAATAAATCGTCCGATTCGAAGCCAGAATAACAAGTACAGTCTAGGTGGATTTTTCCTTAGGTATTGTCTTAATTCAATCGATTTTCCCAAATGCAATTCCCCAATTCTATTCTCTGTGAGTTATTAGTTTAGATAATTAGTTAGTTAAAACAAAACCTCATTATTCTTAGGCTAGATAATAAAAAGGCAGTATTACTAGTACTTTTAGTTCCTTTGGGTCTGACAATCTGGTCTTGCTAAAACTATACTACTGTTCGATAGATACACTTGCCTACATCGTGATAATAGTTAGTTCCAATAATGATTAGTTATAAATATTTAAAACCTATCACGAAATAACGCGATCAAATTTTTTGCGCCATTGCTAGGGAACTAAAATATTAGGAACACTCAATTTTTATTACTTTAGCCATTTATTTTTCTTGCAATCTAATTTTATTTTAATTTTGTTCTAATTTATAATTTTATTTTTCCTTCCTCTAGTAGGTTTTTATAGTTTATGACTAGAAGAAACCCGTCAGGTCCATTACTTTTTGATGAAGAAATCGATTGCACAGTTCGCAGAAACCAAAGAGATAAAAGGTGAAGCTTAAGATATACAGAGAACAAGCAAGAGGACGATACTCAATCCCCAACCGAAGAGATGGCTGAAAACCAAGGCAATCAGCTACCTCCTTCAATTGCGGCTAATCAAAATCCTGCTCCACGCACTATATATGATTATGCTAAACCTTCTTTCACAGGAACTGAATCGAGCATAGTTAGACCTGTTGTAGCTGCAAATACTTTTGAACTAAAATCTAACACAATTCAAATGATACAACAGTTTGTTCAGTTTGATGGTTTGCAGGATGAAGATCCCAACGCTCATTTAGCAAACTTTTTGGAACTATACGATACATTTAAAATCACTGGTGTTTCTGATGATGCCATACGTCTTCGGTTGTTTCCCTTTTTATTGAGGAACAAAGCTAAATAGTCGTTGAACTCGTTACCACGAGGGTCAATTACTACTTGGGAACAAATGACCGAAAAATTTTTACTAAAATATTTTTCGCCGGCTAAAACGGCTAAATTACGTATTGATATCTCTTCTTTTGATTAGATGGATTTAGAAACACTCTATGATGCATGGGAGAGATACAAAGACCTTTTGAGAAGGTACCCTCACCATGGGTTACCGCTTTGGCTTCAGGTTTAAACATTCCATAACAGCCTGAATCCTTTGACTCGGCAAATGGTTGACGCAGCTGCTGGTAGAACCATCAATAATAAAACACTTGAAGATGCTTATGAGTTAATAGAAGAGATGTCACTGAATAACTATCAGTGGCAAGTTATGAGGACAAAGCCAACGAAAACAGCCGGTGTTTATAATCTCAATTCGGTCACCATACTCTCTAATCAGGTAGAACTCTTGAATAAGAAAATTGATGGTTTTCTTAGTTCTTCACAGGCTCATCCAGTAATTAGGTGCAAGATGAATGGAGGAGCATGTACAGAGTATCAACCTTTCAACCCTATCATCGAGGAAGAACAAGTCCAATATATGGGTAATAATAACTCTCGATCCCAAAATAACCAATATAGTAACGCTTATAATGCAGGTTAGAGGAACCATCCCAATTTCTCATGGGGAGGCCAAGGAAATCAGCGACCACCTCCAGGCTACCAACAGCCACCCTATCAACAGGAAAAGAAGCTGAACCTTGAAGAGATGCTCACAAAGTTTATCTTGGTATCAGAAACCCGCTTTCAGAACACTGAAACAGCACTTAAAAATCAACAAGTGTCAATCCAAGGGCTCGAACTCAAATAGGCCAGCTTTCTAAACTAATCTCTGAACGACCACAAGGTAGCCTGCCAAGTAATACTGAACCTAACCCAAGGGAATAATTCAACGCAATTAATGTTCAAAATGAAGAAGGATTCGTTGAGCCTGAGCCAGAACCGAGGCAAGAAACAGTGGCAAGCAAAGGTAAAGGTGAGGTAGATTATAATAAAAACAAACCAGTGACTGTCGAATATAAACCTCGTGTGCCATACCCCAACGTGACAAGGAAAGACCGCTCAGATAAACAATTTGGTAAATTCCTTAAACTTTTTAAAAAATTACATATTAACTTACCATTTATTGAAGCTCTATCGCAGATGCCAAACGCAATGAAATTTTTAAAGGAGATTTTAGCAAATAAGTGGAAGTTGGACGAGGCGTCGCAAGTGGAGCTGAACATAGTTTGCTCAGCTATTCTCCAAAATAAACTACCCAACAAACCAAAAGATCCAGGGATTTTTACGATTCCTTGCTTAATTGGTAGTTTAGATGTTAATAATGATTTAGTTGATATAAGGGCTAGTATCAACGTCATGCCTTAAAAAATGTTTAAGCAACTAGGTCTCAGGAAACCCAAACAGACTAAGATGAGCATTCAATTAGTAGATAAAACTATAAAATTCCCTAGGGGTATTATTGAAGATGTGCTAGTTAAAATCGATAAATTTATATTTCCCGTTGACTTTATTGTTCTAGACATAGAAGAGGATAGCAACACTCCCTTAATTCTAGGAAGGCCTTTTTTAGCCACTGCTAAAATGATCATTGATGTTGGCACAGGTGAACTCACACTCCGGGTGGGAGACGAAACAATCACCCGTCAAGCTCGCAATTCTGGCAACACATCCGAAATTGAAGGTGATCTTTTAAACCATTCTACAAAAACTAACAATATGGTGCAACCTACTTTGCAGGAAATGAGTCAAAATGAAGCACATGAGTCATTCTCAAATAATAGTAGAAGACCTACTCACGAGGAACGAAGACTACAAATAGAAGAGCTAGATGAATGGTGAACACATAAACCAAGAACACATGATAAACCAAAGTTGCGTCAAAACGAGCACGATACCTTTCCGAAACAACTTAAGGTAGCCGATAAAGTCTTATTAGATGCCACAGATCCTTACATTGTCACTGCCAGACCGGATGAAGAAACCCCTCTTACGGACTTAGTATTTTTCCATTCGGTACGATCGAGGTGAGTCATCCCAAATTCGGCACTTTTAAGGTAAACAACACATGTTTAAAACCCTATTTTGATGAGATTGATAGCAGGAATGAGGAGTATAAACTCCTCGAACCACCATGACCATTCAATCGAGAGGCAAGTCAAGCTTAGACTATAAATAAGCGCTTTTCAAGAGACAACCCGAGCACTAACAATATTAATTTCTTTAAATTTTGGTATTTAACACCTAACTTACTAATAGAAATCTTGAATACAGGTTTTTCCATAGAGACACGGCCAAGCACACGGGCGTGCCTAGGGCCGTGTGAAAACAGGGCAAAAGATTTCCCCAACACGGGCTACGATAAAATGCCACGGCCATGCGACATAGCCGTGGTCGAGCCTGCCAAAACAGCACGGGCATGCGACACGCCCGTGTGGAAGAACCGTGGGTGAACCTGTTAAAACAGCACGGGCGTACGACACGCCTATGTCTAGTGCCTATGGTCGAACCTGTTAAATTAACACGGGCGTAGACCTTGCATACACGGGCGTGGGAGAAGCGAACGAAGCTAGACACGACCGTTCGGCATGGCCATGTGCACCCACACACCCAAGAAACACGAGCATGTACTAAATGTCAGACGCGCCCAGATATGAAAAACGCGAAACACACGGGCAAAAATTAGGGAGCACAGGCGTGTTTCCTGGCCGTATGGCCTAAAATCTATAAATACTATGCACTATTCACTTTATTCCCCATTCAAAAACCCTAACCCTAGCAGTTGCAAGACCACACGGCCTTTCTGCCACGCCCGTGTGCCGCTTCTCATTCTATTTTTTGACGCTCAATCTCTCTCCCTTAGCATTTGTTTACTCCTTTCACTTCTATTTTACTTATTTCTAATGCTTATTATAAACATAATCTTCATTTCTTTTGAACCATTTTTCATTTTGCTCATTATTCTATCATTTAATTTGTATTCTTAAGTTAGTTATCATACATTTCATGTTAAATCGAGTTCTTAGAAAAACCCCATACCCATGACATTACTATGCTTATTCTCATGCTATTACTATGCTAATGTCTATCATTTAATTTGCATTCTTAGGTTAGTTATCATACATTCCGTGTTAAATCAAGATTAGGAAAACCCCATACCCATGATATTACTATTTTCATTCTCATGGTTATTTTGGTTGAGTTTGCTTCGATTAGTAGCTTTGGCTGAAATAGTTACTTCAAATTCATGACTTTTTACTTTTTCAAACTCATTTACATACTATTTCTATTCTTTTATATTACGGGTTTATAATGTCGTCTTCACGAGGAAAGAAAGTCGCTGTCCCTGCTTCGAAGAAGAGGAAGGGAGCGTCATCTTCTGCAGGTCCAACCGCAGAAATTCGTCACCCCCTCTTACAATTCCCCCGTGGGCCCCAGGAAGAACTTTTCCAAATACTTCGGGTCTGACCTTTAATTGCAGGCCGCTGCATCAACTGAGCTGCCGTAAAATAAGTTTAATTAGTTGATGCGATCCGGGCCCTCCTAACCACCGACCCTAGGGAGTTGTTCTTTGAGATCATCGAGCCAACATACTTCGAGCTCACGATGGAACTATACTAAACGTTCCATCTTCAGACCGTAATGACGAACTACGATGATCCCGGCATGGTCTAATTTTGCCTAGGCTGATTAATCCACCAGTTAAGCGTCCCAGAGTTCGGTGCTGCACTGGGCTTATATACGGAGAAGAATGATTTAGACACTCTCAGTCGCCACATACACGTTTCCCCCACAAAGTGTTGGCATACTTTGGCCCCTGGCGCGGCTTCCTACAATTCTAGCCGCTCTAAGGCATCAGTTCGCCCACCTTTCTTGAGGTTCCAACACGCCACTTTGGCTCACACGATTACAGGAAGGTGGGAGAGAATTGGCGTAGTCAACACTCACAACGCCTACTTTTTATGGTGTATGTCGCACAGGCATGACATAGACCTTGCCTATTTCGTCGCCCTCACGATTCAGCACCAGACGGAGCGGCATAGGAAGGGGGTCATCTCCACTGGCCCCTATGTGAGGCAATTGGCTCGACACTTCGGGCTCCTCAACACCGCGACCCAAGAATCATCCTTGACCCTCATTGGCCAGATGTCTCCACAAGGCATCTCGAGCATGCTTAGCATGAGGATGACTGAGAGGCGTCGAAGAACCTACCCTCCTCAATATCGTCTTGCCCAATCTACCGAGGAAGAGGCCTACGAAGACATTCCTGATGATGTCCCTTCGCAGCATGAGGACCCACCGACTCAACCACCACCACCCTCTCGTCCAGTTCATGCGGCAGCTTTATATGCTGACATCTCTGAATGCCTCACCCGATTTGAGCAGCAATGTTTTCAATGATTTGACAACTTGATGCTACTCTACAGCAGATTTTTCAGCACCTCCACATCTCATCGCAAGTCCTACCTCGCGAACCATCCAGCGATGAAGATGTTCAAAAACATTTATTTATTATTTTATATTTTTTTATTTTTATTAGAATTTAGAATTTTATTTTTAATTATCAAATTTGGTTATTTCTTTACGAGTAATTATTCTTCCTAATATCCCCTAAAAAGTTCTTGATCTTATCACAGTTAAATAGAGCTCTTAAGCTCATCATCGCATAGGAACTAAATACTCCACCGAGAAAGGTTCTCTACGACTGCCATGTCCTGATCGACCACGACCATAGCTACCACTAGATATAATATTCTTTTGGAGTAGGACTTATGGACTAATGAACCTCTATGACCGTCGGAGTATCCTCATCCACTCTCGAACCGATTACTCTCCAAAACTCTAGTTCGAGGAATTCATCATACAGGAAGTTTCACTTCTCTCCCTATCTCATTTTTATATTCTAAAATATCTATCTTAGTACATTGAGGGTAATGTACCTCTTAAGTGTGGGGGGGCATTCATTTCATTATCAGAAAAATCCCTGAATAATTACCTTATTCCCTTGAAAAACTCTCATATCATATTTAGGATAATTTTTAATTGATTTATGATTTTGATTGATATATCTTGAATTAAAACATAGGGATTTATGCATTGATTGTTTAAACTTTAAGACATTAGAGAATCAAGCATGATAAGTTGATTTTTAAGAATTTAAAATTATAGGTTGTTGCCCCAAGTCTAGGTATTACTTTGAACTGAAATTCACGAGTCTAAACATCAAAAAGCCATAATTTTTGTGAGATTTTTGAGCCTTTTGAGCATCTATTAATTCTTTCATGCTCACTTTTATTATTGCTTTGAGTGCGTCAGTATTGAAATGTTATTCTAGAACTTGCTTGATTATGTAAGTCGAGACCACACCATTTGATTTGATATGTCAAAATGATTAAGGCACTCAGGATTAACCCACTAATGCCATGAAAAGCCTACCTCCACGATTAACCCCTAGTAAACCCCCTTGAACCTAACAAGCCATTTCTTGTATTACCCTTAATATTAACCCTAAACCCATTATTGTTGAAATCCCCTAAATTAATCCCTATTTTTGTAAAGATTTGAGTTAAAGAAATTTCTTAGCTATGTTTTGTTCTTAATAGTTAGTCTATGTTATTTAACTTGTTCTTAAAAAAAAGAAAACTATGTATAAACATTAGTAATTCCATATTCTGAGAAGAAGCTCTGTTGTACACAAGTGATATTAACTGTTTTTCTAGTTAGGCAATTTTTCAATTCAATCTCGATTCTAACCCTTTCTTTTAGCTTGTGACCACACTCCCTAACCAAGCCTCGTTACAACCCTCTAAAGACCTTTTGATTGATGTATCATCTTAAATTTATAGTGCTGGAGATTTGATTTTCATGCAAGTCTATGGCAATAACTTTTTATTATTAACTATTGAGTGCTTCATTCATTGTCCTTAAACATCACGAGTAATTTGAGTGAATCTTTAGTGAGGATGTGAAACTCTGTGATATTCTGAATCAAAAGTAATTACTCAGATGAAGGGACACACCTATGTTTGCATAATTAAATACTCAACTTGGAAAGTTTGAAACTTTTATGTTCTTTTAGTTGAATTCTCAATGTCTGATTACCTATGGATTATTCTGAGATATTATCGATAGAAATTATAAGTTGAGAAGAATTTATTTTGATTATGAGTTGAGGATTTTGCTTGAGGACAAGCAAATGCTTAAGTGTGGGGGTATTTGATAAATCGTAATTTATACATATTTTTACCCCATGCTTAACGCATTTTATAGATGATTTTTCCTTAGAATTAGTGAATTTGATGCTCCTAATGCATTAATTTCATTTTTTATACTTAGTAGAGCATAGGAGAGCGAAAAGAACGAGAAACATGCCAAAAAACAGAGAAAATTGGGCAAAGTACGAAATCAACACGGCCTGGACTTCCTCACACGGGTAGCCCACACGGCCATGTCAATCTGGCAGAATCGAAGCACAACTCACACGGGTGGAACACACGATCGTGCCATTCTAACAGGCTCGAACACCGCATGAAATAATCACACACGAGCGTGTCACACAGGCGTGTCTCTGCCGAGCCCAAGTTGAGTCCAATTCAAAAAAGGCCACTTTTGAGGGCTCATAGGCATTCCAAAGCTTATAAATACACCCTAGAAGAGGAGAAAAGAGGACACACAGAATAGGGAGTAAGGAATTACTCCAAGGAAGCCGATTGATTCATCTTAGAAGCCAGATTCATCATGAAGACTGAAGATCTCTCCTCAATTCCCCTAAATTTTTGCATTGAGCATTAGGCCTGAACCAACACTCTCTCAATGTGACCCAATTTCTTGCAATTCGAGAATGGTGGATATTTTTTCTTTCCACTGTCTCTTTTTGTCTTTTCTTGTAGGGTGACCAAATTCCTTGCAATTCGAGCACGATGGATATTTTTTTCTTTCCACTGTCTCTTTTTTACTTTTCTTTCTTATCTGAGGAGCTTTTCTTTCCGTTCTGATTTGAGAAGTTTGAGCTTTCTCTGCCTTTTGCCTAAAAATCTCCCTCAGTGTGCTCTTCTTGCCTTACTACTCTTCTCTACTCTTGAGCATATAAAGCATTGATCAATTCTGAAATTGAGATGGCTGACAAATCCCTTAAATCTTCCAGTGAGGATATCTTTGATTTATATCTCTCAGGAAGTGTGGTAATTACCTTCTCAACTACTCAATTGTCAGCGAACTGGTCTCCTAACAATCTTATCTGGTTCACCACTACCATGATTCTATCTGAATATTGCTTTACGGTCTCAGCTTCCTTCATTTTAAGGTTTTCGAAATCTCGTTTGAGATTGATCAACTACTACTACCCTGTCTTCTGCGAACGTTGGAACTCCTCCTTGAGCTTATCTCAAACTTGCTTAGGAGTGTCAAAAGCCATACTTCTTATAAATATGATGTCTGAAACACCGTTTGCAAGCACAACATTACCTTGTATTTTATTTTTTTTTGCACATTCCTCACTATGTTGCCTCATTTCAACAAGTGTTGGATTTGCTCTCAAGACTAGTGGTTCTATTTCAATATTTACGACCTCCCAAACATTAAAGTCTTGAAGATAAGTCTTCATTTTTACTACCCAAATATGGTAGCTTTTTCTAGGACAAAACATAAGGAATAAGGATGAACTATTATCCACCCTATCCAGAGACAAGCAAGGTATATGGTATATCACCATTCAGACTTTACAAGCTTAATGCTCTTGCTTCAAGTGAATGAAGTTGAAGGATTACAAATTAAGAGAAATGAGAAATGGGTGACTGTTAAACCCATCCTTACCGCATTTATCATCAATATTGGAGACATGGTGGAGGTAACATAAGCTTAACAATACTTGAAACTCTATACATTTGACTTATTGAATATGTAAAGTGTCACTAAGCGAAAAGATGTTGTACATGCAGATTATGAGCAATGGAGAATATAAAAGCATAGAACATAGAGTTGTGGTTAATCCAGGGAAAGAGTGGGTATCGATGGCAGCACTTCGCTATGGAAACAAGAATGCCCAGGTTGGCCCTTTGCCAGATCTTGTTAAGACTAACAAAGCACCATATAAGACTATACCAGTTGAAGAGTTCCTGAAACTGTAGTTGACCAACAAGCTTGATAGGAAACGTCTGTTGAATCAAATTAAGATCTAATTCAAAATCTTAGTTCACTTTATCAGCTTTAGGTCCTTGTTAACATTTTTAAGGAAATGGATTGTTATGATAGTGTCAAGTTACAATAGACCATGAAGGGTAGATTATAAAAGTTGGTTTAGGCTTTTTGCATCTAATCAAAACTTTCCTTCCGTTCATGTGAGAAATTAGGTGTTAAGATGGTGAAATAATGTACTCAATGAAATTGAAGGAGAATTAGAAAGAATTGTAAGTTTCTTAACCGTTAGACCTTAGGTTTCTTCAAGAAATGACAAAGCACGGCCTTCAAGAGACCTACAAAGAAATAGTTTAATGAAAAAGTTAATTGTATTATATCTTTGTGATTAGCCAATTGCTATGCAATTAATCTTTATGGCCTTTCTTTTTTATCACGTGGAATTTGTGCAAGGTGCATTTTAGATTTTCAAAGATTTGATCCTAGAGGAGTCAAAATTTGAATATATAATGACAAAAAAGATATATTATTCAATAATTCAAGGACAAAATGATTAGTAGGTGTCTGTATTATAGAAATTAGAAATGATGGAAAACAAGCAAAAGATGATCTAAAAAATTACCTAACGCATGAAAGACACATGTTAGAGTAGTATTTAGCATATAAACAGATAATAATTTTATCAGATGAGACCTTGAGACAGCTGTTAGATTTGTAAAATAAATTTGAAATAAAATTTAATAAATCAAGATCTATCATATGCAAAACTAGATGCAGAAGCGTATTAGAAAAGATAACTCAATTACTAGAGCAACTACACATATCTGACTCATATTTTATTATTATGATAGTAAATAAGACATGTAATTATCCTTATTATATATGTATGTGATGTTCATATATTCCAAGAACAGCTTCACAGAAATGGGCACAAAGGTGGTGAGCAGAGCATTTGCTGGTTCTTTACCTGTTGATAGTGTCCAAGCGCTTGCATCCAAGAACCTGAAGAACATCCCATCCAGATATATCAGACCTGAGATCGAATTTGAAGTAGTTCCCATAGATGAATCCCAGCAGATTCCTGTAATTGACATGAGCAAACTAGATCATGGTGATGAACAGAAAAAACTCCACCAGGCTTGCAAAGACTGGGGTTTCTTCCAGGTACCTAACTGGAACAGAATTCTTAAAGAACAATAACTTTTTTTTTTTTACATCAATGGACTTAGTGGTTCATCTTTATTGACGTTGAAACAGTTAATCAATCATGGGATAGCAGATGAACTGATAGCGAAAATGAAGATTGACACTCAAGAGTTCTTTAAGTTGCCATTGGAGGAGAAGATGGCTTATGCACAGCTACCAAATGAGATTGAAGGTTACGGTCAAACCCTGGTAAGGTCGGCAGATCAGAAGCTAGATTGGAATGACATGCTCTGTCTTTTTCCCCTGCCTGTGCCATTAAGAAATATGAGATTCTGGCCGACCAATCCCCCTTCCTTCAGGTAAATCAATAGACAATAATGATCCTTCAACTTCATGACCGTATTAGGATGTCTGTTACTTGAGTTGTTTTCAGAGAAACCTTTGACAAGTACTCGACGGAGTTGCATAAGGTTACGATTTATCTCATTAAGCGGATTGCCAAGAACTTGGGGACTGATCCTAAGATGCTTTCAAGCTTTTTCGAGGATGAAGCACAAGTTATAAGAATGAACTATTATCCACCATGTGCAGAGGAAAGCAAGGTATTGGGTGCATCTCCACACTCTGACGCCGCAGGCTTAACACTATTGCTTCAAGTGAATGAAGTTGAGGGATTACAAATCAAGAAAGATGAGAAATGGGTGCCTGTTAAACCCATCCCTGGCACATTGATCGTCAACATTGGAGACATAATAGAGGTAACATAACAATATTTGAAGCTACATACAGACTTTAGACTTGATGGATTGTATATGTAATGTGCCTCGAAGTGAAGAGATGCTATGAATGCAGATTATGAGCAATGGAGAATACAGAAGCATAGAACATAGAGTTGTGGTGAATCAGGAGAAAGAGCGGCTGTTAATGGTAGCATTTCAGAATCCGAAAGTAGGTACCGAGATTGGACCATTGGCAGACCTTGTTAAGACAAAGAAAGCACAGTACAAGACTATGTCACTTGAGGAGTACCTGATACTGAGGCTTAGCGGGAAAGGTCCAGGGATGTTGAATCAAATGAAGCTCTAGTTAAAAATCTTATTGGCTTTACCAGCTCTTCGTCCATGTTAAATCTCTTCTTTTGCAACTTGTTTCCAATGTTTGAAATAACAAGATTGTTGTATCTGGAAATGCAACAATTTGTGAAAATCATATTAAAAATTGATTAAGCTTATTTGACATGTTTCCAACAACATGAACTTTTGCATCTAATGAAGAAGCTTTCTTCAGTTCATTTGCAAAATCAGTTGTTAAGACAGGGAAATATAAATGTATTCATCGGAATTGTTGGAGAAGTTACATGTTTTAAGTATTTCTATTTATATTTTCACATATCAATTCAACATCTCCAGATAAAAGCATTTGAACTAATATTCTCCTATATTGACAATAATCTTGATAATAACCAAGTTAAAAACTCAATTGACCCAACTAACTTTTAAATAAATTTTTTATAAATATATTTATTATAAAACATAATAAATAATTAATTTTACTATTGTAACCTAAGTATCTTTATTAAATTAAATTATATATTATAAATTATAAAAATTATATTCTATTCTAATAAATCGTATTTCATTCTTATTAAAAGAAAAGAAAATTTCTATTTCATTCCGAAAAACTACTCTTATTGAATTAGAATCCAAACACTTGGAGATTTTTGTTCCTGTTTTTATTCCGTGTTTTAGGTAACATTCCTTTAAACACATTCTCTTCTTTATATATATATTTTTATATTCTCTAAAATCTCTTCATCTTCTTTTTCATTGTTTTCTGTCTGTTATTCTAATTACTGAGTAATTTTAGTTTAACTCCTAACATAATGGTAGGATTTTCTTCGAGAAAATGGCAAAGTAGCGTCTTCAAGGAACTACAAAGAAACAGTTGATGTAAAAATGATTGTATTAAATAGTTCTGATTAAACAATTGGTGTGCAATTCTAATTTCTCAGTGTTAATAGCCTGTCAGTGCAGGATCGTTTCAGATTGCCAAAGATTTGATCCAAAGTGAAGGCGACAAAAAGCTTCGAAAATAATAATTAAGAAAGGATATATTTTTCAATAATTCATGCAAAGGACAAAAAACGATTTGGTGGTGTTCTGTATTTTAGAAAATAGAAAATGATGGAAAAGGAGCAAAGCACGCTTTAAGAAGTTACCTAGCGCATTAACACGATAATTTGAGGGTAGTGTTGAACTTGAGAGAGCTTTACAGCAATGGAAACAAAAGTGCAGAGCACAGATATGTTAAATTCTTTACCAGTTGAGAATGTCCAAACTCTTGCATCCAAGAACCTCAACAACATCCCATCCAGATACATCAGACCAGAGGTCGAATTCGATGTAGTTTCCGTAGATGAATCCCAGCAGATTCCTGTAATTGACATGAGCAAACTAGATCATGATGATGAACAGAAAAAACTCCACCAGGCTTGCAAAGACTGGGGTTTCTTCCAGGTACCTAATTGAAACACAATTATACTTTTTTTACGTCTATGGATTCAGTAGTTCATTTTTACTGTTGGGTGCAACAGTTAATCAACCATGGGGTAGCAGATGAAGTGATTGAGAAAATGAAGACCGATACACAGGAGTTCTTCAACTTGCCCTTGGAGGAGAAGATGGCTTATGCAAAGATACCAAATTACCTTGAAGGGTACGGTCAAGCTTTCGTTCTTTCAGAAGACCAGAAGCTTGACTGGGGCGACATGCTCTTCCTTTTTGGACTGCCTGTGTCCATAAGAGATCCGAGATTCCGACCGACCAATCCCCCTTCATTGGGGTAAATCTATAAAGCCCCTCTTGACCTTCAACTTCATGACCGTAATAGTGTATAGCCGGAGGTTAATTCAGCAGGGCGAAATAAAATTTTAATTTTTTATACTCTATTAAATTAAATTTTTTTATAATTTTAAGGGTAAAAGTATAATTTTATTTTTATTAATTTAAAATTTTTAAAAATAATTAACAACTTAAATAACAATTTTATATATTTTAGAAGGGGCTGACACCTTTCTCAGCCCCCATTCGCCACTGGGTATAGCATTAATTATCTGCGACTTTCGCTGTTTTCAGAGCAAGTTTTGATAAGTACTCAATGAAGTTGCATAAGGTTATGATTTATCTAATGAAGCTGATGGCCAACAACCTGGGGACTGATCCCGAGATGCTTGCAAGCTTTTTTGAGGATGGAATACAAGGAATAAGGATGAACTATTATCCACCCTGTGCAGAGGCAAGTAAGGTATATGGTCTAGCACCACACTCAGACGCTACAGGCTTAACGCTCTTGCTTCAAGTTAATGAAGTTGAAGGATTACAAATCAAGAGAAATGAGAAATGGGTGCCTGTTAAACCCATCCCTGCCGCATTTATCATCAATATTGGAGACATGATGGAGGTAGCACAAGCATAACAATACTTGAAACTCCATACACTTGACTGATTGAATACGTAAAGTGCCACTAAACGAAAAGATGTTATACATGCAGATTATGAGCAATGGAGAATATAAAAGCATAGAACACAGAGCTGTGGTTAATCCGGAAAAAGAGCGGCTGTCAATTGCAGCATTTCACAATCCAAAAAGTTGTACCCAAATTGGTCCTTTGCCAGATCTTATTAAGACCAACAAGGCACTGTATAAGACCGTATCATTTGAGGAGTTCATGAAACTGAAGATGAGCAGCAAGCTTGATGGGAAATTTATGGTGAAGAAATTGAAGCTCTAGTTTAAATTCTTAGTTGACCGTCTCAACTCTTTCTCTTAAAAGGATTCATCATGCTCGACTTGGTCCAAGGGAAATTAATCGCTTATGTTCCTCAAATTAAGTTATTATTTGACAGTGATATATTAGAAACTAAAGGCAGCAGTGAAGTTCAATATAGTTTTACAGCACGTTATCCTGAAAATTGGTCGGATGTGATTCATGGCAAAAGTTACATGTAAAAAACTACCAAATCCAATTGCTATGCAATAAAAAAAACAAATACAATTTGGTGTGTTTCTCAAAACATTACACACTTGATCTTCTCGGCAAATAAACAAAAAAATATATCATAATCAAGCCATTGCATATTACAAACGAGAGAAAAAGTCTTCCGAGTCCCCTTGCCAAGGTTGCTCATAGGGGTGAGTATTCGATCGAGTCGAGTCGAATCGAGTCAAAAATTTTCGAGTTAGTCGAGTTGACAAATCCTATTTTAGCAACCGAACTCAATTTGAAATTTTTTCGAATCAAATCAAATCGAGTCAAAAAAATTCGAGTCAAATCGAGTCGAGTTAACAAATCCTATTATTTATACTTAATGTTCTGTTTAGATAGACAGATTATTTAACTAGTAGATAAAGTATAAGATTATTTAAATATATGAATAATATAATAATTTAGTCTTTTAACTTAATGAGTAAATATTTATCAAAACAACGTAGTTTTACCTTTTAACTTAATTATTTTGAATTTTAACTTTTAATAAAATAAACATTTATCAAAACTATATAGTTTTGTCTTTTCTTATTCGGATTTTCGGATAACTCGAATTATGTAATTTATATTCGAGTTGAACCGAAAAACTTAATTTTTTATTCGAGTTGATCCGAATAACTTGATTAACTCAAATAACTCGAACTATTTAATTCAAAATTTAAATTTTTTATCGAGTTTTTCGAATCGAATCGAATTTTGCTCACCCCTAGTTGCTCATCCATTAAGCATTTACAGCATATCTGACCAATATCAGAGATTGTCTTGAAGAAGGCATGACAAGCGTAAATCAAAACTAAGGTTTATTAAAAAGTAACGCACACAATTCTGAAGAGGTGACATTATATTATGCACCGTTAATAATCCACTGGAGAAGACTAGAACTCAAGAAAAAAGAAAATCAGCAAACCCATTTAAGGTTCCATTCAGTATTACAGGTCCCCTTAAACAAAACTGGGGCTAAATAGTTGTTACGAGATGTCACATGCAGTACAATGACACTTTGAATCAATATACAGTCAATATAAAGATATACACTTAATCATAACTCAAATATAAGATATAAAACCTGAACCCAACTTGACAAGCTAATTATGAATCCAAAAGGCAATTCAAATTAGAAAAGACAAAGCACATAATGCTTTAAAAGTAACGCAAGAAAAGGGCATCAGGTCTCCAAGGTGATAGCATCAGTAAAGATTATCAGACGCAAATTACCCATTGCATAAAGGAATTCATCAATTGCCCAAAAACATAAACATGAGGGGAAAATTGTTGAATTGATAAACGAAAAAATTAAAAAAGCAAAGCTTTGAATGAATTAGAGTACAAAAATTGAAACATTACTTAAAGGCTGTAAGCAAACCTTTAGCGATATGCTATCTAATAAGCAAATCCATCATAACCTAAGTAAAAAAAGGAATCCAACGAAACAAGCATAAGATCTGGCTTCAATCACTAAAGAAAATAAAGTTTCCATATACATTGTAAAAAGTGGCATCAGGTCTCCAAGGTGTTTTAGCATCAAGAAATACTAGTTCAGACGCAAATTACCCATTACAACATCAGATTCATCATATGCCCAGAACATGAACTCAGTAGAACCAAGTTCAAACCTAAAATCATTTTTTAAAGAAATCTAGAAGAAAGGGGGAATAAAAAGCGATCAGAACCTGTCGGAACTTCAATGTAACATCAAATTAGATCAGTGGATTGACAGACCATTGAATTTCTATCATCACATCACTTTTTATTTCTTTCTCCCTCTTTTATAAGAAATCGAATAAATTTTATTTTAAACATTATAAAATTAAAACAAAATTAAGATATGAGTAAGCTCAGAACTTCTTAGAGGGATTGTGTGACCATCACCGGAAACTCCTCTGGTACACAAAATGATGTTCATCAACGCTACTTTTAGAAGCAAAGAAAGGAAAATTAGAGAGACGGCAGCTTAACGTAGCTCAAGTAGTTGTTGAAGCTGGGCAGAAAAAAGGATATTTATAGTGCAGGGTGAAACCCTAGTAGCAACTTGACAATGTGTTGCGAAATGACGGAATTCAAGTATTGAATTAAAAATAAATAAACAAATAAGGTAAATGCCCTAATTTTTGGGTTAATATAATTTTTAGTCTCTGAAATTGGCAATTAGTCCATTTTGATACCTAGACTTTTGTTTTGGTCCACTTAAGTATTTGGATTGGGCAACTAGATCTATTTTAGTCCTTGAACTTAGATTCCATCTAATTTTGATGATAATGCTGGATCACTTTTGCTTTTGCCAAGTTCAAAAATAAAAATGAATTTAATTATCAAGTTCAATTACTAAAAGGATAAAAAAAAATATAGGTATCAAAGTAGACTTAAATTTCAAATTTAGGGATTAAAAGTTATAGTATTTTTTTTTTGAAAATGAATATAAATTTTGGAACTTAAGGTGGTTTTAGATGGGTGGTGGGTTACGATGCAGTACGTTTAACTTACTTTTTGTCTCACACTACAGTATCTAATCTCACTGTCACCGTTGTTTTTACAGTAATTGCAGCTAAACGCACCGCTCATCCAAACTCAGCCTTAGATACAAAAACTTTGATGCCAGTATTAATCAACTTACAACATCAAAATCCTATATTGATCAACCCTCAATGATCAAACAAAGGAAACCAATGAAAAATATAATTAAAAGAATAAAACAGCAGAAAATGGTTGTATAAGTATTTCATAATCGTTAAAGAACGATCTATGCTCAAGTTCATATTAATAAGAGGCTATGTCATCTGCTTGCATAGATTTACTTAACAATAAAATGGAATTTCAAGTATAGCTATCTGAAAAACAACTAACCAAATAAAAAAATAGTTGCTAAAACCCAATAAAGCTTCATGTTGGAAAATATGGACATCACATATATAATAAGGGTCAAATATGGGCTTTAATTATTAAATAAAGTATGGGTCAAATATATGTGGATACTCTAGTAATTAAGTTCTAATCAAATTCTAATTAATGATGGGCTAATTAGAATTTGATTAGAACTAATATGCCAATGTTATAAATATTAAGGTTATGGTCCCCAAATTACACACAATATATCTTTTCTAATATCATCATTAGGAAAGAGTGGGCAGATATGCTCTAAATTTCTTGTGTGCTAATTTAGAAGATCAAATCCCCAAGATCTGGTAAAACTTCAAGAAATTCATGGATTCAGGTATGCTTCCGCATCTAGTTTTGTTCTTGATTTATTCTTGATGATTTGATAGACGTGATAGATCCTAGTTTATTAAAATTTATTTCAAATTTATTATACAAATCTAACAAATGGCATCCGAGCTTTGTCATGTTGAATCATTGAGAATGAATTGATTCTTTATTAATTTTGGATTGATTTGTTTTTCTTTTTTAATTGTATGGATTTGATATTTTAATTATATATTATGTTGAATCTTTAAGATTCTCGATAAATTTTGGGTTTTGATTCTTTAAATAAAATTTTAAGGTTTTATAAATATAATCTAGTTTAATATTTGCATATACTATTCGAAAGATGAAGGTTTATTTATTTATTTATAATCAATTGATAAAATTTATTTGTGAGATTTCTTTCTCTTCTTTTCACACAATTATTTTATAAATTTTGGTTAAAGTCATTATTAAATTAAAATTATAGACTTACAACTTTTTGCAATTGAAGAATTCCAATTAGGTTGTATAATTGATTTTGAAAGTTAATTCACTTGATAATCGAATAAATGAATGTTGGTAGGATATATTTTTTTTGCACTATTTGTTTTAAATTTTCTGTTTCTAGTTGAATATATATGGAATCATCATCCTTTATCTTTATTTATGATGAATTATATTCACCATTGAATTCAATTCATATATACTGAATGATTACTTTTGGTTTCTTTTATAATTATTTTATTTAAGTTTTAATCTTTATGTAATCTAACTAAAATTAAAATATTTGGGATTATTTTTTAAATATGGTGGTTATAAATTTCCATAGCTAGTTGCACATATAAATACTTTTATATAATTTGAGATTCTTTTTATATTTTGTTGTTATGGATTTTTTTAAGTATTTGTGCTTATAAAGAAGTTTTATGATAATGTCTTTAGTCATTAATATAAATTTGAGTTACATGAAATATGTAAGGCAAGCCAAGATTATTTTTATATTTGTCTATGTATATATATTATATGCATATCAATGATTTTGAGGATTAATACATGATTATAGTTTGTGTGAACAGTATTTATAACCATTATTCAATAAGATATCTTTTATAGTTTAATTGGTGAAATTAAGTTTTGATGGATATCATTGAAGTTTTTTTTTTTGTTATGGTTATATATTCAATTTTATGGGTGATTTGGTGCAAATTCATGTCAACTATATACATATTTAAATATTTTGGTTTTAAATTTGGTTATATAATCTTAGGTTTTGGCATCTTATGGTTCCAAATATTTGGTTAAATTATGATGATATGGTTTATTGTATGAATTGTGGGATATGCCAAGTATTATGATTTTGTTTTTGAGATTTATTGGCTTGAAAATATTTTTCAAGTATTTATGTGAATATTTGTTTAATCATAAATACAACTTTGGATTTACATGGTAAATTCAGGGTAAGTTTTTCTATTTGATTATGAATACATGTATATCGTGAATTATTTTGGTATTTTTATTCATGTCAAAATTATGAATACATGTGCTTGTTAATTATTTGGCTTTGAACCACTACATTATTTCATTTGGTTTTGATATATATGATTTTGGAACAAAAAAAAAAGAAGAAATAGTCAAAAATTAATATTTTCAATTTTTTATTGCATTATTAAGACAACCTTATTTTGGGTTATTTGAGTCTATAAAGCAATAAAAAATAGTTTTGACATTTGACTATTGGGAAATTTAAATTTGAATGTATGTTTATATATATTTTAAAATAACTTAATTGAAGCAAAAAGTCACCAAAGTGATTTCTTTGTATAAATTATTTTGTTTTAAAATATAAAAGTTTGTGTGCATGTAACTTAAATTATGTTGATATTGATCAGCCCAAATGAAGGTTAATAATATTACATGTACAACTATGGTGATAAATATGTGACGATTATTCAGTTTTACATGTGAGTAATAAATTGGCCCAAAGAAAGATTTATTATTCGACGTGTTCTTATTGTCAATGTTTGATTACTACACCAATATATCACTTACAAGTTAATATTTTTTTTCCAAAGATGAAATATTAATGGAGTGTCTGATATCTTTAGAAGAATTTGTGAATTGGTGAATTACAAGAATTTATTAAGTCAAACGGGTCAAAAAGAGGTATCGAGACCTCAAATTTGAAAACCGAGCCATAAATATTTTTAGAAATATTTATGGCGTATCATTAAGTTAGTATTAAAGTTTGGTTGAGAAATTTTAACGTTTGAGTAGTCAATTAAATAAAAAAGACTAAATTGTAACAAAAGAAAATTTTGCTAAAAGGATTAAATAGCTCAAGTGTTAAAAGAAAGAGCATTTAAAGGGCAATTAAGCCTAAGAGTGAATAGGTTGGATGGCAAGGGCAAGAAAATCAGCAGAAAAATAAGGAAAATAAGGGTAAAATTGGAAATTTTACTACTTTAACATATAAAATAAGGACAAAATTGAAAAATCTAGAGATCTCTTCATATTTTCTCAGCCAAAACGCCATAGGAGGTCTGGAGAAAGCTGGTTTTTCATATTTTTACATCATGTGTAGGGGCGAAGCCAGAATAAATATTTAGGGGGCCAGATCAAATTTTAATTTTTTATAGTTTATATCTTTATAATTTGTAAAGGATTAAATCAAATTTTTATAATTTTAAGGGGCAAAGTGCAATTTTACCTTTACTAATTTAAAATTTAAGGGCCAAAAGAGAAAATTTACATTTTAGGGGGGGTCGGGTTTAGGGCCAGCCCCCTGGATTCGCCCTTGGTCATGTGAGTTTAATTCTTGCTTTTTTCTTGATAATTTTTATGTTTTTATGACTTTTACAATTAGGTCCACTTATAGAATTCATTAGTTTTTTATTTGGTGGGTGAAACTGGAAGTTACCCTGGCTGAGTAAGGGAATTTTATGATGAATTATTATGAAATTGAAGTTATAATTTCATATTAAAGTGGTTTTATTAAGTAATTTTCATAGGAAATGGTATTTAGGACCTAATTGTGAAAAAGCTGTGAATTATAGGTTGGTGTTGAAATTCAAAATATAAAAGGTTGTGAAATAGTTTATAATGATAAAATAAAGTGTTAATTGAGAAAAATTAATTCAATTGATGGGTGAATTGAGCAGGGACTAAATTGTAAAAATTGTAAATTTTTGGGTAAAAGTGAAATTTCAAAAGTTGAAGAGCATAAATTGTGAAGTGAAATAGAAATGAAATAAATGCTAATGAGTGGAAATATTTTATATTATAGATCAAAAATCCAAAGACGAACGAGGAAAAGAAAAAGTTACGGAATAGTTCCTAGATTTCGAAATCTTCTACAAATCAGCTGGGTAAGTTCATATGGTTGAATTTACATGTTTATTTGTGAATGATTGAATGATATAATGTGTTATTATATATGAATTTGTTGTGGGATTTTGAAAATTATGTTAAAATGAAAGAATAAAGGTGGAAATTCAAATTAAGAAAAACGCAGGATTGAGTACGTTCGTATCGTGACATGTGATGAATTGACAGATAAGACCATGGTTGATCCATGGAAAAGTTGTGAAACGTAGGTATGGTATTAACCATACTGAGTTGTGAAACGTAGGTATGGTATTATCCATATTGAGTTAAGAAACGTAGGTATGACATTTCCCATACCGAGTTGTGAAATGTAGGTATGGTATTTAAATGATGAAAACCATACTGAGTTGTGAATCGTGGCAATGAGCAACGACGTACTCAATTTCGTAAGACGTTTTCTAATTTGATAATAAGTAATATATGAGGTGTGAACTAAAATGAAAAGGGACCGTGTAGTTGCTAATGTTGAGCTTAACTATGTGAAGTGTTATAACAATGGTTGTAGATGGCTGGGAACTATAGTAAATATTTTGTTATTGTTTGGAAATATTATGACTGGTAAGCATTAATTTTAAACCTATGAACTTACTAAGCTTCAATAAGCTTACTTGTGTGTGTTTAATATTTTTATGTAGATTGAATTAAAGGAAAGTTGGTAGATTGGATCATCACAACAAAGCTCACTATCCAGATAAATTTCAGTAGCTTTTGTTTTATGTTTAAAGATTTATATGGCATGTATAGAGTTTGTGAAAAATAAAATAAAGAACACACAGATTTTACGTGGAAACCCTTTCGGGAAAAAACCACGGGCAGAGGAGAAGAAAATTCATTATGTTGAAAAATTTGAATCAATACAAGAGGAATAGACTATGTCTATTTATAGGCTTGTAAAGCCATATTCTAGTAGGATTGAAACACCTTATCCTAATCAATACAAAATAAGGTTTAAAAATTTTATTCTAAAATAAAATAAAAGAAGTCTAGTTCTATATGGATTTTACTTTTATTTTATTTTCTATCGTATTTTATTAAATAAGAATTCAGGTCACTTAATTCTAACAATCTCCACCTTGACACAAATTCTCAATAAACAAGCTCTTCATCGCGAACTTTTAATGAACAAGTTCTCCACCTCTTCCATAAAACCCCTTAAGGGTTTAACTTTAACAATGAACACCAACCAAGTCTAAGCAATGCTCAAACTTGGTTATAGAAAGTGACTTAGTCATCATATCTGCAGGATTTTCATGAGTACTAATTTTGCTCACAACAATATCACCACGAGCAATAATATCACGAACAAAATGATACCGAACATTAATATGTTTTGCCCTCTCATGAAACATTTGATCTTTTGTAAGGAAGATGGCACTCTGACTGTCACAAAATACTATACTGATTTGAAGGTTTTCATTGAGTTCACTAAATAGTCCCTTCATCCAAATAGCTTCTTTACAAGCCTCAGTAATCGCCATGTACTCAGCTTCAGTGGTAGACAAAGCGGCTGTAGTTTGCAAAGTGGCTTTCCAACTAATTGCACAGCCTTCGATTGTAAAGACGTAACCTGTGAGAGATCTTCTTCTATCAAGGTCTCTAGCAAAATCAGCATCAACATACCCTATGACTCCATCTTTAGTTCTTCCAAACTGTAAGCAAACATCAGTAGTGCCTTGTAAGTATCTTAAAATCCACTGAACTGCTTTTCGATGTTCTTTATCGGGATTTGCCATGTATCTGCTAACTGCACTGACTGCATATGATAAATCTGGACGTGAACAAACCATAACATACAGGAGAGATCCCACTACACTAGAGTATAGAACATGTGACATGTACTCAATCTCATCATCTGATTGTGGAGACAAAGCCAATGAAAGTCTGAAATGGGCTGCTAAAGGAGTACTAACAGGCTTAGCACTCTGCATATTGAACCTGCAAAGAACTTTCTCAATGTACCCCTTCTGACTTAGGTACAATTTACTTGCTTTTCTATCTCTAAGAATCTCCATACCAAGTATCTCCTTTGTTGGTCCTAAATCTTTCATCTCAAATTCTTCACTTAGTTGGGCTTAAACCTTTCTTATCTCTCCTTTATCTTTTGCTGCTATCAACATGTCATCAACATAAAGAAGTAGATACACAAAAGAACCATCATTGTTTTTCTTAAAGTAAACACAACTGTCTAAACTACTTCTTTTGAAATCATGATAAGTCATAAAGGAATCAAACCTCTTGTACCACTGTCTTGGTGACTGTTTCAAACCGTAAAGGGACTTTCTCATCAAGCAAACGTAGTCCTCTTTTTCTGAGACTATAAAACCCTCTGGTTGTTGCATGTAAATATCCTCCTCAAGTTCTCCATGTAGAAATGCAGTTTTTACATATAATTGCTCAAGCTCCAAATCATGCATGGCCACAATACCAAGCAAAGCTCGAATCGAACTATGCTTAACAACTGGAGAGAACACATCTGTGAAGTCCACTCCTGGAATTTGACTGTAACCCTTTGCAACAAGCCTTGCTTTACATCTGGGTTCTTCAACTCCTGGAGTCCCTTCTTTCTTTTTAAACACCCATTTACAACGAACAACTTTTTTACCTTTAGAAAGTTTCACAAGGTCCATTGTTCTGTTTTTGTGGAGTGATTCAATCTCTTATTGCATAGCAAACATCCACTTTTCTGAGTCTTCACAGCTAACCGCCTCAGAATAATTAGATGGCTCTTGATTCTCATCTATATCTTCAGCCACATTTAAAGCATAAACAACTAGATCAGCCTCGGCATACTTCTTTGGAGGTTTAATTTCTCTTCTAGTTCTGTTTTTTGCGATAGAGTATTGTGGTGAAGAAGCAACTCTATTCTCAATTTTTGTTCTGGCTTGAGGAGTTGACTCAGTATTAATCTGATGCTCCACCTATTTTTGATTTTCTTTATTGAAAGAGTCTTTAAAACATAAGTTAGGTAGCATAGTAGTTTCATAAAAAACAACATCTCTGCTAATCACAACTTTTCTATTTTCAGGACACCATAACTTATACCCTTTTACACCAGCTTTATAACCAAGAAAAACGCATTTAATGGATCTCAGTTCCAATTTTTCATTATCAATATGAGCATATGCAGGACACCCAAAAATCTTTAAATCAGAATAATTAGGAGGATTACCGGACCATACCTCTTGTGGAGTCTTTTTCTCAATGGCAACAGATAGAGATCGGTTGATCAAAAAACATGCAGTAGAGGCTGCTTCTACCCAAAATGACTTTGGTAAGTTGGAATTTGACAACATACATCGAACCTTCTCCATGATCATTCTGTTCACTCGTTCTGCAACGCCGTTTTACTGTGAAGTATGACGAACTGTCAAGTGTCTCATGATCCCTTTTGACTTGCACAATCTATTAAACTCATCAGAACAGAACTCTAAGCCATTGTCTGTGCGGAGGTATTTTATCTATTTTCCTGTCTGTTTTTCAATCATAATTTTCCAAGACTTAAATGCGAAAAACACATCACTTTTCTGCTTCAAGAATAACGGCCAAATTTTTCTAGAAAAATCATCAATAAAGGTTAGCACATAATTAGCTCTACCTCTCGAAGGCACTATGGATGGCCCCCACAGATCAGAATGAATATACTCCAACGTTCCCTTTGTATTATGGATTCCTCTAGTGAATCGAACTCTCTTTTGCTTCCCAAAAACACAGTGCTCACAGAAATTCAGTCTACAAATTTCTTTCCCATCAAGAAGTCCTTTTTTGCTCAATTTTTCCATGTCATTCTCACTCATATGCCCTAGGCGCATACGCCAAAGTTTAGTAATATCATCATCTAACAAGGAAGAGGAAGCGACAGCTGCATCACCAGTAACAGTAGAACCTTGCAAAACATATAACTTGGCAATCTTTCTCTGCCCTTTCATCACAACAAGGGACTCTTTGGAAATCTTTAAAACCCCACTTTCAATTTGTGTATCTGCACTTTTGAATCAAGAGTACTCAACGAAATTAAATTTCTTTTCAATTCTGGAACATGCCGTACGTCACTAAGTGTTTTGACAACTCCCTCAAACATCTTAACTTTAATTGCTCCAACATCTGAGATTTTACACGAAACATTATTTCCCATCAAAACAACACCTTCAGACACTGTTTCGTAAGTTGTAAACCAATCTCGATTGGGACTCATGTGGAAGGTGTAGCCTAAATCAAGTATCCACTCATCGCTTACTTTAGAATCATTGACAGAAGCGACTAAAAGTTCACCATCGCTGTAGTCTTCTACAACATCAGCTTTACCGGAATTTTCTGGTTGTTTTCCCTTTTGATTCGCAGCATCCCTTTTAATCTTATTTTGTAGCTTATAGCATTCAGATTTAATGTGCCCTTTCTTCTTGCAGAAGTTACAAGTTTTACCTCTATTTGAAGACTTCGATCTACCCTTAGATTTACCACGAGAATTTTATTCCTATGTCTTACCACGATCATCATCAGTATTCCGATCTTGTCTCCTACGAACAATGAGACCCTCTCCTTGAGAGTCGAGTTTAACCACAAGATGCTTCATTTGATCATACGAGGTTAAAGAATCATAAACCTCATCAATTGTGAGAGACTCACAGCTATATAAAATCGTGTCTCTAAAGGTTGAATAAGACGAGGGCAATGAACAAAGTAGAATCAACCCTAGATCTTCCTTATCATACTAAACCTCCATGGCCTCCAATTTTGAGAGAATTTCTTTAAACACTGTTAAGTGTTCGTGTACAGACGTACCTTCCTCCAAACGATGAGCATAAAGACACTGCTTCATATGCAACTTGCTTATTAGAGTTTTTGACATACATATTTGTTCTAGCCTCTTCCATAATGCAGCGGCAGTCTTCTCTTTCATTACATCCTACAAAATTCCGTTGGAGAAATGCAGATGTAATTGTGTTAACGCATTTTGATCCTTACGCTTCTTCTCTTCATTTGTTAATGTCGAAGGCATCTTATCATCCCTAGCAGGGCATCCTTCAGATCCATCTGCGCAAGAACTACTTGCATCTTAATCTGCCACAATGCAAATCTGGTGTTGCGATCCAACAGCTAAATTTTATACTTCAAAGATGCCATTACTGTAATTGAGATGAACAACCCAGAAGCTCTGATATCAATTTGTGAAAAATAAAATAAAATAAAAAATAAAATAAAGAACACACAAATTTTAAGTGGAAACCCTTTCAGGAAAAAAACCACGGGTAGAGGAGAAGAAAATTTATTATGTCGAAAAAATTGAATCAATACAAGAGGAATAGACTATGTCTATTTATAGGCTTGTAAAGTCATATTCTAGTAGGATTGAAATACCTTATCCTAATCAATATAAAATAGATGGAGTTTAATAAGGTTTAAAAACCTTATTCTAAAATAAAATAAAAGAAGTCTAGTTCTATATGGATTTTACTTTTATTTTATTTTCCATCGTATTTTATTAAATAAGAATTCGGGTCACTTAATTCTAATAGAGTTTAAATGAAATGAAGTAAAGATGTTATAAACTAGTTAACAATATTTTGTACTAAAAGCAGCTTTTTGGTTAGTAGCAGTAATTTAATTTGAAAATTCACCATAAATTATGGAAATCGAATTAGAAGTTTAATAAGATATTAATTGCATCTAGTTTCACATAGAAGAAACAGTGTAAGCAAAAGACTTTCATATTAGGAGATATTTGAATTTTTGTGAGACAAGGTCAGAGTGATTTCGAGCTCCCCTGTTTTGAATTTGGAAAATCATTAAAAATTGTACAAAAATAATTATGGGTTATAATTTATATGTTTAAAATCCTTAATGAGTCTAGTTTCAAAAGAAACAAGCAGAAACATCACCCAAATTCTGTACTATGAGATAATTAATTTTTAGTAAATAAAGGTCGAAATTGTCAAATAGCAGAACAGGGGTAACTTTGAAGAATAAATTATACTTTTTGGCTGATCCATAAATTCTGAAGATTTTATGATATAAAGATATATGAGTCTAATTTCAAATGATTGTTACAGATCTTAATTTGGAGTTCCGTAGCTCTAGATATAAATAATTTAGTGACTATAACTCGAGTGGACAGCTTTGATGTGAATATAAGTAAATAATGGAATTTTTGTGTAATTATTTCGTAAACTTCAGTAACATCTTCTAACCCTGTTCCGGTGACAGATGTGGGTTAGGGGTGTTACATATATACTATTATCTTTTAATTTGATTGAAAGATGAAATTAAAAGAAATATTTTGAAACAAATAAATTCAGATTTTGGCTTTAGGTTTTAATTAATGATGTTTAATATTTTTAAATAAATTAGTTGAAACAAAATGCTGCCAAAGTGACCTCTTTTGTGTAGATTAGTTTATTTAAAATATTAATATGATTATATGTTTTTGTGACTAATGCGTTTATTAATTGACCCAAAGGTAAGTTAATATTTGGCAGAATTATAATGGCATCTGTGGTAGTAAATGTGTGACAATTATAAGGTATTTATGTGAGCAATAAGTTAGTCCAAAGATTAATTCAATTGTTTGACATAGTTTATTGTCAATGTTTAATTGCTACAACAAGAGTATCGCTTACTGTTAATATTACTGTCCAAAGACTTGATATTAAAGTAGTGTTTGGTATATTGAGATGAGATTAGCCATTATCTTGAATTTATTGTTTACTTATGAATATTGATGTGAGCTTATGTTTTGTTCTATATTCAGCTAATTCATCTTCTACTGCCATAATATCTGCTAATATAAATTCTATACACATGCTTAATGGGACTAATTTCAATGAATGGAAAAGGCACTTACTTATAGTGTTTGGCTGTATGAACATAAACATTGCACCAAGGGAAGAACTACTCATACCTCTCATTGCGGAAAACACCCCCTATGTTAAAAGGGATTTTGAAAGGTGGGATCGTTCAAATTGCATAAGTCTAATGATCACGAAATACAACATTTCAAAAGCCTTTAGGGGCAAAGAATCTAAAAAGATTACTAAGGCCAAAGTTTCCTTGACAAAATTGAGAAACGTTTTGCTAAAAATGATAATGTTGAAATGACATCACTTCTGACTTCTTTAATGTCTATAAAGTATAAGGGTCAAGGAAATTCTGAGCGATCTAAGGGCTATGAGTTTTATGATCCCACAATTAGAAATATTTTTGAGACGAGAATTGCAACATTCTTTGAGGATGTTGAGTTTGAGGGGATAAATAAGGTAAGAGACATTGTTTTTGAGGAGGAATTAGATTCTAACTCAGTTCCTACTATCACTTTTGATGATGTTTAGGTTCTCATACCTATTATTGATTAAGAAGTGAATCTAGAATCTCAGTAAGACAATGTTGAACAACTCCTTATTCAAGATGAGGTAATTATTCCAGAAGAACAAACTCAACAACCTCAAGAATGAATGTCATTAAAAAGGTCCACTAAAGAAATGATTATATTGGCTTTAGCAAAATATTTTGACATTAAGCTACATCAGATGAATATTAAGTTAATGGTTTCTCAATAGTAACATTGATCATATATTTATATGGTGCAATTAGAAAGCTTTGTGTCTAATGATGCAAAGTTAATGATTTGCAAAGAACTTCATCTATGGGCTTAAGCAAACTTTTTGTCAATAATATTATAAATTTTACCAAATGATTTATCTTATTCGGGTTAGAGATGAATTTTATTGATAATCGTATATACCATAAGTTTAGTAGGAGTATGGTTCTATATTTGGTTTTATATGTTAATGACATACTGCTTGTTGTTGTAGGCCAATTTTAACCCATTTACACCAAAACCCAATTTAACCTTACCTAACCCACCAAAATTAAACCCAAAATCTTAACTACCCAAAGCCCAATTTACATCAAAACCCCAATGGCCCAAACCCTAAGCCCAAATCAAAATAAAAAAAAAACCCTGGCCCACAACCTAAACTTTTCTCAACTAAATCCTAGCCTTTGCCACCACCAACTCCACTAGCCACACTTGTTTCACCACCAACTCCACTAGCCACACTTGCTCCACCACCACTTGTACCTACAAATGAAGACATAAACAATAAAAAATATTTTGTAAATGGCTATATAAGCCTTCTCATATTTTGTATTTAGGAAGAAGTTTTGGGGGAGAAAGTTATTGTAAAGGATTTTTGAGAGGTTTTTTGAAAGTAATCAAGGAGAAGAGTTATTGTAAAGGCTAGTTTTTAGAGAGGCTTTTCTTTTTAGATATTAATCAAATATCAAAGCAAAAGAGGTTTCTTGGTCTATTCTCGTTTCAAGTTCTTTGTTTGCTTATTGTTTTCCTTTCAGTTTTATTTTGTTTCTTTTATACGAAAGTAAAAATAAAAGGAGGAAGCTTTCCCATTTTTACCGAAAAAGTTTTTTTTGAGGTCCGGCTGCCGTGTAAGGTGGCACCTACGGTGGCCATGGCGATCAGTGACGGACGGTGGCGGCCTTGTGGCGTAAATCACCCACTCTCTCCTCTCTTTTTTTGTTATTATTATATTTCTTAATATTATATTATGTATATATTCTTTTAATATATTAAGTATATTCTAACTTCTATATTACGTATATATATTATACTATTTTATGTATATATCTTTAATACTATATTATTTATATATTTTTTTCTACATGTTATCTTATGTATATATTTTAATTATATTATGTATGTATTTTTACATTATATTATTTACATATTTTTTTATATTTATTTTATACATATGTATATATTATATATATCTTAACATTACTAGTTATATTTTCACTATTTTATGTATATACTTCAAACACTATATATAGTATATTTCTAACACTATTACTATTTATAAATATATATATATATATTTTACGTACATACTCTTAATATCTTTATTATGTATATATTCGTTGTTTTATTTCACATTGAATACTATTATTACGTTTAATATATCGCATGCATTGTTATTGTTTTAATATTGTTGTCATATTTCTTATTTGTTTCAATGTATTTCCAACTCGTTTATTTTTGTCTCCGCCTATTTTATATTATTCATTGTTCATTACTTTAAAGATTTTTATTCATGTTTTACTAATTTCAATAAATAAGGCAATGTTTAGCATTTTGGAACATCGAAGAATTGTGCCCTAACTTACGGGTTTCGGTTCTCTTGTTGGTTCTAAATAGCTAAATATCCTTTTGAGTTTTGAAATGCACGGATTTTCAATTTAAATTAAAAAACGACCTTGTGCTCGGGAATTCATGGTATTGTGTCCTAACTTACGGGATGTGATACTCCGACATCTCGAGATAAGGAAATCTTTAAACCAATCGATTTAAGCTAATTCAAGAATTTTAAAATCAGTATTAATAGAAAAGATCGTATTTCAAGTCCCTTCCCGATTTTTAATTTTCGACATTAAGACACTAACTAATCAATTCGGTACCAATTTTTTGGGCGTGTCGAGGGTGCTAATCCTTCCTTACACGTAACCAACTCCCGAACTCATTCTCTCAAGTTTCATAGACCAAAGGCCATGTTTTAGTAAACTAAAATTGATTTATTAAAACAAAGGTGATCCGATCACACCTGATAAAAGATTGGTGGCGACTCCCATTTTAATTTTCACTTTCAAACAAAGTCGATCCCCGTTTTCAAAAGAATGGTTTCGACAGCTTGGCGAATCCACTGGGGAATTCGAGAGTCGAGCCTTAAATTGATTATTTTTTTGTCTTTTGTCAAAAATCGAAAATCGATTTTAAATTTACTGCATTGCATGTTGTCTGTTATTTTCGCGACTCTCTTCATAATATGCTTGCTTTAAGTGGTTTAATTCTTTAAGGTATCTTTGCATATCGCATCGCATTATTGGTCGATTTCACCCTCTTAAGTGGAAGTGAAAAACTACTCCTTCGTGAGGTCTTCACCTCCGTATAGGATAGTGGATCGCTTTCAGGATACATCCATACCTGCGTCTTCGTGGGGTTTTCACCTCCGTATAGCAGTAGGGAAATGTATTCCCCTGAATCGAACTCGGTCTGTATGAACCTATAATGGCTGAGGATTGAGGAATCTGCTGGTTCAGGTACCTTTACTTTAGAACCAAACTACATGTAATGAGTCCTAGGAGCCTACCCTAGGTAGAACCACACCAAACCCTAGTGGTTACCTGATTAGGTGCTTATTTACTCACTATTTGCTTTAAATTCTATTCTTTGTATATAATACTAACTTGTTGTATTTTGATCATTTTCGCATGACATTTCATCATAAAAAGGTGTTGATTTACGTTCGGTTACTAATTAGAAGAGTTTAGCATGGAAAAAGGATTTCTTGATAGAATGGAGGATAATGCGACCGTCCGAGTGTGGTCTGGAGAAACGCAACAGGAGAAAGGAGATAGTTTGACCGAAGTATATGAATCGGAGTTGTAGGATTTCACTCGCATCAGTGTGACTCAGAACGACCTGCAAGAGTTAAGGGATATATGGAATAGTTGGAATGGCGAAGTCAAACAACTCTTTTACTGTAACTACGGCGACCTACCCTATTTGCTCGATATAAAGGTGGACAAGTACTTGTTCCGGGGCCTCGTGCAATTTTGGAACCCCACTTACAATTGCTTCACTTTTGGAAGAGTTGATTTAGTACTTACGATAGAGGAATACATGGCGTTACTTAATTGCCCGAAGATTCAGGCCGATAGGGCCTATTCAAGACACATTAATGTCCTCCTTTTGAAGAAATTGATGAATATCACGGGATGAGCGAGCAATGGGTTGCGGCCCGAATCAAGCAAAAAGGGGATAGTAAATGTATTCCTTGGAGGAATTTGAGGGATTTTATTCTTGCGCACCCAGATTCGAAGAAAAGGGTTGATGTTTTTGCCTTAAGTTTCTACGGTTTGATCGTCTTTCCTAAAGCACTTGGACACATAGATGAAGCCGTCTCAGATTTATTCGATCGACTTGATAAAGGTACCACACCCGTCCCGGCAATCCTAGCAGAAACTTTCCGATCCTTGAATACATGCCGGAAAGCGGGCGAGGGAAGATTTATTGGTTGCGCACAGCTTCTTTTGGCTTGGTTCCACAGTCATTTTTGGAAGGTGGAGAAGGTCTCCTATCGGGTATTCTCTAAGGATTATTCCCCATTAAGAGAATTAGTGGCCATATCGAGGCGGGACGACATCTCCGAAGAGAGGTGGATAACTATTCTCAAAATTTACGGACCGAAGACGTTGAATGGAGGGCTCCGTGGTTGATTCCTGACGAGATCTTATATAGGTGCGGTGATTTTGACTGGCTCCCTCTGGCTGGAATATGGGGAGCCATTGGATACGCTCCACTGATGGTGTTAAGGCAGTATTGATCAAGGCAGTTTATATCGGTGACACAAGGGTTGGCACAATATGAGTTCCCCTATAAAGACAACAATTATAAAAAGAGGGTTCGCGAGATATCAGATGCATGGAACCAAACTCAAAGAATGAAAGGATTCACTGCAGGCCCGATAACGACCCCGAGTATGAATGGTGGTGGGGTAGGAGAGTCAACGACAACATTCCTAGGCAGAATCAAGGGAACACACAACCGATAGAGGAGCATTTACGGGTCATCCCATCCGAGTTAGAGATCATTAAGTAAGATTTTGAGAAAAGAAACTCGGAGTTGGGGAAGAAGATAGAGCAGCTAGAAGAAGATAAAATGAAGTTAGGGTTAGACGTCGATATCCACAAGCTAGAGGCCGAGAAGTTAAAGAAAGGAAAGAACAAGGCTGAGGAAGATTTAGATAGTCTGAAAACAGATTACAAGAAGCTTCGTATAACGATAAAAACTATCGGATTAGGTAAAACGTCGAAGCAATGGCGTCAAGAGATTAAAGAGGAAAAGACGAGAACCGACCATTGGGAGAAAAGATTTCAAGATGCCCGAGTACGAGAGGACACTCTGAAGAAGAGTTTGTTAGAAACCCAAAACGAAAATGAGAAGTTACAAGCTCGGGAGGCTGAATTGGAAAGATTACTTCAGCAACATCGTAGCCATAATTCGATAATTAAGCTAAAGGCTAGTCTGAGCAGGATCGAAGAGTTGAAAGGAAAAATAGAAGAACTCGAGACTGCACTGCGAGATAGCAAAATTCGAGTGGAACTTCTTGAGACAAACAACGACCATTACAAAGAACAGCTTCACCACTCTCAAAACCAGATTAGAGATAGAGACTATGTCATGGGCGAAGCTATAGCTCAGGTTCGGGAGATAGCTGATCACTTGCAAACCTTGGCAGTTCAGGCTGATATATTGAGCTTAAAGTACGAGTCGGAATCAGACCAAGGCCAAAGCTTAGCTTGGCTTCTTAGGAAAGTTAAAACTTTGGGCATTAGGGCGAAGTCGTATATGTAATCATCCGTTCTATGTAAAGAAATTTTTCTTCTAGTGAAGTTCTTCTAATGAAATTGAATTGGAATCAACGCCTTTTTACATCCATTCATCCATTCATTGTATATACATATCCCATAATCATTCGCTAAGGTTAGAATCATATAATTCGCAGTTGCAACACTTCAAATCTGAAACCACGCCATTCGTATAAAACGCGTCGACAAGCTAGAGCAATGGAGGCTGAGTTCAATGAAAGAATCGAAAGGATGGAAAGAGTCCAGAAGGAATTACAAGAACAACTGGCTAAGTCACAGCAAGAAACGAGGGATTTGATAGTAAGATCTCGAGAGGAATCACTTGAACAAAAGGATCAAATGGCTAGAATGATGGAGATGATATCAGTTTTGGTCAAAGGAAAAGGATCCATGCAGAACCCCGATAGTATGGAACCTCAATCAAGAATTAATCATGACCAGGATCCACTCTATCCCTCAGGATTCACTCCACCACATGCCCACGTAGCACAAAGAGGGTATACTCAAGGGGAATCCACAGGCTTGGAACAACGACCTATGTCATTTGCTCATCTAGGGCAAGGAACATTTATGTTAAATTCCGGAACAACCCCTGCCAATCCTGTAGTTCCAGATTTAGATGATCCAATCGAAATAGCCAAGTTGAAAATAGATGATCACGAGGCTCAAGAGAAGTATAGGAGTTTGGAAGAAAGACTCAAGGCAATAGAAGGCACTGAAGCCTTCTCGGTACTAGGTGCTAAAGAACTCAGTTTGGTACCTGACCTAATCCTGCCTCCGAAGTTCAAGGTGCCTGATTTCGAAAAGTACGATGGGACAAGATGTCCAAAAGCACATCTTGTCATGTTTTGCCGAAAAATGACCAGTTACGTAAACGAAGATAAGCTACTTGTACATTGTTTTCAAGACAGTCTAGTAGGATCGACTCGTCGGTGGTACAACCAGCTCAGTAAGGAAATGATCTGATCTTGGAAAAACTTGGCGTGGCATTCTGTGAGCAGTACAAGCATGTATCAGATATGGTACCTGATCGGATGACTTTACAAATGATGGAGAAAAAGCCGTCAAAAACTTTTAGACAGTACGCGCAGAGATGGAGGGACATCTCAGTCCAAGTGGAACCCCCACTAACGAAAACGGAGATAACCGTCCTTTTTATCAACATCTTAAAGACGCCGTTTTATGACAAACTAGTGGGAAGCGCCATGAAGGACTTCGTGGATATTGTAATATCCGGTGAGCTTATAGAGAACGCCGTCAAGAGCGGTAGAATGGAAGGTCAAGAAAGTTCAAGAAGGGTAGCACCCATGAAGAAGAAAGAACCAGAAGCCCACATGGTGGGAATGGGAAGTCGTTATACCCCTAATCCATATCTAAACCAACCCCGACCTTTAAGTTATCCACCTCCAAATTTCTATTATCCCCCTCAAACCCCTTACTACCAAACACCACCTCTTTCCTACCCCGTATACGCCATGAACAACCAAAGACCCGTCACCATATTCCCACAAAACACGGTACCCGCTCAAAGTCAGCCCAGAAACGAACCAAGACCAGCAAGTAATAATCCTGAGAGACCGCAATTTACTACTATCCCTGTGTCGTATGGGGAATTGTACCCAAAACTTCTGGAGAAACAGTTGATTTCTCCTCATTACATGACACCCCTTAAACCTCCATACCCAAAGTGGTACGATCCAAACGCTAGTTGTGCATACCACGCGGGGAACCAAGAGCATTCCACGGAGAATTGCCTAGCCTTTAAGAGGAGAGTTCAAGGACTCATTGACGCGGGTATCCTACGGTTCGATAGTGCCAGTAACGCAACTGGGAACCCGTTCCCTAACCATGCTTAAGGGAATGTGAGCACAGTGGGGAAAGAGGACGAATGGAAAGTCAGAAGATGTGTTTCGAAAATAAGGACGCCTTTGCAGAAAATCTGGAGGTACTGGTTAAGAAAGGATTGCTTTGTCACCCCGATAGAATTTTCGGAGAAGAAGGTCAAAGTTTTTGCAATTTTCATAGAATTGAAGGACACGACATTTAGTCGTGTGAGGAATTTAAAAGGTTGCTTCAAGACCGGATGGATAATAAGGAGATTAAGGTCCTTAACAAGAGGGAAGAGACCAACGAAAGAGAAGTATGCACCTCTGACAACCAGTCATTAGGTCTCCCTTATAGCGCGGATCGACCGTTAATAATTTATTACGACGCGACAAAAGAGCCGAGGAAACCAAAAATGATAATCGAAGTACTGTATCCTTTCCCGTACAAGGACGACAAAGCCGTACCATGAAAGTATGACATCAATATCGTCACACCGGAAGATGAAAAGCTCAAAGCCATAACTGGAGATGTTGGAGAGGTAGGTCATTTTACTCGAAGTGGAAGATGTTATTTGAAAGAGGTCGAACCAGTGAAGAAGAACAGTGACTGGAAGCAAAAAGGGAAAGCAGTGATGCATGAGGCCGAAGTCGAGCAAGAAATTCTACCCATGCAAGAAACTAAAAAGCCTGTGGATGAGGAGGAAGCACAGGAGTTCTTGAAATTTATCAAACACAGTGAATACAATGTGGTGGAACAATTGAATAAGCAACCAGCACGAATCTCGGTTTTATCTCTGCTGCTAAATTCGGAGCCACACCGGAACGCTTTGCTAAAGGTGTTGAATCAAGCTTACGTGGCAAATAATATATCCGTGGAGAAGCTGGACAAATGGGTGAACAACTTGAATGCGGATAATTTCATTTCTTTTAGTGATGACGAAATACCACTCAATGGTAGAGGCTCCGTTAAAGCACTACATGTTACGACGCGTTGCAAGGGCTACATAATATCGAATGTGCTTATCGATAATGGCTCGGCACTCAATGTCATGCCTTTGGCCACACTTTCTAGAATTCCGATAGATCTGTCCTATTTAAGGCCCTGTCATTCCACGGTAAGGGCATTCGATGGGACAAGGCATGAAGTTATGGGAAAGATTGATATCCCTTTAGAAGTGGACCCTTACATTTACAATGTCGAGTTCCAAGTCATGGACATCACACCCTCGTATAATCGCTTGCAGGAAGGCCTCGATCCATTCTGCTGGAGCAGTTCCATCCTCTCTCCATCAAAAAGTAAAGTTTATCATGGATGGTTGTTTGGTCACTGTCGAGGGAGAAGAAGACATTATCGCATCTATCTCTACTGATGCGCCATATCTTGAAGTAAGCAAAGACGCAGTGGAATATTCCTTCCGATCCCTTGAATTTGTCAATGCCACTTTTGTCGCTGAGGGAAATAGAATTTCGGTACCAAAACTGTCGAGAAATACCAGAATGGGTGTCAAGTTGACTATAGGAAAGGGAGCTTGAGCGAGCAGAGGATTTTTAGGGAGATATCTGCAAGGAATAGTCAGGGCTCTAAAGCCAGTACACTACAAGGCTCGATACGGTTTAGGGTTCCAGCTGGACATGCGTCAAAAAAGAAAGCAGTGGAAGAAAGATCATGAAAGAAGGATCGCAAGAATATTAGGCCGAGAACCAGAATGGGAGCCCATGGAATTCCCTCATTTATCAAGAACATTTACATCTGCGGGAATGATATACCCAGGGCAGTATAGTGCACAAAGCACAATGTTAATGATCGAAGAGGGTTTTCAGAATATCAATATAAATGTCATTGACAAAGGAGCTGACACGAGTAAAGACGTCTCAAAGATACGCCATTGTCCCCCGGGTTTCATGTTGAACAATTGGACTACCGAGGATCTTCTTATAGTTTATAAGTCTTCAGAGTAATACTCAAACGTTAACATTTTATTATGTCCTTAGATATAATAGAATTCTTTTGTAAGAGCTTGCATTCGCTATTTATCATTTAAATGAATATCAATGAAGATGCATTTTGTCACAAGTTTTCGCATTATCACTAATTCCATAATCATTCCATAGCCTATCTTTACATTTGCCTCATGCCATACCATAACATTCAGTTTGTTGGTTTCAATACTTAGATGCCCCTCTATAGTTTCCTTTTCCATTCAATTTTTAGGTGCTCAGATATCAATTGCATGAACAAACCCGTTACGAGTCCTGAAATCGATTTTGAGAAGGCTGTTTGTTTAGGAGAATTCGAAGCTGAAGAAAATGCTGAAGACTATGTCTCATCTCCTGACTTGCTAGAAATGGTGGAACAAGAGGATAAACAGATTTTGCCTCATCAAGAATCTGTTGACACAATAAACTTGGGAGCTGAAGAAAGGAAGCAAGAAGTGAAGATTGGGACCTCTATTTCAGGGGGCACTAGGCATAATTTGATTACTTTGCTCCGTGAGTACAAAGATGTATTCGCATGGTCATATCAGGATATGCCAGGATTGGATGAAGATGTAGTGGTCCATAAGCTCCCATTGAAGCCAGAATGCAAACCCATTCAACAAAAGCTAAGACGGATGAGACCTGAGATGTTGTTGAAAATAAAAGAGGAAGTCAAGAAGCAATTTGATCTCGGCTTCCTACAAACCTCAAATATCCAGTGGGTGGCCAACATAGTTCCAGACCAAAAAAGACTAAGAAATACGAATGTGAGTGGATTATCGTGACCTGAATCGAGCAAGTCCCAAAGATAATTTTCCCTTACCACACATTGATACGTTGGTAGATAACACAGCAAATCATTCATTGTTTTCATTCATGGATGGATTCTTGGGGTATAATCAGATCAATATGGCCCCTAAGGATATGGAGAAAACTAC
Organism: Gossypium arboreum; assembly: GCF_025698485.1. Taxonomy (NCBI): domain Eukaryota; kingdom Viridiplantae; phylum Streptophyta; class Magnoliopsida; order Malvales; family Malvaceae; genus Gossypium; species Gossypium arboreum. The sequence continues at coordinate 113,445,287 of NC_069081.1, read as the reverse complement.
CTTCGTAACAATGTGAGGAACATTCTGCTACAAGGTGATGCCATTTGGGTTAAAGAATGCTGAGGAAACATATCAGAGGGCTATGGTGACGTTATTCCATGACATGATGCATAAAGAAATAGAGGTCTATGTCGACGATATGATTGCTAAATCCCGAGGGGAAGAAGAGCATGTAGTGAACCTGAAGAAGTTGTTCGACAGACTGAGAAAGTTCTAACTAAAGCTCAATCTGGCCAAATGTACGTTTAGGGCTACCTCAAGAAAATTGCTTGGCTTCATTGTCAGCGAGAGAGGCATTGAAGTTGATCCAGATAAAATAAAAGCCATTCAAGAGTTACCACCTCCGCGCACGCAAAAGGAAGTCAGAGGATTTTTAGGGAGATTAAACTACATCGCCCGATTTATCGCTCAACTTACCAACCAATGCGACCCAATCTTTCGACTCCTTCAAAAACATAATCCCGGAGAATGAAACGAGGAGTGCCAAGTGGCTTTTAACAAGATAAAACAGTATTTGTCTAGTCCTCCAGTGCTAGTACCACCAATGCCTGGAAGACCATTGATATTGTATTTGACTGTGTTCGAGAATTCAATGGGTTGCGTACTGGGGCAACATGACGAGTCCGGAAAGAAAGAAAAGGCGATCTACTACCTCAGCAAAAAGTTCACTGAATATGAGGCAAAGTATTCATCCATAGAAAAATACTGTTGCACTCTGGTTTGGGTAGCTCGAAGACTCAGGCAATATATGCTGTATCATACGACATGGCTAATTTCAAAGTTGGACCCAATAAAGTACATGATGGAATCACCTGCACTCTCAGAAAGAATGGCATGATGGCAGATCTTACTATCAGAATATGATATCGTCTATGTGAGCCAAAAGTCGATAAAAGGGAGCGCAATAGCTGACTTCTTAGCAACTCGAACAATAGAGGAATACGAGCCATTGGGATTTGATTTCCCAGATGAAGACTTGATGTGCATTACAGAAAAAGAATGTGAGTCATCAAAAGAAAAGTCATGGAAGATAAGCTTTGATGGTGCATCGAATGCATTGGGGCATGGGATTAGAGCAGTCTTAGTACCACCAGAAAGAAACCATTACCCACTCACTGCTAGGCTGAACTTTTTCTGTACCAATAACATAGCAGAATATGAAGCTTGTATCATGGGACTTCATGCAGCAATTGGATGAAACATCAAAACTTTAGAGGTGTACGGAGACTCAGCCTTGGTGATATACCAAATCCGTGGAGATTGAGAAGTGAGAGATTCGAAACTGGTCAAATACAGTGATCTAGTGGCAGAGCTGATTAAAGAATTCGAAGAAATAACTTTAATTACCTCCCACGAGAAGAAAACCAATTGGCTGATGCCCTGGCCACTTTGGCTTCAATGTTCAAAGCAAACAGAGAAACATAAATAATACCTCTTCAAATGAGCATATATGAAGTCCCTGTACATTGTTTCAGTATTGAAAAAGAGCTAGATGGATGGCAATGGTTCCATGATATCTTAGAATATGTCAAGAACCAAAAGTATCCCGAACAAGCAAATGAGAATGACAAACGAACAATCAGAAAATGGCAGCGGGATCTGTTCTTGATGGGAACATCCTGTACAAAAGAGGAAAAGATCAAGTGCTCTTGAGATGCGTAGATGCTGTTGAAGCCAGAAAAATACTTGAAGATGTCCACTAGGGAATTTGTGGGACACATGCCAATGGTTTCACTATGGCCAGGAAGATTATAAGACTCGGTTACTACTGGCTGACGATGGAAAGCGACTGCATTAGTTTTGCAAGAAAATGCCACAAATGTCAAATTTATGGGATAAGATTCATGTAGCCCTTTTGCCCCTTCATGTCATGACTTCTCCGTGGCCCTTTTCTATGTGGGGCATGGATGTTATAGGGCCAACTTCCCCAAAAGCTTCTAATGGACACCGGTTCATTTTTGTGGTTATTGATTCCTTCACAAAATGGATAGAAGCTGTTTCGTTTGCCAATGTGACAAAGACTGCAGTTTGCAGATTTTTGAAAAAGGAAATCATTTGTCGATATGGTTTGCCTGAGAGAATCATTTCAGATAACGCCTTGAATCTGAACAACAAAATGATGAAGGAAGTGTGTGAGCAGTTTCAAATAAAGCATCATAACTCGTCACCCTATCGCCTAAAATGAACGGAGTCAAGAAGCGACCAACAAGAATATTAAGAAGATTATTGGGAAAATGACCGAGACATATAAAGATTGGCATGAGAAGCTACCATTTGCTTTGTATGCATATCGTACATCTGTGCGGACATCTACGGGAGCAACTCCTTTCTCTCTGGTCTATGGAATAGAAGCTGTGCTACCTATCGAAGTTGAGATCCCCTCTTTACGAGTCTTAATGGATTCGAAACTAAAGGAGGCAGAATGGGTTCGAGCTCGATATGACCAGTTAAACCTCATCGAAGAAAAACATTTAAAGGCAATTTGTCACAGACAGATGTACCAGAAGAGAATGATCGCGGCCCATGACAAGAAAATACGGCCAAGAGAATTCCACGAAGGAGAACTCGTGCTGAGAAAGATTCTTCCAATACAGAAGGACTTACGAGGAAAATGGGCACCAAATTGGGAAGGACCATATGTCGTAAAGAAGGCATTCTCGGGCGGAGCTTTGATTCTCACTGAGATGGATGGGAAGGAGTTACCGAATCTAGTGAATTCAGATACTGTGAAGAAATATTATGCTTAAAAAAGGAAAATCAAGATGAAAACCCGAAAAAGGGCATCTTAAAAAAAAAGAAAAAAGAAAAAGAGAGAGGGATCTAGGTGAAAACCCGAAAAGGGCGTCTTGATTAACACAAAAGATTAGGATGAAAACCCTAAAGGGAGTTCTAATGAAGCAAACACTGGCTTAAAAAGCAAGGCGTTTTGAACGGTGGGTCAAACAGAGAGACTACAGTATTTGAAGCATTTCTGAAAACTCGAAATCTCTTACGCAAGAAAGCCATGCTCGAAAAGATTTTTGATTGAAGAATGTGGAAGAGTTCATGCGTTGAATATCTAGAGCATTTGTATTTGTTGAAATGCGATCCCCTTTCTCTTTTTTTTACTATCATTGATTAACTTTCTTTGTTTACTACATTTGAAATGAATAAATGTGAGGTATCCTTTTGTCCCTACCTGACCATTTTCATGCATCTCATTATGTGGTTCATTTACATGATAAATAGTGAAATGACATACTCTAAACAAAAGAAGTGCTAAGCATTACCCGGACAAGAATTTGATAAGTACAAGAGCCTCAAAGCAAGGACAAAGTTCAACCAGGGGCAAAAGAGCGATATCTGAGAAACGCAGATTAGTCGTGAAGCTAGAGGATGGGTACAGGGCCTGAAGAGAAAGTCAAGAGTCAAAGCAATAAACGCAGATCATCAAAAATCATGACGGAAAGGGACATATGACAAGCAAGCCCAAGGCACATAGCATGATCATGTAGGCATAAAGGCATTTAAGGCAAACATGTGCATTTCATGATAACATCATGCATGACATATACATGTATTTCAGCAGAACAAGAGATTTCGATGATAGTTGTATTGAATCAAAGGAAAGGACACCTGAGTTCCACCAGATGACATCTTTTGGTATTTTGATGTTTTTATTTCTATCTTTCAAAAAAATCAACTCATATTGCGAGAGGTGAGTTGGGCCTCAGGTCACACGCTAAGGTATTTTCAATTTTCGTTTTTTCAATTTATGCTTTTCAAAAATCAACTCATATTGCGAGAGGTGAGTTGAGCCTCGGGGCACGCTGAGGTATTTTTAATTTCTGTTTTTCAATTTCTGCTTTTAATTTCTGTTTTTCAAAAATCAACTCATATTGCGGGAGGTGAGTTGAGCCTCAGGGCACGCTGAGGTATTTTCAATTTCTGTTTTTCAATTTTTGCCTTACAAATTCTGCTTTTCAAATCAACTCATATTACGAGAGGTGAGTTGAGCCTCAGGACACGCTGAGGTATTTTCAATTTTCGTTTTTTTAATTTATGCTTCTAAAAAAATCAACTCATATTGCGAGAAGTGAGTTGAGCCTCAGGACACGCTGAGGTAATTTTAGTTTTTGTTTGTCAAAACTCAAATCATATTGCAAGAGGTGAGTTGAGCCTCAAAACACGTTGAGGTATTTTCAATTTCTGTTTTTCAAAAAAATCAACTCATATTGCGATAGGTGAGTTGAGCCTCAGGACACGCTGAGGTAATTTCAATTTTTGTTTGTCAAAAATCAACTCATATTGCGAGAGGTGAGTTGAGCCTCAAGACACGTTGAGGTATTTTCAATTTCTATCTTTAAAAAAAATCAACTCATATTGCGAGAGGTTAGTTGAACCTCAAGACACGTTGAGGTATTTTCAATTTCTGTTTTTCAAAAAAATCAACTCATATTGCGATAGGTGAGTTGAACCACAAGACGCTGAGGTAATTTCAATTTTTGCTTGTCAAAAATCAACTCATATTGCAAGAGGTGAGTTAAGCCTCAAGACACGTTGAGGTATTTTCAATTTCTATCTTTCAAAAAAAATCAGCTCATATTGCGAGAGGTGAGTTGAACCTCAAGACGCTGAGGTGTTTTCCATTTCTGTTCTTCAATTTCTGTGTTTCAAAAAAAATCAGCTCATATTGCGAGTGGTGAGTTGAGCCTTGGCTCACACGCTGAGGTATTTTCAAATTCTGTTTTTCAAATTTTGTTTTTCCAAAAAATCAAATCATATTGCAAGAGGTGAGTTCAGCCTCAGGACAAGCTGAGATATTTTCAATTTCTTTTTTTTCAATTTATGTTTGTCAAAAAAAATCAACTCATATTGCGAGAGGTGAGTTGAGCCTCAGATCACACGCCAAGGTATTTTCAATTGATTTTTATTTTTATTTTTTTTCAATTTATGCTTTGCAAAAATCAACTCATATTACGAGAGGTGAGTTGAGCCTCGGGTCACATACCGAGGTATTTTCAAAATCTGTTTTACAAATTTTGTTTTAAAATCAACTCATATTATGAGAAGTGAGTTGAGCCTTGGCTCACGTCTTGAGCTATTTTCAATTTCTATTTTAATGTTTAGTTTTAAAGAGTCAATTCATATTGCGAGAAATGAGTTAAGCTCGGGATCACATGCCGAGTAAAGAATAAAGACCGGAATTAATCGAAGACACGATTTTATATCCCTGAAGTTACAGTGAAGCTAATTGAAGTTGCAGTGGAGCTAATCGATGATATCGATCTTACCTTTCTAAAAGTTGCGAAGAGAAGACCACAAATTTTATCGACTAAAGCGATGGAAGAGCAGATTGAAGTCGTAGATCTTATCTTTTGAAGTCACCTTGAGTAAATCGAAGCTACAAAGCATATATCAGAAGATGCAGTGGATTTGATCAAGACAACAAGATACAGTGGTTTGGAAAGAGACTACCTGGATGAGAAGAGCACCAAAGAAGTCCATACTTAGTAAGACTGGGCAAAATTGGCCTTTCTTTGTGTCTTTGCTTTATTCCCGTTACACGATAATAAGCAAAGAGGGGCAGCTGTTGTAGGTCAATTTTAACCCATTTACACCAAAACCCAATTTAACCTTACCTAACCCACCAAAATTAAACCCAAAACCCAAAATCTTAACTACCCAAAGCCCAATTTACATCAAAACCCCAATGGTCCAAACCCTAAGCCCAAATCAAAATAAAAAAAAACCTTAGCCCACAACCTAAACTTTTCTCAACTAAATCCTAGCCTTTGCCACCACCAACTCCACTAGCCACACTTGCTCCACCACCAACTCCACTAACGACACTTGCTCCACCACCTACTCCACTAGCCACACTTGCTCCACCACCACTTGTACCTACAAATGAAGACATAAACAATAAAAAATATTTTGTAAATGGCTATATAAGCCTTCTCATATTTTGTATTTAGGAAGAATTTTTGGGGGAGAAAGTTATCGTAAAGGATTTTTGTGAGGTTTGTTTAAAGTAATCAAGGAGAAGAGTTATTGTAAAGGCTAGTTTTTGGAGAGGCTAGTTTTTTTTTTTGGAGATTAATCAAATATCAAAGCAAAAAAGGTTTCTTGGTCTATTCTCGTTTCATGTTCTTTGTTTGCTTATTGTTTTCCTTTCAGTTTTATTTTGTTTCTTTTATACGAAAGTAAAAATAAAAGGAGGAAGCTTTCCCATTTTTACCGAAAAAGTTTTTTTTGAGGTTCGGCTGCCGTGTATGGTGGCACCGACGGTGGTCGTGACAGTCCGTTAAGGATCGACGGTGACCGACCTTGTGGCCTAAATCACCCACTCTCTCCCTCTCTTTTTTTTGTTATTATTATATTTCTTAATATTATATTATGTATATATTCTTTTAATATATTAGGTATATTCTAAATTCTATATTACGTATATATATATTATACTATTTATGTATATATCTTTAATACTATATTATTTATATTTTTTTTCTACATGTTATCTTATGTATATATTTTAATTATATTATGTATGTATTTTTACACTATATTACGTATATATTTTTTTTATATCTATTTTATACATATGTATATATTATATATATCTTAACATTACTAGTTATATTTTCACTATTTTATGTATATACTTCAAACACTATATATAGTATATTTCTAACACTATTACTATTTATAAATATATATATATATATTTTACGTACATACTCTTAATATCTTTATTATGTATATATTCGTTGTTTTTATTTCATATTGGATACAATTATTACGTTTAATATATCGCATGCATTGTTATTGTTTTAATATTGTTGTCATATTTATTATTTGTTTCAATGTATTTCCAACTCGTTTATTTTTGTCTCCGCCTATTTTATATCATTACATTGTTCATTACTTTAAAGATTTTTATTCATGTTTTACTAATTTCAATAAATAAGGCAATGTTTAGCATTTTGGAACATCGAAGAATTGTGCCCTAACTTACGGGGTTTCGGTCTCTTGTTGGTTCTAAATAGCTAAATATCCTTGTAATACCCCGAAAAACTTTACAGCAATATATTATCCTTGATATAATAAAATAAGGAAATAAAGTGATAAAAAGGGAAGTTTTGCGTTATGGAAACATTGGGAAGTAAATTATGATATCTTGATTCAGGAAAGGACTAAATTGTAAAATTCAGAAAAGTTTTGTTGCCTAAGAGTAAATACTCAAGACTTAAGGGGTTAAAGTGTAAATATGAAAAGTTGAAGGACCAATAGTGTAAATATTTTAAAGGTAGAATGATCTAGAAACTAAGGAAAATGGATAAATTAGGACCAAATTGAATAAGTGAATAACTATGAGGGACTAAATTGCAATTTTACCAAATTAAATATGACTCAAGGATGGAATTCTAAAAGATCATGAAGGGCAAAATGGTCAATTAGTAAGAGAGAGAATTCTAGAATGTAATGATTATGTTGATGATATTTTAAATTAATTAATTAGATAAATATTACTTTATTAATATTTTATGAGATATTTAATATTATTTTATTATTATTTATTTAGTATATAAGGAAAGAAAGATGAAGCATTTTCATCATCTTTCCTTTCCATGCAAACCAACGTGAGAAAGAGTAAGAAGAAAAGAAGTTTTCTTTCTTTACAATTTAGTCCTTTCACCAAAAATTCATTATTCTCACCTAAAAATTGAAAGAATTTCCATAGCCATCAAGAGAGAAAGATAGCAAGGAGATGATGGGGAGTAAGAATATCAAGTTAGATTCAAGAAATAGAAGCTGGAGGAGAGAGAAAAATCAAGTTAAAGATTGAAGTTAATAAGAAAAGGTAAGAACATTAAGATTTCAATATATTTTTAAGTCTAATATTGTTGAAAAAGCATGGAATTCATGTTAATGTAGAGTTTTCTTTTATATGATTCCATGTTTTTGATATATTAGTGAAGGGAAATGAGAGAAAATAATGGGAAATATGGTAGAAAATGGAAATAGGAGTGTTATAAACTTGGTAATCAATATGTTGCACTAAAGTAGTTTTAGACAGTAGTAATAGGCTAACTTTGAAAAATCACCAAAAATGATAGAAATTGAATTAGAAGCTAAGGGTGATATGTAATTAAATCTTATTGAGTCTATTTTTATATAAAATAAATAGAGAAAGTAAAGTAATTCTTTATTTTGAGATATTTATATTTTTGTGAGACTGGTTCAGAAGGATTTCAAGAACCCTTGTTCTGACTTGGAAAAATCACTAAAAATTATAAAAAAATAATTTTGTTACATACTTTATATGGTTAAATTCCTTAATGAGTCTATTTTTATAAGAAATAAATTATAACATCATTTGAATTCTGTTTAAAGAGATAATTAAATTTTAGTGAAGAGTGGTCAGAACTGTCAAATAGCAAAATAGGGGAGACTTTAATGAATAAACTGTACTAATTGGCTAAACCAAAAATTCTGAAAATTTTATGGTAAGAAGACATGTGAGTCTAGTTTCAGGAAAAATTAATGGATCTTAATTTCGAGTTCTGTAGCTTAATATATAAATAATTTAGTGACTATGACACAAATGGACAGTTTTGAATGTACATATAAGTAAATAGTGAAATTATTGATAATGTTACTTGTTGCATGTTATATAAATTAAGGATGTGGAATGGAGAGGAGGAGGAAAATATGTATGAATATTCATCTAGCATGGCTAATTTGCATGTTTTAGGCTGAGGGACTAAATTGAATAAAAGTAAAACTTTATGGACAATTTTGTAAAAATGTCAGAAATGACTAAATTGCATGAAATAGATTATTTTATTATTTAAATTACAAAATTTAACGAAATTATCAATTCAGTTCAAGATCGGGGGAAAACATGTTTTAGGGATTAAATTGAAAAGTGTTGAAATTGTGAAAATTTTTGATATTTTATAGAATTCATGGACTGTTATCGATATGTATGATAATAATAGCTGGAAATAAGGATTAAATTGCAAGAATTTTATTTTCTTGACCCTAAGGATGAAATCGTCATTAATTAAAAGTTTAGGGGCAAAATGGTAATTTTTGCCTGGAGCATTAATTAAATGCATTAGAATATGAAATGAATGAAAATGATGATCAAATTTATTTATAAAGATCCGGACGACACAAATACGAGACTTGATCATGGAAAAGAAAATATATCAGAATAATGAAATCATAAACACGAACAATCAATGAGGTAAGTTTGTGTAACTTGAATTGTATTTTTAAACACTTGAAATATGTGGTTATGTAATGAAAATATGATTTGAATATTCAATTTATGATAATTGATGAAATATTGGTAAATACTCGATATAACTTGAAAATAAATCCCTGTTGAATGGAAGGAAAATTCGATGGATCTCTGAAAAGGAATTGACGGTAAAAAGGATCTAGCCCGGACGGGTGATCCTATCTTGATATAGCCCTCCCGAAGAATATGTGTAAAATGGATTTAGCCCGGACGGGTAATCTGAATTAGGATCTGAATTTAGCTTTGGACTGTAATTGGATCCAAGCTCATTAGAGTAATTGTCGTTGCAGGATTTAGCCTAGACGGTAATCCCAACAATACTCTATGAGTTTATATTCTGAGGATTTAGCCTGGACTGGTAATCCCACTGTAAGAATGAGGTTCGCGAGAGTGTGCTCTCTGATAGAAAATGTGTAAGACCATGGTTGAAAGATACCATGGCAACCTGATATGAAATGTGTAAGACCATGGTTGAAAGATACCATGGCAACCTGATATGAAACGTGTAAGACCATGGTTGAAAGATACCATGACAACCTGATATGAAACGTGTAAGACCATGGTTGAAAGATACCATGGCAATGTGACATGAAATGTGTAAGACCATGGTTGAAAGATACCATGGCAACGTGATTGGGAAATGAATAAGACCATGGTTGAATGATACCATGGCAACATGATGAAAATGAGTAAGACCATAGTTGAAAGACACTATGGCATCATGTCGAAGATAAATAAGATCGTGGAAGAGAAACGCCAAGATATCATTGAACAACTAATATTCGGGTAATATAACAAATGGTTAAATGAATTGGTTATACAAAATGGTAATGTGAAATGTTTACGAGGATTGGTCATATGGAAATAAATGTACAAAATAGTTGTATGAAATAATTTATAAGATAGATAAATGAAATAAGTATAGGTACATGGAATTTAAATTATGTTAAGTTTAATACGAACCATTACCGAAATAAATATACCTAAGATATAAGGAAATGATGGTGCATGAAATGTTGATAAAATGAAATGAATGATATATGTTATTAAAGAAACGGTAAGAGAATGATATGTATCATGACATGTACATATGAGATTATCTTTTATATGTTAACATAAGGAAAATATGTAAGTTAATACGAGTATTAAATTCAAATATGACATATTGAGAAAATAAGAATTTATATGAAATATGTGTAAGTACACTAACAAGTGTTGTTGTTGATGCTTAGGCAAGTGCCAAGCCATTGATTGAATGGTAATATATTTATTGATGCATTGAATTGATAAGTATTTAAGTGAAATTTTTTTAGTTATTTGCAAGTGGTAGTAATGCTCTGAAACCCTATTCTGGCAGCGGATACGGGTTAGGGGCGTTACAATTCTTTTGAGTTTTGAAATGCACGGATTTCCAATTTAAATTAAAAGATGACCTTGTGCTCGAGAATTCATAGTATTGTGTCCTAACTTACGGGATGTGATACTCCGATATCTCGAGATAAGGAAATCTTTAAACAAATCGATTTAAGCTAATTCAAGAATTTTAAAATCAGTATTAATAGAAAAGATCGTATTCCAAGTCCCTTCCCGATTTTTAATTTTCGACATTAAGACACTAACTAATCAATTCGGCACCAATTTTTTGGGCATGTCGAGGGTGCTAATCCTTCCTCGCACGTAACCGACTCCCGAACTCATTCTCTCAAGTTTCGTAGACCAAAGGCCCTGTTTTAGTAAACTAAAATTGATTTATTAAAACAAAGGTGATCCGATCACACCTGATAAAAGATTGGTGGCGACTCCCATTTTAATTTTCACTTTCAAACAAAGTCGATCCCCGTTTTCAAAAGAATGGTTTCGACACTTGTCATTAATAAATATAGCCTCAATCAATGCCCTAAGAATGATTTTGAGATTACAAAAAAAAATGCATTAGATTTTTTACATTTTAGCAGTAGAAAGTCTAATGTATATTCAGGTTTGTATACATTGGAATATTGTGTACATTATTGAGATGTTTGGCAGATATTTTAAGCAACTCTGGTTTGGACAATTGGATAACATCCAAGAACGTTATAAGGTATTTTCAAAGAACAAAAGATTACATGCTCACATATCGGAGGTCTAATCAATTAGAGGTCATCAGGTATACAGACTCCAATTTTGATGGAATATAGATACAAGATTTTGTCACTAAGGTGCAAATTGTGAAAACAAATTGCAATCTTTTATTCCAATAGCAACAGGAGCACATCAAAGTCAAAACACATAGACTTTAAGTTCCTTGTTGTTGAAGTAAAAGTTCAGAGTAGTTAGGTGCCAATAAAGGATATTAGGACAAACTCCATGATTGCGGATCCGCTTACTAAGAAACTACACCTAAGGTTTTATAAGAGCACACTGCTCATATGGGTGTAATGTCATTTAAAGGATATTTGGTTTTAGTGGGAGTTTGTATTTTTTAAATGCTTTTATGTTATAGACACATTTTCAGTTTAAAGATAGTAAGTTTATTTTATGCAGAAATAAAGCTTATTTGGTTTATTCACACTCTGATTTTGGTAAGATTTGATATCATTAAGGAGGACCAGTTGGAAATAGACATGTTTAGATCGTATTGCATGTAATTTCCATGCTACACATCCATATTTGATCTATGTCATTTGGCTGTGTTCATATTCGTGATCATGGATGGATTTAGTTATGATATATGTAACGAAAGTCGCCTTGGTTCTAGGTTAACATAATTAATGGACGAGATTGTTCGGAATACCTTTTGGATATGATACTAAAATTTCGAGCTCATAAGGTTCTATAATGACATGTAATTATGAGTAATTAGTATATATATGTGGTCCAAGTAAGAGATTGTTGGAAAATATGGACATCACATATATAATAAGGGTAATTACATATTATTATTTACTATCATGATAGGTTAGCCCAAATTAAAAGTGATCTAATTTGGTTAAAATTTTAATGAGCTTTAATTATTAAATAAAGTATGGGTCAAATATGTGTGGAAACTCTAGTATTTAAGTTCTAATTAAATTCCAATTAATGACGGGCTAATTAGAATTTGATTAGAACTAATATGCCAAGGTTATAAATATTAGGGTTATGTGAATTTCTTGTGTGCTACTTTGGAAGATCAAATCCCCAAGATCCGGTAAAACTTCAAGAAGTTCATGGATTCAGGTACGCTTCCGCATCTAGTTTTGTTCTTGATTTATTCTTGATAATTTGACATGATAGATCCTAGTTTATTAAGTTTTATTTCAGATTTATTTTACAAATCTAACACTTCAACCTTATGGTGGCCAGTGAATGGTGTTTGAGGGTCAAAGCAGGGAGGTGAGGAGAGATTGTGCAGTGAGGATAAAGATATTGGTGATGAGGATTGTCGTAATTGTGATGGTGGTGATGAGTTAAAGAATGGCAATGGAGAACTTAAGGATGGTGATGAAGGATTGAAGTCAAAGAATTAAAAACAATATAGAACGTTTGAGTTTTAAGGAAAATAAAAAGAATTTAAGAGTTCTAAATAAATTAGGCGAAAATTATATGTTGAGTAAGAAGAGAGACATAGCTAGGTTTGTGAGTAAGACCAAAAAAAATGTAGAAATTTTTGAATTGTTTGAATTTTAAAATTATATTTATTTTTATAATTAAAATTAATTTTATATTTTTTTATAATTAGGACCCAATTGTAAAAGGCTTAAATGTTGAGTACTATTTTTTAGAATCAGACCAAATTAATGCAATGTGAAAACGAAAATGTATCAAAATATCAAAATTAAATAGTTGGATAACTATTTTTCATAATTTAGTCAAAATAAGAAACTTACAAATATTTAGGTTTAGGTATTACTTATGGAATTTACCCAAGAAAGATACTTCTCCAATTCTTTTTTTTTTTTGAAAATAATTCTCCAATTCATTGTAACTTTTCAACATATATAGTTATTATTATTAGATGACGAAATTAACATTTATCGTTTACTACATTACATTTTGTCTATTATTTTCAAAAATAATCATTTTTATTATTTTAATCAATTTTTCCCTTAATTATAGCAAATAACTTTTTATAAAAATATATATATTTCTTTTTTCTATCACTTAGATAAAGAGAAAAACCTTAATGTTTAGTTGCTCCTCCTAATTTCATATATAATTGAGTTAGTGAATAAAAATATTTTATCTATCAATTAAATAATATAATATAAATTTCCACTTTTGATTTATTAAATGAAAAATGTATTTATTTATCAATTAAATAAAATACCAACTTTTGTGTTTTAAACAATAAAATAACTTATACCATCAATCTTATAAATGCATTCTTAAATAACCTTACAATCTACAAAAAAAAACCATTTCCCCTAATAAATCAAATAAAATTATACTAAAATTCCAAAGGTAAAAAGAAAAAATATATATTTTAGTGGGTTGGTTTTTAAGAGTGGATAGTCATATTGACGTATTGGGCTTTTTAAAAGTGTAGCTTTTTTTTAAAGAGTAAATTACACGTTTTATCTTTATTTAATAAATATATGATAAATTTTTTATTTTTCTTAACTTTTTATTGAATTAGTATCACACTCACAATAGAAAGTAAAAAATCAATAATTGAGTTATAAGTAAAATAATAAATTGCTTAAAATTCAAGATTTTTAGACTAGATTCAATTCTTAGTCCTTCATTTAAATGTTTGAAATAAAAATTAAAAAGTCATATTAATATTCGATTTCTTTTACTGTCAAATAAACTCGACACCAACCTTATAACATACTTGCATATAGATATACTATACTCAATGTTTACCACCTACATACAAACTTGGCTTTTATTTAATTGAATTTTAAACCTATATATATACATTCATAGGAAAGGGAAACTCAGTCAAAAAAGATATGCTAAAGATGTAAAACTTCTTCAACTTTACACATTAGATCCCTCCCATTTTCTTAAATTACAATTTGCATTAGGCTGGCAGAGTGAAAAGCATTTGATAGCTGCGGGCAAACTAAAGCTAAGATAATACAAAATTGCATAAGTTAATAAACTCAGAGCAGCGAGGCTCAATTACATAAAGCGGAAGAAGAAAAAGAGAGGAAAAAAAAGGGGAATGTAGACCATGAAATACAATTATACATTATCACACACAAAAAAAAAAAAAAAAACTGTCAATCACATCAAATGGGAGATGTTTCAATCATATTTACAAAAAATCTGATTCTGTTCAGAAGTATGACATATGAGACTTAAAATTAAAAATTCTGATTACTTGTATACTGGGAAATAAAAATCTTAGATGAACACTCTGGTTTTGTCCACAATGATAACAATTCGCGTTGTTATATAAATGAACACTCCCAGAACCAGAAACCTGTATTTGAAATTTCTGAACCAGCCAGACACAAATGGGTGAGCTTTTATGTTACAAGAACCAATCAGGTTTTTTGATGTTTTTGTAGAGAGCATCCAACTGATGCAAGGTAATTGGAAAAGTTATATAACTAAGTTGTTGATTTAATGAAGAATAAAAAGGAAGATACTTGGCAAAAAGTAAAAAGTGAAACTAAGAAAAGACTAAGATATCCAATGAAGATAGATGCAGAGAGAAAGGAGCAACATCGCGTTGATTCTCCATCGTATATGGACTAAAGCCAGAGTTGAATCTAAAACCTACTCCTATCCCATCCATATCTAGTTTTACCAGTGGAGGCAGCCAAGGTATCATTAGGTTGCACATGCAAAATTTTGAAGGAGAAAACACCTTTGGGAGTTCCTTCCCTATCTGATTTCACTGAAAAATACTACTCACAGAACAATCATCGTGAACACGCCAAATGGTTTCACCCAACAGATTAGCCACAGAGAGAACTGTGAGCTGGGGGAAGTAGTTCTTCTCTGCCACTGGAAGAGTATTTGTAATGATCACTTCTTGGAAAAGGCCACTTGACAGCCTATCTATTGCAGGAGGGCTGCCATGAAAAACAATATATATTTTAACAAAATGATATCCATGAAAAGGTTGATACATATGACACATTAATCCAAACAAAATTAATTTTAAACCTGAAAACTGCATGACTACAGCATGCATAAACTTCCCTCGCCCCCTCTTGGTGTAGCAGTGCTGCCCCCTTTGCAATCGTTCCTGGTAAAACATAAATTGAATTTATAACACAGCTGATGGACAAAAAAGACAATTTTCAAGGCAGCCATGGACAATCCTGATGGAAGTATTTTCTCCAAAAGGATAAGAAAGTACTTCACAAAAGATGACGAGAACAGAACTTTAAAGAGAAAACAAAAAGGTGCAAGAAACGAGTTTTTTGCCACCATTTGACCATTGAATACATAAGGATAAGCAAAAGTTACACGTGTATTTGTGATTGAGAACAGGTTTATGTTTGCTCACTTCACATTGCTTTCACTCACCAGCAGTGTCAATCATATCATCCACCATAACTGCAACTTTTCCTTTTACGTCACCAATTAGGTTCATTACCTGCAACATAAAAATTAACCATTGACCTTGAGACAATAATAACATAATAGACATAGAACTAAAAACTGTGAATTCTGAAGACTTATTAGCCGCAGATATCAGCTTAATGCCAAGTCTGAAATGTCTTGATATTGATTACTAACTGCAGCAATTATTTTAACACTTACAGCATGGCTATCTGAACCAGACCAGGAACCAGCCAACCACCAGTCTGGAGAAAGGCTCTAGATAGGATAAGCCGCAAACCGGAACAGACCCATTGAACCGGACTAAAAAACAGGTTTAATATTTTATTTTTATGAATTTTTTTAATGATTTATCTAATCGAACTGTCCGGACTATGGCCTGACCAGTTAGAACATCGGTCAGGTTATGAAAACCTTGACTTATGGTAGACAAAAATGTCAACTAAATATGGGAAAAGGGCACAATACTTTCCTAACTGATTGTCTCTATAATAGCTGCCAAATATCCTACTATATCCCTGGACAACATCATCCTGTCTTGAACACTAAAAACCACCTTAAATAACAGTAAATATAAAAGCACAATCAATGTGGAAGAAAGATACCGAAAGCAGTGATGAAGAGAAAGCATTACCTCTGCAACATTGTGTCCATGACGTCTTTTATCCACAATGGCTAAAGGTGCATCTGATAGTTTTTTTGCAAAAGATCGTGCTCTTGCTACTCCTCCAACATCAGGTGAAACCACCACCAAGTCATCAGAAGAAATTGTCTTGCTGGCAAGATAATCAAGAATCACAGACTACAATCCACAGCACAGTCAAAACATATATGAATCAGTAATCACTTAGCCATTGACAGTCAACAGCTATAAATTAGAAGTTGATTACCTGGCAGTGGACATGGTCCACTGGAATATCAAAGTAACCCATGGACTGCCCAGAATGAAGGTCACAAGCAAGAACACGGTTTGCACCAGCTTCAGTGATCAGATTTGCAACAAGTTTGGCCGCAATGGATTCACGCCCTTGAGTCTGAAAATAAGTATACAGACAACGAGAATATAATTTAGAATGCCATGGAAAATATAATATGTTTCAAAAGCTTCAGAAGTTCATATCTTGTGGAAATAAAAACTACAAAGCAAGGACTTTGACTCAATCAGCATAAACACAATATGTCATATTTTGTTTTGATTATGATAATATGAATAACAAAATATCACTAGACCAGGCTACATCAGGTGGTCAGATTTTAATCAATTTAATTTGCAGCAGGTATCTTAGTTGATAATCCAATTTCATACCCTACAATTCATTACCAAATAGAGACACTTGAACTTGCCTTTCTATCAGCTCTGGCATAACCAAAATAAGGAATCACCACAGTGATATTTTTGGCTGATGCTCTCCGACAAGCATCTACCATTATAAGAAGCTCCATGAGATTCTCATTTGCAGGAGGGCATGTTGATTGCACTAAATATACATCACATCCTCTAACACTCTCTTGGAGCTGAACATAAATTTCCCCATCAGCAAATCGCTTAATGTTAATCTTCCCCAGCTCCAGGCCCATGTACCATGCAATTTCCTGCAATAAAATAACATAGCAAGCAAACACAAGTTGCAAGAAATAAGAAAGCATAATTGCATAAGTTAAGAGACGAAGAGTAATCCTAAGACTTAAAAGCATGAAAAACACATGAAGCTTGACTAGGTACAATAGCTCTAAAAAGAATTTGCAAAATATTGTTATAGCGATGCAGATCCATCTTTGTAGGAGAAATTGTCGAAATGTCATGCAAGCAGGCGGCAACATATTGACTGGTTCAACCTAGAAGGGATCATGAGAGACTATGGGAACCAGCCCAGCAACATTTTCTTATTTCAGGAAGGCTCTTGTTTTGGGTCAAATGACATTTTCCAAAAATCTTATAGCAAATTGTCAAACGTGTAGATATATATACATATATATTTTTCAGAATTGAGACGGTGTTAGAAGCATCCTTCAAACCTTCAGTCAATTACCCGAAAGCTGCATTGGCAACAGTCCCTTAAGGTCTACAACTTACTAATCTTAGCATTTCGACAAGGTTACTGAAAGCGATACATTTAAAAAGGCCTCTTCTCTCTACAACAGAAAGCAATAAGGTAATCAAAATGTAATCCATTAACCTGAGAAAGCGCAGGATTGGCAGTCCCAGAAAACACTTTGAGCTTGCCACCATTTCTGTTAACACTTGTTTCCATTCGAGCCGATTCCAAGAACTTGGGCAGTGTCCTTTCATTAACGATTGGAACCGTTGGCTTCCCATTTCCAATATCCACTGGTTGAGGCAGGTTACATTTCTAGTATTTTCAAAAGAAAAAAGAAAAGCAAGCAACCATTTCAGTCCAACTTTAACGCTACTAAACAAAAGAGGGTTCTATAATTTTGTTTTGTTTTGTTTCCTTCTCTTTCCCAGTTACCCAAAAACTTGCCTTTTCTTGAAAGAACTTCCATTAACTGGAAAATAGTTGCGGACGAATCAAAACGAAGCCAAATTTTTCAAGGAACAAAACCTTACACTGTCGATTTCATCATATACCCACACGTGCGGCGCAATACATAAAAAACAATACTAATAAAAATCAAATATTCAGCTTTAAAAGCAGAAATTAAAACCGAATTATATAATAAGAAAAAGAAAGCTAACATCGGAAAAAAAGTTTTTTTTAAAAAAAAAAACTCACTTGAGATTCTTAAAGACATTCAAAAATTCTGTAAACGAAATCAAAGTTCATATTTAATAAAATAAATTTGGCTTACGAAGCTGTTAGAAGCACAGGTACGAGAGCGAGACTGATTGTAACCGACGGTTTTATGGCTGAGAGAGGAACCGGCGAAGAGTGAAGACGAAGAGGACGACAAAGACGACGACGACGAGTTACACGGAGAAATAATCGTCAACGAAGCCATTCTTCCTTTGGTTGTTAATTTATGTATATATATTCTTCTTCTGGCAATTAGGGCTGGTTCGCGGCGGTTAAGAAAAATAAGCGGCGGCGAAGGAGATGATGGAGTAAAGATGCGGTGGCATTTTATAATATAGATGGTCGAGAAAGTGTAGCGGCCCCTGTTCTTTTTTCTTTTACTCCCCACTTTTGGATTCCTACGCTACGAGCTACACGCTTTGTCTCTATCCTACTGATGACGACACTGAACTTAGCGTATTTTACTCGAAACAAAAATATAGTTAGTATTTAAAATATTGTTTTAATATTTAAATATTGCATATGTGTTTTTTAATTCTTAAATTTTATTTTTACCATAAAATATTATTTTTAAATAATTATTCATACATGTATTTATATTTCTACTAGTAGTTATAACATTTCAAAATTTTTATTTTTAGTATAAAATATTGTTTTGAAAAAGGATAAGATAATATTTATTTCTTAAATTTGATAGTTTTCACTTTAATTCTTAAATTTTTTAGTTAACTTTAGTTCTGAAATTTAATAACTTTTTTAATCTAGCCTTTAAATTTAAATCGATTAAAATATAATGATATGACACAATTTAAGAGTGTCATATCATTACTTACTTTTTTACAATTTTTTATATTTTGAATTTTTTATTTTTAGATTTTATATTTTTTCAAATGATTAAGGCATAATTTATTAGTGCCAGATCATTACAACCTAATAAAATTTAAATTGAATATCTAATTAAAAAATTACTAAATTTCAAAACCAGTGAGAATAAATAAAATTAATAACTAAATTGAAAAAATTACTAAAATCAGATATTAAACGTTATTATATATTTCTTACAACCATATTTGAGAAGTCTATAGAATATTGAAAAATATCACATAATTTTTCCTTTAAAATATTCAAAATATTTAAGATGCAGCGGATTGAGTCTTAATATTTATAATGCAATTAGGTTTTATTTTACTGATTCTGTGAATAAATTGAATATTTTCATGCTTAATAAAGTAACTTCATTAATTGTAGATTTTATTTCCTTAAATACTAACTTATCCTATATATAGAATGACTAATTGGTTAACATCACTGTCACTTAGTAAAATTACCAAAAAAAAATTAAGGTTAATATGCTTCAAATTATTTTACTTTTCATACCTTTAAAATCTAGATTTAGTGTTTTTTTTATTTTTATATTTAAAATTAAGTTTAATTGCTAACATTATTAATTTTTTATTAAATTTATATTTATTATAATGTCATTTTTATTGTGTGTAAAAATTATTTTTTTAATTTCAAAATATCATATTGTTGAATTTTAGAATAATACTAACTGCATTAATAAATAGACTTAATTTTTAAAAATAAAAGTAAAAGAATTAAATTTTAAAATATACGAAAATACATTAACTCAAAACTTATTTTAATCATTAATTAATTATAAACTTAAAATAATAAATATTCTAATACCATGCACCTAACTAGTCATTGAGTAAAAATATAATTTTTCTATAATTATATTTTTATGATTCGTGTTTAATATTTATAACAATTTATTCTAATAATATTATTTTTAAAATTTAAAATTTATTTTTCTTTTAAAAATATAATATACTTATGACTACACTCGAATATTTTTTATCTCGAAACGAAATTTCTGATTAAAAAATTGATGTCGTATTTTATTTAAAATTTTCTATTATCTTTATTTATGGTGACAAACCGGATTTGAGAATACTAAAAAGAGAAGGATTGGACGTGGGTTCGGGAGTCAAAAGTAAACGAGAATAAATAATTGAACAGCCGGGTCCGTACTTTTATTGGGTTTATGCCACGTCCAAAAAGTAAAAAGTACTGGGCGGTGGGAATGGACTGAAACATGCAAGGCAAGCCTCTTGCTTTCACACTTACCTAATTTAATTATGCTTTCATTCTTTGTACTTTTCACACATTCAAAATTTAGTACTTTTTCTTTTAATTTTTCCTTTTAGATTTAGTAATTAAATTCCGATTGAGAACAGTATTAAATTAAAATTAATTTAATTAGGTTATGTGTAATTTGCTTTAGGTTTTGAATTCATGTTGTAAAATTCTCCAATATTATTTCGGAGAAGCAATACTTTCACTTTGCTTACATAATTTCCAAGTGATGTAAAATTGGCCCCATGAGTATTTTTTTAAAAAATTATGTCTCATAATTCAATTCAACGAAAGTAATTTGACAGTGTTAATCACTAAATCAAATAAATAATGGAATTCAATTCCAGGAATTAAAAGCTAAAAGAAAGAGTAGCAGGACTGAAACAAGAATTAGACCTTTATTCGTTAGAGTCAAAGATTCCGTGGACAAGAAATTTTCAATCCAATATTTCGGCTAATTTATTCGTTTATGAGATGACTGATGCCTATGGCTATGGTCAAGAATTGCATTTTCCACGTTTTTTGTTCGATTACGATTGGATATACAACCAACACAACACAATATAAAAAAGTCATCCATGTAACAATATCAGAATAAATAAGATTTTACGCGGTCTTGAATTATAATAAATTATTCTGTCTGAGTTTAATATTGTTTTAAATAAAATAAATAGCATTATTCATGTTATCTCTCATATTTGATTATTTTTTATTTGCCCGTTACTTTAAAAAATAAGTTTTAAAATAAAATTTTTAAGTCCTTCTTGTGTACTAATACGCGTTGGATTTTCTTGTGTTAGGTCTAAAACTTATCATGGGTCCGGTTACTCGATTCATTTAAAAAAAATGAATTTAAGTAAAAAATATAGGTTTAAAAAAATAAGTTTAGGTAAAAAATAAGACCTATTTAAAAAATGAGCTAGGCCTCGAGTAAATTTTTGACATGGGCCGAACCCAATTTGAATTTGCAAAAAAAAAAAAAATGTTAGTTGTTTTGTTGTTGTCTTTCTCATCATTACGCTTATCATTTCATTATTATATTATTACTATTTTGTTGTTATTATTTGAATATTGTGTAACTCTCGTTTTATTGTTACTTTTGTTATTATTTTAGAGGTATTTATTTATTAAGTTACACTTATATTAGTGTTATTTAATTGTAAAGATTTTTTAAAAAATTATTTTAATTTATTATGAAATATTTATTTTAATGTTTTAAATATATTTGATATGTTATATTTTTAAAAAATTATATAAAAAATCAAAACAGACATGTCGAATTTGAGTAAGATCTTAGATATACTTTTCGGACCGAACCAAACCCAAACCTATTAAACAAACCTAAAATTTTATCCATTTATTATAGATAAATATTAATTTAATTTAAAGTTCAAAAGTAGAATTCTTATCACTGCAATTGTTGTTTAAATTAACTTAAGTTTATCATCATCATTGTTTAAATGGATAAATGAAAATTATTTATACTTCTGCCAAATAAATAATCAATCAGGTAATTTTTTTTATTTTTACGTCAGTAATAAAAAACCAAACTAAACTTATGGATGTTCTTATATTCATCAAATTGACTATTATAATAAATTTCATAAGCAATAGAAAAAAAATACTAACACAGAATGTAACTATTTCAATATAAATCTTTACTTTGTTGGTATATCAAATAATTATCTTAATTTAAATTGATTAAAACATATATTGGTAAAGATAATTGAAAAATACAAATTTTTTAAAAATTGTTGGGAAAAAGAATCTAATAAGATATAATTCAAATTGAAATTATTTGAAAATTATAAATAATTGATAATTCCATATTTTTATTGTTAAATTTAAATTTTGATGGTATATTTTTATTCGAAGATTAAATAATTAGATAAGATTTTTAATTTTGAAATTTGAAAACTTTGGATATTTATTTTAAAATATTTCAATTAATTAAGTAATATTTTTGCTCACTAAAAGAACAACAACAAATATTATTACAAAATCTTTAAAATAGCCTACTTAAAATTACATATAAAAAACTTTTAAATTGCTATATTTTTTAAATAAGCCTTTACATCATTTTTATAGTTAAATAAGCTTATTTTTTTAACTCATAAAATCCTTAATTTTAATATTAAAGTAAAATATTTTTAAAATCAATGACTTATTTAACTATAAAATAATATAAAGGTTTGTCTAAACAAAGTATAATAGGTTAAGTGATTTTTTTAAAAATATTAACCAAATAAAAAATCTCAATCACTATTTCAAGATGATGTTTTTTCTTTAATTTAAAAGATATAATTATAAGCATGTCTCTCTTTTATAATAATAAAAATCTTTCACCCAAGTGTGGCATAACCCAGTATTTGTTTGATAGTATTTGAGGTCAAATTTAAAAGAATTGTATTAAAAGATATAATTGAATTATTAAAATATCTAAATTGCTTTTTTAACATTTTAAATATTTAAAACTTAATTTGTTTTTTTTTTTTTGGCATTTCAATAGAGAGACCGAGGACTATTTAGACAAAATTTTAGTTGTTAGAATTTTTTCGAAAATTATAATATTTATCTCTATCAATAATATTATTTTCAAATAAATTCAAATTCTCTTTTTATTTACTCAATTTTGATTTCCTAAAAACCCATGTCAAGACCGCATGGTCACGTTTCTATGCTCTGGAGATTGCTTATGGCATCATATTAAACGTATTTAGACAAAGAAAAATTCATAAGTACAATGTAACTCAAAAAAAAAACAAAAGAGATGTTCGATGTGAAAAAAAAACGTGTTTAGAGAAAAAAACGACATTAGTACTAAGAAATTCGAAGTATCTCAAAAAAAAAAAAGAAAAGAGAGATTCGATGTACATAAAATACAAAATTTTCAGTCACATGACTGCATTTGTTTGTATTTTGATGCTACTGATATTTAGTGCAGGACTCACCCTTGTTTGATCGGTATGATCTAACTTTTACCCAGGCTTCATGCTATTTCCTTTTCTTTCTGTCTTAATTATTTACTAATTTAATTAATTTAATTTAATCAAAAACCTAATTTTACAATACTATTGAAAATAGTTACAACTTCAAAATTTTTATTACATGGAACTTAGTCGACGTTTTTCATGATGCAAGTTGGTTGTATTTTCCTCATTTATTTACAAATTAAATTTTAATTAAAATCAATAAGTTTTGTTTTAAAATTTTAAAACATATTTGAATAACTATGTTTCTAATATACTAAAACTTCCGTAATTTTTAAAGAAGTTAAAAATTATTTTAATATATTATTTAAAAATATAGTAATTTAAAAATCAAATAAACTAAAATTTAAATAATTTAATATTATTCATTTAATTTATAAAATTAAAAAAATTAATAAATTATAATTAATTTAAAATAATGGAAAATATAATTAAAATAAATTAAACTATAATCAGTTTAATAAATTAAAAACACTTGATACATATATTTATTTAAAATTAAACATATATATTATTGAGTTTTAATTTCTTAATCATCTTATTTATATAACATTAAATTTTATAAAAAATAATTAAAATTAATTTAATTAATAGATGCAACTATCATCTATACTGCACTTATATGCCAACTAATATATTTATAATGTTAAAATATGACATAAGTCCTGTATTAATTATAAATATGGAATTTAGTTTTATAATGTCCCTATATTATTTATAAATATGGAATATAGTTTATGTTCTATTTCTAAGAATTTAGCCTCTTTATAAATAAAAATCATTTTTTTAATTGTATAGCTACCAAATGAGTTTTTTTTTTTATTTCAAAATATCACACCAACAAATTTAATGAAATAAAAAGTTGATAGTTAAGTTCCATCACGTGGATAGGCATAAATTCAAAATAATAATAATAAAATCTTCAGAAGTTAATTAACAAACTCAATTATCGTAACTTCGCAATTAGCATAACTCGAACCCAAACTACACTTGAAGCAATGAATACTCTTATCTATCAAGTCAGCACATATGGTTGAAATATAATTTATATTTAACTCCTAGAGTAGAATTAATATCCCTTTTTCTTTTTTATCGGAGTTTGAGTCCTATTAAAACTAGTTAAGCCTGAACTTTGGTATTCATCACTTTCAAATTATATATGTATTTCTTAGAGAATTAATGATTTTGGTGACGATGGCAAGAATTAAAACAACGCTGGAATTGGAGGATAGGTTGAGTGACCTACCCGATTGCCTGCTTCATCACATCTTTGGTTTCATTGATTTCAAGTATTGTATCCGAACCAGTGTGCTCTCGAAGAGATGGAAACTCCTGTGGACTTCTCTTTCAAATCTATATTTCGACGGATGTGATGGAACCAGACTGCCCGATTTTCATCGATTCGTGCTCGAAGCGTTGTTTCGTCGTGGTCGACATCATAATAAGTATCCATTGAACGAAGTTAGGTTGCATCTCATGTGGATGGGCACACATTCAAGCTTCTTGAAAAAAAACATAGCTCATCTGGAATCTCACAATGTACGATGTCTTGGTATTAGTTTCGATCAAAACCTATGTAATTTTAACGACCAAGATTTCCCAGCTAGGTTTAGCCGATCTCAGGTTCTGAAAACCCTAGAGCTCACACGGTGCCATATACGTCCATCGGAATCTGATTGTAAGCCCACATGGACCAATTTGAATTTGCACGAATGTGATTTTTGTCCGCAGATCATGTTTTTCAATCCTTTTGAAAATTGTCTACATTTGAAGGAACTGCGCCTACATAAGTGTAGCGTTTCAGGGAAGGCAGTTTTGAATATTTCGTGTCCTCGACTTGTCAACTTGGTGTTAACTGATTTGAAGGTACATACTAGAGATCCAGTTGACGATAAATTTAAGCTTATAATTTTAGCACCACAACCCGTATCTTTTAGCCTTACATTAAATAGGCCTCTCAATTTCACTGCTCTTCACCTTCCTGCATTGGACAATGTGGAAATTCAAATTCGTTCACCAAATAACTTTAAGACTCTCAGTTTTTCACGCTTGATCACTATGTTACAAGGGCTTCGTTACGCACGATCTGTGATAAAGGTTGAGAAGGATGAACGCGAAAGCGGATCGTAAAGTTTGTCAAAGTCGCGGATTTGACTTAGGGCTCTAGATGTTCGGAAAGAAACTTGGATTTTTTTTGACACAACCTGAAACGAAATTAAATCCAAGTTAGATAAAATAATTAAAACAAATACTAAATCAAGGATTCAGGAAGTGAATAAAGAAGATAAATGGAAAGATAGAACGTGGCGTGTGGAAGTCCTAAGAAGCCTTGGAAACACGAAGAATCCACAACCCCCTTCAAGCGGCACTAATTTCCCCTCCAAGATAAAAACCTTGGCAAGAAAAAGTTTGAAGATGATCCCCACAATCTAAAAAGATTGTTAAAACTCTTCTAAAAGAAACTCAAGAGAAATTCTTGAAAAGAAAAAACTCAAAAAATTTATTAACTCAAAAGAGAAATAGAATAATAATCAATTGTGTCCTCAGATACAATGCAAAGGCCTATATATAGGCTAGATAAATAAATCTAAATAAAACTCCTAAGTATACTAGAACTCTAATTTAATCTAAACAAGAAGTAGTTTTAAACTAAACTTTCTTGTTAACATAAAATTCTAAATAACTTAAAATACTTAATAATTATCAAAATTCGGAATAAAATAATAATAAAATAATAAGAGCTAATAAACAAAATATTGTGCTTATATATAATAAAATTAAGCCTAAAACTTAAACCCAATATGATTTAAACTCAAATTAAAAGCCCGAAACTCGTAATTCCCGTCTTAGAAATTCTGCTCGCGCAGTCTTCACTAAAATGGTCATAACTTGAGCTCCCGAACTCAAAATTGAGTGAATCAAAATGCATTTCGAAGCTAATAGATAGATCTTCAAACAAATGAGACATCTCAACCTAAAAATGCCAGGATCCCATCCAAAAAGTCGTTGAAATTCTTCTGATTTCCCAAGCCTGAAAATTGACAATTTTAATGATTGGAATCTAATAAATTTCATCCCATCTGTGCATGTATCAATCTGTCAAAATTTGCTCTAAAACCATTGAGGTATGTAAAATTATTGAAGGGGTCAATATTTCTAAGAGAAGTTTTTCAAGTATTGTTAAATAGTCAACAGGTCTCATACCCTATCAAGAGTTAATGTGCTCTGAGCAACTGACTGATGGACTTGGTTCATTGAGCCAGTTGGTGGATCTGCAACTACGGTATCACTTGAGTTACGGACCGAATGACTACTTGACAAATAATACTTCAAAAGCTTCTTTCTAAAGAGTCGATCCCCTCAACAAAAAATAAAATTCTTCATCTTCTGCGATTTCTTCTCTCTATATATATAACAGTATATTTATTCTGTTTGTCAGATGCTTACCATGATACCTGGTGCACTAGAAAAACAGAGTTGCCCGTTTAGTAGATTGAAGACTTTGAGAGTTGCAGGTAATGGAAGCTCCAACAATAGTTATATTCCTGCCAATGTGATGGCCTACTTTCTTACCGATTACACTTCCATAACACCAGGAATATGTGATGGTAGACTCTTTTTAAACCAAATTTAATTTACTACTTTCGTTTCTTTGATTTTATTTGAATTATTGATGTTAATATATTTTATTAGGTTTTATTATTAATTAGTACCGCCTATTGTTTCATAGATGATAATCCAAAATTGGAAAGCTATGTTAAACTTATTTCATTAATCAAAGAATTGAGATTAAGGTATTGTGCTGTTAGTCACTATTATATTATATGTACGGGAAAGGGTTATATTAACAGTAACGTCATATTATTCGTATCTATTTTCAATAGTTTAACATTAAATTATTGAAAAAAATAACATTTTATTTCATACAATTCTTTCTCTTATATATATACTTACAATTCAATTAATTTGGTATCATTGAAATAACTTCTATACATAGATTGAGTGCTTGATCGATAGTATCCTTAGTAATATTATATATGATTAATATAAGAATTATAAACAATGTAATAATTGATTATACGATTATAATAATGACAATGACGATTATAAATATTTTATTGATAATTACAATTATAATACTTTATAATATGTTCTTTTCAAATAATGTTTTGTTATTTTATGATTTATTCTTGCTCTTTTAAAGAATTTTTTTGTTATTTTATAATTTGTTCATTTTAAACATTGCTGTGATTGAATATAATTTATTCTTTTTAAATATTGCTGTGATTCAACTAGTGAGACCACCGTACGATTTCAAAGTTTGAATGCCACTTAAATCTTTGCAAAATAAAAAATAAAAAAAGAAAAGAGTTATAATAATAAATTTATTTTTAATGTTTACATTTTTGTATTAATTTGATCATTATTTTTAGCTAAATTTAATGATTAATATTTCAAAAGAGTTAAATCATTTTTACTTTATGTTAAAAGTTTATAAAGATTAAAAAAATGAAGTACATGTGGATTGACGTGTAGGCTTTCATGTTTAAAAATTAATGTTTTAGTAAGTATTTCCATTAAAAAAACTAACAACTCGACTTTTTTTTAAAGACTAATGGTCAAAGTTGATATTTTTAAAAGGTTGAAGGTAAAATTTAACTTGACTCTTTTTAAAAGGTTGATGGTCAAATTCGATACTTTTAAAAGGTTGAGAGCAAAAATTAGCTTAAAAAAGAATAAATACCAAACTGATAACATATGTAAATGTTGAGACTAAATTTATCATTATGCCTAAAAATTTAAAATGCTTTAAAAATTCATAAAAATCCCAATAAACACAAATAAATAAAATCAAACATAAGCATTTATGTTATAAATTATAAAATCAAAACAAACATTTATTTTATAAATTATAAAATCAAAATTAAATAGTTGGTTCAACTTTTCTTCAATTTTATGATACCGGATAAATCTCTAAATTTCAATTTAATTAACTATTTTAATCGATTCTAAAATTACATTTTAAATAAATCATATCGTATACATATTTTACATAATATTATCCTTAAATATTTCATATCATACCCATATTTTACATAATATTACTCTTAATATTTTTCATTTTAAATTTACAATGACGTATTTTACGATATTACTCTTAAATATTTTTATTTTTATTTTATACAATATTAGTTTTAAATCTTTTTATTTAAATTTTAATAATTTTTTTGCATAATATTATTTTAAGTCTTTTTCATTTTAAATTTGTAATAAAGTACTGAAAAACTTGAACAGGAGGACTTAGCTGATGGGAGAAGGGAGCGGGCTAAACGAAAAAATGTTTCATATCTCATTCTCATTCTCATCTAACTTTTAACCTCATTCTCATCTAATTTCATTGAACTTTCTTCTTTTTTAACCTCATTCTCATCTAATTTTTTTCATATCTCTTTTAACTCTTTTCTATTTTACTTTAGATATTCACTTGTCATTAGTTCAACTGTGACAAATTGGTATCAAAACTACTTTGATATTATAGGTTAAAAAAAAAGAGCAAGTATCAAATCAAAGTTAAGAAAAAGTGTTTTAAGTCGCGTATTAAAAGTTGAATAAGGTGATGATATTAGAGGCTAAAAAAGAGAATAAGGACTAATTGAAAGCCAAAAGAAAGTAATATGCTCTTATCTGACACTAAAATGATTTCGAAGTTACATAAGTTAATGATATTAGAGGCTAAAGAACTAAAATTGAAAGTCAAAAGAAAGTAATATGCTCTTATCTAGCACTAGAATGATTTAGAACTTACATAATTTGATGATATTAGAGGCTAAAAAATAAAATAAGTATCGGAATCGAAGTTTATAAATTGATAGGCTAAGAAAGAGAATAAATATTGAAATCAAAAGTCAATATAATTTAAATAATTTTGCTCGAGCCAATCATAATAGCTATATTAAGGTTGAAAGTGAATGAATCTAGTTTTAAGAGCTAGAAAAACAATGTTGTAAGGCTTGAAGATAAATTGCTCTAGTTTAAGAGAAAGAAATTGAAATGTCCAATCCTGATCATTGTCTAATCTTAATTATTGTCGATGGTGTTATTATAAGCTAAGACCCTTAGATCTAAGGGCTAAAAATAATACAAGCGTACGGTCATATCTTAATTTCTAGAATCATCTCGGCAAGTCTTGTGTCTTAAAGTATTCTAGAGCTTCCAAAATGTTGTTGTTGGATCTACAAGATTTTGATCTATTTTGTGGACTTTCGGATTCATCTAAGGCTTTCATATTCTTTCAAAACATTCTAGAACTTTTTGCTACATCCAATGGCCACAACTTTAGGAGCTAACAAACTGGCATAGGATGATCAAACCCTTTAGAACTTACACCAAATAGAATCTTGTTCAATTTGTATATTGAGTGCCTTGAAATCCCATAAAATTGGATCCGATGTTTATAACCATTTAATTCTTAATACTGTCTAGCAGCTTGTTAACTAAATTTTAAATGGCATTACGTAAGCATTCCATACTATTCTAAATCACTTATCAATGGTATTCTATTAAGGCAAGTTTTTGAAGTTGTTATCCATGTGCCAATGAAAGTGGCCACTTTAGGTATCATTATACCATACACATAACTTGTCTTATTTGTTAGTATGTTTGACCAAATTATTTTTATAATTTGCTTGCATCTTTTTGAGGATCTTGAGTAACCAATCTCGTGTTTATGATTGGAGAAGAGATTGCATCAAGCAAGATTTTTTTTTCAACGATTGATATGTGGCCTACTTACCTTATATATTGAGATATGCAATCCTTGAAGATATAATCTAATTTTAAGATCTTTTGTATCCTAATATTAATGATAATTGATTATATATTGAGATTTATAATCCATGAAGATAAGAGTTGACTATTTGATAAGATTTGGATAGATCAAGATGAGTTAAAGGTTACTTTGTGAGGATAGATTATTGCTTTAAATATGGAAGGTTTGTTCAACATTGATATGTGTTTTATTGTTAAGGTAAGTTTTTTTAAGTGGTTGTTGAAGTGGCAACGGTAATGACCACTTCAGCTAGCACTTGGCATACAACACAACTTGCTCTATGTGGAGATGAAAATCTTTTCAACTAAATTAGTTGTTCAATGACTTAAATGATTTCGTGGGCAAGTGTTGACCCATATTTGAATATATATCTTGTGGAGCAACAAATCTTTCATGACTGAATTATATAAAATCCCTTGCTTTGTAAAGATTGGTTCGGAAGCATTGAACACATATATTCCAATAGTCCACTTTAGTTAGGTCTTTATTTGTATAATGCATTTATCTATTTTAGCTGCTATTTAATAAAAATTTGGATTATAATTTATCTTTAGTACGTTAACAAATCTCAAGCTTCTATATATTTGAGAGACTTGTATAAGATTTTGTGCAGTATATTGATAGCACTTATCTATTCATAGAGAAACGTTTTTGTGAGAGTGTATTAAGAGTGTCAAACAAGTTTGTTGCTTGGTTTTACAACCGAAGTTCTTAGAGAAAACTTAGATGTGAGCGATCTAGATCTTTAGACACAAAAGTGAGGTTACAATCTCGATATGTGATAGGACATAAATCACTTATTGTATTGGGATTAAAGATAATAGATTTACTCACTTAACTAGATTTGCAGATAAAAGAACTTTGAATGAATGGATAAACCAATGAATAAGAAATAAATTGCTTGGATCTTGAGAATGCAAAGATCACTTAGAATTAATTTAATTTCTTTGGATTATATTTAATTGGATGAATAAATTAAATAATTGAGCCCAAAGTGAAATTATACGTAGTCCTTACAGTTTAAATTCATCTGCATAACTTAATAAGTGTGCACATAAATTCTAGTATGATAAAATAATCAAGAATTTAATGGAATTAGAATTGGATTTTATAAATGATTTAATTAAAATTAGTTAATTATTTTAATTAATAATGATTTTGGAGAAATATTTAATTATTTAATTAATTAAATATCTGAGTTTACTTTTCTATTTAAATCAAGAGATGTAAGTACAGACAATTGCATGGGGCAAAAGTCAGCCCAACTAGCTTAATTAGGTAAGAGGTCGCAGCAAGAGATGACTCATTTTCCCATTGAAGTCGCCAATCATATACCCTTAGCAAGTCCTCTAATGTAATTAGTTTAAAATTCCGAATGAGAATTAAACTCTTGTGTGTAAAAATTTAGTGGCATTTTATTTAAATGATTCTTCTAAGTTTATATTTTAGATTAGGAGTAATTATAGTTGCGATGATTTAATTATTATATTTTGAATCTAAATAATTGGAATTTTTTATTTGTTTATAGAGGCTTGCATAAAGATTCTTTTTAAGAAAAGTCTTGTTTCTTCTTTAAGTTAGAGTTCACTCCTAAATAACTGTATTTTTAGAATATTATATAATATCAATTAGTTGAAAGTTTGAAAAGTTTAGGCTTCAATTCAAGTCTATCAAAAATTCTGAGCATCTTTATAAAAATTTGTAAGAAAGAATCCTATCCGTATCCTTTATATATAAGTAATTGTTTAATCAAATTTATTATTTTAGATATCACAACAAATATTTATTTTAAAAAATTAAAATTTCACTAAGCCAACTCTTTTCCAAATAATTTTCTAACACTAAGAATCCATCAGAGAAGGAGGTGACTGCTGGTAGAGATTAAGAGGCTAGGGTTTTTAGGTTAGATAGAGAGAAAATAAAGAATTTTTGAGGTGGTTGTTGAGAATAAACTAAAGAAAAAAGATGTTTAATCTATATAAAATTTATGTGTATAAAAACGATTGAATTAACGTGCCACATTAATTTGTGATTATATTTTTAATAAGAGTTGATAATTAAATAATTATAAGGTAATAAATTGATAATACTAGTCAACATAATGTAAACTCCCAAATGTAATTAACAACTTTGTAGTTTGTAGTTGATCAAAAAAAGTGTTTTTTGCGAGTTAGGTTTGCAAACCCGGTCTGTACTTTTAGGGTAAAACCCGGTCTATTTGAAGAGTGTCGGATGGGTCTAATCTCTTGGGGCAGTTTCGTTAGTTTGGGAAGTTTCAGCTTTCAGCCGAGAAGTCTCCCAAGATGAGGACTTTGAGGAAGCCATTAAACGGCAAATTTAAAGCTTGGAGCCTTGAGACAAGATTTGGGTCTTTGAATTTTTTTTTTTCAAGACAAAAGAGAGTAAATTTTTCGACACCCATCACAGATCAGATAATGATATGAGAATGGAAGAGATTGTAGAGGAAACCAATGGAAAACACGAAAAGATGGTGGAAATTACTCTCAAAATCATTGGCCCTGCTCGCCCTTCTCGCCTTCACGTCCCTTCTTCCCTCAGAGTACGTTCCAATCTGTTGATTTCTATGTATTTTTATGTTATCAATTGTCTTTTTGTTAACAACAATTATGAGTCAATGTAGAGCACCATGGCTGAGATAAGATTGAGGGCATTGAATTTGTTTGCAAATCTGACTTTTATGTCTAATTTCTATCGTAGAAGCATTGAAGCCTTTGATATTTGATTTCCATTGTATCTTACACAGAATTGGTTGATTCAATTATATAGCCATGTAGGTGCTGGGTCAAATTAAGCATTACTTTACACTGCAGTTCTCATAATGGAAAGGAGAGAATCTTAGAATGCGTGCTAGCTGAAAGATTAACAAGCACACTAAGATGCATATACTTGTAGGATGGACGTCAAATTTTCAATTATCTTTTTATTGTTTCTGGGTCGTTGTCGATCTACCTTGAACATTAAGGTCCATAGAACCTAATAATATTTGATCATTTTTTTACTTTTCAGTATTGAGTCTAAAGATATTTCTCTGATTCATTTTACCATGAAAATTTGTCATTTCCTATGCATTGAAAAGAAAAAACATTATGTGAATTTTATGTCACATTTGCCTTCTCGTAGTATATCATGTACCGTGGCTAATGCAGTTTTCTTAAGCACTTAGAATTTAGGTTGTTATCTTTTCTTCTCTTTTTTTTTTTTTACTTTAGCATAGGAACTTTCCTTGTGTCTTGGTATCAAAAAAAATAATGTATCCTAATGATGAGAACAAACTTGGTAGAAAACTTTTAGTACCATTACACATATTTATGAGGTGCTTGTATTTTTATCAAAACTAGGTTCATGATTTGAGAAAATTGATAGCTGGAAAGAATCGTTTACCAGTAGAGAATTTGAAACTAATCTCACAAGGGAAGGTATTGCATGACCGTGAAGATGAAGATGATATTTACATACAACTCAATGATGGTGGTATATATCTTGCCTTTTATTCTTTTATAATTAGTTTGCTTTCACTGCATACAATTATCATGAAGTTTGTGGGGGAAGGAACTAGCTCCTTTCCATGTTCCCTCACTTTTATAATCTTTAACGTTTTATTATTTTCTGTTGTTTAGGTTCAAAATAACTTCCTCATGTCTTGACTATTGCTACCCTTTGGTTTTGCTCTTACCATCCAGGGGCTCTGTAAATTTTATTTTTGTGGTCCCAGTTAATTTTTAGCTATTGATATGCAGGCACTGACTGTGTTCCAATTTTCTAGATTCACTCATTGTTGCTGTCAAACCAAAGGCACCAAGTGGACTCGATATTGACGATGATGAGGAAGATTTGGTATGACTGAATTAACAGTTACTAAACTGAGCTTGGATGCCACTTTGGTAAACCCAGAATTTTCGTTGTTAATTTTTTTCCCCTCAATTCTTCCAACAGAAATTTCAGCTTCCACAGTCAACAAGTCGGTGGAAAAAGAAGCTTTACTCGTTTTTACTAAATAGATTGAAGCTTCCTGGTGAGAACCAACTTTGAATTGAGCTGTTGTTATTTTTCCTGGTAAGAGTTCACTTGTTGACCATTCCTTGTATGTCTTTTTGTAGATATCCTTTTGATGGCAATTTTTTCTCTAAGTCTTAAGGCATGGATTCTTGTTATCTTATGGTTTATACTGGCACATGTTGCCCATAAATGGGATCTTGGACCGTTATATGTAAGTGGGATTTGTCTCCTCTGTATTGCTGTTTATGTGTGTTGGATGTATCCTCTTTTCACTTGTTGGGAAGTAGGGCTATATGGATGAGTTCACTTAACCAATTTCTTTGTATCTCCAAAACATTGAGGAATACTGGAACTTGTAGGTTCTTCCTTGATGACATAGAAAAACAGATCGTTATTGATGTCACTTTCTTTTAGGGAGTCGGTATCTTTGGTTGTCTTATTATAATAGATTAGATAATTTTCAGTGTATTATAGTGTGTGCCTACATGTAAAAAAAATTGTGGTGTTACCTTCAAGATTTTTTAGAAGGATTCAAGACATAATTTCTGATGTTATATCATACGTACCGTTGTGTTTTGTATCTTATGTACTTTGTATAAAACATATAACAATGCAAAATCAGAGATGAGGAGAAAGATTATTTAAAGACATGGACAATCTATCACACTTTTGCACGAAATATTTATTTAGATTATCCAGAGCAATTCCATTATGAACTATGTTCATATTTTCTTTGCCCCCCATTTGCTCAGATACTTGGAACTGGTTTTTGTACAATTTTCCTGAACCTTGGACGGCGGCAACCTGGTGATGTCAGGTATCCTCTTGCTTTTAAACTCCAATTCCTAAGGTAGCCAAAGTTCATGATATATGTATAAGATAATAACAAATAAACTGTTACATGACTCTGATATGTGTTGCTGATACCCCTGATACTTCCAAACAAACCATTGAATGAAAATTTTGTTTGAATTATGTTTTCTTCTGACTTTTTCTCAAAGGTAGCTGTGGAGAATTTCTTAAGCATATGAACCAATGACGAAATACTAACGAAGTTCATGCGCAGGAACCTCTTGTAGATTATCATAGGACATAGGGGTTGTTTTGGGGTCTTTGTTTAGTTTCTAAACCCTATATAACGTGAGTTTTTTTAACATGAACTGCTCGTTTCTTTCCACGACTGACTTATCTTTTCCATTCCAAAATTTACAGTGCATATTCCATCTTCAATGAAGATTTTAGAGAGCTTCCTGGGACCCTGAATGCAGATGCCATTGATAGAGATATAAGGACAGGTCAGTTTTGAGCCACTATCCCACCATGTGGGATTATCAAAATGATTGAAACAAAATAGTAAAGACTTCTTTCAAGCATTGCTTGTCTCCTTAATAGAAAATTAGTACTTTCTATGCTCATCTTCATAAATCGAGGCATTGGTAAGAACAATAATCTATCTCACAGCAATACTGATAGAATCTAAATACAGCTCAAATGTAAATTATACTCAATAGTTGCCAATGAGTTCTCCAGTTGTGATGCACACGTGTGGCCCTATTGATTGCATATTTGTTCCTTCAGAGGGTGCTCAAACATGGACGATGCACCCTTGAAAACTACATGCTACTTTCAAAAAGACAAGTTTCAAAAACAAGATTCTCTTGAAATGTAAATGGTTTGTATAGTTTCCAGGAATAATCTAGTCTACTAGAGTTTGGGATGTATAAGATATGCTCAAATGATGTGATGCCATTAGTTACTCAACTTGACATACTACCTAAATGCTCACATGAATAAGATACCCTAACAAATGGTTCCAAAAAAAAATGCAAAACTAAGATACCCTGGGGACTCACTGCTGATATGGTGAAAAAAGGATGGGAAAAATAGAAGATGCAAAGGCGGATATTTTTGCTTAAGATGCCAATACTAAAACTAGATTTCACTTTGTCAAAGGCATGTGGATTCGGCGATCACATTATATATCCATTGGTGCACGATCTTTGACTTTTGTTTCTCCTGGATTCTGGAATAAAGAGCCGCTGTTTTTGATTTTATTGACAAATTTTTGTACTTATTCGTAAAGCTTTGGGTTTCTAGCATAGAGCAGTTACCGTCCAGTCAAAATTTTCTTCATTAGCGTGAAAAACATGTTGGATTCTGCTTTTGTAGGGGCCTTAAATTAAAGTTTGAAAATGGTCCATGGACTCCTTGCTTTGGAGGTCCTTGTCTCTCAATTTTCTTTTGATTGTTATGGATCTAATTTTCGGATGATTAAAAAAAAAAAAAAAGTTGTTTAATTTTTATTTTTATCCCTTTTACTTTACGAAAACTAAAAATTTAGTCCTACTTTGCTTTTTCATAATCTGTTGCTAATTTGTTACCTATAAATTGTTGAACTGCTGAGCAAATGATTTTTCTTTGTTTTTATAAAAGCCCAATGATCAAAACATGAGAAATTAAAATAGAGAGACTAATTTCTTAATTATCATAAAATAAATGGATGAAATTTATAATTAGACCTAAAAGTTTATAAAATATAAGTAATTAATTTAGGTCAAAAGATCATATCAAGATACCGATTGAAGAAGGTTTTTATTTTATATATATATATATATATATATATATAAAGCCTACAGCAAGC
Organism: Gossypium arboreum; assembly: GCF_025698485.1. Lineage (NCBI taxonomy): Eukaryota > Viridiplantae > Streptophyta > Magnoliopsida > Malvales > Malvaceae > Gossypium > Gossypium arboreum. The sequence continues at coordinate 113,408,137 of NC_069081.1, read as the reverse complement.
AAAGTCTGAAAAAAGTCTAAACCATGAGGTTGGGAAGGTCTTTCCTAATTCAACCAACAAACACAGAAATTGACTATTGATAGGGGGGTGTGGGTTAGGTGGCTACCCTCGAGTTTTTTACACTAAATCTCACTTCCAAAGGCTTGAATTAGAAATAACCCAAATTGTATTATCATTGCCTTTTCTATTATGAAATGGTTTTCACCTTATACTTTGAAACACAACTTAATGCTTTAGTATCTATTCTTTTATTCTTTTTAAGAAAACCACTAGGTCAAACCAAACACATGGTAGGCAATTTGACAATTAAGCAAATCTTAAAATTTTTTTGGTGGAATTTTCAGTTTCAGCGTCCATCTCAAATTCCTCATTTCCTCTCTCTTTTTCAAATTGAAATGACATTGATTTTGCAATGCATAAAAGAATAAAAGTAAGGCAAGGAACTAAAATTATTTCACATTGTATTAGCGGTAATTGCACTCCCAAACCGATAATAGAGACAAAGTCAATGGCTCTTTTTTTTATTTCTTCTTCTTCTTCTTCCCACTGGATGCACTCATTTCTAGATCCCATCCTCCCTCACCCATTTCCTTCCTATTTCTATTTTTTTTACAAATCTTACTTTAAAACTATTCTTTACTATCACTCTATAATTTCATTCTTTTCATTTTTTATTGTGATTTTCCGAATTTATTTTGAATTGATTTTTTTTATACTCGTACACATCACGTGATTTTTAAATACCATACTGTATATTAATTTCTCTTATAAATCTTGCAAGTTATACTTTTACTAACCAAACTGTTTCCTGTAAATTTACACTCACGACGAGCCTCTTTAAAGCATTTGGGCTCTCTACAAATTTGAGGAACAAAACTCCTATTGAAGGACAATAACTTATATTGTTGTTGGGGTCCAACCATTTACTCGAAAAACAACACTTTAAAAGCTTCTTCTAAAAAAAGTTGAATCCCATTAATAGTTATTTGATGTATAATTATAATTATAGTTAAAAAAACCTAATAAATAGATAATCTCGGCAACTTAGTCAAATAAAAGAACAAATCAACCATCAATGTTTGAAATATATATTAAGGAAAAAAGTTCTAGGTTTATAATTGAATTTAAAAAGAAAAATAGAGTTGGTGAATATTATAAGTAAGAGGAGTATAAATAAGAAGGTTTCAATGTGTATGTGTTTGCCTCAAGCAGCTGTTTATATATATTTTAAAAAATCAATTTATAAAAGAATAAGGGAAACTTGTACCTCCCTCTAAATGTTTGCTCCATTTTGAAATATAAGGATGAATTATGATTATGAAGCCATCTAATAGCTTACCAATGACAGACGTGTTTGGTAAAGCAAGGCTTAGGTGGGTCTTACATGTTTTATTCAACAAAAAGGGAGAATTTGGAACTTTAGTATTTTATTTTTTTTAAATAATTTTATTATGAGTTTTAATAATATTTATTTTTTATATAATATTTAAAATTATTCATAATATCTTTCTGACCCATAAATAGGGAGATAATAATACTCTTCAACGTATTCAAACTCACGTCTTCTTATATTAACAACAATACTCATATTAATCAAATCCAATAATATAAAATTTAAATACGTAATATTAACACGTCTCATTAAATATAATGTTTGTTTTACACGGTATTTTGAATGTGAACTAAACAACAACCCTTGAAACTTTCAATAGTTTTAATCATTTAATAATCATATAATATAAGGGTTTAAATGGTCGCACAAAAACAAGTATTTGTTGAATTAATTAAACTAATGTAGAAATAGAATAATAATATTTCCTTTTACTACACTTCAAATCAAAGACAAACCAAATATAAACAGCCAATTAGCTTTGTAATTTTGAAAGTTATACATTTATTTTTTTAAAAATAAACAAATAATTTTGGACTTGAGTCAATTACTTGATATTAAAGTTTAAAATAGAAAATAATAATTTGTTTCAAAATCAACCCATTTGAAAACTTTGGTTTCTTATATATATATATATTTCAAAGTATTTGACAATTCTATTTAAGATTAAGATATAAGTCTGACTGTTTGATATTCAAATTTGAAGTTGACGGGGTATAATTTAGTACAGGAGAAGACTGTTTTTCCATTATCAAGTCTAATTTGATGTAAATAATAGATTTATTTTTTAAAAATTATATAGAAATATGTTTATTTTAATAAGTGTATTTGTGAAACAATAAATTGAATTTTCCATATGAAACAGAACACTAAAACTGGTGTTATGGCAGTGTCAATATCATTCAACTAAAATATTCAAATGCCAGAAAGGGACTACAACTTGCCAATTTATTTTTGGCCAACGCTTCACTTTTTTCCACACAAATTATTTAATCTACTAAGATTTTTTTTTTCTCTTTTAATTGTGAATCAGTTGAGAGATAGGAAAATGGAAGTTTGGTATAAATGAATTTTGGTATTCCCCATTAATTGTTAGAATTTTAGACACTTTCTTCATCGTATAACATACATTCTCATCACTAAAGATATCTTTATTCTGGATTCCATTAGACTATCACCTCTATTGTTTTATTTTATTAACAATTTAATCATTTTAACAAAACACATATCACTTGTCACACATAAAATTTATAGTTTAATCACATGCATTACTACTCTATCAACCTATAAACAGCCATCATATGGCATTAAAAGGGGGAAGAACTTACTTCGGTTCAAGACTTCAAGCCTTCCTCCTCCTAATCTAGTCCTTTCTTTTATAATAACTATCTCAACCAAGGTTGTTTGAATCTACTGAAGTATTTTCAAAATAACTCTTATGTATACCATAATATAAGTGGGGTGAATAAAATTAAAAAAAAAAAAGGCATTGATATATGTCTTGGAGCCTTCGTTAATTTCTCATAAGTTCATTTTATTCCCACATACCAACAGTATTGAACCAGACCAACCGGTCGGATCAGGAACCGACTGAGATATTTATTCGAAGAAGGACATTGAACTAATTGATTCAGGAATCGGTACAGATAAACTGAAAAAAAAAAAACTAATTTAAATTAGAAGGTTGAAGCATATTTTTAATATTTTTAATTTTTAATAAATTTTTAATTAAATTGAATAACTAATCAAATTAATAAATTAATAATCTGACTGATTTAACTACAGATCTAATTTTGAAAACCTTAATCTCTACCTTGCAACAATTATCCTCCATTGAATGAACTGCAACAAGCTTTCACACCACGTTTTAGAATTAAGAATAGTAATATTATTTAAATTATTTATTTACAAATTTACTTTCCAGATTGATTAAGTACTATTAATTATTAAGTATAAGAATACTTGAATAAATATGTACGTAAGTACAACCTAAATATGAAAACTTTGATTTAAATAAACCGTTATTGGTAAAGTTCAGTCGAAAAAAATAAAATAGGATGTTGATAAAAACTGGAAAAAAGAAGAAGAAATCCGACAAAGATGACCTCAGAACGAAGGTAGAGTCACTACTGTGGACCCCACGTATCAGGACTCTGTCTTTGGTCGTTGACCCAGTGATTTATCATAGACCCCACTGCAAACCCCTCTAATTGGCTAATTGTCACCATCCCCCTTTCTACAATTTATTTTTTAGTTGTTCATTATTGGGTATTCTTTTATATAAATATATATATAATTTATTCATATTTTACGTGGCAATAATAATAATAATTTATGTTATAGTATTTCTAAAATTAATATATTATATATATTTCCAATGATTCGATATTTAAAGTGGTCAGTTCGACTCATATAATCTAATATGAAAAATTAGGAAAGAAATTTGAACCATATATTTTTTTCCTTTTGTTTTGACTTTACTTTTCAAAAACATTTATTTCTTGCAATAAACATGAAAAAAAAATTAAGTTAGAAAAAGATTTCTTCCTTTTTTTCTATGAAGAGACTAAATCTAATACTCTAATTCCCCATTTGATTAGATAGTATAGAATAATTAGATAAAATGTAATTATTATTTTAATTTTTAATTATAAAATTTATAATTTTTAGATGTGTTTAATTAACAGAGTGTAATTATATCTTAATTATCTATGTTATGTTTGGTGGTACAAATTATAATTACATAATTATATTATTTATATTTTTTAAATATATTAATTACTATAAAAATATTAATACAATAAAAAATTCTAAACGAGTAACAAAATTTGAAATCAAAGCATCATATATAATATGTTAATCCAAGAAAGCAATCGATAATACGATTTCTAATAAAAATAACAAAAGCAATAAAAGTCACATGCAATTTATCTAATTGCTCTAGCATTTCATATTTATTGGGTAATTCCTTTTTTTTCTTTTAACATTCAACATATACTCTTTATCATCATCTCAATTTAAATTTATATCATTAATATTATCAAGATCTCATTCTTTCATGTACTCTTCAAAGTATGGATCATATCAATTTCACTTATGAATGAAGTTAAAAAGTATGCAGTATGCTAATATAATCCAATTTTTTTTATGCTATACCGAGATGATGTTAATATTAGAAGTTTTTTTTTTTTAGAAAAAAATGTCATTTCAACTACATTTCAAAGCTTTTGATGTCTTAAAATATAAAAATATTTTTAATTTAAATTATTTGTACATGCTTGAAAAATCATAGGATAATTAAATTTAAATATAATTAATTCAATCCTTACCTTTTCCTAAAATTAGAAAGTGCAATTGGAATGTTCCAATTACATACTCTAATTACAATCAATTCAGTGAGACTCACAAAATATAATGATTAACCAAACATGTCACCCTTATATGATTACAAATAATTATACTTAAATATAAGTATCATATAGCTTTTCAAGCACTACCTAAGTCAAGCAAGTCAAGCATGCAAGTAAAGTGGAGACAAGGAAATACAAATAAATACCCAATTTGCGTAAATAATAAATTACTTTAGCAATTGGAATACTATTCTATGCTTCATTCATAAACTTTACACTTTAAAAGTTGCGAAATTGGGTGAAGCTTACAAAATATGTACCTTTGAATTTACAATTCATCACTTTACATATATTCTCTTTTCTATTTAATGATACATCTCTTTCTTTTTCTAACTCATGTTGACATATACATATATATATATATATATATATAAATTTTGTCTGACCCATTTAAAGAGAGAATATTTGGTATAAGAAATATTTATGGATTGGATCGAATTTGACTTATAATAAATTATGATGATATCAATATTATACAATAGTTAATTAAATTAGTTTAAATTTAAAATATGAGGTTAAATTTTATTTAAATTCTTTCATCTTTGTGAATGGTCCGACCTTAACCTATTTTATCTAAATAATATAATTCTATTTTTAGTACATCTTAAAATTAATAATTCAATATAATTTCATACATAAATGTGTAATTTACATTTTAGCTTCTTCTAACAAAATTAAATTCTAACACAAAATCCTTAGCTTTGCCCATCATAAGATTTTTAAATTTTATCTTAGCCCTCAACCGTAATTCTTTGCTTTTCCTTTGGGTCTTATATTATTTTTAATTATTTTATAAAATATATTTGAAAAGCATTAATTTATTTTAATTATATATATTTAATTATATACAGTATTTTTATTAAAATTTTAAAACATTAACAACTTAAATATCTTTTAAGATCTACATTATACTATTATAATTTATTTTTCATAAGATATAAACTATAAACTATATAAAATAAATAACACAGAAAACGAGTCTAACAATACTAATTAGGATATTAAATATTGAGGTGTAAACTTAAATTCATATTTACTAAACCCATTTTAGCCTAATATTTTTACCAAATTAATATTAAAATTACGTATAGTAACTTGGAAAGAAAAAAAATGAAACCTGAGTACAAAAGGGCATCTAAATCTAACCATATAAATAAAAAAGAGAATGTGGGCTTTCACACGTATCATGTGACATTACATCCGCTTTGTCGTTTTGCCTTGATTAAAATTCTCAAAACCAACAAACTCTTTGACTTGCAGTTTTGATGAGCAAACAATCTAAGAGAAGGGGAATCAGATTTTCCCGCCTTCACATGCAATATATATATTACTTTATTTTTCCCTTCTATCAATAATTATAAAAATGTTTTTCAAACCCAAAAATATATAAATATTATTATTTGTTTATTTTATTTTCCCTCCTAATTAATTAAAGTGGTGGATTTATTTTATTTATTTTTGACAAAGTGTGAAAGCTCACACTCCGACTTCCAAAAACAAAAAGTTAAATATGATTTAGTCATAATTAAAAAATCAAAATCAAAACAAAAACAATAAAATAAAATTCTATTTAATAATAAATAATGTTTACTTTTTTTTTTGGGGGGGTTTTAAAAAGTTGGGATTACGACAAACGAAGAGTGAAGAGGAAATCGTGCCGTTTGACTAATCAGACAGAGTCATGCAAAAGATACGAACAAAATTTTGTTCTATCTCTCTATCTTCTCTTGTGGGATCAAAAGAATCAGGGCCGTCCATTGAATCTTTGATCAAGAGTTTGATCTTATGATTCTATGTGGTTGACGTGGCGCAACACCATTGCATGAAAACTGTAATGTACCGGACCGTTCCCTCTTTTTTCTTGGATTTGGGCCTAATTTAAGGGTTATGCCGTTTTCCTTTTTTTTACTAAATTATTTATGGCCCGTAAGTTTTATTTGTTTCAAGACGAAATTGCCCTTTCTTTAACTATTCTGTTAATTTGAAAGATGTATTATTGCATATTCCAATTTGAAGTTTTAAATGGTTACTAGAGTAATTATACGATAATTTTTATTATTATGTAATATTATAATGATTAGACATAAAATAAAAATAATTAATATAAATTTAAACTTGAAATTAAAAGATAAATAATAACTCTCGTAAAAATAAGACTTTTTCAAAATAAACGAAAAATTTTCATTCTCTTTGCGAAAATAAATCATAGCAGTGGCTAAAACAATTTATTAAATATAAAATAATAATTAAATGCTGATTAAGTTTTAGTCTAATTGGCATTGGCATAGTTGTCAATGCAATAAGGCTTGAATTTGAGTGTTGTATTTATTAAATTTGTATGTATTTAATAGTTATCAATAAAATGAATATTTTGATTGTTGTCAAATTTACTTAAATTTATAATGGATGTTAGCATATACAAAAGTCTTAATCTTCAAAAACTTAAAAATTGTACAAAATTTATATCTAATTTATTTCATTCTTAGATTATTCGCACATTCATTTAAAACACAACAAAATACAATAAAAATGATACCTGAGTGTATTCAATAGTTATAAATAAAAAGAAGAATTTATTTGTTGTAAAATTTATTTAAATTTTAGTGAACATTAACATATACAAAAGTCTTATTCATCAAAGCTTAAAAGATGTTCAAAATTTAAAATTAACTCATATCTTTCTTGAACGTTTCGTTCTTTCATTTAAAACACGACAAAATACAATAAAAATAATATCTATGTGTATTTAATAGTTATAAATAAAAAGAAGAATTTGTTTGTTGTTAAATTTATTTAATTTTTAGTGAAAGTTAACATATACATAAAAACTTAGGAAGATGTCAAAATTTAAAATTAACTCGTATCTTTCTTGAAACATTCTGCTTTCACTTAAAACACGGTAAAATATAATAAAAATAATATATGTGCATCTAATAGTTATAAATAAAAAGAATAACCTGTTTGTTGCCAATTTAATTTAAATTTTCAGTGAACATTAACATATACAAAAGCCTTGTTCAACAAAGCTTAGAAATATGTTCAAAATTTAAAAGTAACTTATATCTTTCTTAAAACATTATGTGTTTTTCATTTAAAACACGATAAAATATAATAAAATGATATCTATGTGTATTTAATAGCTACTAATAAAAAAGAAGAAGGTTAACATATACAAAAGTTTTATTCATCGAAAGATGTTAAAAAGAAAAAGCACTAATATCTTTCTTGAAACGTTCTATTATTTCATTTAAAACACGACAAAATACAATAAAAATGATATTTACGTATTTAATAATTATAAATAAAAGAAAATTATTTGTTGTCAAATTCATTTAAATTTTCAATGAATGTTAACATATGCAAAAAACTTATGAAGATGTTAAAATATAAATTAACTCATATATTTCTTGAAACATTATGTTTTCATTTGAAACACGACAAAATACAATAAAATGATATCTTTGTGTATTTAATAGTTATAAATAAAAGAATAATCTGATTGTTGCCAATTTTATTTAAATTTCCGGTGAACGTTAACATATACAAAACCCTTGCTCTTCAAAACTTAGAAAGATGTTCAAAATTTAAAATTAACTCATCTTTCTTGAAACGTTTCGTGCTTTCATTTAAGACATGAAAAAATACAATAAAAATGACATCTGTATGTATTTAATACTTATAAAAAAAGAGGAAATTGTTTGTTGCCAATTTTATTTAAAATTCTAGTGAATGTTAACATATACAAAAGCATTGCTCATCAAAACATAGAAAGATATTCAAAATTTCAAATTAACTCATATATTTTTTGAAACGTTCCATTCTTTCATTTAAAACATGATAAAATATAATAAAATGATATATGTGTATTTAATAGTTATAAATAAAAGAATAATTTGTTTTGTTTGTTGTCAAGTTTATTTAAATTTTAGTGAACATTAACATATACATCAAAACTTAAAAGGACGTTCAAAATTCAAAATCAACCCATTTATTATTTTTAAACGCTCGTGCTTTAGTTTAAATTTAGTTTAAAATACGACAAAATATAATAAAATGATATCTTTACTCATTAAATAGTCATAAATAAAATAAAGAATTTATTTAAATTTCTAGTGAACGTTTAACAAATACATCAAACTTAAAAGATATTTAAAATTTAAAATTAACTCATTTCGCTTTTGAAACGTTCCGTGCTTTAGTTTAAAATACTACAAAATATAATAAAAACGATATCATGCGCATTAAATAGTCATAAATAAAATGAAGAGTTTATTTAAACTTTTAGTGAACGTTTAACATATACATCAAACTTAAAAGATGTTCAAAATTTAAAATTAAGCTTTAGTTTAAAATACGACAAAATATAATAAAAACGATATCTGTGCGCATTAAATAGTCATAAATAAAATGAAGAGTTTATTTAAACTTTCAGTGAACGTTTAACATATACATTAAACTTAAAAAGATGTTCAAAATTTAAAATTAACTCATTTTGTTTTTGAAACGTTCTGTGCTTTTAGTTTAAAATACGACAAAATATAATAAAAATGATATCTGTGCGCATTAAATACTCAGAAATAAAATGAAGAGTTTATTTAAACTTTCAGTGAACGTTTAACATATACATTAAACTTAAAAGATGTTCAAAATTTAAAATTAACTCATTTTGTTTTTGAAACGTTATGTGCTTTAGTTTAAAATACGACAAAATATAATAAAACAATATTTGTGCTCATTAAATAGTCATAAATAAAATGAAGAGTTTATTTAAACTTTCAATGAATGTTTAACATATACATCAAACTTAAAAAGATGTTTAAAATTTAAAATTAACTCATTTCGCTTTTGAAATGTTCCATACTTTAGTTTAAAATACAACAAAATATAATAAAACGATATCTATGTGCATTAAATAGTCATAAATAAAATAAAAATTTATTTAAATTTTCAGTAAACGCTCATATATATATATATATATCAAACTTAAAAGTATGCTCAAAATTTAAAACTAATTTATTCCTTTCTTGAAACGTTTCGTGCATTCATTTAAAACACGACAATAATTTACAGATAGGCAGATGTGAGATAGAAATACTTTACAGATAGGCAATTTCTTAAAAATCATAAAAAAAAAATCAAATCAAAATTGTTGAAAAAAACAAAAGAAAATGCAAAAAGATGTTGTAAGAGGTCAAGGGTAAAAAGAATTGAAGTATTAAGAATCTCAAAAAGGGAGGGAAAAAATAAGTGAAAAATACCAAAGGGCAATATAGTCAATAAAGGGAAAAGGAAAAGGGGGGTTATACTGGTAGGTTGGGCCTAAGGGGGTTGAAGGGAGCCCCAAAATGGAGTATTTTGACCAAACAACGAAACGGACAAAAGCATCCCTAGAAGTGACGACCCTTCACTCCTCGGTTTCCTTCCCGCATTTTGACCCTACCACTTTCCTTAAAGCCATGAGCCGTCCCCTCTACCCTTACCCTTTAAGGACGCCCTTGCCCTTCCCCTTGTCCTTGCCTCATTTCTTTATGGTTTTTTTTAACCCCATTAACCGGCAAAACCGCCAAAGCCCCCCCAAAAAAAAAAAAAGAAGAATAATGGTGGACCCACATGCACACCTGGCAATCCATGTGGACCCGGTATTATCCCATCTGGCATGCATGGGTGTCCCTTCATGCATTTGTCAATTGCCACATGTAACCGTCAGCCAAGAGGCCAACAAACAACTACTCGGAATTTAAAATTAATAAAAAAGAAGAAATTTCAAACTTCAAAAAGAAAAAATAAATACCAAAGTCCACTCAGGCTCAGCTCAGCTCAGCTAGTTTAAATTAAAAAAAAAAAAAAACACACCAAGGGAAAGAAGAAGAAACAAAAAGCAAAAGAAATTTCAAAAACATATTTTTGTGTTTTGGTTTTCTCTTTCGCTGTGAAGCAAGAGAAGAGAAGAAGCAGCAAAAAAGCAGCTCTCTCTCTCTCTCTCTCTCTTTCTCTCTATTTTATTTTTTTTCATTTTTAGAAACTGTTCGTTTTTTATTTTTCTGCTTGTTTAAGAATAAAAAAAATTGTTGAAAAGGAGGGGAAGGGAGTGGAATGAATCAAATGTGATGGGAAGTGGAGTCTCTACGCTCTGCCCTTGCTTTAATCCGGTGACAGACCGGTCAAACCGGCCACCGGAGAATCACGCCGACCTGATCTTTGCTGCATCAGAGCCGTTGGATGAAACCCTCGGCCACTCCTTCTGTTATGTTCGATCTTCCAATCGTTTCCTCTCTCCGACTCCTTCCGATCGTTTCGTGTCTCCTTCGCACTCTCTGCGTTTCTCCCCGTCTCATGACCCGAAAACCCGGACCGGACCCGAAACCTTGTTTAAAGCCATATCCGGAGCCTCCGTGAGTGCTAATACATCCACTCCTAGAACTGTCCTCCAACTTGACAACATTTACGACGATGCCACTGAGAATACCCTCGGTTACGGCGTCAAGAGCAGTATCGTTAGCGGCAATGGCTTCGAGAGCACGTCGTCGTTTTGTTCCTTGCCTCTGCAGCCGGTGCCACGTGGCGGAGCTCATGACCCGGTTGAGCGGGGCGGGTACTTCATGTCGGGTCCGTTAGAGCGCGGGGCGGTGTCTGGTCCACTGGAGGCCAACGCTGGGCCGGAAGGGAGAGTACATTTCTCCGCACCGTTGGGTGGCATTTATGTCAAAAAGAAGAGAAAGAAGAGCATTTCAGGGATCTTGAGAAATTTCTCCGACAAGAAACGGCCTTGGGTGGTTCCGGTGTTGAATTTCGTAGGTAGAAGGGAGAATTCCGGGGGCACGGAAGCGGCGGCAGCGGCGGATGAGAAGACCGGCGGGGATGTGCAGTGGGCATTAGGGAAGGCCGGGGAGGATCGGGTCCACGTCGTTGTTTCGGAGGAGCAAGGGTGGTTGTTCGTTGGGATTTACGATGGTTTTAATGGGCCGGACGCACCCGAATTCTTGATGGGTAATCTCTATCGAGCTGTTTTCCATGAACTCCATGGTCTTTTTTGGGAACTTGATGAAGAAATTGAAAATAAAACTGAAAATGAGAATGAAAACGAAGCTGAAAATAAAACTAACCCATCCAACATTTTAATAGCTACAGGTAGTTTAAATAAAACTGATAGTGAAACTGAGAATCAGAATAATTCCGTTGAGGAGGTTACGAGTGTAGGGCAGGGTTTAATTGGGGAGAATGAATCGAGTGGAGTGGTGCAAGAGAGAGTGAGGAGGGTAACATTTGAACCGGAGGGGACTGAGATTAGGAGGAGGAGGCTATGGGAGTTTCTAGCTGAGGATGACCCGGAAGATGGGTTGGATCTCTCCGGGTCTGATAGGTTTGCCTTTTCAGTGGATGATGCAATTACTGTAAGTAAAGAGGGGTCTGCAGTGAGTAGGAGGTGGTTATTGTTGTCAAAATTGAGGCAGGGGCTGTCAAAGCATAGAGAGGGGACGGGGAGTTTGTTGTTTCCGTGGAGGTTTCGGTTGGAAGAGAAGGAGAAGGTTGAGGAGGTAGATAATAGAGTGGAGGGGAGGGTTCAAAAGACTGGGAGGAGAAGGAAAGAAGGTCCAGTTGATCATGAATTGGTTTTGAGGGCTTTGTCCAGGGCTCTGGAAGAGACTGAGTTAGCATATTTAGATATGACAGATAAGGTGCTTGATACAAATCCAGAGCTTGCATTAATGGGTTCGTGTTTGCTGGTGGTTTTGATGAGGGATGAGGATGTTTATGTGATGAATGTGGGGGATAGTAGGGCAATTGTTGCACAGTATGAATCAGAGGAAGTTGGTTCCAGCATGGAGGGAAGAAAGCATGAAGAAAATGGGTCAAACATGGAGGGTATAGTGGAGGAGACTTTGGCCCCGGGTGAAAAGGCAATCAAGCCAGTGATAGGGGCTCCTGCTGAGTCTATGAGATTGACTGCATTGCAGCTGTCAACTGACCATAGCACCAGCATTGAAGATGTATGTTCTGAATATAGAAAATTTAGTTCATTGTTTGTTTTCTGCCTTCTTCAATATGAAATGTTTGGTTTGACAATTTTCTTTGCTTATGCTGTTTTCATTAAAATGACTCAAGTTTAGCTTCATGGCTGATTTCTTTTTTCATTAGGAAAATAACAGTTATGAGCCCTAGGCTGCTAACTTTTATTTATTATTTTAGTTAAGAGCTTCATTGAGAGTTTAGTGACTTAGCCGGAATGTTTTGTGTAGAGATTGTTGTACCTTAGGTAATGCTATAGTTTTCCCCTGAACAAATTAGCCATGTTAGTTCCATTACCTCAGTTATGCCTTTAGTCATTTTATATTGTCATGGCTTACATTTTAAGTATTTCAAATTCTACTTTTATTCTCTTATGATTTTTGATATGCAAGGGGAAACATTTAGGAAGTCTAATTTTAAGCAGATGAAATTCTTGCTTTGGAGTGACCCGTGCAGTATCAATGTGTGTCAAATTTGTGTTTGGAGAGTTCTTTAGATGAATTCTCATGCAGATCACGCACTTTATAAAACAACTCTTATCCGGTTCTTATGATGATACCTTACCCATCATCCTTTGTTTCCTGAACATTGATCTAACAAAAGGATAGATCTTAGACAAGTCAATTTAAATCCTGTAGAAGTCTTTTACACTGCTTTTCAAAATTTTTCTATTGCATATTAATACTATTTAGTATATTTTAATATGTTGATGTTTGTTTTCGAACAGTTTAGAAAGGGTCTTAATCAGAAACCTGGTGCTTTTTCAAGTGTTATAAAGAATGATTGACATTTACTTAGCATTTTGGTTAGAAGAAAAAACTACAAGCTTCTATGCTTCATAATATATCTGATCACCGCTCTGACAAAGCATGTGGGTTGTCAAGGGAAAGGTATACGTAAAGAGATGGGTCTACATCTTCTAGGATGGTATGGAATATTGATAAGCGTTAAATCTTGGGATTAGTCAATGTTGTGAATGCCAGTCCTTTTTTACTTGGATCTATATTCTCAAAGTTTGGATTCATGTTAGATTCTAGTTTGGGTTGAAGAGGTCCTTCTTGTGTAACAAACACGTCTAATGATGAATGATAATATTGCTTAATCAGTCAGTAAAAGTGCATGAAATTGCAGCTTCCTTGGTTATTGTTGTTTCAGACATAAAAGAAAGACTTGCAGTTCAAACTGTATTCAGTTCTCCTAATTTGTATGCTACATTTGCTGAATTTGACTGTTTAAATTTGTGCAGGAAGTCATAAGAATCAAGAATGAGCATCCAGATGACAGCCAGTGCATTGTCAATGACAGAGTGAAAGGTCGACTTAAAGTAACCAGAGCATTTGGTGCAGGATTTCTGAAAAAGGTTGTTTCACATGCCTTCTCACTATTAAAGTGTTAAATCGTATCTATGGTATGTTGTGTTTAAGAAAAACATCTAGTGGCTTATGAATTAGTTACCGTGACGAAGCCATAAAGGAAACCCTGAAGGTTAAGAGGAGTACAATTTACTTGCCACTTCTCTGGGGAAAATAATTTATTTTCAGACAAAAAAAAAGGATTTCAGCTATCCAACATTTGAATGTAATTGTTTTCAAATGTCAGAAGCAAAAATTATGCATGCTTTTTTGTGTATGTGAGAGAGGGAAGGGGGTTTAAGGGAGAGGAGGAAACAGACTTGTCTCACATGTTGTACTATGTTAAATATTTAAGAAATATAACCAGCGTAGGCAATAACATGATCCCAACTTCTTGCAGCCCAAATTGAATGATGCATTATTGGAGATGTTTCGAAATGAGTACATTGGTACTGCACCATATATATCCTGCTCACCTTCTCTTCGTCACCATAGACTTTGCCCAAGGGATCAATTTTTAATCCTTTCATCTGATGGATTATATCAGTATCTGAGCAATCAGAAGGTGGTTTCTCTTGTTGAGAGCTTCATGGAGAAGTTTCCAGATGGAGACCCTGCACAACGCCTGATAGAGGAGGTTCTTATGCATGCTGCCAAGAAAGCTGGTAAACATTCTTTTCATAATTTGCTTCTTCTCTCTATTCCATTGTCTATAATGTGAAGAAGTAATTCTAAGATCAAATGGGAACTTATTGACAGTGGTGGATCACATGGGGATAAATTTTCACTTAGATGGGATCTGTTTAACTAGTCTATATCTGCTGTTGCCCTACATAATGTGGATTCCTCTGGCTTTTGTTTCAGTAGTAAAGCTTCTCTACCGTTCAGTTCCTTTGTTTAGGCAATTATTTGTATTGAGGTGTTTAGCACTGCATTTTGGTGTTTGGGTATTACAAGGTTAAATAATCTTCAATAGCATATTATTCCGTTTATCACCTCTATTCTACTTCTGGTTTTTAATACTATTTGTACTATCTATATTGTATTGAAGGTTGGAAATCTCAAATTCAAGCTTTTCAATTTGATTAAACTTTTTAGTTGCTAAAATATTTTCTTTGAACGTTTAGCTGTTAAGATGAAGCATGAGAGATTGTGTAACTGGATGATCCATGAACACCTTTTTTTTCTCTTTATAAATGTAGATTGACAAATAAGGTAGATTCCTGAACTGAATTTTGTCTTGGTTGGGATTTCTGCAGGCATGGATTTCCATGAATTACTGGACATCCCTCAAGGAGATCGAAGAAAGTATCACGATGATGTTACTGTCATGGTGATATCATTGGAGGGAAGAATCTGGAAGTCATCTGGAAAGTATGTATGAAACTCTTCACATGCTGGGCTCACAAGAAGCAATTTTTATAATACAAGTGACTCAGAACTAAGGAGTTTAAATTATTGAAGTGAAGTTCATTGCAAGCACTTGAAAAAATATGGGTGCTGGCCCATTTTTCATGGCTCTCAATCAGGGTATTTTTAGGGTACTTACACCATAAGCTTACAATTGGGTAGCAGGAACAAAGTCTAATGTTAGGTAGTGATCAGGGGTTGAGTAGAAGATGCCTGAAATCTGGTTTCAGGATAAGAGAAAGGGAAGATCTGGAGATGGGATTATTAAGAGGAAATGCTCTTCAGAGACAGAAAAGAAAGAGATAAGTCTTTTTTGTTTCACAGTTTCTTCATTTAAAGACTTTTTGCTTTCTTAGAGGATTTTGCATAGGCGGGAGGCTGGTTCAATTCAAGGTCCCTTCCTCCTTTCTTTCTTTCTTTCTTTCTTTTATTGTTTCTTTTTAGAGCCAAAAAGACTAAAAAAGTGAAAATAGTTTCTGTAATTTGGTGGGGGATACAAATATTAGATATAGTTACTGAACTTTGAGCATTTTCTCGTACAAAGATTAGCATCTGTACTTTTGAAGGTCTGTTTCCGCCATTGTGGTTTCAAGCCCTTTTTCTGCTCCATTCAAACAATTGTTGCAGCCTTTATGGTATTCCTTTCATTAAAAACAGAGAAGAAAAAAAATCTGGTACTTGCTCGTAATCAGCTATCTGTTAAAATTACAGATGAACATGCATCCAAGGAGTTAAAATCTGCTAATGCTTCAAACAATCGTTCCAGCCTTTATGGAACTCCTTTATTTGAACACAGATAAATGAAAATATCTGCTATTGCTGCTAATCAGCTATCCATAAAACTGGTACAGACTACAAGTCACATTTGCTGTTATTTTGAGATTCCAAATCTTTTCGCAGTTGATATTTATCGTAGTTCACAACAAAAACATTCATCATGTCTGCAACCTTGATTGCAGCCAAGGCACTAAATCCTCCCTTTTTGCCACAAAACAACCAGCTTTCTCTTCACTCTGCCTAAAAGGTGCTGCAAGTTTCTTCAAATGAGAAGCAAATGAATTGGACAGCCCTTGAGAGAATTTATGAGTTCCGGCACCTGTTTGGGCAGAAAATAGCAATGGCAATGCTTCTTCATGCTTAATAGTATTGGCCAAAGTCCCCATCCACTCTTCCAGAGCTGTCTGTGCTGCACCGACTGAGAGTGATCGGACATCCAGACTCCACTCATCGGCGGTTTTATTGTGTAAGCCTGGGTATAATCCGTATAAGGTTCCGAGATAAAGCAAATCATGTGCTCTCTCGTTGAGATTCTTACTTCGACATATATCGATCAAGCAATTACAGAATGGTCTTCTGGCATCATCTTTAGTGTCACTAATGATGCCCTTGAACTCTTCTTTAACAGTGTCAAGACAATATACCTCCTCTTCAATCAATTTCACGAATCCAACTAAACGAGGATTAGCTCGATGCAGGCATGCTAAAACTTTATCCACATCTGCCCTGCTCTCACACCGCGACACAACAGACAACAGGCATCCGCAAAGCCTATCATCCGGTTTGATTCCTTGTTCAACTGATACAGAAAATACCTTCACCAACTCGTTGATTCTTCCAGCCTTCCCCAAGCACTGAATCAAACAAGTGGTTCCCATTACATTAAGCTCAACACCCACCTCCGACATCTCTTCGAAAAACTCCATTGCCTTACCAACATTCCCTCCACTTCCATATATCTTCAGCATTGCTGTGTAGCTCCAACTATCTGGCCTACAATGCTGTGATTTCTTCATATCCATGAAAAGCTGCTCTGCTTCCTCAACTAAACCAATGTCTGCACACATGGTTAACAAAGTATTATACAAAATAAAGTCCATTGGCCAGTTTTTGGACTTCATCTCCTCCCATAATTCCAACGCATCTTTTGCCCACCTTGCCTTTCCATATATCTTGGCAAGGGAAGTTAAAGTCTTCTCATTTGGAGTTAAACCAGACTCAAGCAATTCCTGAAAAAGGCTTCTCGCCAAACCAGGCTTCCCTGCCTTGCCCATAGCCTCTAACAAAGTATTGTAAACAACCAAATTAGGCCGTACACCGAGGGACTTCATTTCTTGCAGAACATACCTAATACCATCATAGTCTCCAGCTTCACCATACATCTTTGCCAATACAGAGAAAGCAATAGGGTCTGGTTTCCAACCACTAGCTACCCCTCTCTCATATAAGCTAACAACTTCCTCAGCCTTACCCAATTTGGCATAAACATCTAAAACAGCAGAATAAGTGACTTCATCTGGCATCAAACCAGTTTTATACATTCTCTCAAACCATTCTACAGCTTTATCAAAGAGATTGCATCTTTTGGCACATGTAATAATGGTCGAATACGTAATGTTATCAAGTGGAATCTCATTGCTTACCATTTCATTAGCAAGTTCCTCAATGAGCTCAAACTGCCTACCAAACCTCAAAGACTTCATTGTGACATTGTAGAATATAGTTTCCATGGGAAACAAATTCTTGGTCTTTATCCAATTGAAGAAAAGGTGAGTCTTTTGCCATGGCTTCAAGCTGTTGAGTATCAAAAGCGCATTTTCTCGAGTGGGTTCCAATGGGATTTCCTCGAGAACACTTAGGAAAGCCTCTTCACTGTTGTCACAGTCACTCAGCTTGTTTGCAAAGAGCTTTAGCTCTCTGACTTTAGGGTTATATGCATAAGGAGAACGCGTTTGCCTTTGCAGTGAAAGAACAGATCTTTTAGGCTTGGTGGGATTAACCCATGTGGACTTTGGCTTTGACAAGAGACCAGCTTGGTCCTTCTTGGGAAGTGTGGTTGTTGAAAGAGGCTGCAGTTGCTCGGATAAAGATGGGGTTCTTTTAACAGGTGGGTTTTGGGGAGGTTTTGTGGAAGACTTGGATGAGTTACAGTAAATAGTGAATTTCCTTCTGGTGAAGAAAATGGGTCTTTTCGTATCAGATTGAGGGATGGCAAAATGGACATCCAGACCAGTAGAGAGACTAGCAGCCATTAGAGAAAGTGTTTTTTGAGTGAAGCAGCAATGAAAAGAAAAATCTGATATGCCTTTGTATATATGCCATAGATATTTTTGATTAACCTTATCTGAATTCTTAAAAGACATCAAAACCAGATAATGGATTCTAATATTCCCAAATAAGCTAATTTAATTATAGAGAGAAATTAATCAAGCTGAAAAAGGAATGTTATATTAATTTTCTTTTGGATTCAATTTCAAGCAGAGTCTTTAACAATTAACATGATACATTCATTTGTATCTTGACAAGACAATCAAAGGCAGCCTGGTAATAATCTCAGTCTCTAATGACAATTAATTATGCAATGACTAAAAAATAATACTTAATTGTAAAGCAATAAAAATTTGAGCAACAGAAAACACAATGCAGCAATGTTCTTAAACTTAATTCAGACATGAAAAGAAGAAATTTCAACATAAAATCTTTAGACAAATATAAAATATATAATCTTGTCTGCTCAAAACCTGTTAAATTTCTTTATATATTTGACTAAAACAAACCTTGCCTCCAATATCATTTTGTTGACTAAGAAAATAAACACTCAATCAATTGTAAAGCAAATCTTCTTACATTCAAACTTTTAATTATTTATTTAATGTTGAAGATTTGAAGTGGATTAAATTAATCCAACCTTAAACCATTTGTCTGTAAGTTGTATTGCTGCTTTCATGCTGAAACATGTCTGGTACATGAATCCTTATGTCATTTTTTCTTTTCATGAATCCTTATGGCATGAATGATGATTAAAGGAGACATTTTTGATAATTGTGATAGATTATGTTTTTTATTTTATTTATTTTGGAAAAGTTGGCTTCTTTGTCTTATTTGGCTAATTGGTGAATAGTGTTTGGTGGCTGCACATTTTTTATTTTCCAAATACACCAAATTATTAATTACAAAATTTAATAATATTTTATCCCACTGTTTATAATGCATTCTTACGTTCCGCAACTACTAATTCTTACAGGACACATGTTCTTAAAAGGTGAAAATACCTGTCAAGTCCCTCTTTGTATGGATTGAATCAAATTAGTCCTTTTACTATTGAATGTATCAATTTAATTCCTTTACTATTAAGAAAAATCAAATAATATCAAATTGTAATAAAGTTAATATCTACTATTAAAAGAAGATATAAAATTATATATTTTTTTCATTTGCGTTCAAATCTAAATAAAAGATTTCATTTATAAAATTATAAACAACTTCCAAAATATTATTATTAAAAGTCATTTTTAAAATAATAAATATTAGTTCTATTAAAATTGAACTTTATGAAATATATTAATCCATGTAATAAAAGTACCTACTAAGTACATTCATTTTTCTTAAAAATAATACTTAATGAATATAAAAATTAAAATTTCAATATTTATTATCACGACCCAGCCCAATATATTGGGAATGGTCGGGAATGGTCGCATTGTGAAAGCATAGGTTAGAAATTAGAATTATTGAATATTCATGAGTTTTCAAGGTTTTGTGGCCTTCAAATGTAATTTTAATTATTCCAACTCACATAATAATACATAAATTTGTTCAAACCCATGAGTTTTTTTTAAAGTTTTGTCGCTCTCGTATATGCTTTTAAGATTTCATCTCACATAATAGTACAAAAATGAATACGAATTGATTTAATAAAGTGCACTCATTCATGTGTTGTGACGCGAGTTCAAATTTCTAAATACATTGTTTTGAAGAATCTTTTACTTACAATTTACGAACCAATCATATGTAACTAACTGGGTTAAGTTGTGATATTTATATTCAAACTTTATGTGGAGCAAAACAGTTTGTTACAAAAATGGCATGTGTATTTCTCTGCCATGGATGCATCCAAACTAGATCCACATCACATTTTCAATGGCTTACACAGACTCCATAATAGGGTGGGTGTAGTCTTAAGGATGAAACTTTTCCATGACTCAGATTTCCCACAAATTCACCCCCACTATTGCGCGGAACACACACTGTCACTTCTCCATTATTGGGGCTGATGGAGTCTACAACAGACCAATTGTCTGCTTGACTGTAAAGTACATACATATATTCATTTTGAATTAAAAGTCGTGAGGTAAGAAATCTCATTCCATGCTTTATTTCCCAGTTTTGGAAATTTCCAAACAACACTCTCCATGTTCAATTTGTCCCCTATTTTCCTCTAACATAATTCAAGGGCAAAGCCACAAATTTTATAGTGAAGGGACAAATTGAACTAAATAATTTTGGGAGCCAAAACAAAAATTTAATCTTTAATTAATTAAATTTATCAATATGTAAAAACTTAAATAAGCAATTTTACCAAACTAAAAAGATCTACTCTAATGCTACCCCTACATAATTAAAATCCAAATCACATCATTTAAAAAAAAAAAAACTCCAATAAATAAATGAATGAATAAACACTTGTGAAGTACAAAAAGTAAAAAAAAAAAAATGTATGAACTGAGCTTTGTCTCTTTTCAGTTTTGAGTACCCTTTTCCTTGAATGTGAAAAGCCAAAAAGTCCCACTAAATAGTTCCCATATAAATTATAGTAGAGGATAACCATAAATTTGCTTCTAAGCCTTAAAGAAAGGCTTTAATGTATCTTTTCTTTTTTCCTTTTCCTTTGGTTTTTCAATTTAGAATGATGTAGTAGTTTCCATCACCCACTTGCTTTGCTAAACATTTAATTAGTTGTCCCCCACTAAATTGGGAATTTTAAGTTAATGCTTTTTACAAATTTATTAAAATCCTAATTTCATATCCAATATCTTTAATCTTAAGTTAATGTATAAATGTCGACTGAGTATGAATTCGATTAACATAGATAGTGTTGTCAGTATAAGAGAATCAATTTAGATGCGCTAAAATAAATTATTCTCATTTTTATGAATTAGAAAGGAATTTTGAGTAATTTTAAGTATTTTTATGTCAATATATATAAATATTAGAACTTAAAAATGAAATTGTTAAAAGAAAAAGTTAATGCATAAATAATTTATAAAATACTGAAAAAGGTTTGCCGTGAGAAAGTTCAATTTCAATCAAACTATTCAATTGGACTCTGGATTAAACCAAGTAAGCTAAGGCATTAACAATGTGTAAAAGGTTTTGATTAAAAATATGTTTAAAAGTTAGTTTAGGTTTTTCTTTTTAGAATAAAATAGAGAAAAAAATTAAAAAAAAGGAAAGATGAAGGATAGGTTATAGAAAAAAGAGAAAATCTTTGTGTGATTGTGTTATTGTTTATTGAAAGTGTTATAAATTATATACATATATTTAAATGCATTCATGTTGGATTTATGGTAGTTGTTTTGGTATCATCATAATTTTAATTCATTTTATATTTTGTATGGTGTGGTTCAATTTAGAGAATTTTTATTTTTAGGTTTGCTTTATATCTCATTCATTAAAGATTTTGTATAATTCTTGCATAGTAATTCAATTTAGAAAAAAACATTGTACTGTGACATATTCATGTTGTCTTTCTGTGCTCAAAGTATTATTAAATATTTTTTAAACATTAATAATTAGGTATACATGTTCATGTATTGGTATTCCGTTCATGTTATTTTTGTCTCAATTTGTATTTTAATTAATTTTTCATCTTGCTTTCTCATATAATTTATTATATTTATTCCATTTTAATTTAATTTAAATAAATTTATTTTTAAAAATATTATATTTTTCATACATAATATAATTATCATATTTAAAACTTTAATTTAATTTCTTGAAATATAATTATCATAATTAGAGTAAAATTATGCTTTAATCCCTTAAAAAATTCTAGTTAATCCCTTAAAAATAATAAAATTATAAATTAATACGTAATAAATTTATCTTTTAATCTATGAACAAAATTATAATTAAATTTCAACCCATGTTAAAAATTCCTAATTTAGCCCTAATAGTAACCAAAGTTTTTTTGTCATTGTATTACGGATTTAGTCGATAATATAAGTGTTATTTCCAAATAATATTAAATAAGTTTATATTGTATTTATATCATATAATCTTGTTGTGTAAAAAAAAGAAAGAAAGTGATATGTCCGACTCAAGATGACATGAAAGTAGCATTCTTTTCTTTGACTACCTTCAGCAGCATCAGAGTTGCGCCACTTATTTGCTTAAGGCCGCGTTCATAATTTGAACACTATTAATAATGTCACCATACAGAAGTTTTCCAGCGACCTCGGCTCGTATGATGGTAAATCACGTTGAAAAATACACTGAACTGCATTTCAAATATCAAATATGGCACAGATTTGGTGAATCATTATTTCTTGTTTGTACCTCATCGCAAAAAATCATTGAAAGTAGACTTTTGGTTATATCTACATTCTTCATCAAATTGTTAGCCTACCCTTTGATGTCTAGTCAAAGTTCCAAATTCTATAACCAAATATAAAAAGAAAAAGAAATGCGTAATTCGTGTATTTTTTAAAAAACGAAATAAAGTATAAATTAGATTTTTTTTTTGGGAATCCCTATTTTATTTGGTAGACGGCATAATTTTTATATAATTTATTTTTTTAATATTTAATTATATTTGTAGAAAACTTGTCATCGTATTTTCCATTTTATTTTAAAGAAAAAAAAAGAAAAAAAACTTCTACAAACAATAAATCAATAATGATGGTAACGGTAATGAAAGAAAATTGGCGGGTAGTAACCAGTTAGGTGTGAAAGAGTTGAAGTAGGTGGGGCAAAAGGGTAATGGAATTTTGTGGTAAGGTTGGGACAAGCAATCTCCGCACTTTCGGTGTGTTTTTCTGAACTTGAGGCTTGGCCAACCACTATATATTAGACACCCCACAAATCACCATTTTTACTCCTACCTTAGCTTCGCTCTCTAGTAAACTTTTGCTCAATTCAGACTAACACGTACTGATATCTTTTCTTCTAAGCCTCTTTTCCCAATCAAAAACTTGTCATAAGATTTTTGAATAGTTAGGCTCCAATTTTTGCAAGTTCTACTTCTTTTTTTGGTCCAATTGATTGCAGAGTTGAATCTGTTTCTTGGTATAGTTTATAAAGTCAAAGTTGTTTGTTCAATTCAATCGAATTTTATTTTGGGATAAAAAACTGAGGGGGTGGGTAAAGGGCGTTCTACCTTCACTGGAAAAAACAACTTTTTATATTTCAAAGACAATGATTCTGCCATTCGGCGGGTGCATTCTGTGGAAATTGTGCTCGGTTCTTGATAAAAAATCTAGTGTTGATAAAAGCTTTTATTTTTGGATTTTCCAGATTTTTAATACATACAGCCTCGGCACTTAGCGGCAGATTTCTCAGAACTTTTGGCTCTGGTTTTTTTTTTGTTCTATTTTCACCTTTTAAAACAAAATAAAATTATTATTTCATTTCCTTAAATTTCTAAACCGGGGACTGAGATAATGCGAGGGGCTTCACTGCCACCAGGTTTTCGGTTCCATCCCACTGACGAAGAACTGATAGGTTATTACTTGAAAAGAAAAACTGAAGGCCTTGAAATTGAGCTTGAAGTGATTCCTGTGATCGATTTGTACAAGTTTGATCCTTGGGACTTACCAGGTATTAAACCTTCATAATTCAAAAAACATAACAGCGAAATATTGTTGTCTTTGAGATTAATCTGAACATGGGTTTCTGGAAAAGCACTTTTTTTGTAGCTTGGTGTTGTTACTTTTGCAATTGATTCTTGTCGTTTTCACTTTCATGTTCACTGCTTTTTTATCGAGGACTTAAAAGTGAACCTGAATTGCTTTTGCAGAGAAGTCGTTCCTTCCGAAACGAGATTTGGAATGGTTCTTTTTTTGTCCCAGGGATCGAAAGTACCCGAATGGTTCGAGAACGAACCGAGCCACCAAAGCTGGCTACTGGAAAGCTACCGGGAAAGACAGGAAAGTGGTGTGTCAATCTGATGTGACTGGTTACCGTAAGACCCTAGTTTTCTACCGTGGACGTGCCCCTTTAGGGGATCGAACGGATTGGATTATGCATGAGTATCGCCTCTCTGATGAGCCTTCTCAAGGATCACCTAATCAGGTGAAAACATATAAGCATATATGAATGTGATTTTTCATTTTTCTGTCCTTGCACTTTGATTCATTAAAAACAGTTATATGACTGATTGTGTACTCTTCAGGGTGCTTTTGCCTTGTGCCGTGTTGTGAAAAGGAATGAGCCAAAAGCAAGTGATGCTCGAGGAGAACCAAAAGCCACGATGGTCGGAAGCAGTTCGACCAATATCATACTTCCTGTACCAAGGACCTGCAATTCTGGTAACATTTCTTGTGAAGCAAGTTACCCTAACAAAGAGAGCCATTATACTTCTAGTGAAGTCATGCAAGTGCCACGATTTGAGCCTGTTTCTGTCAATACCGATCCACGAGGTGTTTGGGTCTCACCTGATCTAATTCTTGATTCTTCAAAGGTATATAACTTGTTCTGAAGAAAGAAAAATGGAACTTGAAGATTCAGTTACTTGTTAGTGTTTCTTTAGGTTTCTCTAACAATTCCTCCATTGGCTCATGGCAGGACTATCCGCAAACATGTGAATCAACAGCCCAATACTTCCCACAGTATGAGTTTCCGAGCTCACTGACACCGTGGCAGCAATATGAACAGACTGACTTCTCCCCTAGTTCATCCTACTCAAATTTCGGGGAAATCGAACATGATGATCTCAGTCGCATTGGCTACATGTCACCTTACTCAGGACATGCAAGTTACATGGACTTCTATGGCAATGAAGGCAATGATCAGACTGGTTTATTCAACTACATGAACCCTTTCTGAGAAAAAGGAAGGAAGATCATGGTAGCTCTTCTTTTTCAGTGAAGGGCATGAAACTTTAATCCAAGCTCCAATTTGCAGGGGAGCTAGTGGAGATGGGAATTTGCTTATTGTGATGTAGCATGGTCCCTACTGGTATGACTAATGAATGAAATTATGACAATGCCAAGTTTGTCTCGAAGGGATCTCTAAGACGACGCCTTTTAACGTTTGTTCTCGGAGTAATAAACAATAAAAACAACCCCTTGACCGCTGTCAGATTCCATTAAGGTTGCTGTGTGTTTGTTGTATTTTTGTACTGGGAACTGCAATGCTAGCTGCTAAGTGTTTTATTTTTATCAGTTTCTGGTTCATGTTCAAATGATCTCTTGGGGTAATCATTTTTAACGATTGCATCTGGAGCTGGTTTGATGACAAATGAACTATCTATGTTGCCTACGAAAATAAAATAAGCTTTCTTTTTATGGAAATTATTGATTGTCTAGTAAAATTCTCTATCTTTTTTTATCTGAATATGTACACTAATGAATCTTAAACCAGAAAAAATCAGGCGAATGTTTGAACTGACGAGAGCTTACCTTTTTAATATATATATTTTCAACTTTAATGATGAAGCAGAGTTGTCAGCTTCACCCTATTGCTATCAAATTGCTTGAAGCTTTTGAGAAAATGCAATATTCGGTAGAGATTTTTTAAAGTTCAGAATGAAGTTTAGTCATACGTCGTACGCCATTTCTGTTAACTTCAGACAAAACACTCGCAACTTTTGGTCGGCATTATATCAATTCAATAGGGGTGTACTTGACCTACTACACTGAGTTGTTCAATTGTATTCACATTTTGGAAGCTTTATCAGCGAGTTGATAACTCAGTATCCTTCGAACTTTTCCCAAAATATACCAACTCAATAAGAATGTGGCTCACACCAGTTGATGCCACTGCTATCAACATTGTCTTTTTGTTCTTCAGGGTTGGCTTTGGCATATTCTGAAAAGGAAGTCAAGAAGAGTCACTATCAATTCAAATGCTCTTTTAGATCCCATTACTGCAATTTCCCTACGCATTGTTCATTCAATGGTTATCTTCCAAGTATCTATTTGAAGCAATAATTCATTCGAAACAAGTTATCTCTACCGGTTGCGAAGGGCCATTGTCCGACCTTCAAAATTTTTCCTGTTTTTGAAGTTTGCAGAACTCACCCTAATGATGATTTGGTCAGAACAAAACAAGAACAAATAACTTTTGCTTTTGTGAACCATTGATAGCTGAAATATTTACATTTGTTACATATGGAATGTACTAATAACTAGGAAAGAACCTTCTCAACCTGAAATGAAATTTGTGAGTGAATCCTTAAAGTAAAAACAAAACAAACATTATGGGGGCACTAAAGCCAATACCAAACTCAATGAGAACAACCAAAAAGGTACCACCCAACCCATCCATCTAGTTTTAAACAATTAAATTGCTTTTCCCCCCAATCATCCCTTTACTTTGCTAAGAGCATTGTTAAAGAAACAACAATAATATAATTTACTTTTTAACAATGCAATACTGAAAGGACTTAAATCTCTATACTAAACTCTTTTCATGCATCAGAAAGTAAATATTCTTCTAAAATTAGATTCTTTCGCCCCCCCATTAGGTAAGCGTGTGGGCTCTTCCCAAGTTCCCTCACCAAATAAGCACTCCATTTCGTGCTTCATGAGGACTCTCTCCTTTTTTTTTTTTTAACATTACGTTATGTTCTCCCACTACTAAGAGTTGAAAATGAAATAAAAAAAAAGAACTCTACCAGAGTTCAAGTGGTGGTGAACTTTTAACAAAGTAAGAATTAAGATATCCTTTTCCTCCTATGGAAGGTTTTCCACAATCTGAGATAGTTGTATAGCACATTAAGGAGTGGACATTTTCTTAGTATTTAAGAGTAAGTTCCTTAAATTAATTAAAAGTTACATGTCTGTAACTAATTCTCGAGCCAAAATAAATTTTCATTGCAAAACTAGGTACTCCTTGTCATCTTTTCTCTTGGCATATAATAATTTCTGTCTAGACTTGGCTTGCCTCAACTCTTCAATGCCTGAATTAGTACAAGGGCCACTAAACCCGCCCATAAGTGGTGGCAGGTACGGTCCAATGAGCAGCCCATAAACCCCAAATCGGGGAACCTCTCGAGCATAATCCAAAGGTTCTTCTTCAGTGCCCCTATTTTGGGAAGTATGATAGGACCAGTTTCTTCATTTCAAGTCTAGTAGAAGAGGAATGCACCTTAAGGACTCAACCTTTTTCATCAATTATCAGATAAGGTCCCTTAAAATCACTGCAGTTATCGTGCTAAATCCATCAATGGCAGCCTTATAGCAGCATTTCAGTTCCCCACTTAATGATAACATATGACAACTACATTTTTACTAGTTACTTTTGCTATGCTAGGACAAATCACATATAATATGAACTTGATTTGTTTTAAATATTTTATATATTCATATATACATACATATATATAAAAGATTATCACATACTCTCAATTTGAGTGAATTTTTTTATGTAGAAATATATTTATAAAAATTTATATAAAAATTAAATGAAAATTTTGTTAGAAAAGTAAAGTTGAAGTTTTAAAGATCATTTACCCATTAAATTGATGTTTGTTTGATTCATGACACCGATTCAATTAGGAACTTAGATATAACATCTTAATGCCATGAAAGCAACATACCTTTTTAATCTTTCATCTTACTAACATCCTTATAAAACTCAGTAAAAAGAAAGGTGGTTTATCTAATCTTTCATTACACTAATATTGATAAGTGTTAAAAGTAACATATTTTAACCTCATTCTTAGTGCATTTTCGGGTGGTGATATGACATTAATTGTGAATTATATACCCGTAATCCTTTATGTTCATGTTTTGATGCTTAATAGGGCGTTTGGGAGCAATATGATTGAAAAATGGTGAAAATTAAAATATTGGAGCATTCCGAAAGTTGTACACATGTAACAAATTTTCACACAAGCAGTTCACACGATCATGTGTCCAGGATGTGTCAATCTTAAGAATTGTGTACGTTAATAATTGGAAGTTTCTATTTTTAGAGATTTTAGCACTTTAAGGAGATATAAATAAGGAAATAAAAAGAGAAAGATGCAACCACCAAGAGAGAGCACGAAAATTACTTTTAGAACACCATTGAAGTTAATTTCTAAGTAAATTTCCACCAAAATTGGAGAGTCCAATATGATTTTCAAAGGAAGTTATCATGGATTTATTTCATTCTTGTGGTTCTATTATATTTTTTGTGTTTATTCTCGACATTATGAACTAATTCTCTTTAACACCTAGGGAAATAAACCCTAGGATGAATTATTCTATTGTTTAATTTCTATTTTATGTAATAAAATTTTAGTTTTTTGTTTTAAATTATGAATACTTTATTATTATATTAATTAATTTTAGATTGTTAATCCATATTTGATGTGAATAAGTTTAAGGTTGAATAAATCCTTCTTATGATTATATCTTTCATAATTGAATGAAGTTGTATGTAATCCTCAAAATAGGACGATAAATTAGAAATAAATTCTTCTAATGCTATAATAGGAATTTTAACTGAAATAAATTTCAATTAATCAAACTAGAGTTAATTGTTTTTATGTTCGAAAGAGATATTAGCATAAATTAGAGATTTCGAACTAAGAAAATACATAGTATAAATTAGATTAAATAATATAAATGTGATAATTACTAGTAATTGTAATTCTCGAGGAACAATATCGATGCTCATCATAACTATACTATTAATTGATAGGTACACTTACCTTAGTTAATTTATTAATTATTTAATAGACATCAAACATCCTCATAATATTAGATGAACTGTATTTCTTGAGTATTTGTTTCTTTCCCTGCTATTTAGCATTTGAGTGCTATCAATATGTCAACACTTTCAACCTGGTCGACCTTATTTTGATACAATTTCTTGTCTTTTTACTCTCCATTTAGTTTGAAATTTTTTTTAAGTAGATTTATCCATAGATTGGGCTAAAGCTCGCTTGAAAAGTGAGAGAATTTGAGATAAAATATAGGTTCAAAAAATGAGTTTGGACAAAAAAATAAGACTCATTTTCTTGGGTAAAGCTTTTTTTGGCCTGGGCCTAGCCCGAATGTCAAAAGAAAAAAATCTATTTTCTTACTATTTTCCCACTTTTTTTTCTGTTTCCCATTGTTTTGTTGTCATTTCACTATTATGTTGTTACTATTTTGTTGTTATTGTTTAGATATTGTATAACTCTAATTTCTTTTTGTTAATTTTACTAATATTTTAGAGGTATTTGCTTGTTAAGTTGTACCTATCTTAGTATTATTTAAGTATAAAGATTTTTAAAATTTATTTTTAATTTGTTAAGAAACATTTATTTTAATATTTTTAGTTTTTTGATTAATTATATATTTTAAAAAATTATATAAAAATTAATCTGAACAAACTAGAGTGAGCCCAAATCCTAATATTTTTATCTAAATTAAACTTAAATAAAATTCCAAACCCATTTTTCATATAGTAACCGAGCAAACCAATGAGCAGTTGTATTTGGAAGTACTACTTCCTTTATTTTGGTAATATTTGATCACTGCAATCCCACTAATAAATAATTATAAAGTATTTGTCACATCTAATATTCGTAACCTTATTTTATCACCTTTATTTGGTTTTTTTTTTTTTGTTATTGTTGCTATTTCAGCAAATAATCTTATCAAATCAGCTAATACCTTCTTAAGTGGCATAACAGAAACTCCAACTCTTTCTCAATTATAATAAAACTTTATTCAATCTTCTTATTATTTTAATTTAATTTTTTAATCATCATTGTTATTAGTAATTTCTATTAAAATTTATCAATTTCATTAATTTTATTTCCTATCAATTATATGTCATTTCATGTGAGAATGGTTTGATAAAACTTTAAAGTTGACAAATTTTAAGTGAATATATTTCTGATTTTAATGATTAGAGAGAGATTTTAAATTAAAAAATTATATTTAATTTTAACTTTTTAAGTATAGGGCTAAATCTCAAAGTTGATCAAAATACAAGTACCAACAGCATATTTTAACCATATTTGTTTTGTTCTTCAATTCTATATCTCCTTCTCAATAGTGAAAAAAAAATCTAAATGTAATGAGAATATCAAGAATGTTGTTTTGGTGGAGAAATATGAAGCTACATGCCTTATTGGAGCCAACCTAGTAAAAATTCACACCCATAAAGATCAATGGCTATAACTTGCATCATATCATCTAAAATTGTAAACAAAAATCAATCTAAAAAACACAGTAATGATCTTTTTTCTCTCTAAAAGACAAAATAAACCAGCCATATTCTCAAGAAACTGAACTTCTAAAAGGCCTGTCTCCCTCTTAATCTGATGCATGGGTTGGCAGCTGATTCTTAGCAACATCCACCGGTGGTTTTTCACATTTCACAATGATTTCATCCTCCTCAGGATTGTATTCCTTGTAGCAAGCTATCCTCCCCAATTCTTCAACTTCTTCAATCACATTATCAAGCCTTGCCACAATCTCCACTAGCAATGACGCAAAAGCAGCAAAAGGGAGTGCTTCCGAGAACTCCAGGCTAGTTATTGCGATTTTGCTCAACTGCGGTCTCAATACCTTCCTTTCATTCTCTTTAGCTTGTTCACTAGCCCTTTTTGTTTTCCATTCCATCAATGCGGACGAGTCTGTTTTTACACTTGATAATGAAACTCCATGTCCGTCCTTCTCTGGCTTATTATGACGAGCAGCATGTGCAGCTGCTAATGCTAGCATGTTGTTGGCCTGGTTATTGTTGGATCCTAAGAAGAGCCTTGGTTGGGATTTTATGGCAGTATTAAGGTCTTGTAAGGCTTCGTGAAGATGATCAGAGAGTATTCCAGGGGAGCAATGGCGACGGTTTCTGATGCTGTTTGCAAGTTCCATTAATGCTTTGGTTACTTCTCCAGCTAGTCGAATACAAGAGTCTTTGAAGAGAGCACGGACAGATCGTGGGGTCTAAAAAAAATGCAATGAAATTAACTACTATTGTTGGTATTATAAGAAACTATTGGTCTATTAATAACAAAGAGTAGAGACCATTGAGGAAAGCTAGATCCTGCTTTATGATAATGCTTCCTGTTTGGAAGTGAATTATTTATTTCATTAATGGGATCACATTGAACAGTCCGCAACAAAGCCTTGCCAAAATATGTAATTATTTTTGTTATTTCCTAACAAAGACAAGTTGTATTCCAAGATTACCTGAATTTCAGTTAGCAAGCACCCATGCAAAGCAACGACTGTATATCCAAATTGGCGAAGAACAGCTCCCACTTTCACATATTGTTGCCATGGAAATCTGTAACAGTGCCTTGAATGCCTCGGTTCCCAACTTGCATATAATGCCTGCAAAAACCAAAAAATATTTCTTTTCATTAGCCATTTGCAAGTTAGAAGGGTTAGCTTAGAAAAAGTACATATAAGTAAAAGATCTTACCAGAGTTTCATCAGTAGATTTGGAATCCAAAACTGCCTTGTAACCTTTGTAGATGGGATCCTCTGATGATTTTTCTTGGTTTTCTTTTAGCTCAGAATCATTGAAGTACTCATTAACACATGCTGCATCCATTTGCAGTAAAATTTCATTACCATTTTTATTAACACGAGAGCACTCAAGGCATTAATTGGAGTTAGGTCTATTCAATGATATATACCTTCTATAGATTTAGCTAG
Organism: Gossypium arboreum; assembly: GCF_025698485.1. Lineage (NCBI taxonomy): Eukaryota > Viridiplantae > Streptophyta > Magnoliopsida > Malvales > Malvaceae > Gossypium > Gossypium arboreum. Next base: position 113,375,982 of record NC_069081.1, on the reverse strand, counting down.
CCCTTCAAGCTTGCCAACAGTGGAATTATGGAGGTCTTCACCTGACCAAATTGGAAATACCAGAAGGCTCATGAAAAGACAAATGCCACAGCCGATGACAATGGTATAGGAACGATCATGTGCGATCTTTAACACGTTTTCGACTCGGTAGCTTGACACAGTGATCAAATTGAATGTCAAGAGGAATATCACAACACCATAGTCATAGTTTTTCTTTATATAGGGAAAGAATCTCATGTATGTGGCAGTAGTTCCTGTTGATTGAGAAATGAATTAGAAAGTTATCGGAAGATATAAAGAAAAAGGGAAATTTCCATACAAGTTTTTGAAGTATTTACCTATCAGAAAAACCGCTGCTCCGATGAACACAGCTCGAAAAACCTTTCCGGATTTTGTTGCAATGAACTCGATGAGAAATGCTAATGATCCGGCCAATACAGTCCCTAATCCCCTGTTCAAGCCTTTGCATAAAGTTGCACCTTTCAAACAGAAAAAAAAAAAAAAAAAAAAAAAAAAGAGGTTCAATACGTTTGTTTGTGTGCAGGCCATGAAAATTTCAACAAGAAAACCAAACCTGCGGTGAATTCCAGCACGACAACCACAGTCATGACTGCCCAAATGGCATTTGTTCCAATCCCTTTGAACAATGGCTCCATCAGATACAAGAGGGAGACTAGCGTCAAAGACAAACCAACCTTGAAAGCATGAATCATCCTTCTAGGATCTTCTCGACCGACTTTCCAAATGGTTCGCCACAACCAACTTGGAGATCTCTTCATTTTCCCGGAAAATTCAATAAGGCGTTTCTTCCAGTTGTTCTTAAACGTTTCAGGTACGCCATTTCCGTTCATTTCCGTTTCCATTCCCACATGCACTTTGGTAGCCATATTTTTGAGACAAACAAGGTATGTGACAAATGGTGGAGCAATTATTGGGCACGTATCTAGTTAAAGAAATTGTGAAGATACAGACCAGAAAGGAGCATAGAAGAGTAAAAATATGGTGTTATATTTTTTGTGGGGGGAGTTATTGGTTTATTTGCGAGCAACTCCAACTTTCTTGAGAGGAGGCAATGTTACTTTATATGAAGAGGGATGGAGCGAGGCGACTTATTTCCATAATCACATGCCGTCCATTATAAAGTGTACAAAGATATTGAAACCTTTGTCATTTTCACAGTGGCTAAAGTCAACAAAAGGAGAAACATCAAGTTTGCCTAATATATATATTTACTATTTTTTTATGTATTAGTTAAAATACATTAAATTATTTTTATTTTAATTATAAAATATGGTAACATAATATTAATGATTCAAATATTTTATTTATTATTTTTTTCAACAATGGGTTCCACATTAGTTTAATATAAAAGATGATGATGTGTCAAGCAATGAGGTTATACACTTGTTACAAAAGAAAATGATATATATATGATTTAGTTGATAAAATAGTTTTGTACTTAGGAAAATATTTGACATATTTGATTTTTATATTATTGAAAATATGTTTTAATTTTTTCATAATAATTAATAAAAACATTGTATTTTTAGGAGAAAAAACATTAACTAAAAAAATAGACTCATAGTCACAATAGTTGCAAATATAAGCCCTCCATATAAAATAGTCATAGCTTATATATGAAATCATTTTTTACTTTTTATTTAATCACGACACACTAATCTTATGATTCCCCGGGATGGAATCTTAATAATTGTATGTATGTAGGATAGGTTGTTGGCAAGCTCAGCAGAATTGAATCACCAGACTATATGGAGCCTATATTAGCTGCAGTATAGTATGTATAGCTAAGAATTTATCTGGTAATACTCTGTACCATTATCTCTAAACATCCCTTTAATCAAATTTGAGTTAGACCTAAACTAAGACCGCGATGGAGATTCTCAAATCTCAACTACCGTATTAACTACTTTAATGAACTCCCAAGAATTGGTAACACATTGGTCAAAGTTGAGTTGAACCAATTAAAACATAGAGCTGGCCAGGATCCCAAAGTCATTTTCCAACCTGCACCTGCACCCGCACCCGCACCCGCACCCGCACCCGCACCCGCACCCTTCTCTCTCTCGGTCTGTACTTGACACATAAAATTGTGGTTGGATTTGCACAGCTGGTTGACCAAAAAGATTTTGGACTTGAAAAGGGAAGTTTGTTTGCCTATGAAATATGAGGAGGGATGGTCACGGACTAACTCAGCAAATAGTAACTTGAAAGAAAAGGAATAACAAAATGGCTAAGGCTTTTATTATTTGATTGTTTGATAACCTAACATCAACATCCCATTGCCATAGCCATAGCCATAGTGTGACCATTTTCATAGGGCGACTGCGTCGGTTGCTCTCCAACAGCTGTTCCCACTGCCAACTTTCTTTCTCGTGTTTCTCAACCTTTCCATATGAAGCTCTGCTTTTGCCGTTTGGTTCCTTTGCTTTCCTCCCATTTGGTTGTCTATTATTGCTTGCTTTCTCAACTTTTTTTCACTTTTCTACACCAGATGTTTTAAAAGGTTTCGTATGCATAAAAATCTCTCCTTTTTTTATTTTCTTACTAAGCTATTAAAAGTGGATAAAAAATACATCTCATTTATTAAGACTTCAATGATTTTTAATTTTGATAACTAGACTTAAATACATTTCATTTATCAAGATCGTTTTTTAAAATAATTATCCCATAAAAACTCTTTAAAAGAAGTCCTAAAAGAGTGTTCATCTTAGAAGAATCCTTCTTAATTACCATAAAAAGAAAATAAACTTCTCTTCTGGTATTGTTATGGCTAGATATATCTACAATACCCTTTTTCTTTTCTGCTGATTTTTGCTGAAACCATCTTGAAATATCTTAAAAGTTACAAAAACACCTAGTTTTGAAGTGGTTGGTGTTTGATAAATGATGACATTCATGGTTCAACGGTTGTCTATTGCAGCCAAGGAACAGGAAAAGAAGATAAAAATGGGTTTTCATTATGCAAGGGCTAAGAACTCAGCACGAAATCCTTTAGGCCAAGAAAGCATTATATCCATTGAATGCTATGGGATTGGTATTGTCATGAATAGAACATATGAGAGTTGCTCAATTCAGGTTCTCAACCTGATGGCAACAAAACAAGCACGGGTTTCAACTTATTTTAAGGCTTAAAGCATAAGCCGAAGAGAACATCGGTAATTATTTACATACAAACTCATCATGCTGAAGTAGTATCAGCATGTTTAGGTATATGCAAAAGCCAGCAGTCTCACTGGCGCTAGGATAAGAAAACTGCATACCAAGTATGAAGCTTTGGTTGCATAGTATTTTCTTAAACCGAAAATGCGACTATGAACTAGCACCAAAAACACGAATCCTCTGTTCAATCGGCACCTGACAGCATGGACAAGTAGCTTTACCCTTCTTCCCATAACTGTCATTGCAATTAGCACATAGAACCTGGTGCGCACAAGGCAGGAATACAATAGAGACTTCATCTTTTGAACATATTATGCATTCTCTATCACCGTTAACTTCTTTCTCAGAAGAATCCTCTAGCTTATCTAATTCATTAAGCAACTTAGCAATTGTTTCTCCCTGGGGTTTTGTACCTTCTGACTTTCCTGTGAGTAAATTATCGGACTGATGATTCAACTCAGTAGATTGAGCAGATAGTTTCAGACGGGATAGCTCCTGCTCAAGACGTTGGTGATCATCCCTATGACGCTGAAAGTCAATCTCTATCTTCAAGCGCAATGCTTCAAGCTTCCTTTTATTGCTTGCCTCAGCTGCTTCCTTGGAGCATCGTTCCTCCTCAATTTGAGCCAAGGCAAGTTCTTTGGACTTTAACTCCTCTCTCCATTTTAACTATAAAAGAAGAAAATGACACAGTATAATTGCTAATCTCTTGAAATTGGGAGATCTAAGAATACTCAAAAGCATGGGAGAGAAAATGAACATAAAAGGATCATACAAATAAATAACTAAAACCTCCAAAAACAGGGACAAAATAAAATATCAATCAGATATATAAGTATCAACTAGAACAAATGCACAAACATAGATTACTAAAAGAAGGGAAACCAGGGAAACAATCAGCCCTCATCCACAAAAAGAAAAAGGGGGCATTGAACTACACGAGCAAGATTTGAGAGTTACCGTTCACAGACCAAATCTAAGCAAGTTTACAATCATACATACAAGAGTCCCTCTGTGTACTAAGCTTTCTTTGGCTGCTGCTCAGAGGAGGCACCTCCCTAGGCTGGCCATTTTACACCCAAAATAATGAGTCTTGTCCTTTCCAACAAATTCACATCACACATATATGTTAACGATACATAAGTCCAGAATGTGAATTCCAGCTTCCAATAGGATCACGTGCTTCTCTAACATAAGACTAAGATGAACTAGACAAGACAGCTTATGTATAAGGGGTCTCTAAGTCAATAAATTATTTATGGTACAAAAAGAAGCATTCCCAATAGACATTGACAATGCTGAATAGATCTCCCACTATTTCAAACTAAGATACCAATCAAACTAGGCCTAAAGAGATGGAGTAGATATCTTATGCATGTAGGCACGTGTCAATATGTAAAGATGATATACCTCTGTTTCTTTCTGATCCTGCTCTACTCGAGCTAAGCATCGTTGCAGATCTTTAATCTTATCCTTTTCATCAGCAATCTCATCCTGTAACTTAGCTTTCTGTTTCTCCCAAGCCAAAAGCTTCTTCAGGCACTTTTTCTCTCTTTTTGCAACCTCCAGACATGTTGTGACCGATTCTGATGCACTTAATTTAGACGCCTCCATCTCAGCTCTGATTTCTGCATTCTCAGTCTCAAGCCGTCTCACAGCTGCATTTGCCCGATCCACCTGTCCACTAGCCTTCCTCAGGGCATTCTCCATCTCTGACAACCTTTTCATGGTTGAGTCCTCTATTGTGTGTTTCCCTTTCTTCATCCGCTGCATCTCTTCTCTTTCCATCCTTAACATTTTAAGCTCTGTTAGATCACTACTAAGCTTTCTTGCAGCCTGCATTGCCTTTTGGTGAGCCCAGTCCTTCCTCTCTTTCACTTGCTTCTCAAGATCCTTAATCTGATGAAGCAGAGAAATTATCATCTCACTTTTCTGATCTTCCCCAGCACGCTCTAAATTCTCATCAATATTCAAATCACGAAATTTACTCAATACTGAATTAACCCCATCCTGGGTCATCAAATTCTGTGACTCCTCTGATTTCTCAGCAGAAACCTCACTCCCAGCAACAGCCAGAGGGGCATCCCCACTAGACAATGTGCCCACACATGCCTGATTTTGTGTCTGCATTTGTTTTGAATTGGCTCGAAAACTTGCAGCAAAGATAGCAACGTTCTTTTTCAACAAAGACTTCATTGAAGGTGAAAGGTTGAACCTCTTAGGACACTCAATATCCCTCTGCAAAGTCATTTCAGCACCACAGGAAAACAACCCATTCACTGCAAAGTCACCTCCATTCCCAAACCCCCAACCACCATGAAATCTACACAGTGCCGGTGAAACAACACCAACCCCGTTATTATCAACACTCTCTAGGTTATTTGAAACCGGACTACACCCATTAAGAGAAGGAAGTGATGGAATCTCCATCGTACTAGCCCTACCTACATGAAGATCACTCATAAGTAAACACCACATAGCATCACCTTTACTCAAATGCGGCCTAACTTGCTGCAACAAACAAATCATACCGGCCAGCGAATATTCCTCCAATTGCCTCAAATCTGGAAAACCAGACTCGGATTCCTCCGAATTACTCCCATTACTATTATCACAACTACTGTTCAAATAAGCCAATGAATTGTGCAAAATATTAGTCAAAACATCCATCCCACCATAGCAATGCCCATTTCTCAAAATAGCCTTTAATGCAACATCCTCATCGTAACCTAACGATATAAGCTTAGTTATCGCTTCATTGTACAAAAATTCCAGGTTTTTCAACAAAATTTCCTCTAATTCTTCCTCAGTGCAATACCCCCAACCATGATCATTAAAATTAGCATTGGCGTTGTTATTAGGGTTAAGATTAGGGCTTTGGGTCGAATCATTTACACCCAAATGGTAACTCAAGGGTTTAATACCCGATTCAAGTATGGATTTGGATATCGAAGATTTGTCAAGAAGACAGCAAGGATCGGTTTCGTGTTTCACCGATCGGGTCCTTCGGGCCGACCGTATATGCTTGTCTCTAGTGCAACCCATCTGTTTGTGTTTTTTCCCCTTTTTTTTTTCTCAATACAATCAAAATAAATCAAGATTCAAAAGAATTATATAAAAAAAAACTGCAAGAAAATTGACATGCAGATCAAAATAACAAAAAAGAGATACAAGAATCAAAAGGGTCCGTTAAGAGATACAAATAAGAAACACTTACGAGATTTAGGTGAATATGGGTTCTTTTGTTTCAGTGTTGAAGGGGAGACAGAGAGGTTAGAGAAGGGAGAACTGGGAAAATATTCAGCTTATTATTTATTAGTAGCAGTTATATATTGCAGTTTCAAAAAGGGGTGAGAACGTGGGAGGCAATATCAGTGATTTCTGGCGCTGTGTTGTTGTGCCATGTGATGTGAGGACCTGTCCAAAAATCGGGCAAATGTGTGTCCTTCCTGAAGAAAGGTTTGGGCCAAGTTTTTAGGCCATTTTGACCAAATGATGTGGTATTTGTAGCATTCTTTGTTGTTGAATTCTTGTTCTTTCTAAGAGGATCTTTTTTTATCTTGTTGGACCAATAGAATAAATCCAAAGTGTTGGGTTATCTTTCATGAATTTCAAGCCGAACCCATTTCAACATAGCATCGACAAAACGGACCATAAACGACGCCATTGTTATTTGGTATTTCTCTTTTCGGGTTTATATATTCTCTGAGAAAATTTATTCGAACTGCGAATACTGTTCTTTCAATAGCAACGCTCAGCTCACTCATTCTGCTCCATCTTTGCCATTGAACTCATTGACCCAGAAAGGTAAACTTCAAATCCTCATTACCCTTTTATCTTGCGTGATCTCTAGTGACGTTTATCATATCCTTGACTTCGTAATCAAAGTTGACCTTTTTGGCCTTTTTTTTGCCCCTGATGAAAACTGAATAGCTTAGGCAAATCGATTTAGACCATGAATATAGCTATATTATATTATTTTTTTATTTTGGGCTGATGCAGTTGGGTATTTTGATTTTTGTGTTGTCTTTGTTTTGGTTAATAGATATGAATAATCAGATAACAAATGTATACATATGGGACATGGATGAAACCCTTATATTGCTCAAGTCTTTGTTGAATGGTTCTTATGCTGAGGCTTTCGCCGGTTTAAAAGATGCTCAGAAAGGTGTTGAAATTGGAAAGATGTGGGAGAAACATATTCTTCAAATTTCTGATGATTTTTTCTTCTATGAGCAAGTATGTCTTGAGGTCCTTCTTCTCATTCACCTTTTTTCCCTTTTAATGTTTTTTTTTTTTTTGCAACTATATATACTGAATTTTACGGTTATATATATTGAATGTGCTGCAGATTGAAAACTGCAATAAGCCTTTCCTTGAGGCCTTGAGCAAATATGATGATGGGCAGGATCTGTCTGATTATGATTTTAATCAAGATGGTTTTAGTCCTCCACATGATGATCTCAACAAAAGGAAACTAGCGTACAGGCATCGAATCATAGCCAACAAGTATAAACAAGTATTCCATCTGATGCCTTTCAAGCCTAATATAAATTTTGCTTCCTGTTAGTTGTGTTGTTCCACCAGTTACTGTTTGTATTTGCTTGTCATAGTTATTGCCACACATGTTGATGAAGTCAAGGTTTAGCAACAGGTACCACCGTAGGTTGGAATTTTGAGGGGATTTGTCACAGAAAATCTAATATAGCTGAATCTGAATCATGTAGTTTATATCAGATTATACCTTATGGTTTAGCAATGAGGGAATATTAATGGTAAATAGATATATCTCCTAGAGGTACTCACTGCTGGGTCCTTATCTGGGATTTAATATTTATGTAAAAGGAAAACTTGTGCTTATATCGTAGGGATTTGGTACTCAAAAGCACTTCCTTGCACAACATAGGCAACTTAATCTTTATTTTTCAGTTTAAAGCTTCATCTTTTGTATTTCCTCATATATACCTTTGTTTACCAACGGTAACCTCTGATTGTATTTTCTTTTATATTTCTCTTCAAAGACTATGTATAGATAAGAAAGGCAATTGCAAATGCTTCTTAGATATAGAAACATAAGTGCGTTCTTTTTTAGAATGTTCTCTATCATTTCAGGGTTTACACAATATTTTGGACCAGGAGATGATGGATGTCTGGGATGCATTGTACAAAATGACCGATGAGTATACAGATGGGTGGCTTTCCTCTGGTATGTTCTGACTATGATATGGCTACTGATGCATTCAGTTTTTCTTTTTCCAGCTGCCATTAGTTTAGTGCTGAACTAGAGTTGTTGACAGTTCTAGTATTCTACTTAATATTGAATCTGTTTTGTTTTAATTAGATGTGGTCACTGCACGTTTTCATTGAGTGTTATGAATTCTTTTTTCTGGATTTAGTTCAATGTTGAAGATTAACTTCTTGAGTATTTTGGATAAAGGTTATAGCTGCTATGTATATTGGGGTATGTGAAGCAGATCAATTGATGTGTGCTGTAGGTTTTTACTTATAGACCATAATCAATGTGTTTTAGTGGTATTCTAAAATGGGGCTCAAAACTCACTAAAGTTGTTACCTCTTAATAGTCTTTCAAAGCTTAGAGATATTCTTCTCACTGACCCTGCATTAATTTGAAGCTTAAGGTTTAGCTTTGCCATAAAAAATTAAGAATTTTCTTGGAACTTGAGGTAAAGTTCTCATGTTTTCTCTTAAATTACTTGCTTTGCTTAGTATTTATTCTTTATTTTCTAAATATAGCACGGGCACTCCTGGAGCAGTGTTTAGCTGGGAATGAAGATCCTACCATTTGTAATACCATTGCTGGTGGGGTTGTCAGATCTAATGCTACAGGGTCCCGGCACATAAATGTTTTGGTGACTTCTGGGTCTTTGATTCCTAGCCTTGTTAAATGTCTACTCTTTCGACTTGACAATTTGATATCGCATGAAAATGGTGAGTAATATTGTATTCTCTTGAAGTAACCTATGTTTTTTTCATAGTACATGTAGAACTGTTACCACCAGCCTCTACTTTAATTGGCATAATTACTGTATTCTGCCTGCCTATGCTTACTTTCTCTTATAATATATCCTCATAGCAAGTGGTATCTTCATAATAAATGTCACACGGTAAACTTTTTTCTTCCAGTGGCTAGCTACTGAACGAGGGGTGCCCCACTTCTGTCCATGGCAAGTTCAATATTTGATTTCAGGTCCTTGACACAAAAACCAAAGGACTTTTCCAGCTATGTTAGCCATACTCATGTTAAGAGGATAATTATGAAGGCTCCTCATGTTTTGTGCAGTTTATGAATGTTGAACTAATCAAGGGTAGTGTAATTGATGGTTAAACGCACATCATTTTCAAAAAATCTTATCCTAAATTGATCTTCCAGTAAAGATATCTCTTGTTAGCCATGACTCAGGAATTTAATATTTTATCTTTTGTTAATGCGGAAATTTTCAGTTGTAGAAAGCTTTTAAATGGAAGAGATGAATTGCCTAGAATTCGATTTCACATAGAAGATACCTTCAGTGTATCAAGTTCCTTTAGAATACCCTTTTTTTCCCATTCTCTCTATAAGGACATTATTTTCAATTCCATGTAGTTTCAAGAGTTCAGGTGGTGGTCATATTTATCGTTGTCACTAGTTTGCATGCATACTGTTTTTCTTAAGTGAACTCATTATTCATCGTGAAGAGAAGAAAGAAAAAACAAATGACCTAGTACTTACAAAACATTTATTCTCCAGTTTACAGTTCATGGGATGTAGGGAAACTACAATGTTTCCAGTGGATCAAGGAACGTTTTGACAATCGAAATACCCGCTTTTGTGCAATTGGAGATGGATGGGAAGAGTGCGAGGCTGCACAAGCCATGAATTGGCCTTTTATCAAGGTAGACCTCCGGCCCAATAGTTCTCACAGGTTTCCAGGCCTCACACTTAGAACAGTAGGTTTCTATTTCTCTATTGTGTATAGGAACCCTGATTCAGAAAATGATGATGACTAAACCATAAATTTTTTTTTGTACATAAAACCAGAGTTCAAACATGTGGAACCTGCATGTCTGAACAAATAGTATTGTTTGTATAAGAGGAACCTCGGCTGCCTCTTAGGCTATGTATTGATTGTATAATGACTAATATCTGGCAATTTTCTTCTGGATGCTGCCATTATACCTTATGCTAAAATGACATACATTTTCATGGAATGGTATGGTTATAAGCATATACGTTTCCTTGTACAGATTTTGTGTTAGGCAATTCCTTTTGCTTTGATAATTTTGGAAATTTAATTTTATATTCATGGATAGTGGTCTTGCTATGTAATACATCAAATTTTTTTTTTCTTTTTCTCTTTTAGTACATTATATCCCATTTTTTGCCACAGGAAGTAGCTGAAATGCAGTTGGGGCAAGTCTTGTTAAATAATTGCCTCTCTTTTATGTTAGTCCAGACCCAGATTTGTCGGTGTCTGAAATTGGACTTATGATTCTTTTGGCAAATATTTGATGTCATCCATAAAATGCCACCCTCTCTTCCCTTTCATGCAAAAATCCCCAGAAATGTGGTTTAAAATTCGAATAGCTGAACTTTTGGAGTGGCGTTGGATATGCAGGCTAGCCATGGATTGAAATGTCAGTATCTGATGTTATGGGGCTATAAATTTGGACAAAAGTGTTTTACATTTCTGGTTCTTGTCCTGTAATGGCATTTTTAGCTCTTCTAAAACAAATATTTACGTTGGCTTTGATTGTTTTTATCATATAATTAATTATATTTCACTCAAATATTTAGAGATAAGGCTCCGAAAAAGAAAGATTCTAATATTCATCCAGTGTAATAGGAAGGATTTGTGGCCTGTTTTCATACATGGATGAGTTCCAAAATTTAGGATTATCCTTAATCTATAATAGATAAGATTAGATACCAAATCCTTTCTCGGATTTCAATTTGCTTAAACAGATTAATTGATTACTAAGTGAAAGGACTGATATTGTGGGCGTGTTGTTTTCCTACATCAATTGATCTAGACCTTTTTTGTCCTCTCCTTATTACCAAATTAAAATGGCTCAAACAATGGCTGCCTGATTTTCCAAGATAAGATCAAATCTCTTGTTTGACGTATAAGTGACGCCTTGATGAAGCTCATAGACTGTATCTTTTATTATTATTATTGATGCTAAGCTTGGTTAATTTGTAGGGCAACAAAGAAAGCAGGTCAAGCATTCAATCAGACCATTTAATGACACTCTTGTCTGAAACTGGAAGAAATTTACCCTTCTGATTACACTAGCTCGATAACGATTTTTCATTTATATTTATTCAGTTAAATAGTACGGTGTTTCATGCTCTTTAAAAATTTATATTTAAATTTATAGATGGAGAAAATGATGTTGGAAGAACTTTACTCTTCATTTAGGATCCAACTTAATTTGTCTTCGAATTTAGTTAGGTGATTATTGAATACAGGAAAATATACCCTTTTAAAAAAAACTTACATAGCTGATGACAGACATGGGTTTCTAGAAGTTGGATTGGAGAGCAAACAATTGAGTTTTTGGGCATGGGTTAGGAAAGCAAGGGTAGCTAGTTTCAGAGTTCAAAATTATTGGTTGAATTAGTAGTTAACAAAAGGAAAAGACAAGAATATCCAGTCTAGAATGCGAAGAAAAGCCAACAAAAGTACATACAGAGGCGGTCCCCATGTGTCTTTGCATGGCATGCTGTCTATGGACCTGTTATGGAGATTGTCATCAAAGTTCTTGTAAGAACTCCCTGCTCATACTTGATGAAACTACATACCTTTCTTCAAACAATTAAGCCTTTTTGTCTCTCCCTTTGTTCTTTAACATTTTCTTTTTATATATATATATATATTTCCAGTTCTTTTTTTTTCTCAATACAATTATTGTTCTTTTTTCATGCATTATTGATTCGTTTGCTGCAGACAATAATAATTGAAAATAGAAGCTGAAATGATCTGTTGCAAAATAGAAGAAATGACATTGACTCACTTTCATGAGTTTCCCATTTTTTTTCTCTTTTTCTTTTTATTGGTTTCTTCATTTATGTGGTTTTGATGGTGATTTGACCTAGGATATAACCTAACTACATTAAAGACCTTAGCTAACAAAAAAGGAATCACAAAGATGATTTATGAGACAGGATTTAAGCTTTACATATGCCCAGAAATAGATAATAAAAATGGTTCAAATCAACCAATGTGTGGAGAGAGAGCATTAATTACGTGTAGGCATGTAGCTGAAAATGAAGATATGGATACCCCAGAATTACAGGATTCTGTCATATTCACCCTCCAAACTCCAAAGCTCACCCATAACAGGCACAGCACCAAAAAGTTGTGATTTTTTTTCTTGGTAATTAGAGTATAAGAGAATCCCAACTTTATATTTGTAAAGTTTTATGAATTTTGCCCCCAGAGTGATAATTTTAACAGATGGTCCCTGATTTGCTTTTTGCCATGAGATGTGGCTCAGTGGTTTAGTTAGCCCCTCCATTTCTCCCACGAGGGAGAAAGGAGACTGTGGGGTTATTGCAACACACTCACCTCCATGCAATTCTTTTTTAACAGTAAATGCAAAGCTCCATTGACAGTGAGACAAGGACAGGGTATGGGGTCCAGAGTTTTCAGCCCCAAAGTTGATCTTGATATACCACCAAAATGGAGATACAAATCAACATTCTATGGGGATCGCAAACAGGTAAAAATCAGAATAAAACGAGGGGGGGAGGGGAGTGAAATTTTTTACAATGCATAATGCATACATCTTCGCCAAAAGGAAAATGAAAGCTTCTATTTTTTATCTCTCTTTTGATAAGGATAAAAATAAAAGCTTTCAGTTGACATTAACTCCCTAAGATGAACTGATAAGGCACATGGTAAAAAAGGGAAATCATTACAATAACAACTACTTTATTCTGAACTTAATCCTCTCTTTTCTCTCTCTATTTCTCACCACTTCATCTGCATATTGAACAGGTATATATGTTTGCCCCACTTCATAATGATTCAACTGAATTTCTTGTTTATCAACTGTCCTGAGGTTTCTGTTTCCTTTTCCTTTTCCGTTTTCTTTTTCTCCTCTTTATATCCATTAAAAAACTACCATATCGTATGGCTATCTAAGAAAGTTTCCAAATTGGGAATTGGGTATTTTTCATTGTTTTTGTTGGTTGTGCAACTCAGACTCTTTCTCCCCCCATCATTTCCCTTGTGTCTCACAGTTGAACTGGTATAATATTTAATCATAGTCTATTCTGTTTTCATTTTTGGTTACTCTCTTGAGTTACCCATAGTTGCAATATTTCTGCTGTTTTCTGAGCTTTTCTTGTATTATTCTTGTCTGACATGGTAAAGTATGGGAGAAAGCTTGATGCTCTCTGGTTCTAGACAGTGAACTATTGAAACGAGAGTTTAGCTCTGTCTGATTTTACAATGCCAGTTCCCCTTGCGCCATATCCCACACCTCCAGCACCCTACACTCCTCCTGCTGCCAATGGTATCTTGTTCTCTTCTATCTGTTCTGCAACAGATTTTTCTTTAAACAATGTGAATTCCATTGCTATTTAGTTGAAGGACCTCTTTCATTAGCCTTTTTTTCATTCAGAAAAGAGTTAAGTCTCATTGTAACTACATATATGATTAGCAAATCCAAATAGAATTTCTGATATCTGATTCAGGACGTCTGCTTCAATTTCGTTTTGCCCCCTTTTGCTTTTTTATTTTCCTTTTTTTTCTGATGTTCATGCTGTGCAAGGGTATGGCTTTGGCATTAAGATACACAGGTTGTTATGGATGTAAAGTACCAATATTACAAGTCTAGTTTGCTTCTAACAAGCTTGGCCTCATCAACAAATTGGTCAAAGACAGGAGAATTTATGAATTAAATCATTAACCTTTCTGCATCTACAAAAGTTACTGTATTTCTCCTCTTTTTTTTTTTTTTTTACTTTCCATTGGCAACTGATCTAGTGGCCAAACCTATGTTAACCAGGTGCTCAAAGCCAACTTGTGTGTTCCGGTTGTCGAAATTTATTGCTCTATCCAGTTGGAGCAACCTCTGTGTGTTGTGCTGTTTGCAATGCGGTAACAGCAGTGCCGCCTCCCGGTACATCATCTGCTATTTACTTGATTGAATCTTCTTTTGGAAGGCCTTTGTATAAATTGTAAGTCAAACTTCTGAAAAATACAGGCACAGAAATGGCGCAGTTGGTTTGCGGAGGCTGTCATACCTTATTAATGTACATCCGTGGAGCAACAAGCGTTCAATGTTCGTGTTGTCATACTGTCAATCTGGCCTTGGAAGGTATGCTTAACAGATTATGATGTTTTGCAACTTCAGTAATGTTTTTCTTTTTCTTGAAACATTATAGAGATTCAAAGGCTTGTCAATTGAACTCCTATTATTTTTGGTCAAAGCTTCAAATTTTCCTTCACTTCTGACAGCAAATCAGGTGGCACATGTAAATTGTGGGAACTGCAGGATGTTACTAATGTACCAGTATGGAGCGAGATCCGTAAAATGTGCAGTTTGCAATTTTGTGACATCAGTTGGGGTTAGTTCACAGTTTGTTCTCACTTGCTAACCGTTTTATATACTCCATTTTCTTATCGGCTTTGAAGTAAAAAATTCAGGCAAGAAACCATAATACTTGATCATAATATCGGATTACAGAGTTCGATTTTGATTACACTACAAATAAGAAATGGACAATATATACTAGCATTCTGAAATTATTGCAGCAATAAATAAAGTACAAGAATGGCATCTGAGTTTTTCTTGCAATTATAACTATCTCAAGAAAAGTCATTTAAAGATTGTACTTGTTAATCTTACCTCTTTGGGGGCGATATAATAGTTTCATCCCGAGCCGTTTTTCATATTCCTATGAATGATTTCTTTTGTTTAGCATTGTGTTCACTGTTTGTGTTGTGTCATTGATTGGTGCAGGGCTCAGCTAGTGCTGCTGAACAGAAGTTCAACAGCTGAGACTATATTAGACCTCAAGTCAGACATTAGAAGCAACAAGTTTGCTTTTGTACATTATAAATATCTTCCACCGAGGTTGCGTCCCATCGGCAAATGGAGGAAACTCCTCCTCCTCGCTTTGTATTGAGTTATTTTTCCTTGCGTGACATATGAAATAAGCGGTTTTGGGTAGCTGGTTGGATGCATTATAAGTAATTCCATCAGAGAAGACGTTTTTTAACAGTTTGAACAATCGGTTATCTTCCGAATCCTGATAAGATAAACTTTGTTTTCTTTTGATTTGCTATGAATATGAGTGGCAATAAATACAGGGCATAAAGTTCATCTCTGATACTTTTCTTCCTCTTCAATTTTAATTACCAACGGTCTAAGTTAAGACAACTGTTTCATAGTCACTCGTTATACAACATATATTGGCCCAAGAAAATTACATTGGGGACCATATAGATTTTTATAGAAAATATTGAGGTGCAGATTTTAGAGAATCTAGCTGATTACATGGTTGATGATGTCAGTGTGACCTGAAATCAATCAATAACTTCTTCATAGTTCAGGCTACAAACTTCAGCAAGAATACTGAAGACTAAAGAATATATTTCTGGTTAAATCCAATTAAACCGAACGAGTTGATCATATTGCACACCATGGTCAAGTTCGACTGAAACCAGATTCCCGGTACAGATAAGAAAAGAATATCACAACTAGCATTTAGTCTAAACTTGCCTAGTTGATATTAAACTGTTGGTGAGGACGGAATACAATCAGCTGGACCTGAACATGGAACATCTCTTTCTTCATGTCTATCTTCAGACATTATGATGAAGTCTTTGCATATAATGTTTGTTTTCTAAAAGACATCATATATCTGGAAAAGATTTCCCAATTCAATGTTTTCGCAGTTTTACATGCCGATGTTTAGGTTCTCAGAAACAGCCTGATAATGTCGCTTTCAGATCTCATGGATCAAACTACAATATCCAAGAGGCATATTCTCTATCTAATAAAGTTGAGACACACACTTCAGAGGCCAAAGGTTATGTTATCTGCAGAGGTAAAAGCAACTAAGTTTATGTTATCTGCAGAGGTAAAAGCAACTAAGTTTTGGTCTACCGACCATGACTTTGTCTCAGAAAATTATACCCATCAGACCGATGCCAGTGGTGGTGAGGTCCATAGACCTATCATCACTTAAGTGGGGACTTAGAACAAGGACAGTAGAGGCTCAATATTTATTGGTAGATGGTCCATATGACTCAGGTATAGGCCCACAGCACTCTCACATTTTCATAAGGGAAGACAGGTTGTAAAGCTATATTAACATTCCTGAAGGCAAGTTCTTTTCCATCCTTCTTGGATAACCAGGAAGTGAAATGTTGCAGTGTGGATTACTACTAAAAAGCTTAATGTGTGATGTGAAATAGCGGTTATGCATTTTGACAAGTAGAGCCGGTCGATAATGACTCGAGTCCACTGCTTTTGTTCTGTAATATATTCTGTTTCAACTGTTAACTTCACTCCTTATATGTGTCCCTTTTGGATCTGGTACCTAAAGATTAGCATTATGGACTTAAGTCCTATCTCAATTAATTGATATTCGCAAACTATCACTTGAAGCAAGCCCTTTTCAGCTTTGCTGCTGATTTCTACTTAGCTATTACCAGCTATAGGATATTTTTTTTAATTGTTCAAATTCCCTATCAGGTGGTCCTTTATAGAACCTATCTCCTAATATACATGGTCCAAAATTTTTACCGCAGGAATCAGGAACAAAAGGCAAATAGACATGAATTTAACCATTTCTTTGACCTTATCCAGTGGTGCTTAGCTACATGATAAAGTCAGTTCCATGCATGGAAAAATTACATGATAAGGAAGTTATAAACTATTATAACGGAATTCTATTTTTTTCTGCAATTCATGCTCATCTCTATATATGAATCTTTGAAAAAGATAAAAGATAGCACTAACCTCGCTCCGTTTGGAGTTTTCGTTCTTTCACTTGTTTTGCCAAACTGATTAGAATAAGACATGTCCATGCCAGTCTAAGCATTGAAATATGAAAGTGGATGCAAAGACTAGGATGGAAATCTGAGGTATTTCAATACATGTTGAATAACTCTCCAACCACACCGAAGAGTTAACTGTTAAGCACACTTACTACCGTATGAAATGCTATGTCAAGCTAACACCGAAAGAGAATAAAGATTAAATTAATGGTCATGAACTCATGATGAAGAAGGCAACAGCTTTGGCAATTAGCATAAGATTTCATTCAAGCACATTCATACAGACAAAGATACACGAAGTTAAGTTCTTTGCATACTAAAGTAGCAGATATACGAGGACCTTCGTGAATGACATAAGGGTTGCAAACTTGATTTAAGAAACCTCAACAAAGTTTCAAGAGGCAACAATTGACCTTAACATGGATTCATCAGCTCTGATTAACCGGGGAGTTTTGTTGCAAAATCAAACTACTTGCGATACAAGTTTGAACAAACAAAAAAAGAGGTAAACCTTTGTTGCCCCTCATTTTTGGCTAAGATGCAAGTCTCAAAACAGATTATGTCGGGCTAAGTGGCTAATTATGTAGCAAGACACTACCAATTTATACCCCAAAGGTTAAGAATCCAAGAAAGCAATTGAAACCCTAGGATGTCTAAAAACATTTTTCAGACATGAGGAAATTGACTTTACGTATGGAGAAATATGATAACCAAACAGTATGGTCGGGTCTAGAAACTAGAAAATAGAAGTGGTCGATTTTGAATAGACAGGTCATTCACTTCCCCTACTCGACCTTTTGGACAAAGGATAATAATAATAATGTGAACCAGTAATGTTTAAAGTAAGGGTCCAGAAACAGCAATGCGACCAGGTTGTTGTTCATAAGAAGACTTTATTGATCCTAAAGAGAGAACCAAAGGAATTAAGAGGGGCAAAAATCATTTTAATGGAAACACAATGAAAGCGCTACACTGCGTGCTTGCTAACTTTAGCATTTTTTGTATCAAAAACTGGGAAATGGATTCCGCCTTCGTAATTGATCGAGGACTCACTACAAGTTTGAGGTCTTCTACATCCATGTCGTTCAGCCCAAGCAAAGAAAAACAAAGTTCACAACTCCTTCATGCATGTACAAATTGTTTATATTTATTTCTTATTCTAAATCAACTACTTTCTAAAAGAAACAGAACCTTTCCCACCACACCAGACCTTGATTTTTCGATACAAGGAAGGTTGTGAAATCTATGCTGTAAAATCTTTATACAAAAAGCTGAGTACACCTTTGAAATCTCCTCAATTTAAAGCTTCAGTGAGCGTTTGGACATCCTCGCATTTTCTCACTCACTGTCTATCCTTGATTCATCATTTTCTATATAAACATGATGAAGCTCACTTTGAAGATGGTAGTTAATCTACCAAGAATCATTTCATCCAAAGATACTGTACATGCAAACTATCTATTACAGATAATGACAGATACAAGTGCAGTCATAGTATGGCAACAAAAACAGCTGAAAATGCTAAGTTGGCACAAGGAAAACATAGATTGAAGAAGTTAATACATGTAACTTAAAGATGTCAACAATGTCAAGTTCACTGAGTCATAATCACAGTGCTTCAGCTGGGGTACAATAAAAATGAAAAGATACAGAATCCGCAGCAGGCTTTACATGGTTTATGCTCAACTTTCACTAATGTAATGTAAGTAGCTCATTCATCACCCAGGGCTAGCTCCAACGCATAGTCATCCCTTTCCTGCCATAGTAAAAATTAAATAAATCAGTGTTAAGACCATTTCAAGAAAGCTGAGGTAATTAAGTATTAAAATCCTGAAAGAGGCAGTAGCTGTGCATCAGCTTTATCTCCTTTTCAACTATCCTTTGTCTTCATCGACTACTTGTCGCATATAAATGTTTACAAAATTTTCAGAAGCTGTGGGCTTACAATTGGTCCTCGAGCAAAATATCTTCCGAATTGAAGCCAATACACCTGCACATGCCAGCAAATTCAGATTATTTTTTGTTCATATAAATAAAGGTTTACAGACACGCAAGAAAACCAAATTCAGATAAATGTGGTTGAAGACACATTTGGATGCTCCTATCACGAGAAATTTGAGGCACATGATGTAGCAATCAGCCTTTGACTTGTTTGCAATAACTTAACATTTGCTTAACATACAAAGAGCAACTAGTGGTTCACCAAACTAGATGGTTAGAGTTGTGCCCATTACCTCATCTTCATCTTGTGTTTCCACTTCAACATCAGACGATGGAAACCCGACACAAAGAAGTGCATATCCCTGCGTTTAAGCCCCCAAAATAAGAAGAAAATAAATTTAAGGTGCACTCCAAACACTAAGTTAATGGAACAATCATGAAAGAAGTTTTAAATGAAGTAGTATAATATATTTGAGCACATGTAGTTAATTTAATGCATGCTAAATGATAACGGTGTTCTCTCTCCCTCTCCCTCTCCCTCTCTGATTTGGTACATTCATCACTTATGGTTATTGGCTAGGAAGACCAATAAGAAACTAGGAAGATTAAAGCTCAAGTGGACATTAAAATAGTGGTATGGCATCTATTCAGCTATGATCTATAGAAACTTCAGCAAAATTTAACATCAATGTGAAGAAGTTTACATCTCTTCCGAATTAGGCCAGTAATACTCTTAATTGGTTAATCTGCACAATAAAACCCATGTTATGAATCTTCTTCTGTTTACATTTACATTCCTTGTGTGTCTATACAACATTTCTTTATCCTTTGATGCTTTTCCCGTTAGTTAAATGTCTAGAGGTGCACTGACTTCATATAGAAACCTAAGGTATAGTAAAAATGATGACTAGACATGAAAATAAGATAAAACGGAATAGAAGGCTTGAATACAATGAAATAGAATAGAAGGTTTGAGTTAAAACTCAAATGCCAAATAATAAGCAAAACAAACAAGCAACTGAATTCATATTCCATAAATCTGAAACATAGAAGTCATGCCTTTGCTTTCAATTCAGCAGATATCCCAAGAGCTTCAGGCTGTCTTATTTGTCCAGACTTTACACGGACGGCACAGCTAGTACAACAACCTGCCATGTAAAGGAACTCTTCATTCAAAACAATGAAAACAGCCTTAAGTCCAATAGGTAAATTAAGCTCAATTACAGTAACTTAATGATCACGAAAAACTTGAATCATCAGAAAAAGTGACACCCTTCGCGACATTTAGAAACAAAAGTTATTCAAAATTTAAAGAACAATACCGTGCCTGCATGCAAATGGAAGCGTAATGTTTTGAGATTCAGCCGTATGTAATATGTATTGGTCCTGAAATTTCAATCGAATATCCCTATATTAGTCTCTAATAAATTATTTAGTAAGTTGTTCTAATGAATAAACTGCAACTCCCCTTTTTCCTAATAGAAAATTAGGTATTCTAATCCAACTACAATATAGGTCAATCGTTTCTTCGGCATTTTCTCAGGAAACAAACGGAGTGAAACGCTGTACCTCAGGAACAACAAATTCGTGAACGACACCTCGAAATCTGTCGTGGACGGTGACTTTATGAGAAGGAATGGAAGGGGAAAGACTACCGTCCAGGCTGGTAACGCTCACCGGAGACTGGAGCTCTGATGTAGTTGTGCGTCGGCATTTCAAGGAAAAAGCACTGCGTTTCAGAGATGAGACTCGCTGGTGAAGAGGTGGTTTCCGGTGGAGTGAAGTGCAGGAATTGCAGGGAACCACAAGTTCCATTGATACCGGTCTCATAATCTAATCAGTTATTGGTCAGCAGGAGATAAAACAATTAAAAGAAAGAGGGGTTACATATCCTACTTTCCTTTGTACGGAAATTATTTAAAACTGTATTTTCCACCGTTGGATTTGATATTTCGAATTAAACTATAAAAATGATGATTAAATTTTGGTGATTTTTTTTTCACTGAACTCTGAAAATTTTTGTCACTAAACTTATCGAGTATAAAGTTTTGATCACTACTGACTCTTACAGCACGTTTGGTTGGATGGAATAGCTATTCCATTCCTGCCCAATTCCGTATGCTACATATTTTTTTGTTATTACACCGTTTGGTTCACCGTTTACTTATTCCATTGCTTTGCTATTATAGTCATATTCTCTCAAATGCTGTACTAGGTATTCCGGGGTGGGGGCTCTGAATTGCTATTGTCGAAACTATTTTTTGAAAACAAGAATCGACTTATGAAAACGAAAGTTGGGAGTCGCCACCAATCCTTTTTTGAGGTATAATTGGGCTACCTTATAAAACAGTTTGGTCCACGCATTTTAAGAAAATGGGTTCAAGAGTCGATTACGTACGAGGAAGGATTAGCACCCTCGACACGCCCAAAATTGGTACTTAATCGATTAATTAGTGTCTTAAATGTCGAAAATTAAAGATTTGGACAGAGTTCAAAATGCGATCCTCCTTTTATTGGCTTTTAAAGCATTTAGGTAAGTCAAATGTGTATTAAAGACCATCTCACCTTGAGGTAAAACATTACATCCAATACGTTAGGACACAACATTCTTGACCCTCAAATGTGATCTTGCCTTTAAAACGTACGTTTTAGCTTTAAGAGGATATTCGAATATTCAAAACAAACAAAGAAAGCGAAACTCAGTACGTTAGGGCACGATCCATTCGTTTCACATGTTAGGCGTAGCTGGTGTATTCGGCGGCTCCCTATTCAGTGCGAACATTGCCTTTATTTTGAAAAAATTCTGAAAGTGAACCGGTAAAGGGATATTCTAATATTCAAAACAAACAAAAGAAAGCGAAACCCAGTACGTTAGGGCACGATCCTTTGCATTTTTTAAATACCGAACATTGCCATTATTCTAAAACAATTGAGAATAAATCTGTGAATAAATGAATTTGGGCAATTAAAATTTGAAAAAACGAAAATAATGGTATGTCACATGCAAATAACATTACCATAATAAATTAAACGATGCATATTAACAATAAAACATAGTAGCAAAAAGTTTAATGACAAATAATGAAATGGTAGTGGTAACATGTTAATAATGGTACAACAAAAGAAATAAAACAATTATATAAATATAAAAGAGAAGATAATAGGAAAAAGGATTCATAATAATATACATATTCATAATAAGAACATAGTCAAAATAAGCAGTATAATTTTAAAACGGGATTTTCAAAAAAAAGTTGTATACGTATAATTAGAAAAAAATAAGAAAACAAATGATAATACGTAATATACACGTAGAATAATATGGAAACAATAATAAAATATATATATGAAACAATTAATAACGTTGTGCATTCATATATAAAAACAATTTTAGAAGTATTTGAATTTAACGTGTAGGAATTTTAAAACAAAGAAACATAAGTATATGTTAAAAACCTAGGAAATTATAAGTTTAACACATAATTTCAAGACAAATACTATAGAAAGAAGTTTTTTAAAATTAGTGCCATATACATCAAAATTTATAAATAAGATGTGATATAAAATGCATGTAAACGTAATAATATGCTCGGAAAAAACAAACCATGCACATACAACAAAATTTTAACATAAATTATATACATATAATCGTATAAACATATACAAAAGAATCTACACGAATAATAATCTATATAGTATGAAGTTAAGAATTTCACAAAATATAAAAAAAATCATCCAATCAACCATTGATAATACATAATGTGAAAAACCTAATATAAATGATACATATATGTAAAACACTAATAGATGAAAATGTTTAGAAGATAAAAAAAACAGTAAAATAGGATCTTAAAAAAATAAATAAATAAATTATAAATATAAACGGATTTGAAAGTAAGCATAAATATATATATACATACTAAGTAATGCAATCATAATACATTAAAATAAATAGTAAATTTATAAAGAATCAAGTGAAAAGGGAAAAAGGAAAAAAGACCGATTTAAAAAAAAAATCAGAAGGCCAATTTACAACATTAAGGACTGTAATACAATGCGTGCAAACAAACAGGGACCGAAAATGAAAATAAACCACGCCTCAAAACGGTATGTTTCAGATCGGACTGATTTGTAATGGCACGTAAGTTCTAGGAATAATTTAAAAGAACTAAAAAAAATTGAATATGGCCTGATTGAGTGCTAGTACGAAGACGAGGGACTAATTGCGTAAATCGACCATTAGGGGGAAAGAAGCGCGGATCCGGACCTTTTGACGGGTCAGCGCGCGGATCCCCCCTATTTCCTCATACGGCGCCGTTTCATCCTGGGTTATCAAAACCCTAAACTACTGAATGGCCATCAGCCATTCTGCAAGCAACCAAAGCAAACCTCTTGTTTGTTTGGGTTTTAAACTAAATTTTTGGGGCGCCGGCATCGTCACACCATCGTCGAGGTCTACCCATGGGATCATCGGTGCTTTTGTGCACCTCCACCTACGCCGACAAAGATGAGGTTGGTCCCTTCTCCGAACTTTTATTCAAAAACAGTTTGTAAAAACATAAAAACCAATAAGAAGAGACAATCTTAGCAAAAGAGTGAGAACAACCTTCTAAACTTTGACGATTTTGGTTGCTATTAATTTTCCGTTTGTATTCTTTTCTCTTGTCTTCCTTTCCAAAAAAAAAACCCCTTTTACAATGTTTTTAAAGGCTTTTATAGCCTTTTTTATACCATTTCTTGCTTTTTGTAGGTTCAGTCGAGCACGTCTCTGATGTGGCCTAGTAGAGGAACGCACGACGCTGAGGGACGCGCGACGTGCGGTGTTTGGGAGCCTCCACGATTGCGGCGGCTAAGGGTGTTAGCTGCTAGGTTTTCATTTTCTTTAATTTTGCTTGGCTCTGGGCTGTTTTGGGTTTAAGTTTGATGAGTTTAGGGTTTGGGTAATGGTTTGTATTGGGCTTAGAGATTAGGTTAGGTTTACTTTGTTAGTTGTTTTGGGCTTTAAATGTATTGTGCCCTGGGCATAAATTGGGCTTAACAGCTATTCAACACCACACGCGTAAAATTTTTCTCCAAAATAGCCTACTTTCTTCTCCCTTGCTCCAGATTTCTTCCAACAGTTTTCCCCAAATCAACAACACATTCGCCCTTCATCTTCATCTCCGGTAAGTTTTCTTTTTTTATTTCATCTCATGTTTTCTATTTCTCTTTCCTCATAATTTTATAACTCTTCTTGTATGAAACTTCATAACTCTTCTCATGGTCATCTTTGATTGTCAAAATTTGTTATGGGTCTCTGATATATTTCTTTGTTTCCTTAGCTTATGAAACTGAAGGCACCTGCTGTTTTTTCTTTTGGTTTGATTCTTGATTAACTAATGTCGCCTAGTAATAAGTATCAAACTTATGAATTTGAGTGAAAACTGTTAATACATACTTCATCCGGCTAAATTATGCATTTGAGTGAAAATTGTATAATTTAGCCAGATGAAGTATGTATTAATAGAAAACTGTACAATTTAGCCGGATAAAGTATGTATTAACAGATATACTTAAAATCTAGTTGGACTGCCACGTAGGATTACCATTTGGGAGATAATAATAACATAAATGACTAAAACGTAACATTTCAAATATAAGTGACTAAAATGTAACCCGAGGTAAATAAAAGTGACATTTTTATAGTTTATCCATAAATAAAACATTGCAATATATGTAAAAACAATTTAAAATATAAATTTATTAATATATATATATAATAAACTCAAATAAACAATGAAAAGATAATAAATTCTTAAATATATATTTGTTTAATTTAAAACAACTTTTATAAATTATTTTTAGAAAATATTTTCTTGGTAAACAAACAGGGCCTAAATATGTATTGCGTTTAAAAATAATAAAGTAGATTATATATTTTTATAGTATTATATATTTTGATTTTTAATTCATATAATAATAATTATATAATGAATGTTATTAAATTATATTTAATAATAATTATGTTAAAATATGGTTAAACTATTTATTATTTTTATTAAATTATTTTCAATAATAATCTTATTAAAATTTAATAACAATAACAATAATCATCTACATTAACAAAAATTACGCTAAGGGTATTCGGTCATTTTAGTTTTTCCTTACGCTATTACAACATCATTCCATTCAACCAAACACAAGAATACTATTACAGTTTCTATTCCATTCCATTCAACCAAACAGGTTGAATTACTTATTACTGACTCTATTCCATTACACTCTATTCAATTACTGACTTTATTCCATTACAATTGAATCAAACGTCTTGTTATAGTCTAAATAGGAAAAGTACGGTGTCATGGTTAATATCTAATTTAATTCTTAAACTATAGTTAAAACATTTAATTTAATACTTTCACAATATTTTTAATAATAATTCTGAAAAAAAGATATTTTAAAAATCTTAAAATTTCTGAAAATTCATTATTTATTTTTGAAATTATAAAATATTTTTAATTATAAATATGTAAAAAAATTAAAAATTCATAAAATTGTATAATAAACAAAACATGTACCTACAAATTTAAAATACGCGTTTTCTATGTAAGATGCACGCATAGGAAGCCATTGATGGGTCACCTTGAAAATTTATTCATTTGTAAAAATATTATATAATTTTAAAAATATATTGTTTATTATATAATTTTAGAATTTTTAAAATAATTATAATTAAAAAATATTTTTATGTTTTTAGAAAATAATAATGAATTTTCAGAAATTTTAAGAATTATTTTGATAATTTTAGATGGTTTAAAAAATTCCAAAATTATTGTTAAAAATATTGTAAAAGTAACAAATTGATTGTTTTAATTATAGTTCAAGGATTAAATTGGATATTAACCCTTAAATTAATGTACCACCTCACTTTTTCGTTATGTTTGTAACCTTCGTTAACGGACTAATGACCAAAACGTCATAAGGCAATAATTTTAGTGACAAAAATGTAACTTGTCATAGTTTGGTGGCAAAAACAATTTTCACCAAAGTCTAGTGACCATCTTTATAGTTTACCCTTTTCCTTTTTATGGAATATTAAGAATTACATTTGTTTTATTTGGTTTGGATAAACTACACCTTATATCACTGAACTATTAGTAGAATTACACTTCGGCCCACTTAACTTCAAAAAATTACAAAATAATTATTGAAATATTTGAAAATTTTCATTTAAGGCATTGGGTTGCTAAGCCTTTTCTTTTATAAGTCCGGCCTGTGAGTTCCAAGTGTTGATTCGACAATTAGTACGGTGGAATAGTACGCATTGACGAATAAAAGAATATACCTTTAAGTCTAAGTCAATTTGACGGTTGGTATCGAAGAAGAAGAAAGCCATTCAGATTTGATTTGCAGAATCATGATATTTAAAGTCATTTCATGAAAAAACCAAACTATAGAAAAGGGAAGAAGAGCTTTCAATTGGTGTCAGCAATGTGAACGAAAAAAGCCATATGATGGCAATTTTAATAGTTTAATGACTTAAATAAAAAACTTTCGAATAATTAAATAACTATTTGTAACCTTTTAAAATCAAGTGATCAAATTGTAAATTTAATAATAGTTTAATGACCTTAGGGGTAGTTTACCCATTTATTTTATTCATGGGTTAAGTTATCCGTCAAATTCTAAAGGCTTGTGTTAAATTTAAGAGGATTTGAGCAAAAATATTAAATTTAAAAAACAAACTTTAGAAAGCACATCTCATGGCCAATCATTTACCTCTTTGGAGAGCACCTGCGGCAAGTGGATTAGTCATTACTAACGGCAATGGATACCTTGGTTTTGACAAAAAAAACTTGAAAAATGAACATTAACAAAAAAAAAATTAGGCCCGTTTAAAATAGGAGTCGTCCTCAAACTTGAGCTCAGCGCGATCCGACTCGTTTTCTATGTTTATAATATATTATATTATGTTATTTTTATATATTATATAATTTATAACACATAAAACTAAATTTATAATAACATATAATCCTATAATGTAAATATTAAAAATTAAGATGTATGTATATAAAAATAGAAAATTTACTCTATTTTTATGTTTTTCAAAATAAAAAATTGAAACCAAACTTTTATGATAATATATAAGCATAATACTAAATCTAACCCTTAATATTTACCTCTTTTGTTATATTTACGGGTGAAGGTAGAACAATTTTTAGGGGCGAATGAAATTTTAATTTTTATAGTTTATATCTTGATATTTTAAATGATTAAATAGAATTTTTTAATTTTAGAAGCAAAGTGTAAGTTTACCTTTACTACTTTAAAATTTTAAAACTTTTAAATGAACTAAACAGCAATTTTCTATTTTAGGGACTGTGCCCTTTAAGTTTGTCTCTGGTCACATTGATTATTAATTTTCAAATCTTATCAAATTGTTATATTACCGAGAAATTAAATAGTTATTAAAATTTTAACAAAATTATTCGTGTGAAAGTTTACATGTATTTTAGTACTAATGTAAATATTTAAAAGAAAATATGAATTTGTTTTAAAACATTTGAATCTTTTTATCAATTTTATGTTTGTTTTTTTTAATTTTACGAAATACGCAGTGATGGGTTATTATACCGTTAAGGTTTTATAATAGTTGAGTGAATTTTCAACTAAAAGAAAAGTAATTTAGTTAAAATTTTAAGGACAAGGGACAAAGTGATAAAAAATTTAGAGACAAAATTACAAATAAAATAAATGGTAAGGGCTAAGTTCATAGATTAGCATATTTTTTTCTTTCTTACGAATACATTTACCAATGCTTTTCGATTATCTTCTTCACACATGCTATGATCACCGAACCAAAATCGAACGCGGACGCCTTCTATTTCTCCAGATTCCGGCAACGGTTTCAGCCATGGCCAAATCATTTCGCCAATTGATTTCATGTCATTGAACTTCGGACGCGAGCCAATGGAGCGAGGAAGATGCCGGTGGCCGCATCCGCCATCTACTTCTTGAATCTCCAAGGTGATGTCCTCATCAATCGTCTCTACCGCGACGGTGTCAGGTAACTCACTCTCTCTTTTTCCCTCAATTCGAGCTAATAGAAATTTGTATATATGAAGAGAACTAATTTCGCTGAGTTCGGCGTGAATGCGTCTCGGTTCCTCCTAATAGCTAGTTTTCATTTTTCTTTTCCGTGAAACAGCGAGGCTAGAGTTTGGTTTACCATAACCTCCTAAGTGTTTTAGTGTATGTTTGATTCATATAATCTCTCATTTAGGAGAGACATGGTGCACGCCTTCCGAATGGAAATCACGCGAACAAAAGAACTCGCTACATGTCCAGTTCGATAGATTGGAGGTTGCTCTTTCATTTACACGAGATTCAGTAATGCTTACATCAATAATCATTAGAAGCAACGCTAATGCAAATGTAGCTTGTGCTTTCAAGTTCGTTGTTCAGGTAGTCATAGATTTCATGTTCTCTGCTTTCTATATACAACAGATTTGCCTTACATTCCACTAGAGTATATGCAATTCGTTTTTCTATCATAACTGGTAGTGGCATTTTTGCTCCTTTTGCAGGCTGCAGGATGGTTCAAATATTATTTCGGTGGTGCCTTTAATAAAGATGCTATTCATAATAATTTTGTTCTGATTTATGAGTTTCTGGTTGGTATGTATTGTAGGACAGTTGAATGTTTCTTCTGCACACTTTCCTTTACCCATTCTTTCAGCTTGAGTCATCATATTCTAATATTCCAGTGCTATGTTTTTGCATTAACTAGTTATTTGTGATAAGCTGGTAGCCACTTAAAGATTTCAATATTACTAGTAGACTCTGCAGATTTATTGTCTCTCAGGTTGCATCTTAACTTCAATACTGGGAATTTTATTTGAGGCATTTGATCTATAGAAAGAAAGGGTGAAGAAAATCATTTTAACCTGGCCTCAAATGTTATTCGAATCATTAAAAGTTGGAATAGTTGTCTATTGACATTGCAGAAATCATGGACTTTGACTACCCACCCGCATTTTTAAAGCTTTACATTACTCAGGAAGGACTGTGGTCCCCATTTTTGTGGGAGCAATCTATATTTTGAGGTTTAATGCATGTTGGCAAGACTCATATGGCAGATATATGTAAAGTTGCATTGTAAATAACCATTTTCTATTTTCTTTGTGCAATAAATCAATAGCCTTCACAAAAGCCTGTACCAAATGCAACTTTACAAGTTACATTTTTTCAATTGCAGTTGCGGGAGATTAGTTGGTATAACACGGTTGAACGGTCGCTATATGAGATCAGGTACAAAAATAAAGGGATTCACTTTTAGATTGTATCAAAGCAAGTGAGCAGTGATAAGAATTCTTACTTGCCGATATCAACAAAGTAGAAAAGTGATTCTTGCTGAAGGAAATGAATTAAACAGAGCATGACAGGGACGTATCTCATGTTTTTCACCTTGCCTATACTGGCACATAACTTGTCGTTTAGAACGCAGCATGGTCGGGATAGCTGGAACCTGGAAGTTTGTATTTTGGAATTAGATTCACCTGACAGTCGGTAATTGCATTCAGTACAAGATTTTCATTCTATTTTCTAAACTGATGTTTTGAAGCCCGCCAATACTAATGTTGTGTAATTTGAAATGTTACGATACAAGATTTTCGTTTGACCTGAGATGATAAATTTTCTTTTTCATTTGTGCTTTTGCTTTTGCTTTTGCTTTTCCTTTGTTTTCAAAAGTCGGGAAAAGTTGTTTTTAAGGTGCTGTACAGCAATGAAGGGGCTATAAGGCATACCATTTAAAAGCATCGTTCCTTCCGAATCTTTGCTCAATTATCCACGTTTCTGGGAGATTTCAGGCACAAATTTTGGTTTATAGTTTTCTGTTTTATACTTAAAGCATTGCCTCCGATTCTCTTATAAATATTATTCGAACAATTTTTAAAATATAATGTTTAAATATGTACCAAATATACATATAAAATAATTAAAAAAATGAAAGAAGTGAGGATGGAACTTTAATCGGAAGAATTCCAAGAAATGAATTTGGGTTAATGCTCTGGTGAGGTGAGGTGTGGATCCAGACAATTGAAAACTGAGATGTTTAATTTTGGTGATTGTTGGGCTGTTTTCCTATTTAGATATAGATTATGACTTTCTGAAAGTATACAAAAGTAAGTCGTGGTATGAAAATATAGCAGTAGCTATTAAAATGATATGGCAGTTACATGTGTATATGAGGAAGGCAAGCATCCGTCAATTACTATGAGATTGATGTAGTCTTGTTTTTGTCTGTCAAAGTTGATACAAACACTATATCTACAACACGCCAATGCCAGGCCTACTACAATTTCAATTTGCCACCGTTTTTGGTATCCTTTAGCAATAATTACAGTCATTGGTTTTTCTTTTCTTACATGACATTGTATCACGTGCTTGGACGGACACCGCTAAATTACCATATATTCTCTCAATATCAACTAAATTAAAAAATATATAATAATTAGGTATCCACTGCACTAAGCAATTTGAATTGGAATAATGATAATATTACTTAAAAATCACTAACTCTTGGATAAACTGCCACGTAACCTAATTAAAAATTACAGAAAAACATTGAAACAACTCCACCAGGACAATAAAGTGCACACTTGCAAAAAAGAAGGAAATCAAGAACCCTAGTTGGACTTGGAGGTTGGAGGGTGTATAATTACATATTTGTTTTAACCAAAACTGAAATGGGCATTTTTGTTCATTTCCCAGTTGTGTAATTTCATTTGTACTCTTGTCTTCTTGTTGTTGAAGATCCATTTGATTCCCCCATTTTGCAAAAGTAGTTAACTCACAAACTCTTTTAACTTAAAAAACTCTCTTCTCTCTCTCTCTCACATTTTCAGAAATGGAACCGAGAGAAGTACAAAGTCCGGCAGGAGGATTACAGGTACAACAACCTCAACAGATGCTAATGGGACACACATCTTCGTCCTATCCTTCAAACTCCGGCTTAATCAGTTCTAATCCAACGGCTAACAACATCCCTCCTCCTTCCACTCCTTGTTTCCCTTTCAACTCACTGTCTTCGCCGCTGCCGCTGCAGCGTCACCAGCAGCAGCAGCAGCAACAACAGCAACAGCAGCCCAAACCGTTGGATTCTTTGAATTCCGTTGGCTTTGATGGATCGCCGCAGTTCCGGTACAACAAGGAACCGGCGGGCATGAAGAAGAAGCGAGGTAGGCCTAGAAAGTATGCTTCTGATGGTAACATTGCACTTTTGCAATTGGCACCGACCACTCCAATTGCTTCTAACTCCGCGAATCATGGCGATGGTGATTCTGTCGGTTTGGGAAGTAATACTGGCGTTGCTGGTGGTGGTGCTTTGTCGGAACCGCCGGCTAAAAGGAACCGTGGAAGGCCACCGGGTTCTAGCAAAAGACAGATGGATGCATTAGGTACCTAATAGTTGCAATAAAAAAGAAGTTAAGTGTTTTTGCTTATTATGTACTAACGTTTTCTAAGTTCATTTTATTTGGTTGTTTTGTGAGCAGGAGGAGTTGGAGGAGTGGGGTTTACTCCTCATGTGATCAGCGTCGAAGCCGGTGAGGTGAGGTTCCATTATAAGTAATATATGAGGTTGTAATGGTTGTCCTTTCAGATGGAAATGAGAAATATTGTTCATAGATTGAAATTTCAATTGTTTTAAGCCATCTATATTGGTGGAGTCATCCATTTTGTATATTAGCAGTACGAAAGAATATTTTCAATCCGTTGTTGATAACTCTAGAATTATGCTTTGTAGTAAAGCAACTCATTCTGTAATTCCTAAGGGGAGCTTTGTTAATTGATTATCTTTAGCTCTAATTGTATTTCTGCATACTCCAAATGCTGAGTTGGGGAGATATAAATTGTGCATGCAGAAAGTAGCTTGAGTCCTGAAATGTTAACATTTTTTCCCTTTCCCTTTTCTGTTGTTGTCAAAGGACAAGGATTCATTGATTACTTAAGTGTAATGGATTGCCTCTTCCAGTCAATAACTTGAGGCAAAGTGCATACTCTTATTCCATCAAAGGTGGATCTGCCTTAAGAAGTACTGAAGGCCAACAAATTTGCAAGACTATCCTCTTTGCACATGTTCTAAACTATCAGACCTTATTTACAAAGTGACTAAATGCGTGGCTTTTTCATTTTCAGGACATAGCAACAAAGGTTATGGCATTTTCACAGCAAGGACCACGCACAGTCTGTATTCTCTCTGCAAATGGTGCCATCTCTAATGTTACACTCCGCCAATCTGCAGTGTCTGGTGGTACAGTGACATACGAGGTACTTTTAATATCAATATATAAGATCCATCTGATAAACTAAGCTTAAGCTTGAATCAGGTGCATCTGCTCTGCACCATATGTTAGATAGGAGTAGGATTGCTCCATGTTTCCATGGCTGCTGAAGTATAAACTTTATGGACTTGCCTTTGGACAGGAAAATATGTTTTGATATTTTATGTGTGCATGCTTACATTATGCTCACAAACTTCAGATGATGCCTTTCTCGCTCAGAATAGTTACTTTTTGCATTTGATTTTGAAAAGAATGCTTTTTTAACTTATTACAAGTTTCTTGTTGGATGTTAGCACCCCAGTTCAAGCAAAAAATAAAATTCATTAATGTGGAAATTTTATGTGAATATAGATCTGAGGGGATAGTGCTGTTCATCTCTTGGATCATTTTAGCTTAGTCAGGTACAGTGTCAAAAGGACCAGGTAATTGTTGATTGTGGTACCTGCGTTGGATGAAGGGTTTGAAGTGAACCCTTAGTCCAAATTTGATAAGTGAAACGACTTAATGATAGTAGAATAAGAAACCATGTCTGAACCTGTATTTGATACATATTCGAACAAGAGTACTAAGATGTGATCCTTCAAGGACCCACTAAATACATGGAAAAAACTTACAAAAAATTGAACATGCTCAATTTCTGTCACGTCGCTTTATCCAAGTCACATTTGAATCCAAGTAACATAGAATTTAACCCAAAGGTAAGATAGCTCTTTTTACTAACCCATCTTCTCAAAAAAAAAAAAGGCAAGCTGAAATCTCATATTTACATGGTTATAAAGACAATATTTTTTTAACCAAAATAATCCGCACAATTGTAGCTGTTTGGCTTGTTTTACCTTGACATTTATACTCAAATTAAATATGGCTATGTTTTTTAATTGCAGGGACGCTTTGAAATTATTTCTTTATCAGGTTCCTTCTTGCTTTCTGAAAATAATGGTAGTCGCAGCAGGAGTGGTGGTTTAAGTGTCTCCTTGGCTGGATCTGATGGTCGAGTATTAGGTGGTGGAGTTGCAGGGATGCTACGCGCAGCATCTCCAGTTCAGGTATCTCTCTGTTGCTAATTTGATTTTGCGATTGCCATGCACCCATGTGTGATTACGAATTACCACCAAAACAGTATGCTGAAAATTTTGCTACATGCACATCTCAGAAGCCCTAATTTGTGTTTACTGGATAACTATCTGGGTATCAAGGAAGTTGACTTGTCAGGTCATGACAAAAGGTGTCATTGTATTTTATTATTGTTTAGTGACGTTTTCTTTCTACTGCCAGGTCATTGTTGGCAGCTTTATTGCTGATGGGAAAAAACAGAGCCAAGATGTTTCCAAAACAGGACCTTCGTCCATGCTAACACCAAGTATGCTAAATTTCGGAGCTCCAGGGATGACAGGGAGCCCTCCTTCAAAAGGTGGCTCAAGTGAGTCGTCTGATGAGAATGGTGGTAGCCCTCTTAATCGAGAGTCTGGGTTCTACGGTAACTCTGCTCCGTCTATTCATAATAACAATATGCAAATGTACCAACTTTGGACTGACCACACTCAACAATGAAGATGCTTCTGAATTAAACAGTAGATCAGAGGGGGAATAACAAGCTATGGATCAAATTCCCAATGCTAACATGCATTAAAGACTAGGAATGGTAGAAAATCAATTTTCTTGTAGATCAAGTTATCAGTTCAGTTTAAGTAGTTGTCGAGATATATCTTCACCTCACTGGGACAACATGGCCTGCTGTTGATAGCTTAGAACATTCCACCAGTTTCTTAGAATCTAAAATTTACTTATTCAGAGTATTGCTTCTGTAGTGGTTACTCTTGTTAGGTATCAGATATAAACCTCAATATAAAGAATAGTGATATATGGGGCAGTCCTCGATAGTTTTGAGTGGAATTGCTTGTTACCATTGACCTACCTCCTCCTCCTTAAGATAATGTATTGTTTTATGGGAAAGGTGTGAACACCAGCACTGCCATTTTGGGGAGCCACAATTAGACAATGTATTGCTTGAGAATTAATTTGTTAAATGACAGATGTAGGCTGTTGAACAGTCTGTTAGTTTCGAGTATTTGGTGGCTATGTTAAAATGTCAATGTGTCCCCTCACTTAGCATGCTAAAGCTCACAATAAGATGATGAGATTGAGTAGCTTGGACGGATACATTTGTTTGTTTCCGCTTTCAAAAAAAGGTCTATTTCAAGAGGCAGAGAATTATTAAGGCCATGGCATCCCTACTTGCGTTAAAACACAGCACATAAAACCGCGTCTCATGCCACTCGGTATTATTGGGCGGCTCCTGCACATACAATACCATACAATTTTCAATCTTACAACCACGTCCTTCTATTCCCAACAACAAAAAAAAAAAAAAAAAAAAAAATCATTGAAAATAGAAGTTTACCTAAGTTTTGTTATTTCCAATTGTAGCCATGAAAGGACTCGATGTTTGATGAACTGCCGCTGTCGCATTTACTTCATTATTTGACCATATTAGATTTGTACGTTTTGTGAAGGAAAATCAAAACCCATAAATTTCAATGCATCTCTTTATACTTTAAAAAAATTTTAGAAAGTTAAGTTTTCTTTTTATCTTTTCAATTTAAAAATTAACATTAGTAGTATTTTTTATTAAAATCTCCCAAATTGACATGTTGATTAAATTGTCCCTATATGACATGGAACACGTGTTGACTTGACAAAATCTGATGAGAATACTCTCATCGGTGCTAATATTTGGACGGTGATTTTTAAGATTTAATTTTTATCATTTGAATTATAGGGATCAAATCTCTAAATTTATAAAGGTACAGGGACTGGCAACAATTTAGACCTTATTACAGTTAACTTCCAATTCTTCAAAGACAACGCTTTACGCGGAGCCTACACGGTCACAGATGTCCCGTTGATGTTTGGTAAGGTATTTTGATTATGTGACGCGCCTCGGTGTGTCAAATGCTTAGCACCAAAGTCAGTGCCAAACAATTACTGCACAAATACCAAACATGATTTCCAATGAAACTAACAATAAAATACTAATAAAGTTTTCACCTTGCGATTTGAATCGTAGAGTTGCAGAAGTTATCCTAATAATATACTGAACGCGACATTTGCTGAATCCGGCATGTCTTATTCCAACCATAAATAAATGCTTGTTTCACATGCCAACGGCTCTTTTGGCCAGACCAAGGCCAGCATATGCCTTTGCTTATAAATGATATACCCCCCACCCCCCCTCTCTCTCTAGCCGTTGCTTGGCCCATTCAATCCCAACAAAAGCTTGTCAATCACAATTTTTCCTCCTCCACTTTCACTCTCAAGTCCCACAACTTTCTTAACCCAAAAACACCCACTTTTTCACATCCATATAAATTACTTCATTTCCCTACCCATAACTCATGGATTGCTTGGTATTGCCTGTTTGCTTATTGGGAAAGCGCAGCATGGGATCACGGCTAGGCTACCGGCGTCTAACGCGCGAGTTGGAGCCACAAGTGAGGGTGGTGGTAGGGAAAGAGAAACGAGAATTTTGGGTGGACCCTTTGGTGTTAGAGGAGAGTCCGTTCCGGGTTTTGATGGAAACATTGAAGAAAGGGAATGGCAGCCATGCAACAAGGGAGAAGAAAAAGAAGGTGATTTTCGTGGACGTGGATGCTATCTTGTTTGAGCACATGCTGTGGTTGATGAACAATGATTCTTCTTCTTTGTTTCAACTTGATCTCCACGATATTATTGACTTCTATGCTCAAGATTACTAGTACTTTGATTTTGTTTTTGCTAATTTTACCTCATATATAACCTTTTCTATTGTAAACACACACAAACCATAACAGTACTGCAAAATTTCTCTTCTTCTTCTTTACCTTTCTGTTTTTCCTTTTTCCTTCTTAATATTAATTTAGCGTGCGAATCATGGGATTAGTGCAAGTTCTATGTAATTGAATACTGACCATGTAAGTGCAAAAGACCATAAGCTGTTGGTTTTAACTTCTCTTAACCATACTTTTAACCTTTCAATTCTTAGTTTTATTAATTACATGAATTGCTTAGCTCAGGAAGATGAAGTTCATAAACTTTCTTTTTTATA
This sequence comes from Gossypium arboreum, assembly GCF_025698485.1. Classification (NCBI taxonomy): domain Eukaryota; kingdom Viridiplantae; phylum Streptophyta; class Magnoliopsida; order Malvales; family Malvaceae; genus Gossypium; species Gossypium arboreum. The sequence continues at coordinate 113,339,434 of NC_069081.1, read as the reverse complement.
TCTGCAAATCACATTGAAATCGTTCACACTAACCAATTAGGTATTAACAAAATGAGCTTGATTAGTTTTATTCTATTTTGTTAATTGAATTTATTTTTTTTAAATATTTTTTTTGTTATTATTTGAATAACCAATTTTCTGCTTGAATAAATTTGGTCAATTATCAATGTATAATCAAGTCTAGATCCAACTTTTTTCCCTACCCAGTCCAATTTTCTTGTAATCACTACCAATGACTCAACTCTATCGATAATTACTTCCAACACCACTACTACTCCTACAACAATTCCAATTGTCCACTTCAATCCAACCTCTCAATTACCTCTTAAGCTTCATGGTAGCTTCAACTTTTTGAATTAAAAAGCACAACTTACGTTGTTAGATGGACAAGATCTTTGAGACCATCTTAATGGCACCAAAACCGCTCCACCCTCCACCAAAACATGTTGAAGGGAATAACACCCTCGAAACAATTCCTACTATTGCATTTGGTTTCGCCAAGATTGGCTCATCCAGCAAGCCATGATAACTTCTATTGATAGCTCAATTGCCTCCACAATTATTGCCGCCAGTACTTTATAAAAAGCGTGGCCCTTTTGCATACTCTATATGCAAACAAAAGACATCTACAGCTCTTATGACCAACTTACTAAAGTCACAAATCAAGTTAAGAGTGTTGTAGACTATCTACAACAAATCAAGACTATCACAGGTGAGTTAGTTGTTGTCGATTCTCTTATTACTTCATAAGAACTTACAATCGAGATCCTTTGTGGTCTTAGTTCAAAATATCAAGAAGTTTTTGCCTCTATTCAAACTCTCCCAACACCAATCAAATATGAAGAATTTTTTCATAAACTTGTTGACCAGGAACTCTTTCTCCAACATGAGGAGAAATGGATGTCTTCTCCTATCACTGTCGCAGTTGCAAAACGCAATACCAATCCTTCTCAGCTATCTTGCAATATTCGTCGCAACAAGCAATGTCAATCTTATCGATCACAATTTTTTCATCCTCAAGTACAAATTCCTTGGCGTGTACAAGTTCCCAATAATGCTCAACACTATGTTCATAGCCAACTTTGTGATAAATATGATCACACTGCATGTGTTTGTCGCTCCAATTCTCATAATATGCAAGGCCAATTTTGGATATGCGTGAATATAAAGGTAATAAGGGAGTTTCTATAGGAGATAATCTTGAGGCCACACAGCTATTTCTTGTTCTACATAGTAAGATGAAGCACATTAAAATTGATGATCTTCACTTTGTCCAAGATCACGGTGGACAAAAACTTTCGAGATCAATCATATTTGTGCAGCCGATTAGCAAGTTGATACAGTCACAAAGGTCTTACCCAAATTTGCCTTTGTTTGTCAACTTAAGTGTTTTTCTATAACTAGAGGAGAGCATATTAATGATATGAGCTTAACCAAGTCTTCGTTAGTTTTAGCCAATCGTTTTTTCTCTTTGTTTAAATTTGATTTTATTTGTTTTTTAAATATATTTTTTTATCCTTTTGTTGTTATTTAAATAACTAACCTTATCTTATTCAATTATAAAAGAATAACCAGTACTATTCTTCTCCATCCTTTCCAAAACATTATATAATATCACCCACTGTTAACAGTTTACATATTGAGTTGTCGGGATTCATCAAATCAATGTCCTAAGACTACAACCTACTGGTGAAGTTTGAATTCACAAAATTTAACCTGTTTAGGGAAAAGAAAACAAGGAACAAAAGGAGGTGTCGTTTTTATGTGCTAATTAAGCAATCTTTCAGGCTTTTTTGGGCGTTTTTAATGCGAATGGCTGTGAGTGAGTTATTAATCAGAGCAAGTATTTGTGTACCAAAAACCCCAGGCCCAAAATTATAAGCGGCAAATTGGTCCCAACTTGGTTGCTAAGGGTGGATTGGGCCCTAGAAAGATATGGATATGATTTTTTTTATTTTTTTTAAAACTTAATTATGATGTACTTTGAAACATATTGATAAGTTGTCAATCATAAAATCATTTTCATGTCGTGATTTGGATAATTGCATAATAAATTAATAAACATAGATTAATCATGAATTAGATTTGATGATTACATTGGATAGTAAAATAGAACCGAATTTGTGGTCAAGAAAGGTAACTCCGTGGTACGTTAGTTGTCAGCCTCCATGTTTTCTTATAGTCAATTCAAGATTGCCTAGTCTTTGTTAATTATGAGGTCAATTACCCCTAATCAATTAAATTAAACTAAATAGAAAACAAGGGTTTCTTGTGTGAATTAAAATTCCAAACACTGCTCTTCAATTTCCACACCTTTAATTTTATATAAACAACTGATGAAGTTTAACAATGTAATCATATTCAACATCCCTACCAAGTTAGAGATTAAAGAAGGTGGTACCAGATGAATATATTACTTCAGTGGCAACATAGAGTGATCCAAATGGAGTAAAAGCCAATGTTATCGGTAGAACAAAATATCTATTTGGCACCAAACAAAGAGTACCTTAACTAAAACAAACAATGTTTCAAAGTGGAGAGAACAAATTCAGTGATTAACAAATAATTTTTTAAAATCTGAGTTCCACTATTGATACCATACCTAACCGATAAATGAAATGTTGTGAACTATGCTTCTACCTTTTGAAACACTAAATCAAATAATGAAAATATATCCAAGTGAAAAGATTTTTCTTTTCCAACCAGATTATTCTTGAGAAGCCAATAAAATGATTTTTTGAAAATCAGGGTCAAGGTGGATAAACAAATATTAATACCATACTAAATGATCAAAACTTATAACAGCACAAGCTTTACATTAAGCCCTAATTTTCTTGCCGATATATGCTCATCAGGTAGTATATCAATCAACAGAAGCTGGAGATACTAAACAACCATCAGCGCCCAGAAAACTACAAGGAAATAAAACCACATTATTTGGAAAATAATATTCCAACTCATGAAAGTAAGAAGACCAGTTGACACCATTGTTATTGCAACATTTACTAGGATTTGGGTTCAAGGTTGGAAGGGATAATAGTAGCATAAAGTAACTAATTTTAGGGTTCATGGGAATTTGAAGGATGCATGGTGTTGAAACCGTAAGGAGCAATGGGCATCTAAAATTAATTTGTCAGAAACAACTGTACTGGAGTCTGAGTAGATAGCCACAAAACATTTTTGGTTGCAAGCCGAATATATATATTTATATGTCTTTTGGTCAACTCTACCTGTTTACATTAATGGATCTCTTTAGCTAGATAAATATTGGATATTCAGCTAAGCTAATTAATAATAAGATTTCTATCAGAAAATTTCTTCTACAAATGGAGATTAATGGAGTTGAGCAACATGTTTTTGGTGTAGTTGAGAAAGATTTAGAAGTAATAAGAAATGTAGAAAGAAGCTTATGATTTCCCAAGAGAGCTGGATATGTAGCTTGATACTCGATGCAAAATTTTATGACAGACACCATCCCAACAACAAGAATCCCTCGGTGATGAAATTTTTAGGAGACCCTTGCCTCTTAATTATGCTTTTTTTACTTCTTCATTATCACATGAAAACAATGCAATGAAAACAAATTCCATGTTTCCATATCCTGCAAAGGTTTACTTTAAAAGCCTTTTCCTTATATCTGTGCACAGCTTTGTTTTAATTTCATGCAAAATTAATAGACTAAAAAAGTGGACAGAGGAAAACCCTAGTTGATCTGTTAGTAACACTGAGATCCAGTCCCTGATTGATATCATCAACAAAAGGTTTATACAACATTAAAGTATTAAATAGAAAAAGAAATTACTTGTACCACCATGAACAATGAAGAACTATTTCCAGAAATCTTAGATCCCATACATCCGAAAATTAAGAAGAAGATAATAACTACTAAAACAAAGATTAAAAGGAGGAGGAAAAACCTAAATTAACATTAATATCAGAGGAGGAGGAAGAAGAAGCATGACGATTCCATGAATTTTCCTGACCTTTATATGCAAGAATCATGTTTCTCAACAGAGCTTGAATTTCCTCATCAAGATTTTGACCCAAATTTCTCAAAACGGTAACTGGACATTAGGCTGCATATTAAGTGGCAAGTTTAAGAAAGGCAAACCCCCTGGACCAGCTCCCGAATCAGCAAACATGTTATTCCCAGCACCGCCACTTTGCACCTGCAGTTGGTCATCTTCTTCCAAGGGCAGCCTTTCATAGGCAACATTTGTGAACGATGAGGCTATGACAATAACAGGTCCAGCCGTCATGAGTTCCCCAACCACACTTCCTCCTACAACCTGGCCTTGCCCGCCTGCCAAGAAGATTGTCAAACTGGTGGCACCTGGCGGAGCTGGTGGTGGCAAGAAAGAACCTGAAAGTGATAGTATCTCAAATCTGCCATGAAGGTTAACCACAGCTCCAGCAGCAGATGGTTGCCTAATGCTGACGTTGGTCACCGTACCACTCCCACTCAATATACAGATTCCTCTTTGCCTTCTCCGGGCGTAGTTGGCAATACAATCAAACACATCACAGCCGTTCCCAACTTCAAGAATGTGAGCTCGGAGGGTGTTTGCACTCTCCCGTGTGATGATGACAGGAGGCTTTGGTTTGTTCTTGGAACCTGGAGGACGGCCCCTTGGCCTACGGGCTCCAAGCTCACCTGAGTTGGCTGCGTTGACTAGGTCTAAGCCGTGATGGTGAGAGTCATCATCATGGTTATGGGCTGCTGAGCCATAGTGACCTCCACGGTTGTTTGAACCTTCCTGGTCTTCAGGTTCAGGTTGGTGTTGGAGGTGAAGGTCCGGTCTTTGAAGTTGATGAACGTAGCGAGAAGCAGTGCCTAAATCAAGACCGGCCATACCAGCATCAAAGGTCAACAGAAAACAAGGAAAAACAAAGGATTAAAAGTAACCAAAAAGAAAATATAAAAAGAATTAAATTATGGGTTTAGATTAAAAACTGTTTTGAGTGGGTTATGCTTATTTTAAGGGAATTGATTAAGAAAAATATAAACAAAAGGAAAGGAGACTCGAACAAAGTAAAAAAATATGATTTCAATAGCTGTAGGAAGAGAAAGGGTTTTCGTTTTTTTTCTTTCTTTTTGAAGGAATTTAAAACAAGAGGAAGAAGAAGAAGAAGAAGAAGAAGAAGAAGAAGAAAGGGAGATGAAGTGCAGCGAAAGGAATGGCGATTGAAGGAGGAGGAGAAGAAAGGAGAGACAGTCTCTAAAAATGACACAGTTATTTTCACCCCACAAAAGGCTTAATTTTATATTATTTATACAACATAAAATAATACTGGTAATTGGTTGAGAAAATTTTTGATGTCGTTTGTTTCCCTTGTACTTTTGAGACAAGAAGCTGGTGGATGCCAACCAACCCCAATTCGTCGAATACTATATAACTATAAACGGTAAACTACATCAATTGTACTTGTACTTTGTTTGAATTTTCATTCCGGTCATCAAACTTTTGAATACGTTTTTGGGTTTTACAGAAAGGTCATCCCAGCGTTATGCGCCGTTACTTGATGCAGACTCACGTTGATTGCCACGTTACTGTTCACCTCTTCCCCTCTCGACAGCAAACTCCCAAACTCACCATGTCACCCATCAGCAAAAACACGGAAGGTTGGCTTTGATCTAGAAAGATGGAAATGCAGGAGTAGGAGGTTGTTTGTTGTTCCTTATGTTAGTGTCATTTAATAATTAAAACGTTTTACTTGAGGGAGGATTGTCTGCATAAAGAAAAACGGATTCTGTGGGTAGCCTTAGATCGTACATACATATTCTATAATTTTGATGAATTGTAACATCTCCAGTATTGCAATTTTGAATCTTATTTATATTTAATTTTGAAATTAACATTCCTTTTGAATTCAAAATAAATGCAAATAAAATATAAATTTGGAAAATCCAATTTACTCTTATAAATTTCATTTTATATAGGTGTTTGGTAAATCATCTAATATTTGGATTTAGACAAATTTGTATTTTAAATTCAGATATTTCAACCAAAAAAAAAACTACTCTTCAACTCAATGCCCTTTCTACTAGGTTTCACTTCAATTTCCAAAGGCATAATAATTTTTTTGGCCCTCAAATTTTATAAAAAAGTCATTTTAAAAAAGTTAATGTTTTTTAACTTTGTTGATATGGTATATACGTGGTTTGCCATGTGGATGACATATTAGTATTTAATTAATTTTAAAATTTTAAAAATTAAAAAATATAAAATTATTTTTAATTAAAATTATTTAAATTTTAACATGTTATCTATGTTACAATTCATCTATATACTACGTCAGAAAAGTTAACAATTTTAATCTTTTCATCTATTTTGTGATGGTTTGACAAAAAAATATAAATTTAAGGACAAAATGTGATGAAAAATTAAATGAACGGTTGAAATGACTATTTTTTTTGTAAAAATGAAAGTATAAAATGATTTTTTCCTTTTAAGTTGAAGGGAAAAAAGTGGAAAAAAGAAAAACACCCCTCACCAATACTCCACAAATTTGGACTAGTTTGATTTCAATGACATAATTACAGTTGAAATAATAAAAATTGTAAGTTGACAATGGAAGTCCAAGGACTTTGATCTCTCTCCAAGGCATGCGCGGCTGCGCTGGCCTCCCACTCTTCACGCCTCCTCCTCTCCGATCCTACACTGGTCATGGTTGGCGCTCCCATCTCATCCTTTCACCCGTTACATCCTTAAACTATTATTCTCTTTCTAAATTGGTTCTCAAATTTTAAAACATTCTAATTATATTCTTAAACTATCGATATTATATTATTAAAGTCTTTTCATTACTAAAATTATACTAATTTAAGTGCAAATATTGAGACATCAAATTTTATGTAACATAATATAAAATAAAAATTAAAAAATACATATTACGAAAATGAATGTGGTAAAAATCTTAGATATCAAATTTTAAGACTTTTATAAAAGCTTTATCAAACTCATAATCTCTTTTTTTTTTTTTTTTTCTTTACTTTTAATTTTTACGTGATAACATTTTATTTTAAATTATGTAACACGAGATTTGAAGTTATTAAAATAAAATTAATAATTTAAAGATGTTATTAAAATAGTTTAAGGTTTGAAAGTAATATAAAATGAGAAACATAATTTAAAAATGACTGTGTTAACTCTTATTATATTTCACACTTGAAGATATAATTAAAAAATCCAAATAAAACATACAAAAACATCTTAAAATGTTTGCAAAATCATATGTATATATCATAAAATAAAAATAAATGTTTATTAACAAAGTTTATTTAAATCTGATATCTACATTGGATACCTTGAGCACGTGTTCAACAATTAATTTAAACCTTATAATAAAATTCACTACAAAACAAATGTAATATATATTAAATAACTACATAATAGATAAGCTATAGATCCATCTTAATTAATTAATTCCTATAAGCTGCTCAATAAATAAAACATATTTGCCGTTTAGAGATTAAAAATAAATAAATAATTTTATTGTAGAATTTGATAAAATATGTTTTTTTATATAATATTTAGATTTATTCATAACGCTTCCTCAATCTATAAATATTCATAAATAGAAGGATAATACGCTTCTGCGTACTCAAACTTACGTCTTCCTATATTGACAAATAATGTTCATACAAATTGGACCAAGACTCAATCGACAAAATTAAAAAAAATTTTAACACAGTATATATAACGAAACACAAGTTAAATTTCATCCTTTTGTATATAATGGGGAAACGTATATAATTTATGATTTAACAAATGACAATTTGTACCAGAGCTTGTTGTGTATAAATTCAATCAATATTATTATTTTATATCATATAAAATTATAAATGGTAGATCATTATATATTATTGACTTAATGATAAATTTGGCTATTAGTGTTTGTATGGTTTGTCAAAATGATCCTAATTATATTTTTGAGTCCTTTTGGTCATCAATTTTTTTTCAAACTGCTTTTCTAATAGATTTAATTGAAGTAATGTTAAAAAGTTAACGGGATGATGTGAGATTTTATATGTGGAATATCTCTATAAGAAAATTACCCGTAAAAATAAATGAAATAAATAATAATACATAAAACAAAAAATAACTCTTAATTTAAAAAATAAACGTAATTATTTAGAAAAAAATAACTCAATAGAAAAACTTCTCGGTAAACAAACATATAAAATATTGAAACCTTTTAGGGAAAAAAATAGAAAGAAAGATTGAAACGTTAAATTTATTTTTAAAATCTGTTAAAAAAATCAATTTGAAAAGAAATCAAAGGTTGATGACAAAAAAAAAATTCAAAAATACAATCGGGACCATTTTGAGAAAACATGCAAATATGAGTGACTAAATTTATCATTAAGCCATTATTATTTTGTAACGTTTGCTTTGGAACTTGTTTTGTTAACTCGCTAATAACAGACGGTATGTAACTTGCTTTTTTCTTCATATTATCAATTTGGTACTAATTTTAATATATTTATGAACCGAAAAAGAAATTAAAATTTGGAAAAGTTAATTTTATAAGAAGAAAAAAAAAAGGAAGTCAAAAAGGTTTCCCAAGAGAGGGATCTTATTTTCAAGGATGAGTTGATTGCACATCAACTCCATGTGAGAAACATGTAAATAATCCAATCAACTCTTGAAAGGCAAGCAAGGAACTTGTTATTATTAAATTCTAATTTCAAAGAAAATTTCTCAATTCAAACCTTGAGGATCGTTAAAACTTACCAATGTAAAAGAATTGACCATCTTAATTCCCTTTATTTGATAAACGTTTTTCTTTTCTTTTTTTCCTTTTTCTGAGAAGGAGAAACTTGACTATCATTTTGTTTCTTTGCAAGTAAAAAATAGAGTTGGGGTAAATTATTTGAAGGAGTGTTTCAAAATTAATATATATATATGAAACATTAACGTTTCAATTAGTGTTTCTGTTTAAATAATAATAATTCCAATTTTATTTAACAATTGATAACTAAATTTAATTATTTTTAAAAATTAAAACCAAATTTAATTAAAAATAAAATATAAATAAATATTTAAAATTAAAAATTAAATTTATTATTATACTTACTATATTTCTTAATGTCGGCAGGTTATACATAAAAATAATCATTGTGGATTTAGTCTTCAAAAGTAGTACAAGAAAAAATAGTTTTTAATGTCAAATTAAACGTGTAATAATTAATCCAACGAGTTCAATTACCACTGCTGTCGTTGAAAACATTAATTAATTATTTCGCCAGCATATTAATATGTATATATATATATATATGTCCAGCAAAAAAATAAAAGGGGTATTATAATAAAGTTACTCATTCTAGGTAAATTGTTTTCTTTTCATTTTTGTTGTATCTTGGTTCTGTCAAAATTTTATGAATTCATAAATTTAGAGGTATATTAATAAGTTTGGTTTTTTAGTCAACATTTTATTATTCGATTATATTAAAAAGATATGATAAGGTTATAGGATGAAAACTTCAAAATGACTGAACAAGTTAAACCATGTACATGGTTTGACTTTACCTATGACTTACAATAATAATCCAGGTGGTAGTATGTTTTGTCGTAAATAATTTACATTTCATATATTATGGGGTCACAAATCAAATCATGTCGTTTTACTTGTTCCGGCAATTCGAGACACTCCCAATTTACAAAACTAGAGTTGAGAAACAAAATTATAATCAAAGAAAATACATGACTATGCTTTGGTCTGTAAGCTCATAGGGCTCTAACAAAATCAATGCACATCCACAATTCCTACTAGGATACCCATAAACTTATACAAATATATATATATATATATATATCACATTTTTCAAAATAAACGAATTTATCTTTTATTTTTAAATTATTAATACACTAAGATTTATTTTTTAATGAATTTATAATTTAGATTTAATATATAATATACAAGTGAATAAATAGCAGGATGGAGTGCCCATTAATTGGGGTAAACTTTCTAAGCTTGCAATAAATACATTTTTAGAAACGCTTAGATTATAATTCCTCCTTTCAATTAGACTCAATTTCTCATTTGTAATTTAAAGGGATCTTTTATTTATTTTGATACCTAAATTATTTTCTATTACAATTTTTGGTCCAAAAATAACCATGTTAAGAAAAATAAGTGAAACATTTAACCATGTCATTTGTTTTTCTTTTTTTTCCCAAGTCACTGATGACATGACCATTAATTGGTAATGTGACCTTTGACCATTAATGAAATTGACCAAGTGTTGAACAGTCATTCGCTGTTGACTGTTTGAATATATTGTAAAATTTATAATTACAATTTTTTCCTTTTGTTGAATTATTTATATTTTTAATTTTATATAACTTTTACATCATAAAAATATTTTTAAATTTAATAAATTATATATATTATATAATTTTTAAGTTTTAAGTTTTATATTATAAAAGTGAATGTTTTGACTTTAAAAATAACAACAAATCAATTTTGTGATCTTGCATTGTTGTGCTTATTATAATTTTTGAACGTCTCTATATGTTGTGGCAAATTATCATTTTTGAAATTTTTTCTAGTCTTTTGAAAACCTGCAATAAAATTAATATAATTTAAATACTTTAAAAGTTAAATACAAAATTAATAAAATAAAGTGTTTAAAAATGGGAAAATGGCTTTTTAGAGGAGTTTTATTTTATTTTAAACATGATGAATGTTTCATTAAAAGCTTACAATAAAATCGATATAAAATTAGATACTTTAAAAAATTTAAATACGAAAATTGGTAAAACAAAATATTTAAAAACAGAAAATGATTTTTCATAGTGGAGTTTTGATAAAACAACAACTTATGTAATAAGTGAAATAATTACTAAAATAAACCAATATAATGTATAAAAGAAAAAAATTCTATGATAGAAAAAACCTTATAATAATTCTTAAATGATAATACAACATTTTAAATACATTATATTTTTAATAAAATAAAAATTATTACGACTAATTATCTATTGTATGAATGTCTTATTACGTGGATATCAATCATGATCAAGATAAAGTTTTAATATACTTTAAATTCTAATAGTTATTAAAATTAGATTTCTACTTCTTTTATACTTCATGTGCCTATAAATAAAGATTCGATGAAGTATTGTAATTATTCATTTTGATTAATAAAGTACACTCTCTATTACTTTCATATTTTATTTGTTCTTTATTCTTTCCATCTCTCTTTATTTTATAACAATCTATAATTTTTACCATAATTTCTTAAAATATATATATAAAACTAAGTTGGTATCAATATTATTGCCCATATAAGAGATAATAAATTTAAGTGTGTTTATCGATACTAATCAAATTAAAACTCAGCCAATCATTAAGATATTTTATATTTTTATAATTGCATCACTTTAATTAATATGATTAATTGTGGAGTTTTAACTTTTAAGGATAAGGGAAAAATTTTGGCTACATTCTTTTATTATATATGTAACAAGAATATATATATATTTAGAAAAAAATAATGATTAGGAAAGATTGAGATGATCAGCAAAGTAACATTCTCTTTTTCTTATTAAATTATTAAAAGTTTATATTAATACAGTTACTATATATATATATATATATGTATGTATATATTATTTTAATACTTCTATCTTTCATAGAAAAGAAATACTATAAATATAAAATAAGCAATTAAGGGTCCACCACTGACAAAAGGAACAGCCTCATTGGTTATATATACTATTAATTTTGAATAAAAGAACATAATGAAAAGATTATTAATTATTAGAATTTTTTGTCAAATATTAAACTATGTCACAGGTTTCCAAAAAGAGTTGGTTTTTATGAAATCTTATCAGACAGAAAAATGAAGGATGTGATGCTTATCATTATAAGTAATTAATAATTGAATGGAAGCTGGATGGGTCGTAAAATGGTAGTGGGTTTATCTAATATCTTTCAAATTGAAATTTGAATATTACTTTAAAGTTTAAGGTTTGTTTGGGCAAAGCGGTATGTAGAGTGGAGCTTGAGAGTAATAATTTGATGTTGGTAGTCATTATTTAAAATGAGTTAGCAGCAAATAGAATCGACAATGAACTCAAGAATTAGGAAGTAAAGTTTCGATAAATACTGAGATAGAATAATAAAGTGGCAAATTACACAAAAAAAAGTTAAAAGCGAAATGGAACACTTAATTATTCATGAAGAATTACCGGAGAATGTGAAGGATTTATTAAATTATGATAACCGTTGCACTATATACCCATTGTTTGATGACTACTAATTCTGTTGTAATCTTAGCTTAAAGCTTTATTCTTCTATCTATAAAAAAAATTGAATTTTAAGAAAGAAAATGTTAGATGTCATTACATCTTTGATAGATATTTGTAATAGAAAGTTGTTTATAATGATAGGCGAAATGTTAATTTTAGTATAAAATTTTGAGGTTGTGTTTACATAAGATATCAAATCTTTTAAAATAATAAAATAAGGATTATATTGTTTTCGTGCCTTCTCAAATAAAGAGTAGGGTAAATTATTTTACATGAAATTGAGGTAAAGTATACATGATTGATTTTTCTTATAATATAACAACTAAAACATCATCATAATTACCATAAATTTAAGTCTTTATTTGAATCAAGTCTAAAAATGTTTGATTATTTTGAAAGTTTGATCGTTATTTCACCACTTTAAAGAGATCCTTCCGAGTAAAGCTTAGACCCAAACTAAGCATTTAAACATAATGGTATTAATTATATGATACAAATTTGATTTTTACAAGTTTGGAGGATGGTATACGTCAATTTTTACTATTAATCTTTACATTTTACAAAAGTTATGGATTTAATCTTTATACTTTAATTTAGTCAATTTTAGTTCATATGCTTTTTTGAATTAGTCAATATCAATGTCTTTACTTGTTGAATTTTAAAATTTCAGCATTGACCCAAATAGTGGCAATTAAATCCATTTGGTTAAATTCAGTTATTAGTCTTGTACTATGTATAAAGTTGTAAATTTAGTCAATATTCTCCAACTGAAGCAATCTTAGACTCTATACTTTTTTCATATTTTGAAATTTTAGTCATGATCCAAACGGCAACCCTTAAAAATCCATTAACTAGTTTTTTGTGAGTAATATATTAAAATATCGAATTGACATGAGCATTACATATGGAAAAATATGTTTGTTTGTATCTGATTTTGAAAATAGTGGAACTCAATGAATTTAACAGTTATCAGTTATTCAAGACTAAAATTTTAAAATTACAATACATAAAAATAATCAAATTAAAGCATATTTTAACCATGATTATATGCTGAATACAAATGTATATATATTTAAAATAAAAATAAAGAATCCAAAATTCCAGAATTCCAGATAATATAGAGCAAAGCCAGCGAAGATATACACTCATATTAGCTATATTGCTTTCGAAAGACATAGAAAACTTGTATCATCATATTGACACATCCAACCCATCTTATTTGAAAAACTTTCGAAGCGACCCTACAATTAAATAAACAAAGACATTAACACAAATATTCCATCTTGTTTCAAAAGTTATGTGATGAATCAAAAGGAATGGGTATGATAATGAGGGAACCACATGGATGATTAAGATTTCATTGTCGTTTTATTATGATTTTGGGTGCAGTGGGGAGTGGTGAGGGCTATATTATCTTCTACAACCTCACACTACTTTTAATACGCTGCTTATCTAATCGTACAAAGAAATTGAGTAGGGTTATTTTTTAAGGAAAAAAGTCGTACTGGACCATAATATAATATGGTAATTAACAAAAGAGAAAACCCTAAATTTAATTATTAAGAAACCTTTTCCTTTTTATGGATATGCGTTTGAGTGGATAATTACCTGCGCCCTGTCAGCTTCCTGAGAAGACATAGCTTTATTAGGGTCCTAACTGAGAGACACAGCAGATAATGTTGCAGATGAGGGGGTTAGAAGCACAGTTAAATGAATACATGAAGACATGACGTTTCACAGATCGCCTCCATTTTGTTCTCTTTAGCTATTTACATGTTTTGTCATTTTTCAAGTTTGCCTCCAAAATAAATTGATATCCATATTTTTTGTACCTTAACCCCAAGTGATTGTATAAGATTATCAAAAGAAATACAATAATCAAAATAAATTGATATAACAAATCATTTCCCAATTCGTTGAAGACAACATACAACTTTTCTTAAATTATGTAGTTTGGCCGTCTGTATATAAAATTAAGCAGCTAGGCCATGCCCTTGTTTTCCATCTGCGCTTCAATTCATCTAATCCTTGTTGTTATAATTAATAATGATTAAAAACAACTATTAATTGGTTGTTATCTTTTTAAGAATTAGCTTTTGAATTTGGGAATCGCATGTATCCATATTAATTGATTCTATGTTTTTTTTTTTTAAAATTCAATATGGATTAAATTTGTCTCTTTTAAACCAATCAAAGTAATTTAAAATCTGTGAATCCCGTGTGTTTGTTTAATAGTTAGGGTATTCACCGTATCAGGTGTGACCTGAGTTCGAGTCGCGCTAGTCACGTTACAACATTTACAAAGAATATATAAACATCGAGAACTAAACTTATTATCATACCAATTAAAATGTCGTATAATTGACAAAAAGGTGACAAAAAAAAAACTTTACCTCTAGCTATAAGAAAGAAAAAAACTAGTAATAAGATGCATTTTGAAATCGTATTTACTAACATCAGGAGATATATTAAAGGAAAAGGTAGGAATAAGTAGAGCAAATTTTGTGTAGGCAATTAGCATAAAAAGTCGTCACTGAAAGTTTGCCATGTGAGCCTCTTCGGCACGTGTAATGGAAGAGGCCCAAACATCAATGCCTTCCCATGTGCCTTTCAAGGTTTCGGCCTTTCCCCCAACTCCACGCTCCCACGTGACACCAGTTTTTGCAGGCTGGTTCAGATCTGTTGGGGCCTTCCCATTCGCCGTTGCCCATCGGTCTCTGATTATTAACCCTAATTTTACCAAATTCCACGGATTTTGATTGTTGAATGATGGGATTTTCCCAACCTGTGCAGTATCCCCCACAACTGGAATTTGCTTATAGGCGAGTCATGGCCATTAAAATGTACAAAAACAAACACACACACATATATTGTGATGCCTCCATAACATTCATATAATACATATGAAAAATTGAGGTTTAAAATGGGAAATTCATGCAATGCTCAAAACCATTACTTATCACAATAAAACATGTCCTCAGTCCTCACCTCCAAAAGATAAAACCAATGGAGAGAATATTGTGCCACTGATGATGAAGACACCCATTTCTCTTGACTCTAATGTTCATTTTTAAATATAAACTTCAGAAAGAGCTTTTTAATTCAAGTGGGACTTTTTTCGAAAAGATAATTAACACTTTTGATGAATGGAACAGTACTCGTTTCCCAATAAGTTACAAAGAAAGAATAATTATATAGATTACACAATAGATAATAATAATAATAATAATAATAATGGTGGAGATAAAGCATATTGAATGGAGCCAAAAGAGTCCAGATATAGGAGGGAAAGCATATGAAAAATGCAAAGCCTGGGATAGAGACTAGAGACAATATATGGAAGATTGGCAAGCTGTGCCTTTATAATATATAAATAACATTAACATTTTTATTAAGTCAACCAAACAAATTATAAAAAGAAAGAGAGGTAGTTGTTAAAATAAAAATATCAACAATTATGGCTTCAATTCAAAAAGAAAAAAAGGAAAAAAATGGTTAGATTGGAATTTGTAAGATACATATGGAACCTTTGTTGTATGCTGCATGCAGGTTTGTTGGATTCTGGAAGACAGAAAGGACTATGTCCATTTCTGGATTGGGTCCAATATTTGTATTAGCCAAATAGGGTAATTACAACTGTACACACACACACAAAAAAAAAACCCAAAAACACAATAAATAATAAACATATTGGCTGCTTTTATACTATAATATCCAAAAACAACAATAATAATTCATATGATTTTTTTTATTGTTTTTCTTGTTTTTAGTTTTTTTTTTTATAGAAATTTTGTCATACTTGTATGCATGTAGAAACTACATATTTAGAAATAATAAAATGTAAGATTTGAAACTAATAATGATACAATATGTACAAAATTGAAATAAAAATTTATTTTAAATTATGAGTAGAAGGAAATTTAAATAGGTAAATGCATCATATTAATAATATCAAACGTAATGTTTGAAACTAATAATGACAACACATATGTAATATGTACAAAATTAAAATAAATAATAGTTTAAATTGTGAGTAAAAAGAAATTTAAATAAATAAACACACTAGATTAAGAATATTAAATGTTGGTATTTTCAGTTTTCTTAAGTTGGTGTTGAGTTGATTTGTGACACCAATATTATAAATGTATATAAATAATGTGGGTGAAATAATTTGTGTAATAACATTGAAATGTATAAAAATATTAAGATAAAGCTTTAATTGATTGAAGTGGTAAAGAAAATATTTTTAAGGATTTAGGGTATGGTCAAATTTTAACATTTATAACTTTTTTAAATAATAAAAAAATATTAAAACACTTTCATAATAATATAACTCTTTTAAAATATAAATGTTTTGTTGCATGTTCTTTTACATGTTTAATTTTAAATAACGTAATTTAAATTATTTATTGTTACCTATCATTGATAGTGACCGTTTCTCTTAATTTTTAAATAATATACAAATTTAGAACTATATAAGAAAGTAAAATATAATATTATAAATTTTAAAAAATAAAATTATATAAAGCAACATACAATAATTATAATAATAGTTAATGATAAATATAAAAGATATTTATGCTAAATTAATAAACACATTTAAGAATAATGATTGAATAATAATCGCTGAAATTTGACATTCTTTTAAAACAAATCCATAAAACATCTTTTCATCTGCACCAAACAAATAACAAATAGATTTAAAAAAGAAAAAGGCAGTTATGAGAGTGCTTACTTCACACAATATAAACAACTTGTAGAAAATTTTAAATATCAATATCATAATATTATATTACTTCATCATCAATTAAAATAATTTTCGATTGCTCTCTATTGCTATTGCTATTATTTTTCGACTATGATTTAATATTGCCTCTTTGAAAAACCATTAACGCTTCAATTTTTTTTATATAATTCTAATCATCTCTTACATTACCGATAATTTTTTCTAGATGCTACTTGATTGAATATGCCTAACTACTGGATGTTATTTATAAATCTAAACTTAAATTTTAATTGTTATATAATTCTAATATTAATTAAGTGATAATTAAGATGTTTGGAGTTCTATTCAAGCAATAACTTTATTTTATATCAATAAAATTAACACGATTTAAAAAAATTAACACAACTCTTTTATGTCAAATTTTTAATTAATGATTGTAAATTAAATTATAATTATAATTATCACAATTTTCCTATATTTTATACTTAGAGTTATATTTAAGTAATAACTCTATTTCAAAATTAGCACAAAATTTTAAACTAATAATTATAAATAAAATTGTAATTATTTTTAAAGTTAAGTTAGTAATATGATGGAAAAAAACCATTATCTTGCTTTCAAAAGTTTCTCTAAACTCAAGCTTTTATATATACTAGTTTCTAATAACAAATGTATTGCATGTAATTTTACGCGTTTAATTTTTTAATTAATTTTCTAAATATTTTATTTTTTTGTTGAACCAAATATTATATTTTAATTATTTTAATTAGTGTAAAAGGATTTTTATTTTTCAATTATTAAATATAATTAAACTACATTAACTTATTTAACAATTTAGTTACTATAATAGTAAAAAATTTCAAAAATTATATCATTTGTTTTTTGTTATGGTTTTCAAACCTTTTTAAAAATAACTAAAATTATTAATTTTCAATTGATTTAATTCTTTCAATGAATTATCAACCAATATCTAAATTAAAATATAAAATTAATTAATAATTATAAAACCTACCTTCATAAAAATAATTAAAATTAAATTAAATTAACAATAAAATTACATTAAATTAAAAAATAAATACTAATAATATTACAAAAACATTTTAATGTTGTTAATCTTAATCTTCTTTTTTTTTTATGAATTACAATTACAAAACAAAACTCGTACAACAAATGCGACTAGCACGATCCGAAATCAGGCCATACCTAAGGCAGAAAAAACTCTTAATTATTAGGCCATGGTGTTGAATATTAATCTTCTTATTGAATGATAACACCCTCATCATCTTCTTCAATCAAGAGGATTCTTGTTTGCTTTATAATACAGTTAATTATATTTTATATTCATATAATAACGTCTTTTAAAAATTTTAAAATATATATATATCAATCTATTTCCATCTAAATCTAACAATAGAAATAAAAATAAATCAAGCATTGATTTATCGAATTATATTTAATGATATCTTTGTATTCTTTATTATTTTAAAATCTATCCAAAGAATTAATAGTTAATTGATATCACTTTTGTTATTATCTGATAATAATTAGAAATACATGAATAGATTATTATTTTAATGTAAATTTAGTAATATGGAACTTAATTTGGACATCCGAATTACACGAGTGGAAAATAACTTTGGAATAGGATACAGTTTTCAGAAGATGATGATCGGCCTATTATTTTTTAACCTAGGCTTCAAGTACTGGGCCTTGATATCATCCAAATACTTTTGATCCATAGCCTGCAACACCTTAAAGAATGGCCCAAAATTAAAAATGGATCACTGAAAATGACATGCTCTATCATTCTCTCTATCTTCTCAATGACTTTTTTTTTTTTTTTTTTATGATTCTCTCTATCTTCTCAATGCTCTATGATTATGATTCATCTATTTTAGTGTTTGAGCTTAATCTCGTTCAACTAGAATGATAATCAAGTAAAAAAAATTATTATAATATTGACTTCTAAATTTAAATTTGGCTCAAACGTTTAAGGAAAAAATTGACTTCTGCTTCTTTAAATTACTTGTTGGTACTTTGTTTTGATGTATGCAAAGATGAATTATCACTTCCCTTCTTCCTTTTATCTTGTCCTACTTGAAAGTTAAAATCATGCATACTTAATAAATAAGGTGTGAAATTAAATTAATGTGGTTAAGAAAATTTTTGTTGTTCGATAAGAACAACATTAATCTAGTCATGGATGTGAGACCGATATATATACACACACGTATACATCCCACATAGAGGAATAGGATAGTAGAGTCATGAGTGACCAAAGTTGTTAAAAATGTCAATCAACTTGGCAAAGTTCCAAATGCATATACAAGATTTTGGGTGATGTATATGCCCGGTGCTAGGGTTTCATTTTGTCTCTACCTTTCCCTCTTAGTTTGAGCCCATACCGTACCCATATATTTAACCCAATTTCGCATTTCAACTCTCTATATCACCTGTCTTAAATGTGTCTAGCCTAGTGCCATGGCTGCTGTCTTAAAAGTCAGTTCAACCTCCACAAAATCATAGTCTGCCTAACCCTAACTTAATGCCTGCCTCGTGCATGTGGAACCCTAAGGCTCAACCTCAAGCTGCAGACGATGATTCCTGGGAGGTTAGGGCCTTTGCAGAGGACATAGGTAATGTTTTGGGCACAACTTGGCCGCCAAGGTCGTATACTTGCTCTTTCTGCGCAAGGGAATTCCGTTCGGCTCAAGCCCTTGGAGGTCACATGAACGTGCACCGCCGTGACAGGGCTGGCCTTCACCAAACGTACCCTGCAACTGATGCATTTAGGGATCCTGCAACTTCCTCAATATTATCTGCTACTGCTATTTCCTCGTCTACCCTCTTAATCCCGACCCAACATTTCCCCCAGAATGCCGGCTTCTGTCTCCTTCACCACCATGATGGGGTTCCCGCTTCTCAACCTATGAATGCATGCTCCATCGATTCACCTTCCACCCTTGTCTCTATTTCACCATATCCCCCTCCGGTAATGCCTCCCAGGTTCAGCAATTCTTCTTCTCTCTATTACAGTAATCTTAATGGTGGGAGCAATGCTGGCGGCATCAACTTCAGGGAAACATCCATTGGAGAGCTTGATCTAGAGCTTCGACTAGGGCATCCGCCACCAACATCTTGATCCAAAAATTCAAAGAGAGTGAGTGTCCAATTTATATATATATATATATATATATCAATTTGAGGAAGAAAGAGTGCGTATAAAATAACAGTCTAGTTCCGATCTCTTGGTGTGTGAGATTTTTATTTCTATTTTTTCAATGCTTATATAAGATCTTCTTTACCTAAATATGTATGAAGGTGGAATATCAAGGAGAAAATAAATTCTAAGTAAAACGAAAATGTAAATGTAAAGTGAAAGAAAAAAAAGAAGAAGAGAGGGAATTATTAGTAAATTTTTAGAAGAATATATAAGATTAGGGTTTGATTGAAAGACTGGTAACGCTTGCAATGCATGCAGATACTGTGTTTTCTTGGAGAAAATGAAAGGAAAATAAGGGGGGAGAGGAGAAAACAATTTTTTTTAAAATTTTTTTTAAAAAAGTTATATTATTTTTAATTAATACTCTTGGATTGAGGATAAAAAATTTGGGTACAGGGAAACAAAATTAAACCTCAAAATAAATGAAGCCAAAATATTTTATTTTTGCTGAACGTAAATATGATGGTGTACTCATCATGACAATAAAATAAGTAGCTCTCTGAATTCAAAAAAATATTTTAAAAAATTGGCTTGGTGCCATATGTCATTATTTTGTATGTAGATATGTGGCTGCCTCTCAGTCTCACTAACTTGATATTATTATTTTCACATGGCAGAAAAATTAAATAAATCAACCTCAACAAACTTTCCTCTCAACTTGATGTTCAAAGCAACATTTAAATTAGCCTTTATTGCAATGCGTTGAGTTATTAATTTGTTTGCTAATGAGTGATTCACATCTTTTTTTAATTTTGATTATTAACTTACTCCTCAACCCTACCACCTATGTCACATCAATGGAGAGTAGTCATTCTTGGCTCAATAACTATTGTGTTGGAACTTGGAAGCCCAAATGAGCAGATAATTAGTATAAAACCACATTAAATTAAAAAATAATTTAAATTGTGAGTAAATAGAAATTTAAATAAGTAAATATATCATATTAAGAATATTAAATATATTCTAATTATTTATTATAGTCATTGAATTGATATTAATCGGCGACATTATCATTAAGATTATGGTATACTCATGATGTGAGTGAAAATAATTATATGATATATTTATTAACAACTTACATAAAAGTTAAATGTTATTTTAGTTGGAATGGTAGAGTTAAGTTATTGTATGATTTGGATTTTGGGTTCAAATCTCGTTATAAGCATGAATTTTTGTAAATTTTATATAAAAGATAAAAATATCCTTAAATTAATATTTATTATCTTATTAAAATAAGGAAATTTTAATAGTTTAATAATTGAGTTAAGATTAGTGTTAATTTTTGGTATTGCTGTGGGTGTGTTGCCTATTTTTTCGATTACTCATTAGTTTGGTTTTATATAAATTTAATTAGGGATGTTTAAACTTCAATTAAAATCGAATTAACTGACTGAATCAATATAGTTCAATTAATCGGTCAATGGCTGAACTTAGTTCTATTAATAATTTTTGAAATTTCGATTATTGGCTAATTCAATTTAAAATCGAGTAATTAACTGAACTTAATAATTATGTAGTATTTCAAGACTTTAAATTTCGCTTAATTTGGTTAACTTGCAAGACAAATCTACATTATCAATATATATTTTTGATATGTTTTATATTTGTTATAACTAAAAGATAAAAACATAAAAGTTTCGATTAAATCAATTAACCAACTTAATTAACCAAAATATTTCAGTTCGATTAATTTTTTTCAAAAAAATTTGATTCGATTAACAGTTAAAAAATTATAAAATTCAATTAATACTAATTTAATTCACCAATAACCGAACCTATCATTTAAACAACCCTAAATTCAATTCCATGTCGAATTTATATTTGTACTTATATAATATAATGAAAATTTCCCAACAAAACCTAATATTTATTTTCTTTGTAAGTTTTGCGTTGTGAAAATTAGAGCATCAACAAAGACTTTTTTTACGATGGCCAAAAAAAAAAAAAAAAAAAAAAGACTTTAAAATGGTTGTGCGTGAGAAATAAGCATGTTAAAAAATAATATAAATTGTGGAAAATGAAAATCACATCTGAAAATGAAATATAACTTTATTTGTTTTCTTTTAATTCTGGTTAACCATTTTGTAATACCCAAACTTCATTGGCAAGAAACACTGCAATGTGACTAAAATCCAACTCCAATCCGCATCACAAACATCCTTCATATACACTTTACCCTTTTGCTTTTCTATTTTTCTAATTAATTACTTGCCTCCTAAGAATATATTACCTACTACTACTTCTTCTTCTTTTTTTAATATTAATTGATAATTACTTCTAGAGATCCAGTGCTCATGGAGTAAACGACTTTCAACAGTGTTTAATCCTTCTAATGTAATTATTTTCAATAAAATAAAATGTGTGGACAATTTTTAAAAAATATATAGCATGAGAATGTAATCAGAAGTAGGGAAGAAGATAGAAAATTTTTCCAGAGGGGTCCGAAATTAAATTGTAACTTTTACGATAGTAAAATGTAATTTTACCATTTAAATAACTTATATTTTTATAATTTTAAAGGACTAAATCAAATTTATATCATTTTATGGCAACAAAGTACAATTTTATTTTTACTATTTTAAAATTTTAAAAGGCATAAATAAAAAAAATTATTTTAAAGGGATTGAGACCCTTACCAGTCCCTCCTAGATACCGCCCTGACCTTAGAAGATTATGAGATTAAAATTGTAACCCATTACACTTCCTTATAGTTGTTAATATAACAACTCCTTTAACCTATATTAAGTAAAAAAGCTCTCTATGTGAACATGAGCTGTAAAGTTACATATTTTATTGGGTTTTACTTAACATTAAGCAAAACTAATCAATTCTTGTAATCACAAAAGAGCTGAAAAAACATAGGAAATTACCTAACATTACCTTACTTTACTACCCTTTTATATGAAAATTACCTGACTAATCCCTCTAATATCAATAAATAAGCAAATAAGTTTTTCTATTAAAAATACAAATTGAGTCTTTATATATATATATTTTTAAATGAAAGCAAGTTAGGGAAATTGATAATGATATTAATTAAAATCATCCAAAATACTAATGTGACATTGATGATGATGACTAGGATATAATAAAACGATGATTATTTAATATGATGTATATTTCAATTAAAACAAATTTGTATACTTGATAATTATTAATTTATTATAAAAGTTGACATATCATTTTAAAAAAAGAATTATTTTGATTTAATAGTAAAATTAGTTGAATTTTTAGATTTCAAAATAAAGAATTTAATGTATAAAAGAAATGAGACACGTAACATAATTTTGTTTCTTAACTTAAGAAAAGTACATTACAAGTACACCAAATATTAACCCTTAATAATATATTGATATAATTAATTTTAATTAATAAAAATAAAAATAAAATTGTGAAAAAAATGTTCTAAAAAAAAGGTTTGGCCGAATTTCCATTCTATTAATATGATTAGGTTCTTTCTTTGTAATTAATGGAATCATCTTTAGGTCAACTGTCATCTATGTTTCACTTTTTCTTTTTTGGGTTCAATTTTATTAATTAGAACCAATCATATTTTTATTTATTCGCTAAAGTAATAAGTAAATCAAAGTAAATAAAAATAGACAACATGACATATTAGTTTTTATAATAAATTAATAATAATTACATGTACTTTTTAATTAAAATTGATATATATACTATAACATTTTAAGGACACAATAAAAGAAAATAATCCCTATGCAACATATCTAAGAAATTGTCATTTGATATATTAAATATATGTCACGTGTCTTTATTGACTAAAATTTAAAATGAATATTATTTCAATTTAATTTTCATATGAAAATATATAAACATTGAATACTCATTTACATAACAAAAATCATACATGTCAAAAATCTTTACTATAATTAGTTTAGTCATAGGTTACTGAAAAATATAAATATGTGCATACTCAGATCAATTTTAATTTATTCTTAATATTAAGTTATTATATACTATTTTAATATCCAATATAGGACATAGTTCGAGTCCCAAAACTTTAAATTTTACTCATTCATTGGTACATTCATTTTTTAATTATTGAAAATTGAATTTTATATATAACATTCCTTTCTTTAGTAGATAGATGAAAAATATATTAAATATATTATTGAAATTACAATTTATTAATTTAGTTACCAATTATGTATTTTTTTCTTTTGAAGAAGTTAAATTTTTTCTTTGTTTAATAGCTTAATTTATATAATATCTTTGAATTATATTTTCACTCTTTTATAAGAGTAAATCATAATTAGAAGTAATATCAAACCATTCAAATTTAATTTAAATATTAAAATTTTTATCTTAATCTATATGAATTATAATTTAAACTATCATCATTATAAAAATAAAATATTTATATTATTTTCATTTCTTTAATGATAATATTTATAAAATGTTACAAAATTTGTACTATTTTTGATAATTCAATATAATATAATTTAATTAATATATATAAATAATTCATAAATTGCTCCAAATAAACTAATTATGTTATAAATAAATATTTTATCATGTCCTAGACATCATCGTCGATGTCATGCTACATGTGCCCTATGTCATGTCAAAATTCCGTATGCTTACGGGTAACACCATTTTCAGTTTTACCAAGTTACTTCCAATAATTAACGACTTGATTGATCCAACTTTTAATAAAGGGATTTCTTTGCTCACTTCTTGATATTAGAGTAGCTCCTCACTAACTACACCAAAATTTATCACATACGTACCGTCTCCATTCATTTTACTATTTTTATTACACATTTACTTATTATTTAGGCATAATAATAAAATTATTGTAGCGACGTAAAAATTTTGTTTTGGATTCGGGTCGCTAAGTGTGGCGATTAAAAACTTGAAAATTGAAATTTGGTTTAAAATAAACCGGGAGTCGCCACCGATCTTTTTCTAGGTGTGATCGGACACCTATTAGATTTCTTTTTAAAAATCGAGGAAAGGGCCGAGTTAAGGTCTACGTTAAAAGCCAGAGAAAAATTAGGGTTCGGGAGTCGGTTACGCGCGAAGAAGGTATTAGCACCCTCGCGACACCCAAAAATTGGCATCTCATAAACAAGTGTTGTCTTGATTTTCAAAAATATGAGTTCAAAGTAATATTCAATCGTGATCCAATTCAAAAGACGAAAACTTTCAATTTTTTTATTTTGAGAAGGATATGCCGTCTTAACACGAGCCTAAAAATTTCATCCAACATAGCGATGAAACTTACGGCCTAATGTTACATCGATAAATTGCCTCGCTTATTTAAAAACAAGAATAAGATTTTTGTCTTTATGCTAAGCAAATTGATGTGAAATAAAAATAAAAATAAATAAAGGAACTAGAAATATATGGAAGTGAACAACGAGTATGACAAGAATATAAGAAAATAACAATAATACATGCAAGATTAAATGTAATAATAATATAAGATACGAGAAAACAATAAATACACGTATATATAAAAATGGTATTAAGAGTATATACGTAACGTACGTGAGAAATATATATACATAATATATTTAATATGAACATATACAGTATACATATATAATAATATACATGAAAAGTAAAAAGAATACATAACTAATAATAGAAAAGATATATACACATACATAAAAGTGTATGAATAGTAAAGAAGTATACAATAAAGAACATTAAAAATGTATATGTATAATTTATAAATATAGAAATATATACATACATTAGAAATAATAATATGAAAAGAAGACCATTAGTATATTACATAAATACATACATGCACATATATATAAATAAAAGTATTAGAAATATATAATATAATATTAGAGGTATACATAAAAATATAACTAGTAATATTAAAATATATATATAAAATATATATTAAAAGACTTATATATAACATATATGAAAAACATATAATATTAAACATTTACATAAAAATACCTGTAAAATATTAGAAGCATATATAAATAGTACTTATAAAAATACGTATATGATATAATATTGAAATATTTACATCATAACATGATAGGAAAGTAATAATATCATTAAAGTAAAATCAATAATAATATATACATACATACGTACATATATATATTAAGATATATATATATATATATATAAATGATAAGATCTATAATAATAATAAATACAATACATTAAAAATGAGAAAAAGTAAGAAAAATGACTAAATGAACTATAATCGAAATTTTTGGGGCAAATTTAGAATAAAAACAGAAGAGAGGGACTCATTCGAACACGCGTGCATGTAGTGGGGACCAAAGAGAAATTTTCCAACGCCTTTAAAACGGTGTGCATCAAGGGAACCAAATTGCGCGCAATAATGCGTTAATAGGGTCAATTTGCAAAAATTATAAGTCGATTTAAAACATAAAAATGCGGAAGGACTGATTGCGAAATAACCCTCTCTAAAAAACACGCGGATCCTTGTCCGGAGCGGGTCGGATCGGTCGACCCACCTCAAAACAAATCGTTTTTGTTCAAATCTGGTACCAAAACGGTACTGTTTCACCGGCTATAAATAGCCTAAAAATCAAAAAAAACATTTGTGAGGTGGGAAAGAAAAAAAAAAAAGAAGAGAGAAAGGAGAGGGAGAAAGGAGAGGGGAGAGGGAAGGAGAGAGCTCGGCCACGGGCCGTCATCGGCCGGTAGCCGGACGGTCACGGAGCCCATGCCAGCCGGCGCCGCCACCATGAGGTAAATTTTTTTTTTATGTTATTTATTTATTTATTTATATTTTATGTTTTAATATATAAGTTAAAACTTAAAACTGACTTGAAATAAAAGAGAAAAAAAAAATCACCTTAGGGTTTTTTGTTTCTTCAACCTCTGATTTGATGATGTTATGGTATTTAAATGCTGATGAATGTAGTATTTGCTAAAAATCGAATGTTTTTTCTCTTTGATTGAATTTTTTTGGAACCCCTTTTACAGTGTTTTGTTCCGCTTCTTATAGCCTGCTTCTGTTACACTTTTATTATTATTTTTGCCATTCTTCTCTGCTTTTTGTCTGCTGTTGTTTGTTGTTTTGCAGGGCATGGGCGATGGTGGCATGCGTGGTGGCTCTACATGCGAGGGGCGCCAGGGTATGGGGCTGATGGCTGATGTCAGAACAAGTGGAAGCCGAACATGGGGGCTAGGGTTTTGATTGTAGATGGGCTAGGGTCAGTGGGTTAGTTTTAGGTGGGCTGATGAAATTAGGGTGGGTATTAGGTTGGAATGGGTTGTAGTGGGCCATTCGGGTTTGGGTTAGATATTGGGCTGTTTTGTATTGGTTAAGGGGCTTGGGTAATTGGGTTTTGGGTTTGGCCCAAAATTGGCCTGTACAATTATCTTTCAACATTTATATTTTTTATCAATTTAATTTTGAAGTGTTCATGAGTCGATTGGGCTAAAGCTTATTTCCAACTTTTTAAAGCCCATGTTCATTTTCGGGCTGACTCACCCTACCTAAAAAGTTTATTTTACTATTCAAAAATAACAAATACTAAAAAATATATTTTAATTGATATTTTATATACTTCTATAATTAAATTTAAATTTAAAAATATTTTTATTATTTAAATTGAATTTACTCAGTTCTTGGATAGGTCTAATTTGGTCTTTATTTTTTGAGTTAAATTTAATTGTTAATCTTTTAAAAAGTGGTCAAATCAATTTTTAAATGAAAATATTTATTAAAATATTAATATTTTAATGATATTAGTGTGATAACCTACATGACAGACCACAAGTATTTCATGTTGACGTGACATAAGTTGTTTAATATATCACATCAATAAATAATTATATAACTATATAATATTTAAAATTAAAAATTTATAAAAATTAAAACACACAAATCATTATATAAAATTTAAAAATTAATATTTTAATCAGTATCCTCATTATAAAAATAAAATTATTCTCTTTTTTTAATAACTAGAGGCTTAATTTAGATAAAAATAATAATTAAATTAATAAAATAAAATATGAAGATGTAAATTTAGTATGATGGATATCATTTATAGATATAATTTTGGCGAATTCAAGTAAATGGATACTAGGAAAAAGAAAATATATAATGAATAAAGAAAATAAAAGTAAATAGATATGTATGGTGAGAAATGGATTTAATGCGTCAATTAAATCACATGTATCTCACTGCCTTTTTCTACCGCCAAAACCATAAATTTATGGCTATTGTTTTGGGTAGCCTATACCTACCTATCAATCACTCTCTTCTAATCTTTGTAAATTGAATTTGAATCTCCCTATGTTTTTCCTTTCATACTTATCTCTCCACATATATATATATATATATATATATATTTTTGGTTATCCCATTCACTTTTCATCATTTCAAAAAATTTTTCAATCTTAACCCTAACTTTTAAACCTCAAATTTTGGTATCAATTTTAAACCCTAAATTTAAGATTTAAGATTCAGATTCGGAGTTCTAGATTCTAAATTTGAGATTCATAATTCAGAGTAAAACAGTTATTAAATTTATATGTCAATAATATAGAAAAATTATTATTTAAATAAATTATAAATATTTAATAGTGTCCTCGAAAAATTCTTTAAACTTGCATAATTTATTCAAATTTTGATAAATTTTTATTCTAATTTTAAAACCTTTTATTAGGAAAAATTATAAACAATATTTTAAATTTAAAAATTATTTTTAATTAGTATTTCAAAATTATAAAATTTAAAAATACATAAAAGTTTTGATAATTTTTATATTGTATTTAGAAATGCTTTATTTTTAGCGTTTTAAAATTTTTAAAACGCTTTAAAAATGTATACACAAATTTTATTTTGAAATAACTTTGAAAACAATTTAGATTTTTATTTTATTTTTATAAACTTATTTTAAATATATTTTTGGTAGGAATTTTATCAGATATTACCAGCATAGTATGGACGTTAATAACATGAAATCATTCTGCATAACTTGAACAGTTAAGCTCCAAAAGTCTTTAATCATGCCAGCATAGCAATATCATTAATAACATTTTTGCAAAGCTTACTATGTATACATTTAAGAAAAAAAAACTAATGTTTAATTTTTTATAGTATTTTATGTTTTTCTATCAAATACTAAATATATAATTGGCTAAATCAGATGCTTGAAATATAATTGAAATGTAAATTAATTTAAAAGATTGATTTTAAGAAATAATTAAAATATAAATGGTAATATAATTTAATATTTATTTAAAGAAATTACTGTTTATAAAATAAAATGAAAGTACATAAGAAATATTCTATAATTTTTAATTGCTAATTTGGTTTACATCATATGCAATTATAATATGAGTTTCTATTAGTATAATCAAACTTTGGTTATGGAAATGAAATTTATAATAATATAATAGCTAGTGGAGTGGTCAAATTCTATTTAAATTAAAAATAAGACTTCGTGTATGTCTTTTTTATTTTTATTTTTTATAATTAGCCGCTATTCATTGATAATTTGATGTTATTTTCCAACTTTACAAATTTTTAAAATTTGAATTAATAAAATACATTTTAATCTTCTTAAAAATAATAAAATTAATTTAATTTTTAAAAATATAAAGATATAAACTATTAAGATAATAAAATTATATTTTATTATCTTAAAAATTATAATTTAATTTTCGCTTCTTTAAAACTTCTGCTGATACATCCTCTAAGTTTCATACCAACAGGTTTCAATTGTGGATGGTACATTAAACTCGGTGGGTTTAAGAAATCAAAGAAATACAAAAACGGTGGTTGATTTGAATTATATCTCACAAAACGTTTTCATAAAGTTGGTACTAGATGCTCCGAAGCACAAGACACACAGGGGTCAACAACGTTGAGAAAACCCAAAAAATGAAACCATTGATGAGGTCACTGACTCAGTACCTAATCTTGCCATACTGTCTCCCCTCGAGGTCAATCACATCTGAGCAATCGTTGAAGGTATTTGTAAAATTAAGGTTGCAATCAGAAGCACGGGGAACATATACGATGCAAAACAAAATGAAAAGAGAGTAAATATGGTAAAATTAAAATTAGCATAATTAAATTTCCATATTAACACAAATGTTTGACGTAAATTACTATTGTTGATAAATCATGTCATTTTGAGAAAATTATGGGCTAGTCTGTCACAATTATGTCATTATGATTTATTACTAAATTAGTTGTAAAGCAAAATCGTTTACAAAAGGTACGGTAGTAATTACATTCAATTTTTGTCAAACGTTTTAACAGGAATAATGAAATGGAATTAATTGAGGTAAAATTAGTAAATTTTATAACAATATCTTTTAACGCAGTTTTTAAAATTCAATGTATTAACTGTTTTTTAAATAGTAATATAATTCAATCAAAATTATAAATATATTTAATTTTGTTGTATACTACAGAATTAGTCGTATTTTTATTACAAAATTAGCTTTAATTTACAATAAAAGGGAAACAATTTTGTTTTTAAAAGGAATGGTTTGGGTAATAATTTACTGAATTAATCGAGGTAAAATATTAATAAATAATATATTTCTAATATAACAAAAGAAAATACATACAAAATTTGCAAAACGACCCAATTTTAAGGTTATCAAAAAGTGTATTTTTGGGTCTCCGTTTCTGAAAAATAGATTAGTAAATAATTATTAAAAATATTTTTGAAGTTAATTGAGAGGTTAATTAGAGTTTAATTGAGTGAATTTAACTTAATTAAGAGTAATTAAAAAAGACTAACTTGAATAAGGGTAAAAGTTGAATTATAGATTAAAAAATAAAAGGACTAAAAGGACAATTATACAAAAATATAAATTGAGGAAGTTTATCGTAAAGAAAATCTAAAATTTTAATATATTATTATATTATTATGTTTAATGTATTATTATATTATTATATAATAAAGATATTTTGTATTTTAACTATATTATATTATATTATATTATCTATATATATATAAACTAAAGAAACAAAAGAAAGGAAATAGAAACAGAATAGGGAAGAAGCAGAAAGAAAAAAGAAAAGAAGAAATTTAAGGATTTCAAGGTTTAATTTCAAATTGATAAGTTAAATTAAGTCATTTTCTTATAATTTTGAGTTTATATGAAATTAGAACAAAATGTTATTAAGTATGTACTGAAATTTTAGAAGATATTAGATTTTTAGACATTAAATTTTAGTGAGTAAAGGTGTGAATTGGGGATTGAATTAATAGAATTTCTAACTAGAAGTGGGAGATAGAATAAATTGTAGAATAAATTATAAATTTTGTATAATAGAGACTAAATTGAAAGAAATTCGAAATTATGATTTTTATGCTGAAAATTTGTTGTTAAAGTTTAAGTTTAGTTAGAATTTGAACAGAAATAAGGTATAAATTGAGGAAGAAAAATGGATGAATTTAGTTAGGACTAAATTGGAATTAAGGCAAAAGTTGGATAGAATTTGAAATATTTAATGTGAAAATTGAATGTTAGTGTATTAATATTTAATTGTTTTAATTTTCGTAGCTAACATTGTCTCGGGAAATCTCGGCTAAGCAAGGAAATGACAAAGACAACGAGAGTTAGCTCAGAAATTACGGTTTGTATTTCTATAATCCGAACTTAATACTTAAATTGTTGGATTTGTTTTGATATGGTTATTTGAATTGGATTGAATATTGATTATATTGAATTGATTTATGAATATATGTGAATGTTTGAATTGAAATGAACATTGATGTGGAAATTGAATAATAAATATTTGTTATATTGAAAAATATATGTAGTTGGAAGTGTGATGAAATTCATAGAAAAATGTAATTATTGTGAAATTGAATATTTATTAGTGAAAAGTGAATGGAATTATATTGAATTGAAAATATATAGTTAATTAATTAAAATATGAATCAATTGAAAACTGAAAAGTGAATTAAATACCCTATTAACTAGTCGGGCTAGTCGGATATAGTTGGCATGTCATAGGATATGGAAGAGTACGGGTTTTTGCTGGCTTACTGATCAGGCACTTATGTGCTAACTATTGTTACTGTTACCGTTATTGTTACCGATTCGGCACTTTGTGTGTCGGATATTGTTACTGTTACTGTTTCAGATTTGTTCCGATGAGGTACTCTGTGTATCGTACTGTTACTGTTATTGTTCCAGATTTGTTCCGATGAGGTACTCTGTGTACCGCACTGCTACTATTATCTATATCTTTTAAACCCGCCAATGAGGCACTATGTGCCGTACTGGTGTGTTTGTTGGATCTATGTATCCGTCTAGGTATGAGTCATGTTAATAGGGGTAAATAAAGGAACTGGAAAGATCGACTGTTATTGAATAATTTAATTGTTACTATATATCTGATTTTTACTGAATGATTGTTACTGGATAACCGATCAATTGATTGATACTGGGTAATTGATTATTATTGAATAATTGATTGTTATTGAATAATTGACTGTTACTGAAAAAAATAATTGTTCTGATTGACTGATTGTTAATGAATATTACTGATTGATTAATTGCTATTGAAAAATAATAAATGATTTTGAATTTAAAGTAAACCAAAACATTGGTTGGAAAGTGAATGTTTGAATACTCATTGAGTTTGAATAGTTCAATATATAAAAATTAATATGTTTTATAATTATTTAAGTGTTTAGATTATAGAAATACCACTGAGTGTATACTCAGCGTACGGTTTGTTTCCGTGCGCAGGTTAAGGTTAGACCGTTGAATCAGCATCCCAAGCCGATCCCGAATTCAATGAGGTAAAGTATGTTGAGTATTGGTAATGGCATGTACCTAGGATGTTTTATAAGAGTCATTTAGGTTGTAAAAGTATTGATAAAATAAGTAAATTATGGTTGGCAATGGTATATAGTATGAATTTGAAATTTGAAAGAAAAATTCGTAATAATTCTAAATTAGTCTCAAATTGATTTTACTGTTCATATTAGACCGCGAGGGCCCATTAAAAGGAAGATATCTTGAAATTATGATGAGTCTGAACGTTTATATTTAATTAATGTTTGTATTGTACTGTATTGACTGGTAATGTCTCGTAACCCTGTTCCGGCAACGGTATGGAGTTAGGGGACGTTACAAAATTATAGGATAAGTTTGTAAAAATAGGACGAAGATAATAGCAGTGTATCACAAAGATAAAAAAGAAAATAAAATACACTAAATTTTATGTGGGAATCCTTTTGAGAAAAGAGATGATTATGTCTATTTATAGGTTTAAAATATTATTCTAATAAAAGTCAAATAGAAATAATGCAATACGATTAAAATACCTAATTCTAAAAAATATCAAATAGAGAAAGTAAACTTCTATACAAATTTTATTTGTACAGCCTATACTCGGGGCCTTTGGCCCTTCATCTTATCTTATCACTTATATTTTATATTTAATAAGAATTTAGATCACACGATTTTTTAAAAAGTTGTATATTTTGATTACATTTAAGGATATGTTCTATTAAGTGTTTGAATTTACCTGTGTTTTTTTTTTACATTGCTTTAATAGGCCAAATGACATAATTAACTCTTGAAACTAAAATTTTCTTATTTGACCCCTATAGCGGGATTCATATGTATGTTAATATTTATAAGTGGCCATTGGAGACCTCTTATCTTCTTGAAAATTGCATCGTCGTGTAAAGATTCATCAAAATCTTCACCTCAAAATTCCCACACGTCAATCATATTATTTTTGTATCTGTAATTAAAAAAAACAATATAAAATGGAAAATATATGACAGCATGCATTATAACATAAAAGTTATGAACTAGTAAAATAATATAAAAATATACTAAATTTATTTAGTAGCGTGGCAAACAAGTGCTACGAAACAAGCCACGTATTGAAGAGAGCAAACCTACTAATCAAGTCATGTTTTACCATTTGCATGAATCATGAATGCATGCTTTTGAATTAACTTCATCTTAAGATGTTCCATAAATTTCTTAATCTCAATTTTTTAAATTTAAGCATCAATTTTAACCCACAATTCTAGTTAATAAGAAAATATACATAGAAATTCCTATCATAAAATTTTTCATTAAATTAGTGTTAAGGGTTAATGAGATAATAATTTAATTGGAAAACATTAATTTATATGATTTTATTTTAAATAATAATTGATATTATTATGATAATATTTCTTAATCTCAATATTCGACGTATAAACCAAATCCAAAGAGGTAGACAAAACTTAGGTCCTTAGATAAAAAGATAAATTGCAATTTTAGGTCCTATTTTTGTTTAGTAAATATTATTTAAAATATTTTAGTTTGACTACCATTATTACCCTAACAACCCTTTTACAAAAGTTTCATGGCTTCGCCGGGTGACATAATCTCATATGTAATATTAATAATCCCAGTGTCCCACCGTTACTCTCTCACGCAAGACAATTCATTCCCGTCCCTTTTTGGAATCTCTCTCTCTTTAATATTTTTTAAATACCAATAATAGTCCATTCCTGATCTTTCTATTCAATTTTAAAACTTTAAAAAGTAATAATACTATAATTTAATACTTATTTTCATATATATATAAAAATCATAAAAGATGTTTTTAAGGCAAAACAAGATAGGAAAAATATCATGTTTTTATGTGTTAATATAATATATATTAGAATATAGCACAACTACAATGCCATTAATAACTTATAAAAGATGGAACGTGGTATTTATTAAAATAGTTGAATATTAAAATTTTATGATTTAGATTCTTTTGGATGGTTAATATGTTTATTTGTGATTAGTGTATAAATAATGATGACGTTAAGATCGGATATTATAGCGAGATAAAAAAATAAACGCATAATATTAAAGATAAACACTAGTCCAAAGATGATGTTAAATATATATATATATATATATATATATATATAAAAATTTATAATAGTATAGTTAAAATATTATTTGTTATTTTATAAAAAGAATAGATACTTAAAATTTTATATAAATTAGGACTCGATTAATAAGGAGATGAACTTAATCGAACTTTTGATAACAATTTATATACTATTAATAATAAATTTATAATTTTTGAATATAACTACAGTTTTATCTGATGATAATATGCAAAATATAGCTAATGAATGATTTTATCTGATGAAAAACCATGTAAGGTATAAAAGTTTTAATATTAAACGTAAATGTAATGACATTTTAGAAATAAAAGAGGTCAAGTTGGGGTCTTCCAGGAAAAGGGAAGTCAAGTTGGGCGTTTGGTGTATCATTTACGGAGCATAACTAGAGGCACGTGTCACTTTTTCGTTGCTTCCTTGTAAAATAATATCTGCCCCCTCCCCCCTTACAGTAAACCAACGCACTCGGTGCACGTTAGCGTCCCATCGGCCCCACGCGTGACGTCCCGGACTTTCCCGTTAACTCAGCTACGATCAAATGCGGGCACTGTTATGTCCATTCACCACTCTTTGCTCTCTACGTGGATAAATTCGTAAAAATGGTCGACACGTGGCATAATCCGTAAGCGTTAATTCTAGAAAATTCTGATTAGATGAGATCAACGGCGTTAAAAACCTAAGAGGAAGTAGGGCCTAGTAATACACCGACATTAGCACCAAATAAAAAAATTATTAAAAAAAATCTAACCTTCTCCTTATTTAAAAGGTAAGCTAATAAGGTAAAATGAAATTGTATTATGTACTATCTTTTTTTTTTTTCTCCTTCATAGAGACTGAAGAAGAGAGCAGAGGAAACGTTGCAAAAAGGGGAGGATATCTATAAAAGGAAGGCAAAGTAGAGAAAAAGAGGTCTTTTTGGAGTTATTTTTTTCGATTTGATTATCTGGGCTGTTGCAAAATTACTTTCATTTATCTCCAAATTTTCATGTACTTGTATTCGTTTTTTTTTTTTTGATGACTTCAGGTTGTTTCATCTGGCTGAGTCTTGTACTTGTTATTTTGGTTTTCTTGATTTTTTATTTGTGATATTGGGAAACCCAAGTTTAAGGACGTGAAGGAACTCTATGGTGGAAGTGAAACTGAGATTTTAAAGCCTAAGGCATGGAATTCCTTTTTACTTGTTCTTTTGTTTGTTGATTCATTGTTCTTGGATAGTAGA
Organism: Gossypium arboreum; assembly: GCF_025698485.1. Lineage (NCBI taxonomy): Eukaryota > Viridiplantae > Streptophyta > Magnoliopsida > Malvales > Malvaceae > Gossypium > Gossypium arboreum. The sequence continues at coordinate 113,303,133 of NC_069081.1, read as the reverse complement.
ATTAGTGATCAAGGCTAATTATTGATAATTTTAGGGCTTTTTAGGTTGGGATTATTGGGTTTGGGATTTTTTCCGCCGATGTATTGCTTTTCTTTGATTTGTTATAAATGCTTGTTGACAATTTAGTATTGCTGAATTTTTTTTTTTGGGTGGGGGGTGGAGGTTCACTTTTATTTATTATTGTCTCTAGTGGAGTGTAAAAATTGGTGGCAAAGATCAAGCAACCATATTTCTTCTTCAAATATGAAATATTCAGTTTATGATGTAAAGATATATATTAGAAGTGTTTGGTGGTTTAGTTCGTGTTGCATTGGTTTTATTGAAACCTAAAAGATTGGCTTTTTTAATACACTAAATTAAAGTGATCAAGAGATATTTTTTGCCCCATGTTTTTTGTTTCTCTTCTGTTCTTACCTCGTGCATTCTCATTAATCAATTCAATGCTTGTCAAAGTATATTGTATTTGCTGTGTCTTCGTGTAATGTGTTAACTTTGTAGCTTTAGCATTGTAATTTTACTTAGTGAATAGATCTTCGTGTTATTTTATTTTTTGATATCTGTACAGGTCTCATCAGTGGTGATAGGAAGTTTGTGTTCAGAAGGGCTTCCTGATGAAGCCGACTGCTTTGCTGCGTTGAATATGGTAAGAAAATTCTTAGTTGTGCAGCATGTTTATTGATTTCTTTTAGTTTTCTCACTACTATGATTCAGTGAACAAAATTCTCCATGCAGATTAAATGCATTGCTTATCTTTAATGCTCGTTTCAAAGGTTTTCTGATAAAGTTTGGCTCTGCCTGCAGTTTTTAGTTGTCTGGTTTTAAGTTGAATGTTTATTTGGTAGAGTAGTAGAAATAGAATCAAGCAAATAACATGGAGACATTACATTGTTTTGCGGTCTCTGTCATTAGGATTGTGTCCTAAGAAGGAACATAGCAATAGTGATACTTTGATAACATTTATGAATTTAGTAGATTTGGTGTCATCTTTCTTGAGTTTCATTTGTGATGCATGGGTTCTTTGAAAATTAATGAAGAATCTATTCCATTTTCTGAAAGGTGTTGCCATAGGTTTTATCATGGTATTTATTTTCCCTTTGCTAAGAAGGGAGAGTTATATGGATTTGAAGTTTCTTCTTCCGGATCTTTATTCCGATGCATGGACACTATTGAAAAGCAATGAACTATCTGTATTCTATATTCTAAATAGAGTTTGCAATCGATTTTATCATGATATTTATCTTCCCCTTGCATTAATATTTAAAATACTGACAATGCAGAAACACATGATATGTGGTTTCCATTTGTACTAAATTTGTTAACCCATGATGAGATATCATTTTTTTATATATATACCATAGAAAAGAACACGTTGAAAAAGTAAAAAACCTTATTAGTTTTGCCTTTATTGTAATTCCTGTGCGACTTTGATATTACTTTGGTTTGTGTGATTCTTGTTAATATAATTCTCGTTCTGTTGTGCTTCATAAATGTCAGGTTTTTCCCCGTTCTATTTTCTTATTACATTTTTTTTCTGTCTTGGTTGTGATACACTATCGCCTATCAGGGATCATTTAATGCTGAAAATGGTTTTGGCGGCACCCAATTGTCAAGCAGGGAACTAGGTTTAAAAGAAGAACCTGGAACATGCAATGTGTGTGTTTCTTCATTTTCACCGTGTGTGTCCAAACAAATGGCATCGACAGCAACAAAGACAAATGAGTTTCTAGGCAAAGCCTGTCAAAAAAAGGATAGTAACCATTACTCTTTTAACGATGCTGATTTGTCATCTCCTCAGATGAATAGAGCATGCAATGATAGACAGCGTACAAGTAGTGAGTCAAGTCATCCTCTCAGTGTATGCTTGAGTCGCGAATCCTTCTCTGATGTTGTAGAGAGTGAAGAAACGTTGAGGGATTGTAACACCTATGAGAGCATCAAGATGAGTACAAAAACAAACCTGCCTTCGGCTTGTGCAAATAATATTGGGCCACTGAAAGCACCAATCTTTCATAATAAATTTGTCCCCAATAAGTTTGAGAAACAAGAGTCGGAATGCCTTGGAGATAATATTTCCTTTGTGTGTGTATCAGACTATGCAAAAACAAAGGCTGCTGACCATACTAGTGATGCAGACAAGAAAAATTTATCTTACAACTCAGCTTCAGTTGATAGTTTCCCTGGGACTGAAAAGGAAGTTAACGGTCAACCTGCTTGTTTTCTAGTTGGTAGTCCTTGTGGTGATGTAGATGATAATCATCCAAGGAGATCAAACAGATCGTCCATTGAATCTTCCCAGGAGATTCTGTATTGTTCAAACAAGTCAGATATGTCAGAAATTTCATCTTTACGAGATTCATGTGCTGGTGCCAGCTCAGCAAAGGTATTCTTGAAATTCCTACTTTTTATGTGGTGAAATTTATTAATGTTTCTTTATATTTTTATCATCTGCTTGGAACTAGAAACTGAAAATTAAATCTTCATTTCCAGAGAGAACATTCCGAGTGTTCTGAGGAACAAGTCCAATCAACTTTTGCCAGAACAGGTTCCATACGGGTTGGCAGTCAGATCGGTGATGGACATAACTATGCTGAATCTATGGAAGTTGATAATAGAACAAATGAAAGAGAGCAAACAGCTGAACTAAAGTCCACTACAGTGGCTAAGGAAATTAATATGGAGGAAACTAATATTGGATCACAGCCTGCTGCTTGTAGTGATGCACCAGACAGCATTGAGTATGAAGTACGTAAAATGCTATTCCAGTTAAAGTCTTATGTTATGCATGCTTACAATAGACCTTTGCATGACTAAATCTACTATTAAATCTTCTAGATGGTCTGAAAAGATGATGAAAAAGCTTTGTATATTGACAACAGGTTTCTTTTGGCTTGACAAAGCATGAGATAGAATATATTTTAATGTTGCCACTTGGATACATATATCTCATTTTAAGAATAGTTGCGTGAGGAAAATTAAGTTTCTTACTGTCCATTAATTATAACGGTGGTACCTTCTAAATGTTGGTTCTCTTTTCTTGGCTTCCAATTATCTTTACAGGCACAAGATCCGTGCAAATGATGAACTTCATTTTCTTTCTTGCTTTATTTTTTCTGTTCAAAAGAGTTGGCGTTTTGTTATTAATTGTTGTATCTGATAATCAGGTCAAAGTTTGTGATATATGCGGTGACATAGGTCGAGAGGAGTTGCTTGCTGTTTGTAGCAACTGCAGTGATGGAGCAGAACACATGTAGGTCTTGCGTTTCTGCCTCTCTCATGCATGCATGCATGCTTGCCTTTTCTTCATATTTTTTATTAGTTGAAATGTATGGTGTTTGTGTATTTATAGTTTCTTCCTTTTATCACGGGACACTTAAATGTTGACATATTCCATTTCCATGAACCAGTTATTGTATGCGTGTGAAGATGGACAGTGTTCCCAAAGGTGATTGGATGTGTGAGGAATGTGTGCTCAGTAAAGAAACTGAGAGGCGAAAACAAGACAAAATGGAGGGAGGAGTTAAGATTTTTAAAAAAACACTTGCTTCAGAATCAGAAACCAAACCTTTGGAGGTCGAGGAAAGTGAAGCACATAAAGTTAGTTCAACTCCTTCGTTTACTTCGAAGAGACCTTCTGGCAGTTTACAAGCAGTTAGAAATAAGGCTTTTGGAGCAGATTTGAAATCACCTACGACATCGAGTTGCAGCAGCAAAGTTTCGATGCATCAATCTGGAGGCCACTCGTCTAGCACTACTCCGGGAACTGTGTGCTCACCTACCGAATTAAGGAGTAAATCACTTAAATTGCCATCACAACATCAGGTGTCAAAGGGTATATTTCACATACACCTTAATGGCAGAAGCTGTGCTTTATTAATTATAATGTCAACCTAGCACATTTACTAACTGAATTATTTTTTATGCTGGTGATGTAGGATTACTTTCCAAGTCCAAATCATTCTCTAATAGGAGCTTAAAAGAAGATGTCCAACTGCTGAAGGAAGGCAGTTGTGGCAATGAAGGCTTGGCTAAAGGAACTACTGCTAATGAGAGTGAGAGGAGGATTCAAACGGTGTCTAAATCTGTGTCATTGAAGAATATGAGCTATACTGTGAATAATAGTAATCACGACACTAAATTACTTCCCAACTCTTCTCGCGTTGAGGATTTGAAGAGATCAAGGCATCCAAAAGGACAGCATCCAAAAGGACAGTCTCCAATTAAGACAGAAAAGAAATTGAAATTATCCAACAGTGATGCACTTGCGGGGGCTGATAAAAGAATTGCTTCTGTCAAAAATGGTTTGGCATGCCCTTCCAGTTCCTTGTGTAATGATTTAGTGGATGTGAAAGGTCATGAAACATCAGATAATTCCTTAAAAACATCTAGTACTTCTGCACAAAAAAGTTTTCTGACTGAAGAGAAAAAGAGAGTTCTTAATGTGAAGCACTGTGTTGAGTACTCTCCAGTAGTACCTGCTATCAGTAAAAAGCATTCCAGTGCTGCTGTGCAGTCTGAACGGCCTTGCCCGAGAGATTCAACTATTTTTGCTTCTGGAGTACCTGTGCCTTCTTGGATTTCTGTTGTTCCACAGCTTGATTCTATATGGCAGTATGGCTTTTATTGCCTTTCTTATTGTTCATTTTGAAATTTGTCAATGACTCCTACCTTCTTAACTGCTCATCTATTCGGTGTCTTAAGCATACCTTCTGACATGTTCTGCAGAGGCAAGTTTGAAATTCAAAGGAGTGGTGGACTTCCATTTGCTTGTGATGGACTGCAAGCACACTTGTCAACTTATGCCTCACATAAAGTTCTTGAAGTAGTGCAGAAACTGCCTCTAAAACTGTCGTTGGAGGAAGCACCTCGATTGAGCATGTGGCCCACTCAATTCATGAAAAGCCATGCCACTGAAGATAATATTGCGCTCTACTTTTTTGCAAAAGAACTTGACAGGTTTGTGGAAATGTTTCTGTGTAGAAGAGCTAATTTTCTTTCAGATAACTCAGGTTATTTTACATGCTTCTTGTGCAGTTACGAAAGAAGCTATAAGAACTTGTTGGACAGGATGATTAAGTATGATTTTAGCCTCAAAGGGAACTTTGGCGGGTTTGAGCTTTTAATATTCCCCTCGAACCTACTTCCAGAAAAATCTCAGTGTAAGAGTTTGATAGTTACATTTCACATGCATCCATATAAACAAAATGAAATTTGCTTTTTCATTGGTGGACTTACAAAGTTTGAACATTGCAGGTTGGAATAACATGCTGTTTTTATGGGGTGTATTTAGAGGAAAGAGGTTTCAGTGCTCAGAACAAATTTCAGCCATGTCTTGCGAGAAATTGTTCCCCCCTGGAAAGTCAAGTGAAAGTTTATCTGCATTGAACTCCAATGCTTTCCCGGACTCAATGACAGTCGCTTCTGGAAAAAAAGCTGAAGTTTGTGAAACCAAAGAATCTTCTTCGGAACAGAAGATGAATGCCCTGGATGTACAAATAGGTAGTCAGCAAGTGGGCATAATCGACTCATCTCAGGTAAAATTTTTTACTCTCTAGTTGTTTTGCTGATAGTGTCCAATTAAAAGGGGGAAATGGTCAGAGAGTGTTATAATGATCTGTCATTGATGAAAGATTGTTGGGGCATCTTACTTTTGCTGTTTTGGTTCCTACCATACCAATTAATATTTGTTTTAATGACTGATATAGTGTTTCATGCAGAGAGAAGAAAGAGAGTCAGGAAAAAGACCTGAAATTGATCTCAACTGTTCTATTCAAGAAAAACAAGAATATTTTGCAGATCATGTGGAGGCTGATGATACTAATGACGGCAAGAGATTAAAGAGTTGTTTTGGTGGAATGGATGTAGATAGGAATAGGATAAAAGATATAATAAATGATAGATGTTCCCTTCCTGTAAATGGCAGAGGCCCTAGCATCTACGGCAATGAAGTGTATGATATGTCGATAGTTCCTCTGGAATCGGATTCAGTAGGTAATAAGTATAGCTGGAAGCACTTGTTGCAGCAGCAAGTTCTTTCAAATGACAGTGGGAAACAGGTAAAGTCAAGAGTTTCAAATCTTGAGCTTGCCCTGGGGGTTGGAAGGAGTCTTTCAGCTCACGGAAATATGCCCCCATCTTTTATGGTGATGAGCAATGGGGATTCACGAGACGAGATCTCCGACACTAGTCCTTCACTTGCTCTTTCCCTTGCATTGCCTTATCCTAAGGCAGGTGGTAGCGGCAGCGGCACCACATTAAAACTTGCTTCAGACATGAAGTTACCCAAGTGCCAAGAGGTGAACACTACACTGTCGCTTTTTGGTGGCTCTTCAGAATCTTAGGTATACAGTTATGGGTGTTTGTAAATAGAGCTCTCAGGACAGTTTTATGATAGTTTCCAAACTTTCTATATAATATGAAAAACATACACAGAAGAAGACTTTCTCACCACTTATATTAATAAATAGTTACACTCAATTAAATTATGAATTTAGCAATCTTTACTTATGTTTTCCATCCAATATCTTAAGCTTAACTAACCCGATGTGGTGCGGTCTCAACAATTAAGAGATGGTAGTACTTCAACTAATAGCCTAGGTTAAAATGAGATGCTTATCATTTTGCTTCACCTAAAATTTGATTTCACAATTGCGTTCGGGCTAGGCATCCGGTTAATTTGTAAATTAATACAGTATATCATTTCTTATTTTTTAAATATTCTTTTTATTACTTATGATTGAATCAAAGTAGTCAAATATTATATTGATATATTATCAATTTTGTCTCCATATGTGTATAATTGTAAATTTTTGATATTTTCAAATATTTTTTACTTATATATTTACAATAATTTCTTTGTTTTTAATGAAATATATATTCATTTTTACGCATAGATATTTATAATTTAACTTTTATTTTTTAAAAAAGAACATTATATATACATGTAAATATATCCAAATAAATACATTTATATGTAAATATAAATTTCAAAATTATTAATTGAATTGAACAATTTAATTGAATAATTATATTTTAAATTCAAATGGAATTATTGAAAAATTAAAATGGTTAAAGATAAAAATAAAAATAAAAGAACATAGATTGATTTAAAATATTAAAATTTTGTACCAACCAGTGCTAGCCAATACATATTAATACAAATCAATATTTGTTGAAATAGTCGAAACTTAGACTAAAATCAAATTTAGACAATTTGGTATTGATTTAGAACTAGAATAGCATGTATCAAGAACAAACGATACCGACTACTATGATCTGAATATCTTAGAATAATTGTAAAAAAAAAAAACAAAATTATTAAAGTTAGATTGGGTGTAATTATATTTTTAATATAAAAATTTAAAAGTATATTTGAATATCACAAATTAATGCAGAAAGTCTAAAATTATTAGAGTTAGATAAGGTGTTATATTTTTAAAAAATGAATTAGAAATAAAATTTGAAAGTAAAAAAATTATAAGAGTAATATTTGATTTGATTCAATTTTCATAAATCATTGATAGTATTATCGGATTAATATCATTTTCCGTTGAAATGTTACATACACAAATAATTATATTTATTTAATATAAAAATAAATGCATGTATTCATTTATTTAAATGTCTACAACTAAATCAAAATTAAAATTTATATATTAAATTACATATTGAATTTTGTATAGATTTGATATTTACCTTTGTTTCAAAATATAAAATTTGAAAGTAATAATAATTATTCTAAGTAATTGAGTAGTCAATTCACAAATTATAAAAAGTTATGTAAATACGATAATATTGATTCATGTACAAAGTGATTGGATGTAATGGCAATACATATTATACTCTTAAGGAAAAAATCTAAGTTTGAACTTTGAAGACAACATTGTTAGAAGGGGAACCATATAACTCGAACATGATTACATGCGTTAAGCGAGCCACGTTGAGGCCAGGGGCCATGGCCCCCAAAGTTTAAATTTTTCAATTTAGTCCTTTGTAAATTTACATTATGACCCTCCCAAAAATGTAAGTAGGTCACTCCAATATTTTTATAGGATTAAAATAATATTAAAAAATTATTGTTGATAAAAACAAAAAGAAAATATTATTGAAGAAGTTAAATTATTCATGATGAATTTTGAATGATATTTTGTTAAATAATAATTTAATATTTATTTAATATTTTACTTAACATAATAATATTTTATAAGTAATATAATAATATATATATAAAAGAAAAGAAAAGATGGAAGACTTTTATCAGCTTTCTTCTTCATATTGGTGCTTAGCAAGAAAAGAAGAAAAATAACTTTTTAATTAATTTTCCTTTAAATTTGAAGTATAAGGTTTGTTTTTGTTCAAACTTTTCATAGATTTTGAATATTTGAAACTTGTTATATATATATATATATATATATGTAGTAATATTTATTTTATTTTATTTTATCAAGTATATTAAAAGTTACTATTAAAGGATATTGATGGAACTTGGAAGCTTATAAAATTAAATGAAATATGTATGTTTTTTGATGGAAAATGATTAAGAGATGGTTTCTAACTTGTTATAATTGTAAAAATAAAACAAAAATAGTTAGATAATGTTACAGTAAGTTTCGGCCAAAATGAAGGGGAGGAAAAAAAATTTTGGTTACTTTGTTTAAAATTATGTCAAATGATAGCTTGTAAAGCAGTGAGTATTTTTATAAAAACGGAATAAAAAATGATTAACTGAGTCAAATGATAGTTATTTTATCTTAATATTTGGAATATTTTTTCTTTTAAATATATTTGTTATATGTTTAAATCAATTGTCATATTAAAATACTATTTTTTAAATTATTTATATATTTAAATCGACTATTAAGCTAAGAGCTCTAATTTGAACTTGATCCCGTATGATTAATATTTCGGCATGAAAAAAAAAAAAAATTGAAAAGGCCAATCACTACAAAGAACCGGTTATTGAGTCGCTTTCCAACACAAAAAAAGTAGACACATATAGGCAGTTGGTCATCCAAGGCCAAAACCAGCAATATCACTTTGTAGTCTCAGTTCAGTGTGTTTTAGGAGCTAACCAGATTTGCTTCACCCTTCTCTGTAAGTCCCCAACCCCAACCACTCTCTTCTGGATTTCGATTTAATATCACCCAATGATCCGTTTCACGTTTTCCTTTTATTCCTAGATTCTCTCATCAATCTCTCACCTCTCCAAACTCCATTCAAATTAAACCCAAAAAGAAGACCAACTTTTTAGGGAATGCTCTGTCACTTTATGATGGTATTTTCCTCTGTTTCTGTTTTTTGGATCATTTGTCAACCTTACAGAAATGTTCTTGGATCTGATTAATGAGTTTCTTATTATTTTTTCATCAGATTTGATCACTTGGTTTGGGACTTGAACTCTCTCCAGAATTTGGTTCTTTTCCATTGTGTTGTGTTTTCAAGGTAAGATTCCTTTTTCATGTCGAATGTAAATGTATCAGTCATTTGGATTTCTCATGGGACCCTGTTTTAGTATTCAATTTATTTTCCCTACACTTGTTCAACTCAATTGTGTCTGTAAATCATCATCTATCTGTCATGTTCGTTTTCGAGTTCCAATATTTTGGGGTTGGTTACTTCAATTGAAGTGCGTGATCTTATGTTTTTATATAAAACCCAGGTCTAAAATGGCGTAAAAGATTGAACTTTGGGCTTGTCCTAGAACCCTGTGATTGTTTAGTGTACCTTTTTTTTTAAAGGATGTGCTCTGAGGACCTATATTTGATTCTATTTTCTTTCCGATGTAACTGATATCTTGCCTAACTCTCCTTTCCTTTTCTTATTGCTTCCTAAATGTGATATTGTGTAAATGTTTTTTTTTCCTTCTTAAATTATCATTTTGCAGTTTAGAGCTTTAGATTTCAATGCTTTGTTTGTGGTTTTTAGTTCTTCAGTTTCTTAACCCTATGCTTGAGGTTCTTTACCTTTTCTTATTATTTTATAATGTTAATATCTTTGTTCAATACTGTCTTCTATGTTGAACTGTTCTTGCAATCGAATTATTGAACCACAATATTAGAAGCTTACACCATTTATAAATTTAAAACAACTGGTTGTGGCTATTTTATAAATTTACACCATGTTTAATGTTTCCTATACTATCAACTATTGTCATATCTTTAGCTCAAATCAGTTCTTTGCTCACTTTCTGAAGCCAAAGTGATTTATGCATAAAGTTTCAAGGCTAATTGCATTTTTAAGAAAGAGAATGCCCACTAAATATCAGTTATGGGTTAATTTCCTAGCCTAAGCTGTTGACTAGCTGCTAATTGTTCTTTTCTCCTTATCTCCATTTCACTTAAAAAAGTTAATGTACTACTGATGTTTCGATCTACCTCCTTTGGAACCTTGTGGTAGACTAACCTGATTTTATTACCATAAACATGCATACCGATTTGTGCTTTGGCTTTATTATATCTGCCAATGAGAACCAAAGCATATATGTTGTTGTATTATAAGCGATGGCTGCAGTTATAGTGAAAAGGGTTGTGAGTAAAGACCATGCATTAATGCATTCTCACCTGTACAGATATAAGATTGATATCAGAGATATGAATTCATTCTCAGGGAGGAATAGCTTTCCATTTAATGTATCCAATGCTGCTTGAGTAAATTAATTGTTTTACTACACACTCAACTTCTGCAGATGGGAGATGTAGCTAAGGACCTAATTTCTGGAACTGTTGGAGGAGCATCGCAGTTGATAGTTGGGCACCCTTTTGATACCATCAAGGTTAAGCTTCAAAGCCAGTCTGCTCCACTCCCTGGGCAGCCACCGAAATATGCTGGTGCTATGGATGCTGTCAGGCAGACGTTAGCTGCTGAAGGTCCAAGGGGATTGTATAAGGGTATGGGGGCTCCACTGGCTACTGTTGCAGGCCTTAATGCCGTCCTCTTTATGGTGAGAGGGCAAATGGAGGCATTGTTGAGATCAGAGTCTGGTGACTCCCTCACAGTTAACCAACAGATAGTAGCAGGGGCTGGGGCTGGAGTTGCTGTTTCATTCCTAGCTTGCCCCACCGAGTTGATCAAATGCAGGTTGGCATCATGGCTTTTCATATTCCTTTTCCTACCAAATTATAGTTACAGTACCAATTTTGTCGACCAACCATTGTGCACAACGTGGATGTATCAAGTGCTGATGAGTTTTTAAAATAATTTTCTCACCTTGTCATTTGAATGGATAACTATCAACTCATAAATTCTTTGGACATAATATTTACTTCTTGGATCTTATGGTGAAAGCAGATTACAGGCCCAGAGTGCATTGGCACATTCTGGCTCAGCTAGTGTGGCAGTGAAGTATGGAGGGCCAATGGATGTAGCTAGGCATGTTCTCAGATCAGAGGGTGGCGTAAGGGGGCTCTTCAAGGGATTGGTTCCCACCTTGGCTCGCGAGGTTCCAGGAAATGCTGCTATGTTTGGTGTGTATGAAGCACTGAAGCAGTACATGGCTGAAGGACCAGACACTAGTAAATTAGGAAGAGGGTCTTTGATCGTGGCAGGAGGCTTGGCCGGAGCTTCATTCTGGATCTTTGTTTACCCAGTTGATGTCATCAAGAGTGTGGTCCAGGTGGATGACTACAGAAACCCCAAGTACACTGGCTCCATGAATGCATTTAATAGGATATTAGCCTCAGAAGGGGTGAAAGGCCTATTCAAAGGGTTCGGCCCTGCCATGGCACGAAGCATGCCCGCGAACGCAGCATGTTTCTTGGCATTCGAAGTATCAAGGTCTGCTTTGGGCTAAATCAATTGCTGTTGCACTCTGATTCCGATTAAAAGTTTACTGTTGTTTTTATTGAAGCCATTTTATGTGTGGATTAATCGTGATGTTCGAATGAAGTTTTGGCAATATAATGACAGCCGACGACAGGATCTCCATTCTTCAAGATTGCTGTAACTTCCATTTGATTGTATGTACGGAAGAAAAACATTTTTGTTTCATCAAACGCCCATATTTCTGTTTTTCATCAAGAGATTTTGCAGATAGATAATCATGTTGAATGCAAACAGGATCAAAAGCAAAGTTTAAGCATCTCAAATGAAAATTCAGTTTTTAGAAGGAAAGAAAGAGCAGTTTTTCTTTTTCAACAAAGAAATTCATTGATAAGTAAATTTTAAAGGAAAGGAGCACAAAAGCTCCGCTACTTTTGGAAATAAAAACCGAAAAGTTGCATATTAAGAGAGATGAATGTTTGATTGGAAGTCAGACTACACCGGCTCGAGGGGATTTATTATTCTGAATAAAACTCCTTTGAAATGAAAAAATGACTAGATTCAGAAAACGAGAAGAGAGCGACGAAGGGCTGTTGGCAACTGGTTGACCGAGCAGACCTCGATGACGAATAGAGGGAAGTAAAAGGAACAAAAAGAAAGGGATGAAAAGAAACAAGGTAGAGGAGAAAGGTAGAGGGGAGGTGGGTGATGGCTACTGGGGTGGCAACTGGACAGCTAGTTCCAACCTAAACTATCGCACAGGCAAAGCTTACAGACTAATCCTGCAACCTTGAGGATGAGGTGAACACTTTTAGCCAATGGATCAAATGTTGGGTTTCTCTTTTCTATAAAGAAAAATATTTTGATCCAGTTCAAAAGTTAATTATACTAAAATTAATTTTGATGAAAAATACTAAAATTGATTGACTGAAGTTTATTATTAGAATTATTTGATAATGACAGAATTAGAAACAATTATTGATGATTGATTAAAGTGATGCTTCTCTACTTAATTTCTTTAACTTTTAGTATTATAAGTAATTTCCTTTCATCTTTCTCCTCTCTAAGACAATGGAGTTTGTAATGTTTTAATTGCAATCTGTACCATGTGTAATATATATTAACTATTGTTTTATTATTTTTATTAATGAAACTATCTTTATTATTATTATTATTATTATTATTATTAATTAAAAATCAGCTCAGTTTAACCTAAAAAACAAATTTCTTTCTTCAAAAAAATATAAAAATAAAACAAATTACTCAACAATTGGCACAATAGTTAATTCCAACCAACAAAAGGGTTTTTCTTATTTATTATTATAATTTTTTTGACAAACGTGGTGTGAAACCAATAATACAAAGCTTAAATTCCTTCACCAAAAAAAAAAAAAAAAAACAAATAATTTAAGTGAGTAATGGAAAAAATCAACATCAATGTCTCACCGGCATGCATCAAAATCTCATCTCACATGCTCCTTTTTACCTTCTCAAACGACAGTCACTAGAAAAGGGAATGGGCATTGGGCAATGTTGAAAAGGGGAAACAACTAGTCATGGGAGGAAAGACTGATTCGATGCTTTGATGTCAATGGAAAGTAACTTTTACCATAAAACTTACTCCCTCTCTATTGCTCTGCCAAAAACAAACAAATGCTCGCTCTTCTAAGTTTTGTATTCTTCCATTTGAGACCATCAATTTCACCCCCTCTAAATCACAATCACTTCAATATCTTTTAAATACATTTTTTAACCAGAAATATACTTTTTTTCATTTAAAATATTTACTATAATTTAATTTCTTTTTTATGAGGTGTAGTAAAATTAAAAATAACTGTAACAATAAAATTAAGTATTAAAATAGTTACATTTATATTTTGATTTAAATGCAATTGTGATAATTATTTATATAATTTATGGAAAGAATAATTATCATAGAGGTTAATCTATTAAACGAGGCTCATCTGACTGTTTTAAATTAGTCCGATTCTACTTCAAATTTTGATGGTTCAATGAAGCGGTAAATTAAGGCTACCTTGTAATCTATTAGGAAAAATAATATTAGAAAATATATAATCTAATAATATTTGATTTTGTAATCTTGAGAATCATATAAATCCTTTAATTGTAGATCTATTTTTATCTCATTCGTCTATGTAAAGTTAGTTGCATCGTTGGATTTGGAGAGCTCAACTAAAAATAGAGAACCTCTCCTTATTTACAATAATTCATTGTATTCTATTATTTGAGTTAAAAGAATATATTAAATGTTTTGTTTTTATGTGATTATTATATTTATTTGAGGTTTTTTTTTTTTTGTCTTTGAATTACTCTAGTTAATTTTAACAAAATTCTCATTTTACGAGAATTAAATTAATTTAAACATATTTGAATAAAAAAATTAACTAAACTTACTAGCCCGTAATGCTACTGCACTCTCCCAAGCTTTAAACTCTGTCCAACATTTTAAAGTAGAGTGATATTAAAAATATTTCGTTCGTGTGCTGCCAAATACACTGCCATGTTAATGAAAGTTCTTCCATCGCATTGAAAATGTGATTGCAGGATCAATAAAATGGATAATGGAAGGTATCAAATTAGAGGTGATCATGGGCCGGGCCGGGTTCGGGCCGGGCCCAAGTAAAATTTTAGGCCCGTCTACTAGGCCCGGGCCCGGCCCGAAATATGGGCCTAAAATTTTACCCAAGCCCAACCGAAATAAAATTACTAAGCCTGAGCCCGCCCGGCCCGACCCATATTAATTTTTTTTCCTTATTTTATTAAATAAAAAATTTAAAAATATAATAAATCAAATATATTTAAAAACATAAAAATAAATATTAAAACAAATAAAAATAATACTAAAACAATTCTTAAAACAATACACAAATTAACAATATAATAAAAATAGTTATATTAAAATTTAAAATAATTAAAATAAAAACAAAAATATATTAATATATAATTCGGGCCGGCCGGGCCCGGCCAAAAACTCTTACTGAGGCCCGGCCCGTTTTTAAACGGGCCTCGTTTTTTTGCCCAAACCCATTTTTCGGGCCTATATTTTTACCCAAACCCTCCCATTTTTCGGGCGGGCCTTCGGGCCGGGCCGGGCCGCCCAGCCCATGATCAGCTCTAGTATCAAACCTTGAAAAATTCATCATTAAAAAATTAGTAAATTTTAATCTTTTGAGGGTAAATGTAAACTTTGTATTTATATTTCAAAATAGTAGTAAAATTTTAAATTATATATAAACTTTAATTTAATATTTAATTGATACATAAATTTTTTGATATTTTTATGTCTATTTTTTTTTATCCATGTTCAAGGTTCAGAATTATCCTCCCAACAATATCGTATCTAAGGTTCGAACATGCATCCTTTCTCTAGGAGTACAAGATTTCTTATTGTTGCACCCAACCACTATTGATAATTTAGTCCATAAGCTTTAATTTGACATAATTATATATATAATTTTAATTTTGATTAAATATATATATATATATATATAAAAGTTTTATTTTAATTCAATTGTACACGTAAAAAAAATATGTATCAATTTATTTTTATTAAATAAATATAATTATTTATATATATAATATATAAATATAAATTTTATGATATATCATAAATTAAAAATTAAATTAATTAAAATTCATATATAAAACAACATATTAAATAAAAATGAATGCGTAATTTTAAGATGTGTTGGTGTTGATAATATAATGACCGACATGATTTTGAACTCTAGTGTTGCCCAAAGTTGATGTATGAAGCAACCAACATGAACCCCCCTTCACCTGCCTGCTTGGCGCTTTCACTGCCACCCCTCATTTTAACTCCCTCCATCTTTCCCTATCATCGATTCCCTTATAACCCCCTAATAAACCCCACGCCTTATCTTCGTCTTTCCTTTTCAATGGCAGTCTCAAAACCCGCTCCTTTCTCTTCCTTCTCCCAAACCACCACTCACCACCTCACCCTTCCCCCCGGCATATCCCACGACGAGTTCCACGACTTAATCCCTTCCATAACCCAGTTGCACAACTACTCAGTTGGTCCCGGAAAATGCTCTTCCTTACTAGCCAAACGTATCAGCGCCCCACACGACCTTGTCTGGTCCATCGTCCGCCGTTTTGACAAACCCCAAGCTTACAAACATTTCATCCGAAGCTGTGCCGTTGAACAAGGTTCGCAAATGGTGGTGGGGTGCACGCGTAAGGTCAACGTGATCTCCGGCTTACCTGCTGATACCAGCACCGAGAGACTGGATATTTTAGACGACGAACGACGGGTCACCGGGTTTAGTATCATTGGAGGGGAGCACCGATTGAGGAATTACCGGTCTGTGACGACTGTACACGGTTTCAATCGTAACGGGAGGATCTGGACCGTCGTTTTGGAATCTTACGTTGTCGATGTTCCGGAAGGTAATACGGAGGAAGACACGCGGCTGTTCGCCAATACCGTTGTGAAGTTGAACTTGCAAAAGCTAGCGTCTGTTACCGAACGGTTAGCGCGTGATGATGATAATGACGGTAATAATTCATAGTTGACGTTAAAAAAAAAACACACGAGGGAAAATATATGTACATATTAAAATGAAAATTTATCTCTTTTCCTTTTTCGGTGAGTTTTTGTGAGTAATTTAAGTTCATAATAAGTTGTCTTTTCTTTTGTTTCATTTCTCCAATTTTAATGCATCTCCTTTCTGAATTTGGATCAATATGATCCATTGTAAGGGCGTTTTGAGTGAGTTTATATATATATTATAGTTTTTATTTTACAACAATGACTTGTCTTATTTCATATAATGAATATATATTTAGTCAAATTTGTGAAAAAGTTAGTGATTTAAGCAGTTTTTTACATTTTTAGTAAAAAAAATTCTCTTTTAGTATTGTTAACATCTAAATATTTAACCAACAAACCAAACATTTGATATAAAATAATTTTTAAAAATGCTTTTTACAGTACGTCTTATATTTCCTTAAACAATGTAAAAGACTGCCTACATTATTAATTTTTTTTTTAAAAAAAACGACATTTTCCACTAATTTCACCAATATATTTAATTTTAGTACTAGTTAGGACCAGTCATAGCAATTCTGACTTTCAAGTATTGTTTTCACTTTTCAATTATAAGTATTGAATGTTAGCAGTAAAGTGGGGATTAAATAAGCAATGGTTGGCTAAGAATCTCCCTTTATTTTATGAATTAAGACGAGAGCTGTCTTGTTATATACGTCACCTCCCTCCACCCAAATCCACTATCCGAATATGTGCTTTAGGGTTTAGATTTTCCTCCTCAAATGCATATATTCCGTTGTATGTATATCACCCAAAAAACTGAACAGACCAAAGAAGAAGGTTGGGAAAAAGTAAGATAATAATATGTTGTTGTAATAGAACAGTTAGGGAGGGTAGGTAAAGTAAGGTGTACTTTTTTAGAAGGTTGAAAAATAGAGAAAAAGGAAGGGACGGTTGGTTGTAACTTCGCACTTAGTACAGCCACATATTCTATTTTAAACTATATAATAAAAAGGTTGCCTTTGACCCTACATTATTTCTTTAAATGATGTATTGTTAACCGTCGGATCAGAATCATACACAATCCATTAACTACATATCAATGATGTTTCATTGTCATGGGTGGGGTTTTTGTTGCCATCATAGTTTAGTTTATGATGCCTTTTTATATGCTTGTGCATTTGTTCATTATATTTTGTATTTGGGCTATGACTATTTAACTAAAACTGTCGTGGCCTCTATGTTGTTGCTGAATTTCAATTTTCAGTTATTTTGGTTGGAATTTATCAATAACAAATTATGTGAATATATTTTATGAAATTATTTATAATCTTTTTTCACCCTTAGATACAAAGATAAATATATTTTATACAATTCACATTCTCCTACAATCTAGATAATTCACATTCTCTTACTCTTACAACAATATGAATGCTAATTAAATATAACTCAATTGACACATAGTTAATTTTTTAATCCACCAAATTAAGGCTATTTTTTTTATTGATGGAAAGAGATTTGGTTTTTTTTTATAAAAATGACCTAATTTTTTTATTTACAAAAATGACTTACCTTTTCAATTAAGTACATCAATGATCTAAAATGAACAGTGAAAATGAGTAGTACCAATCTATTTGGCGTTGTCACCCTGCCACGTCAGCTAATAATTGACCTAATTGTTTAAAAAATCAATTTTTGGTGGTGCCAATGTATTTGGCATCACCAGTATAAATACCCCATCCACACGCCCAATAATTTGGCACCACCCAAAGATTTATTTTCTCCCCACAAAATACACGTAATACAAGTATTGGAGGGAGTATATATACTGGTGACGTCAAATACATTGGCACAAAAAAAAATGATTTTTTAGACAATTGAGTCGATCATTGGCTGACGTGGCAAGGTAGTGATGCCAAATAAATTAGCACCGCTTATTTTCACCGTTTATTTTAGGTCATTTATATACTTAATTGAAAAGTTAGGTTATTTTTTGTAAATAAAAAAATTAGGTATTTTCATTAAAAAGGTTTTTTTTTTTAAATCAAGATAAGAAACGGAAGGAAGGGAAGGGGTTGACTCCAACGATCATTAATGAGATTTGAGTTGAACTGAAATCAGCTTTGTGTTAGTGCATTCAATTGCCGGCACCTAAATTTTACCTAATCTGCTCCAATAGCGAAGCAATGTCTGCCCTCAACTGGTTTTGTTTTTATTTTCCTTAACTATTTAAAATATTTTTATAAGGTTTAATTTTGCTTTAAGTCTCTGTTCTCTTTTTATTTTTATAATTTAGTCCTTTTACTTTTACTTCAAGGAATTTAGTCCCTATACTTTTCAGATTTAAAATACAAGTTCAATTATTAACATTGTTAAATATTTTTGTTAAATTTAAGTTTATTACAATACTTTTTTAATTATAAGGCTACCAAGTGAGATTTTTTTAATTCAAAATGTCTAACAAATTTACAAAAATATATTTAAGCATGTCAACGATTGGAGTTTTGAAATCTGAAACATAAAGGAACTAAATTCAGGGAAATAAAAATATAATAACTAAATTTTAAATTTATTAAAAGTATAGGGACTTATGACAAATTTGAGCCATTTTCTAATATTCAAAGCCGTCCTTTAATATCTGGATGTGATGAGTGAACTGAGGCATGTTCCTTACATCTACTTCAATGGTTTTTTGTCTTTGATTATTGAGTCTGGGTGAGCGTAGGGGTGACTACTTTAAGGTCGGTTTGTTAATTAATGTCATATTTATTAGTTTATGTATACGTACAACACCATCTTCGGAGCCTAGAAGTTCAATGATTGGCTGTTTTACTTCCTTTCCTTTTTATCGGTAAAACAGCTTCAATTCCTCTCGATTTTGAATAAATTATTTTTTATAAAAATTTGAAGTAGTTTAATTTTATTAATTTTGAAGATAAATAATTAAAGGATAGTCGATCACCACATTAATATGTTCCATTAATTGTATATAATTTTAATTAGTATAATAATAAATTTAGTTCTCAAAGTCAACATATTATATCAATTTGATCTTGATTTAATAAATTTAGCTCACAATATTTTTGTGATGGTGTAAATGTTAAAGTTTAATTTGTTGATTTTTAGAATAAAAACCAATTTGATAAAATATATAAATATTAATGGCTAAATTTATTATTATACCAATCAAAATTATGTACAATTGACAAAAACTGTTCATATAATGATGATTGTCTTTAGTTACTTTTGAAATTAATTTTTTTAAATTACTTCAAATTTTGTTTAGACAATGTTTGAAAAGTTATATGATAATTGCTTGTAATTATATAAGGATGACATTTTGGAACATATATACTAATGTGGTGATCGACTATCATATGGTTAGATAATCCATACTAAAGGTTAGATCAAACTAGTTTGTTACATGTTTCATAACTTCAATTATAAGTGGAATTAAGATGATCCATACTTTGAAGAGATCCTGATAATCTTGATGATGAACTCAATTAAGGGCCAACAAATGATAATAAGGAGTATATGATAAATATTAAAGAAGGCAAACTCAACAAATATGTGTTGGGACAATTAGATAAAATTGTATATGATGTTTATTTTCTTTTAATTTTTATTAGTAATCGTATTATTAATTACTTTTGTTAGTAATGCATATGATGAGTTGAATTTAGTTTTTATTACTTGTTTAGAAATTATTTTATCACACTAATAGGTTTTATAATAATTAATATTTTTAAAATTATAAATTATATAACGTGTAATTACAATTTTATTATCAAACATAACATATAAAATTACGATGTAATTACATTATATTAATAAAACCTTTCTAATGAATTATAATTCCTTATAATTATAAAAGAATGTATTTATATTTTAATTTAATTAATTTACATTGTAATTTTTAAAAATAAATATTTGACCTTTTTAGGGGTAAAATTAAAGAGAAGCAATTATGACGTGGACATCGCCATCATCTATTGGGAACAGAGAGAGATATGGATGCATTTAATTTTCTGTTAGAAAACCATAGATAGGCCGGTTGATTTTTAACTTCTTTTATATTCTTAGCTATTCTCAATAAATAATCGATACCTTATTTAAAAAAAATGTTCTCAATTTATAAAATGAGAGGATAATATGTTTAAATTTACTCAAATTTATATTTTTTTATATTGATAATAAAATTATATCATACTCATACATTTCTTAATAATTCAAATACCCAGTTTTTTTTTCTTTCAATATTTATTTATATTTTAATTTTCAACATAATTAATATTTTTATTTTATAATATCATTTACTAATTTATATATACTATTCTAATTAAAATATAAATAAATTTTAAGAACTGGAAATGCATTCTTTAATATTATCAAAATACACAACCTTTTTACCTTCTATTTAGATTAGAATCCCCACCTTATACTTAAATTTGAGAATCAATATTTATATTATAATTTTGATATAATTTAAAAATTGGTTCGTATAATATTAGTAGTTAGTATAAATAGATTAAGGAGGATGAATTGATTGTTCGGACCAAATAATGTCTGGATCACAGATAATTCCAACCACCAGGAGATGAAATTGTTTTAAAGATAGAATTGAGGGACTAGACAGGTGGATTTTCATTTAATTTCATCAAGGATGGGTTTAGATTTAAACCGCACCCTCCTACCTAAATTTTTTCAACAAGATATCCTTCTTTTAATTTCATTACCATTATATATATATATATATAAACACAACATTTTAACTAGTTTTTAAAACTTTTTATAAACTTTTTTTTTAACTTTCATACGATTTCAAAATACTTATCAATGGTATAAAATATATAATAGGTATAATGATAAATTTAGCCTACAACGTTTGTAATTTTTTCAATTTTATTCATTTTAGCTAAATTTGACCTCAGCCTTTTAAAAATAGTCAAACTACTTTTTTTTAATGAAAATATTGACTAAAACATAAGTTTTTTTTAACTATGCTGACGTGATAACCTATAACACCCTTATACCGACTTAGGTATCAAATAAAAGCATCAGGATGTTACATTTGTTGCCAGAGCAACTTTGACGATCTCACATCAATTAATCACTATAAAACTCAAATTATATCAGAACACTTGCAATAACTTATATACATGTCATATTCTATAACCAAAATATCAAATTTGAACCCTCTTCAAGCCTTGGTGATAAGATAAGATGAGATGCGTCGAAATCCCAAGATGAATCTAAAGCTTCTATTCAATCTTCCACCAATGCCTTTAAAACACACGTTAAGCTCATGAAAGCTTAATAAGTACCCAAGAATTCAAATCTCATTTTTTACCACTATAATAATCCCTGAATATATCTTAAGAATCGATGGAGTATATTTTAATAATTAACATATCATTCCGTATTTATAGGATTCATTATTACCATAATTCACTATTTTTATCTTTTCATGGATTGATAGGAACAAAACTTTTACCAGTCTAATTCATTACATTATCACTTCACAGTTTAACGAAACTGTTATCAAAATCCTTCACTTGTCATCTCACTGTGTAACAAAAAATTTTCATTAGAACTTGCTTACCATAATTTTTTTATTTTATCATTACCTTTTAATATGCAACATTGGTCCAACATAGGCTTAATAGAAAGTATAGAATACATGGAAACAGAACAAAGTAGCACCGAAGTGCTATGTCACAATAGGACAACACCGAAATGTGTAATTAGAATAAAGTGCACGCTAGGTGTTTCTTTAATGGCATGCCATTTATATCCTAATAGTTCTCATCTTGTCTACTTTAGGCAATTGAGATGGAAATCACTTCATTTTCACATTTCAAAATAGAATTTGTATATTTTGAATTTATTTCAATTTAGCCCTTATTGTAACAACTCAGTAAACAGAACTACCGACTTTCTTTGACACTCAAAATATAATTCATTATCTTATAAAATTCCATATTCACTAATAAAATTTACCATAGCTTCCCACATTCAACTTTTTCATATTTCACAATTTAGTCCTTTTTCTTTTTCATAATTCTTTCATTTCACCAAAATAATTCACATAATAAAAATAATTTAATAATTATTTTTATCATTCACTATTCTTTGTAATTCAATCTTACTATCACTTTTCATACATATACCATTTCATCACACTTTCTTACACATTCTATTTATTCATATAATATTTCACAATTTAACTACAATTTTATATTTTTCAATTTAATTATTATCTTTCCACAACTTAAAGAACAATTGTAATTTGAATTACAAAATCATGATTTTCTTTTACATTCTCTACTACCTACTTCACTTATCAAATATTTTCTTGTAAATTTTCATAACTTTTTAATTTAGTCTCTTTTTTTGTCATAAAGGTTCAATATTCACTAACTAATCATATTAAATCAATTTTCTTTCTTGTCACACTTTAATCACATAATTTATCTCAATATATTGTTTCACATATCAATTTCTATGTATTTCACTTCTATTATTTCATCCGCATATTTCTCAAGTTTGACGATTTACTCCTTGTCATCATATAAATTTCATATATTTCCACAATTTCACATTTTACAATACTTTATGCATATTTCATCTTCATTAAACTTTTATCATATTTTCCTTATTCACATACTAAATTGTTTCGCACTTTATTTTACTAATTTACCACAAAACCTCACAAAGTCTACATTTTAATCCTTAAATAACAAGAGAATCCATAGGTACTTTACCTCTTCGAAACACAAATCACTTGCTCTTCCTTTTTCCTCATCACTTAATTCACTTTTTCAATCTCTTTCTTCAACATTATATCAAAACATAAAACTTTTCATGGGTAATCTTCACTTTAACATCTTTTCTATTCTTTTCTAACAAGATTAAACTTGAAAACAATATGAGACCTTAACATTCATACCTTATTCTCTTCGAATCAAGCTTTAGCTTGATTTTATCTCTCTTCCAACTTTTCTTTTATTGAATCTAAATTGATATTCTTACTCTCCATAGTCTCCTTATCATTTTATCTCTTGGTGGTTATGAAAATTCTTTGATTTTTAGGTGAAAATGGTGAATTTTGATGGAAAAGATCAAAACGTAAAAAAAAGTAAGACTTTCTTTTCTTCAAGAATGGTGGACTTGAGCTGAAAGAAAGATGGAGAAATTTTCATCATCCTTTCTTTTTATTTTCTTAACCATTAATTAAATAATAAAACATATTGTATTAAAATAATAATAAAATAATTTTAACCAATCAAAATCTAACACCAATATTCATAATTATCATGATGTTTCATGATAATTATCTTAATTGAAAAATAACTATGACTATTTTACCCTTCAACATTCTCTACAATTCCTTCATTGAATCATCACTCAATTTGGTAAAATTATTAGTCCTTCATATTCTCCACTTAATCAATTTGGTCCTTGCACACCAATTTCATGTTATAAGAAATTGGGTTATTTTCACTTTTGGTCCTTCAATTTTCTTATATTCATGCTTCAACCCCTTTAATTTTGAATAATTGTACTTAAACCTCAAAACTTTTTACATCTTTAGGATTTAGTCCTTACTTTAATTTAGTGTACCACAATATACTTCTCAATTCAACTATTCAATATATATATATATGTATGTATATAGTTAAAAAGAATAGCATAAAATACTCGTGGATTATCATACAACCAAAAAGAATAGCATGAAATACACGTGGGTTGTCATACAACCATGTTTAACAAAGGGTTTTGTTTAAAAAAAAAAACAAATTGATTGTTTTCGAAAGATTGATTGTCACAATTGACTCTTTTTAAAACGTTTAAAGCCAAATTTAGTTAAAACATGGTCAATTTGATAGAAGAGATAAACATTAAGGGCTAAACTTATATTAAATATAAAATTATATAATATTTAAGGCGAATCAAGCATGAATCGAAAATTTTCTTTTATAAGACGAAATTCAAGTGCAAAAATTTTAGATAAAATGCAAATTCGGGTGGAAATCGGAATGGAAGGCATGAAAAATCAAATGAGTGAAAGCCAGCCCGTTGGCCGTTGCCATCCCTATGGCTATATAACAAAAATTAAAAAAGAAAAACTGGGGTGAGAGAGGCTCGAACTCTCGACCTCAGGATCACTCAAATAAGCTATGAGACCTACGCGCTAGCCAACTGCGCCACCACCCCGGTGCTGTTCCTTATCTGCTAATTTACGTATTAAAGTATGAAACTTTATTAAAGCTTTCTTCGACTTTAATGAATAATACGACAGTCAAATTCACAATTAGAACAGGAAAGGTGATGAAATGATAGCTTATATGAGTTTATTATAAAACATTAAATTACGGAATTTATCTGAGTATCTTAATTGCCTTTATCATTAGTTGTTCGTAGCTGTATCCAAATATAGAAAAGAAAAAAAAGAACAATTTGTTGGTTTTAAATTAATACCCAAAGCTGTATAAATTACCAAATTAGAAACTTATCTGTAAATTCCAACCTGCTATCTCTTTCTTTCTTTTTTCTGATCATCACCTCTAAAGCTATATTAAAGCCTGAATGTAAAAACATCTTTCTTCAATACCCTCCATTGCTTTTCTCATCCGCTTCCTTCTCTAAATATTAAACATTTGGAGGAATAAAAAGCTATGAGTTTCAACTGCTTGACTTTTCAGGTTCTGGAAGAAAACGACTCGATCAATGAGAAGGACCCATTTGGTAAACAAAAGAAAGTGACATTTTGTTGTGTAAGTAGAACATGGTCCGGGCATTATGAGCAAATCAGAAGTGAGGCAATGCCGGTGACTGGTGACCCAAAGAAGATAAAGGAGGGTCATCGCCGCTTAAATACCATTCATACCATCTATGAATCTAAAGGTTATGAAGCTGACGCCCAACCAAGGCTGGTGAGGAGCTGTGGGATGAGAAGGGATTGGAGCTTCGAGGATTTAAGCGATGAAAAGATGAGAAAAGAGATGAGTGTAGGTTGACAGATATTTATACAATATCCCATGCATGCCTCTGTAAAATTAATTAATTAAATTTAAACCCTTTCTTTCTTTCGTATAGTTTTTTTGTTTTGATTAATCCCTATTCATTTCTTGCTTTCTTTCTTTATGCTCTAATTTGGTTCCAGGTTTTTCATTTTTTCATGTCAATTTCATAATGCTTTTTATTTATTATCGAATTTAGTGAATTATATATATAAATATAAAAACGTGATTGTTGGCAAAATAAAGCTGATCGAAAACCCTATGAAAGTATCCATAATAACCAAAGAATATTTAATATTTTTCATGGAAATGCGTGAATCGAATCATATCCAACGTTGAAATCTTTGTATTGTATTCCAAATCCGAATAGAAGGGACCGTTGTGTCATAAGAAAAAAACCCTTCTCTCTTCAAGATATTCCATTAGGTTTTCTGTGTTTTGAAAGGAGTAGAATGAGACAGAAACTTGATAGTTTTTTACTAGTCCCATGATTCATCAAATCTGCACAGTGATAGCATTTTCCTTGCCAGCTATGGTGTCAAAAAAAAAAAGAAAGAAAGAAAATTCTCGACTTCCTGGAACAGATATGTGATTCTCCATTGCTTTATCTTTCAAACATTCAATGATTAGAGTACTCGAATCGCCGCCCCTACTTTATGCCTACATTCATTTAACAGCTAACGTTGAAATAAGAAAAAGGGGTTTTGAAGAATACCATTAAGATTTCAGATATGGTATGATCCAACAACTTATGCCTTGAATGGAAATAACTCATCAATTTATGTCAACTATCAACGTTTGGACTTAATAGCCTGATGCGAGTTCAAAATTCCGTTTCAAAATTTGCTCGTGTATTCGTGGTTAAATTACTTGTCATCCAACCATGTGTTAAACGTTCCGACCCTTGTTTTACTATAACAATGTCATTAAAATTCCAGTACCATGATTGAGTTGATAATTATTGGAGACGGATCGAAATTAGAATTTGGTTTATAATGCCACCAGCAAACATAACTTGCCAATATGTTGAAAAAGGACGTGCCTACAGCCCATAGCCACATGTTCAGAGCTGCAATCTAATCGAAGCACAAACAAACAAAAGAAGGTAAATTTTATTCGAGGTGATTTCATTCTTTTGATATAAAAATGATTGATGAACAAAAAAATTATGTTTATAATTAGTGAAAGTGAACCATAAATAAAAATCTGGGTACGCAGTTTCAGAGGGGATAGTATCACGAAATGTCGGTGCATATTTGGCATGTGATGAATTATTTTGTGGCCCAGCATTTTTGGTATGACGAAGCATTGCTATTAGATGGTCGAAAACAATTAAAATACAAAAAGGTTCCTAAATCTGCAATTAAATAAAAATAAAAATAATGCATGTGATTGTAGGAACAGAGATACAAAGAAACAAGACAAAGAGCTCCAAACATTAATATGTTATTGTCCAATACATCTCAGTGAAAAGGTGTACCATGCATACTTCATGTCCCAGCACGTAAATATATAAGCTGGACAACATATTAACAAACCCAGATCTTCATTCAGGTTCCAATTTATAACAACCTATACACATACCAAGATTTAATACACACAAAAAAAGGGGGCTATTTCAGTTGACAACTAAACCAACCTACAAACCAGTTAAGATCCTCCGATTAAATATTCTAACAGTACGATGAACAAACTGAAACAGTGTTTTACAGAGCTAGGGTAGGGTTGGGTTGGGTTGGGTTGTGTGCTACCAGGAACCTTAAAATGTCCCGGAGCCCTGCAGCCATTTTTATCAATCAAACTGCAGTCCTTTTTATCTCCGATCAATCTCTATCCCCATTGCTTATTATAGCTCTGCTCAATCCTATGTGACATGTCAAGCTCTGCTTCATGCTCTATATCTCACTTCCGATTTTGGATATTAGAGCTAGCCTGAGCTGCTCCTGTGTGTAAAATGGGTTCCCCATCTTTACGGTGGCTTGTTGGATCATCAAGTCATTCACTACCGTCACACTAGCGTGCTGCACATCAAGATTTAATTCCTTTAAAGCAGCCATTAACCTTGCTGCCGGATGGTTCTTTCTCTTGCATTGGATTCGAATCATTGCGTCCCACCCGATAACCTTCACTTCGGTTTCCAATTCTATCAGTCTATTCCCAAGGTGGTTCGATGTCTTGGGGTTTTGTGGGCATGAATCTTTCTTTGCCAGCTCTTTCTTCATTGCTTCTAATTGTTTCTGCAACTCTTGTTTCTCTAAATCTGCATTTTGTACCTTTGTGCTAAGCTCGTTAATATACGAAATAGCATCACCGAGGAGTGATGCTTTATCCATCTTGGACACGTTAGGTACCACGGCACGCAAGGCGTAAAACCTCTGGTTAAGCTTCTCCCTTCTTTGACGCTCGGCTTCGACGTGATTCAGAGGCTCTTCTCTACCATTAGCCGGCTTTCTCCCTCGTTTCCTAGGCTTCTTTTCAGGCTCCAAAGGTTTGACACATTCAGCTTCTTTAACGACGGAAGCTTCAATATCAGAGTTATCTGAATCTCCAGCACCTCCACTGGATTTCATCATACCAGAAGAAGGCAAGACTACAGCAGAAGAAAAGGAAAGCATCCCATCTTCATGACTCCCTCTGGAAGTGGGGGATGTCTTCTTCTTATTCTCCTCCACCACATTCCCACTCCTCTTACTCTCACCAAAATTCAGTGTCTCCTCGGATTCTGGTTTGAACAGGTGAGAAGAATTCCCATTCCTCACACTGTTACTCCCATCAAAACCATAATCGGAGAAATTCAAGCCAAAGTTCTGACTGTGCTGCTGTTGAATGGAGCTGGGATTCTCGGTTAAACTACTGGAACTCGGATTGTCATGGAACTGAATTGACTTTTCAATCTGCTGGTTTTGATTATTGTTATGGCTTTCTTTATATTCGACCCCGCTATTTGGATCACTGATCCAAAGCGAAGATGGATCATTTTCGCCTTCATCAGCAATATTATTACACATAGACAAATAACCAGCTTCAATACTGTTATTGAAATTAAATAAAACCCGAACCTTATTCATCAGACCTGAGCTTTGCGTGATAAGTTCTGTTGAGCCCAGTTCAACCACCCCGTTTGCAGACGGTATGCAGACCATGGTTTGCAAACCAAAAACCTGCCCTTGCCTCACTCGCTCGCACGTCGAACTAGCTAATCGCTCCGACCCAACAACCCAAACCGGAGTAGAATTGAAAAGAGCCTGTCCCGGCAGCCCGCCGCCGTTGACGAAAGACTGCGTCATCGAAACTAAAAAGAACCACTCGGTATCGGTGACTTCTTCGTCGACAGCATCATCGGTGGGGGCTGTGGAACCGGAAATCAAAGAGTTAAGCTCTCTAAGCACTTTTTTACGGTGCTCTTGCTCCGCAACTACAGACGAAGTTTTCAACTTCCTTTTCCCCTTATCTTCTTCGCCCTTGTAATACCCATCGCCCCATCCAAGTACAGCGGAGCCAGAGTAATCGTAGGAGGACTGCCAGAAAATAGCGTAAGTCCAACACTCGTGGGCGCCTTCGATAAGAGCTTGGAGCCGCTGCTGGAGAGTTTCTTGATTGAAAAGAGCGACGGAGGGGTGAGATTGGGGAGCCACAGAGGACTTCAAAAGGTCGGGAGCACCACTGGCAGCAGCAGCAGCAGAAGAAGCAACAACAGCTGGTGTGGAAGTGGATGCAGAGGATTGCGGCGGAGGCTGCCATAAAGCAGAAAGATCAGAACTCATAAAAGCTTCCATAACCGATGCGTTATCGTCCGTCCAAAGATTCATCGTCGACGCAAATCGATAGTCAGTCATATCCTAAAATTTAACCGGATTGTGAAATTCTTTTCCTTTTTAACCAAAGGAAGCAGATTTTTATGGCTGGGAAGAAGATGAAGAATGTAGGGATGGTGGGAAATGGGAATAGGGGATAAAATAAAATAAAATATTATTTTATTTGAGGTTGCGTTTGGGTTGCGATTTCATTTTGGGGCCAAACTGATTTGTTTTTTTTTTTTTTTGGAGGGGAAATAGGGGGTTTCCACGAAGGGCAGGTTCGATTGAGAGCCGATTCTACCCTCCCAGGTCTCATTTTCAAAACCCTCAATACAAACTTTACTTTCTGAAATATTTAGCTTTTGGTCCTAAGTTTTTTTCTCACTTTCCGTCCCTAATATTATCAAACTTTTTCAGTTCAGTCCTTTAAATGTTAAAAAAAACGGTTAAAACATTCAACCAATCTTTTGCTACCACGTGTCATGCTATAATATTACTATGGCACCATCATCTACAAAAACTTAAAATCTTTAAAATTTACAAAATTCACAAATTTAAATGAAATTTAGTAAATTTCCTCAACACATATAAACAAGTAATATAGACAAGTAAAACGATCTATTCACACATTTAATATTAGAAATTTTATTATATACGTATGTATTTAAAAATACCATATAATAAGTAAAAAAAATGTATTGTTTGAAATTAACAATAATAAACATGTGCAATATGTATGAAATTAAAAAAATAAAATTGTGAGTAAAATAAAATTAAATAAGTAAATATATAATATTAATAACAATAAATGTGCTCCAATTATTTATTATGGTATTATTATTTTTCTATAGCACGTCAAAAGATATCATGTTAATGAAAGAATATTTCAATATTAAAAATTAATTATAAAAAATTTAATATCGAGTTAATTTGTGAAACAACTCATACATTATCTATACTAGTAATTCTATCACAAGTGTATGTATATGGGCACCACATATTTGAAACACGAATATGCGTTTAAAACAACATCTAATAAAAATAAAACATATGATTTAAAATTAATGACAACATTATATACACAAGGTACAAATTAAAACAAATTATTTTAAGTGAATTGTGAGTAAAATAAACTTATTGTGTGTGGAAAAAATATGTAAATATTTTATATATGCAAAAAAAAATGAAACTAATTAAGTTGAAGTTTTGGACATCGTAGTGTTTTAATTTTTTTATGTATAATTATATACTTTTTTATAATATTTGGTTGGTTAGTGTCTAACAATTATTTAATCAAAGATTTAACTTTAAATAGATTATGAAACTTTTGATATAAGTGAAAAATAATATGTAAAAATATTGTGAAAAATTATGTAAAAACAAAACAGAGTTTTAAGTTAAAATTGAGATTTTAAATATTATAATCTCTTAAAAAAATTTGCGTACGCATTTTATAAATTTTATATAAAAATATTTTAAAAACCATTAAATTAATCTTATTTATTATAATAAATAATTTAATATAATATAAAAGTTAATATTCAATATACTATATTTTATATTTTACAAACAATCTTAAAAATAATCATATATATTTTATTTTTAGTAATTTTTAAATATTTTATTATATCTTTGTGAACCCGATCATGCTTTTAACATTGCAACCTCATCGTGAACATAAATGGGTGAGCGCAGCCGATGCTGCCCATTAACGTTGCAACGTCATCGTGAAAATTCTAACAGTGTGTGATGCGATCAAATATCCTGCTACGTCTTCACACCTGACGATTTCTTCATCTTTTGGCTGCTCCCATAAATATCAGCCGCACTTTTCCATTTAATCGCCACCACTCACTCGCCCCCGATACTTTGACTTCAGGTTATGATCTTTTTATTTTGGCATAATGCCAATTTTAGTCCTTAATATTTATATCTAATTTGTCAATTTAACTTTTATTATTTTTTTAGTCAGATTTGGATTTAATATTTTAAAAGAGTCAAATTTGACCCATTAATTTTTGAAAAAGAATCAAATTGATGTTTCCTAATTAAAATATTGACTAAAATATTAAATTTTTAAACATAATAATATGTATGAGAATCTACGATACTTCATATTAATATTTTTGAATTTTTATGAATTTTAATAATTCTTTTGAATTTTATTTTATTTTTAATTATTTATTGACATTTCATATGGGACAAATAGAGACATGTCAACATTAAATTTACATGAATTATCAAATTTAGGTTTAACGTAGATTACCACATTAAATTTAACCAATATTTTTATAAGAGAATGGGAGACAGAGACAAGAAAAGAGAAGGGACAGATTATTTCTTATGTTTTATTCATAATTCTCAACACTATTTATATAACTAGAAGTGCGTGGTTAATTCCATAATTTTCCCAATTAATCTATAATCACTCTTTAGTATGTTGCCATGATTACAAGATCAATGCAATAACTCCATCCTTCGAAAGTCAAAACATCTTCTTCATTCTCATCCTATAACATCATCTTTAATCCAATTTAGTTGCTAAAAAATAATGGAGTTAGAATTGACAAAAAAAAATTATAAATATTTAAAGCTTTATGCTTTTCATTCTTTTATATATACAAATAATTCATTTTAAATCTGATCCAATCATTTTCTAAAACCATCTCAAGTTAATCAGATCCAATTTAAATCTATTAAAAAATTGAATTTATGAATTAAATTAACTCGAAATCCATTAATTTCGCATTTTTTTATCATCCCTAAATTCCTTGTCACGTGATAGGGTTAGGTTTTTTTGTATTGAGAACTGAGATATTTCTTCTCATTACGGAATGAATTACCTCTTTGATTGAGGTAAAAAAAAAAAAAATCAATCATAGCATTTTTATAGGAAAAAAATAGAAATGAAAAATGTATAGGAATAGGAGTACCAAAAGGGAAGTGGAAGAAAAGAAACATCACTCTTATGAAACATTATGTAGCTGGACAAATTACTCAACTAGAGCTCCAATCCCCGACTTGTCCAATCCAAACTTTTTATTTGCCCCCTTTCTTTATTCGTAAAGTTGTTTGAAAATGTGAGCAAAATTTAAATAATAAAATTATATTTAACATATCGTTTGAATCTTAATTTAATTTGTATGGATATTATTATCTATACGATAAAATTTAGATTCGAATGTTCATAATTTATAACTACTTAAATAGATCATAATGATTGATACTTAAATATTAGTAATAAAATAATTGAATCTCTATAAAAATATATTAATAATAAAATATCTTTAAAATGGGCATCCCATCTTAATTTGTAACTACATATAGTTAGTAGTTGATGGAGACAACAACCAGTAGGACCCTGCTCTGCGTCATCTACTTCCTCTTTTTCACTATTGACAAAGAGAAGGAAAGAAACATAGGAAAAATAAAATATCTATAGTGAATATAATTTGGTTTAAATTTGCATATGGTCTTTCATCTTCGTGCTTTGGTTCAATTTTAATTTTAATTTAAAATTTAATTAATAGCACATATTCAAATTTAATAGAATTCAGTTATTAATTAGACTTTAAATTTTGGATAAAAAAGTAAAGTGATTAACTTCTTAAAATTAAAAGTTTAGGAAACTAAATTTTAAAAGTTGAAAGGGTACAAGGATTAGAGACAAAATTAGACCATGTAATTATACCCCCACCTAGCATGACATGTGACACCGTGAGAAGACACCTGAGAGAACCTATGGACGGCCTTCTACTTATCTCTTGACTTACAACACTTGGCATATTCTCCACCTAACTGCCAGGGTAGTCCTCTATTGCCCGGTTGGTCATTAGGTGACCAGCCACTTACACACCTCATCCTCTATGCCACCCACTTTTAGTGGGTGCACAATCACCTTTAAAGAAGGGACCACCAATGAATCACTAGGTGTTACCTTGATCAAGGAAATGTCAAAGCAATACTATGCATGAGGACAATCCATGTACAATAACCTTGTCACTTGATCGACTGCATGATTACCATGTCCCGAATTTATTGATGACATGGCCCCACTGAGCACAAGACTTCTTTCCCTATAAATAACTTGTACCGTGTTAAAGGAGGGATTGAACCTCTAGTCTTTTAGCAACCTTAAGCACTCTTAATACTTGGCCCTCTAAACTTTTTTTACCTTACTTTATTTCTCCGACTCTCCGCTTATTTAGGTAAAGCGATTTTCCTCAACAGCACCACCTTTTCAATTTTATCTCTTTCCTTGTTGACAGTTTAATGAGTTGCCATATTTGCAATGTGAAATATTCTATTATCACATGAAGACCTTTTTCGGTGCAAATATAAGAATTTACTTAAGAATTCATTTTGATTGATGTATGAGGTGATGGATAGTCAAATATAACGTGAAAAAAGGTCATATCAATGGAATTCGTTACGTATTTGCCTCAAATTGAATCAGTCATAATGATATAGGTAATAATTAAGAATTTGGGGAAATTATTTCATGTCAAAATATGAGAAATAAAAGAAAAGTTACAACATGAAAAGGTGATCGAAAGAGATGATTATAAGAAAAAGTGTTCTAAGGCTTGTATTTTCAAACTGACTCCATCTATTTATCACAAAATGTTGATTAGGGTTTACTATTTACTATAAATAGCAATTCTGTATGCTTTCAACCATTGACAATATGGTAAAGTTTATAACCTAACTCGTGCCAACCATAATAGGAAAAAGTGATAACTTAAGCGGGCATTAGCTTTATAAAGTACTACCAGTTCATTGCATGAAGACCAAACACAAACCTACGTATGACCTTATGAAAAATTTTCCCTTTTTTCTCAACATGCTATCATTCATTAAGAAAGAGCAATTTACAAGAGAGCTTGTAATTTGGTTAGGGATTTCGATGAACAAATCTTATATAAAAATCGTTTAGCTACCCAATCACAAGCTACGTTACTGTTTCTAGAAGTGAACCAAAATGAAAAATTACAATATCTACGATGATATTTGAGGATTTTTAAAGGTGGTCTAAGGTGTCAATGCATAGTTTGTTGCCAAATTCCAATATAATAGGAAAAAAAACATTTGTCGATGAAATCAGAAAATATTTTTAGGGAACGAAATTAAATTATATATTTTTAGGATAATAAAAATATAATTTCACCATTTTAATATCTATATCTTTATAATTTCTAAAAATTAAATCAAATTTTTCTTATTTTAGGGACCTAAATGAAAATTTTTCCCTTAATTAATTAATTACAAATATTCATAGGACCAATTGATTGAAGGGTTAGCGTCTTTTCGCTTAATCATCAATCGAAAATCACCAAACATTGGCTCATTTTCCCTGCACCTTTCAACCATACGCACATTGACAGATTGGACACGTGGGCCCCGCTCATCATGTCATTTTTGAATATAATTTTCTTGCATTTGAAAAAC
Organism: Gossypium arboreum; assembly: GCF_025698485.1. Classification (NCBI taxonomy): domain Eukaryota; kingdom Viridiplantae; phylum Streptophyta; class Magnoliopsida; order Malvales; family Malvaceae; genus Gossypium; species Gossypium arboreum. The sequence goes on along the minus strand of NC_069081.1, from coordinate 113,268,577 downwards.
GTGTCGCCTCGCAGGCCTGCTACGTTATAGGCCTTTCGTTTTATTTTTGTAGAAAATGAAAATTGTGGTTAACTTTTAAAAAATAATAATAATAAAATACGTTAAAAATTTTAATTTCATAAAAAATTTAGAACTAAAATAACATTTTAAAATTTGAATTTTACTAATATATTCGTAGGTTTTAAATTCATATTAATGCAAAAATATCTTTTCTCAATAATTTTTAAGATCAATATCTTTTACCATAGTTGAATAAATATAGAACTTTTTATTTCATGCTTTTATTATAAAAAATGCCGTATCAAATATTTTTATACTTTTATAATTAAAATAAAATTTCATTTATATTTACCAAATATATTTTTAATTTTAAAAAATATCTTCATAGCTTTAATTTAGCTTCCCTTTCTCTTATATACTTAAACGATGGGTTTAATTATTAACCAAATTAAATTATTATTAATTGAATTATTTTGAAATGTAAAAATTTTTAACTGTTAACCAAATTAATTTTTCTTCAAATACATTAATTAAATTGAAATATTTCGATTAATTCAATCGGTTAACCAATGAATTTACTTAAATTTATATGGCTTTGTCTTTTGGTTAAAATAGATATTAAATATATAAAAATACATTGCTAATGTTTATTTTCTTTATTTAATAGTTCAAAAATATATTATATATAATATATTATTTATTTCGATTAATATAAAAATAATAGTTTAAGAAAACATTGCTAATATAAAATATATTATATATAATATATATTATTTATTATTTATTTCAGTTAATTCGATTAATTACCCGATTTTGAATCGAATTAACTGATAATTAAAATTTCAAAAAATCATTAACCGACTTCCGATTAAACTAAATACGACTACCGATCGATTAACCGAATTAGATTAATTCAATCGATTAATTCGATTTTAACAACTATAAACACGGTTTGAACTTCCATAGCAATCGTTTGCCAGTAGGGAACCTTTTTAGTTAAAGAAAATCATATTAATTCTAATGCCTTTCTCTTTGCTTATGTTCACATGTTGAGCATCAAAAGGAAAAGGTTGATGATAACTGATTCGTTAATGAAAGTTTTAAGTAGATCAAAGGGTTGAGAAAGCAAGATTTTGTGTTTAATTAGTAAGCAATTAACATGTTTAATTTACAGGCCCAACCTTTACTGTTGGGCTATTTGTGACGTTTAGTTAATTGAACATGCATGTTAGTCAGACCTAGAGGTTACCTATTCCAGAGGATTTGAGTGACTAATATTCTTTTAGGTGAATTAAATCGGTTAGATTATAAACATCGTGAACAAAAATTATTACTTTAATATAGAAAACAAAGTAGTTTTTAGTTGAAATGGTAATGGTAAACTTAAATTATTAAAAAATAACAGTGTTTTAGATTTAAATTTTATTATTATATGTGAATAATTTTAAGATTTTATATAAAATGTATAAAGACAAAAATTTCACATTTGATAAATTTTCATTTGAGTTGAAATTGAGTGATGAGTGATACTAATTCAATTAAATACTTAATAAATATAAATAGTGTTAAATTATATAAAAAACAATGATTAAACTTTTTCTTTGTACCCTAAAAATCGATGTTCAAACTTGATATCACCATTATCTCTCAAATTATAATATGTATTAATTAAGAATTTTCATAAAAATTAGCCCATGCTTATAAGGCTTCAACTTAACTATGTTTACTCCATTTAAGGTTTATCGAACTTATTACTACTTTATTCAACAAAGGTTAGTTTTAATACATATATTTTAAGGTATGTGTTTAATGTGCTGAAAAGTATAACTTCAATGAATCATATCAAAATACATCGTTAATAAATTTTAATTAAAATTAAATGTAATTATTATATTTTTAAATGGTAATATTTTAATAGGCATGAATTATACGTCGTCAAAATATCAAATATAAAATAAATTAAATTGGTAATTATTAAATTTTTAGGAAGTTTTTTATCAATTATATAAAATTCTAAAATGATCATTCAATTGTTTGATTTTTTTTGTCACTAGTTATTAAATAACTAAAAGAAAGTTGATGTGGTAACTTTTGAATTTTGCATAATAACAATTTTTACCCTCAATATTTATATATTAGCCCAAATTAAAAAAAGAACAAGAAGAGACAAAACAACCCAAAATTTGAAAAATAGCTATTGAGGAGGATTGATCCCTTCGGGAGAAGTCTTTCAAGTGTCATTTGTCGGGTGGTCGATGTAGCTCCCGACAATCATAGGTATTGTACTAAGACTCGAATTTTGTCTCATAACTCTGTAGAGAGCACGAGAGTTCACGGAGTGGGAGAGCCTCGATTAGTGGAGAGAGTACGTACCTAAAGGACACGTAGATAATTAATTGATGAAGTCGCATGCGAATGGGATAATTAATGGGTTGGTGGTTCGATCCACGTCGCGCGTGACTTTGCCGATTAATTGTCTACATGTCATTTGTAATTAGCTCAATTTGTCCGGGACCATTTAAGTTATTTACAATAAAATAAATGAGCCAAATAAATAAACCAAATAGATTAAAATAAAAAGGCAAATAAAGTCCAAAGATTAAAATAGCCCAAATAGTCCATTTACAACTTTCAATAAATCCAAATACCAAAATCATATCAGCCCAAATGCAAACATTAATAAACCTACATCCCTAACCCAATTTACAAATGGCCCAAACAAGCCCAATAGGTTGAAAGCACCAGAAACCTCTAGGGTTTCGGAACCAAATAAGCCATGCATGACCACTCCCACTCCAGTGGTTTCCCACAAGACGCCTCCACGTCACTGTATGCGACTTCCTCCGTACGATTATTCCTGCAACAGAATACACGAGAAGCAGCAATAACAGAATACAATGGAAAAATAGCAAAAAAAGAAAAGAAAATAGATTTCTTTTAATTTTAATTCTTATTTTTCCAGCTATAAAAGTTCATCGTTTGTACTTAAAAAGATTATGCATACTAAATATCAAAAAAGGATTTCAAAAGCAATTCTGAAAAAGGTGATTTCTATTTTTTAGTTTCTTAAATTTTCTGTTGAATTTTCTTATCTACTTCATTCGATTTTTTTTTCATCATTGCATTTAAAAACAAAAGAAAGAGGGAAAAGCTAGATCTTACCTTGCGAATTGGCCATTGGTTCCTTTTCGCTTCGTTGAAATCAAAGCCGAAAGGGGATCACAAGGCTAAAATCCATCTCTTCGAAGCCCGAAAACTCTGGTCGCCGTTCGTGGTGGTGGATCGGTGTTTGAGAGAAGGGATTTAGGGTTTGTTGGTTGAGAAGAAAGGGGCTAGGGTTGGTTCGACTGAATGTGGCCTAGTTTTAGTCTTTTTAAAGGACCAAAAATGGTGCCGTTTTGAGCCTGTTTCAGTGGCTCCAAAACAGTGTCGTATTGACTATACCCGACCCGACTTGATCCGGTTACCCGTGAGGATCTGCGCATTTTTGTTTAAAGGGGATATTTGTGCCATAAATCCTTCCCATTTGCGTCGTTGTTCAATTGAGCTTTATTTATTTTGTCTTATTTTTTAATTTATCTCTGTAATCCGTGCGTAGATCCAATTTGGTCCTCGCCTGAGTGCATTGTTTTGGGATCTAGAATATTTCCAACTTTGGTCCCTATGCATTCGCACGCATTGCGCGTTGGTCCCTATTTTAATTTCAAAAGTTTATTTTATTTATAAATTATTCCTTTCATTTTAATTTTATTTTAATTGAGTTTTTTTATTTTGTATAATTCATTATTGTTTTTAAAGATCCACTTAACATTCATTTTTTAATTCTTGTTTACTTATTTTTACATTTTGAGCTACTTTGATGATATTATTTTGTTTTTTAAAACCACTATTATAAAGTTTCTATATCATATTATTTTACATTTTGTGTAATATTTCATATAAATGTTCTTATATATTATTATATATATGTAGTTCATGGTAAACTTAATTTTATTCTACATACATTATTAATTCTATGTTATTTTATACATATAATTTATCGTAAACTTATTCATATATATATATATATATGTTTTTTTAAAATCTAATATGTATGTATTTCATTTCCTAAGCACATATTTTATTATATATTTTTGTTATTTAAAAATCTTACATATTTTATGTATTATTTAAATTACTTTCATATTTGTATATATAGTGTCAACCACAAATAAATGTACCGTCTTTTATAATATTTTGCACATTATTTGATTCAATTTTTTTAACATTTATTTTAATAATTATTTATATAGTATTTTTATCCATACAAATTATTTTAAATTCTAACATGTGTTATTTATTTGTAAATTTTGCATACGATTTTTAATTATTTGGTATTAACTCCTAGTTTTTATATTGTTGTATACACCATGTGGGATTTTTATTTTATTTGGTTTTCATATTGTTTCATATGTTATTATTTCATCTTGTCAATTAGTCCTTGATGTTACTTTCTTAATTTCATCTATATATGTTTGAAAGCTTGCTATAGCTTTATTTTGATATGTTTCTTTAATTAGCTGTATTTCCTAGTTTTCACTATCTTGATTATTAATGTTGGATGTGAGCTTATTGTTATTTTATGTCTGTAAATTTGCTCTTTTATTTTCATGTCTATAATATTTTCATTCATTTAGAAGGATATATTATTCGTGTGTATTGTCTCGTGTTTATAATTTCGCCTTTTGTTCACAAGTGTTGCTTTGTAATTTTCAACTTTTTGTTTTAAAGTTAATTATTCCATTTTATTTCAACGCAACCTAATGCATTTTGACCTAGTTTTACAATTATTTATTTGAAAATTCCTTAAAACGAAGGCAATGTTTGATGTTTGGAAATTCAGAAATCGTGCCCTATCGTGCTGGGTTTCAATTTCCCGTTTGTTCAAAATAATCAAATATTCCTTTAGATTTTCACTCGTGTTTTTTAAACTCCAAAACAAGACAATGTTCAATGTTTGGAAATTCGAGGAATCATGCCCTACTGTGCTGGGTTTCGATTTTTTTTGGACTAAATAATTGAGCATCCTTTTGTAATTTTCGACGTATGAGCTTTTGGAAGTAAAAAATTAATCGTGGTTTCGAAGGTATAAAGGATCATGTCCTATCGTGCTGGATGTGGTGCTATATTATTTTAAAACAAGAGAATTTTGACGACCAACTTGAGCCATTCAAATGTTTTAAAAGGAATCATATTTCAAAATGTTTTTAAATCTTAGACATAAGGACAATATTTAATCAATTTGGTACCAATTTTGAGCGTAGTGAGGGTGCTAATCCTTCCTCATACGTAACCGGCTCCAGAACCCGTTTTCTCAAATTTACGTGGGCCAAAATTGATTTAAATGGAATAAAATGTTTTATTAGGTGATCCAATCACACCTAAACAAAAGGATTGGTGGCGACTCCACATTTTGTTTTAAAAGTCGATCCCCATTTTTTCTAAAATAAAAAAATAGTTTCGACATCCTTCAGGTACATACTCTCTCTACCAATCGGGGTACTCCCACTCCGTGAAATGTCGGGCTTTCTGCGAAGTTGAGAGACAAAACCTGAGTCCCGAGACAATACCTACAATTGTTGAGGGTTGTATTGACTGCCTAACAAACGACACTTTAAAAACTTCTCTGAAGAGGTCAATCTCCCTCAACAATAGCCAATTCAATTGCTTGAAAATAAAATAAAATAAAACTTGCTTCACTAATTTAACCTAAATGTAAGTTTAATATCTTAAAAAGGTTTAAACTTTGATTTGCTTCATCAATGGTGGTTAGCTCAAGATAATAAAAAAAGGAATTAATAATCATTGAGAAAGACTAACTTATTTGTCAAAAAGGAATTAATTATCATTGAGGATTGTCTAGTTTAATAATAAACAAATTTTTAAAAAATATTTTCATTTTTATTTCTAAATTACACATAGCTTCTGAAATATATTTTCATGTAAAAAAGATAAAATTAAGTAATATGTAAACATTGAGTGCTAAAATTTTAAAAATTAAAATTAAAGATATATTGTATAAATGTTGAGGGCTAAACTTATTGTCATGCTAATTTTAAAAGTTACCACATCATCTTTCTATTAGCTATTTAACAATGAATAACTAAAAAAAATTGAATAATCAGATTCTAAATGAGTGAGTAAAAAAAACTTTCTAATAAGTGATTGACTAGTAGTATATTTTACCATTCGGGAAAAGAATTTAACGAATACGAGCTTTAATGTTTGAATGAACCCCAATCCAAAATATGGGGTTACAACTAGGTTTTAAATATGGGCTAATGAGTAAGCCTTGATTATTTTAAAGATAACAAATATTATTTTAACAAATTATATATATGTATTTTTTAAAATTAGAAAAATATATAGATACATATACATGATTCTCATAAGCCATATATCCATTATTTTATATAAATATTTTACATAAATATGCTTAAAAATCTTAATAAGAAAAAAAAAAAAAAAAGGTGGTTGAGTAATAGCTTAAAAAATGAAACGGTTCAGGAAAGTCCTAAGAATAACAAAAAAAAAGATGAGGTGGACGAAATATGTAGTTAGTTAGTTGAGGTATAAACATCGAATTAGGGGGGTTGGTAATAAAACCGCCACTTGGCCACCTCCACGCAGGAAATAAGAGGAAGCTCCTCCACCTCTTTTTCCGCCACCATCTCTTCATTCTGTAAGTACCAAAAGGGATACATTCGTCATTCTGTAAATAAATAAATATTGTTTGCTAATACATTTTTGTCGCCAAATTCGTAAGCCTGCCTGTGCAGAAGAGAAGAGAGGCGAGGAGAGGTGTTACATATCCTCCTCTTCCCTACAAATCTTCTCTTCTTCAAGCCAAAACTCCCCAATATTTCTTTCTGAAATTCTAAATAATAATTGAAAATAAACACACCAATGGCGTCCTCTGATAACTTGAGTGACAAGAACGCTGTTTTCAGAAAGCTGAAAACAAAATCCGATAACAAGGTTTGTTTTTGTTTTTCTTTCTTTCTTTCTCTCTTTTTTTTTTTAAAGATCTGATTCCGCTCTAGAAAATTCCGTTACTCGATCTCTGGTTTTTCTTTTTGTTTTTTAAATTTTGTAGATGTGTTTCGATTGTAATGCAAAGAACCCGACGTGGGCGTCGGTGACGTATGGGATCTTTCTTTGCATCGATTGTTCTGCCGTTCATCGTAGTCTCGGTGTCCATGTCAGCTTTGTCAGGTACTAGCATATATATGAATATATAAATACGATTTCTGTTTTTTTATATATATTTTTTGAATTAATTGATGTGTTTTAATTTTGTGATCCAAAATTCCAATCATGCGTGAAGAAGTTGTATATATTTTCTTAAATTATACGAGGGTAGAAAAAGGCTTTATTTTCCCTTCTGATTAATCTTTTCGTAAGGAAACTGAACTATCTGGTGTTGACATTTATAAATTCAATATAGGGGAAGGTTTGATTAAGCAGATTATGTTCTATTGGTGCCTGGCGGGGTTCTCCAGGAAATTGAATTTCGAAATGAATGCTTGTGAGAAAATTTGGTTCCTTTTTGTATTTTTTGTCTCTGTGAAATTTCCGTTCATATTTCTATAGGTGGCTTGCATTGGACCTGAATCGTAATATGAAATATCTTTTGTGTTATTGTAATGAATTTGATAAATTCATTGTCTGATTTATCATGCATATGAGATAAGCTGCTACTATGTTAGTATTTGTTCTTTGATATATTTCCAGAAACTACTCAGAGAGGATTGAATTTCTTTTAATGGTTTGATAGTTGAAACCTTTTTGTAGAGATTAATATGCTATCATACTTAACATCTCTGCAAGTTTTTGTGGGTAAACAATGTAGCATGAAAATTACTTCCTATTGAGCTATTTTCTGGGTATTAAGGTTGTTGATGCTCATGTTTAGCCAAAATTGGAGGTACATAATCACTTAACCTTCTCAATAATTTCCTCCTTACTGGCTGAAAAAGCACCTTTCCTAGAGTGTCCTACTTACTAGCCAAAACAGCAAGAGCTTTCAGATATTTTGTCTACTATGAAACATGTTCATTAGCGAAGACTTGTGACTTTGAGAATCTTATGGTGTTAATACCATCATTCAATGTCCCAGCTATTGGGTATATATATGAGCCTCTGTGTTCTTAGAAGTACTTATATTTTTGCAGGTCTACAAATTTAGATTCATGGTCTCCTGAACAGTTGAAAATGATGATCTATGGAGGAAACAACCGTGCACAAGTTTTCTTTAAGCAGCATGGATGGACTGATGGTGGCAAAATTGAGGCCAAATATACTTCAAGAGCTGCCGAATTATACAGGCAACTACTGGCAAAAGAAGTCACTAAAAGCATGGAAGAAGAGGTGGGTATGCCATTGTCCCCTGTTGCTTCTCAGTCATTGAAAGCATCCAATGGGTTTTCTGATAGCAAGATTGATGAAGCTCCTAAAGAAAGTTCTTTAAGAGGGTTAGGAAAACCGGAAGTTTCTGCTACACAAAAGGCTTCTCATACGGTTGCTACAAGCACTGTCAAGAAGCCTTTTGGTGCAAAGAAGACTGGGAAAACTGGGGGGCTTGGTGCCCGGAAGCTTACTTCAAAGGTATTCGCATAGACTATTGTGAGCTATTCAGTATTTCAGTTAGAGCAGAATGATCATAGGGATATCTTGATTAGAACAGTTACTTATTTTGGAGTTACTTTAAGGTCCTTTTCTCTTTATAACCTAGTCCATTTTAATTTCAGCCAAGTGAAAACCTCTATGACCAGAAGCCCGAAGAACCAGTTGCTCCTGTTACTTCCTCAACTAAAAACACTGTGCCCGTTGCCTCATCTTTTCCATCGCGTTTTGAGTATGTAGAAAATGGTCAATCTTCTGAATTTAATTCTGGTGGCCCACAAGTAGTTAGCCACATTGCTCCTCCAAAATCATCAAGCTTCTTTGCTGATTTTGGAATGGACAGGGGGTTTCAGAAGAATTCAATCTCAAATTCCCCAAAAGTGCAAGTAAGTAATATATCTCCTGGATGACCAAAAGCTTAATATTTTGTACAAGTGGCTGATGGTTTAATGGAAGGCCTCCTTTTGGTTTTAGAACATATGGCTCTTCTGTTTGATTCTTCATATCACAAACTTGTACTGCTAGAGACGTTTGCCACTTTCATAATGAGGATGTTTGACATCAAGGGATTGAACTCAGTATATTATTCTGGTTATGGTTTTAGCTAAAGTGAAGTTAAAATTTTCTTTGAAAATCAAATTAAAAAACATGAATTTGAAAGGAAAATGCTCCTATATTGCACATGTCCATGAAATACAAGGTTGGAGAATTTGATGGGCAGGAAGTTTTGTGTGATTATGTTTTACTTTTATAATTGCCCCTGGAAGTGGTCAATCTTAGTTATTTTTTCTTTTCTAAACTGTTTCTGCTTTTTTGCTGTTTTTCTTATTGCTTCTTTTTAATCCCAGGTTCAGGAAACAGATGAAGCTAGAAGAAAGTTCTTGAATGCGAAATCTATTTCATCAGCCCAATTTTTTGGTGATCAGACAAGAGCAGCAGACAATGACGCTCAAGTCACTTTGCAGAAATTCTCAGTATGTGCAGCGGCTATTCCTTTCTCGAAAGATATCTTTTTTAAGTGCTCAAAAGGCACTATTACTCTATCACAAAATTTAGTACCATTGCATTTTATCCTTTCCCTTAGTTTTATGGTTTGACAGTCGGCTGTAAACAAAGTAGATTCTTAGAAGAACCGTGATCATAATTTTTTGTTTTCGATTTTAGTATATAACCGTAGTAGCATCACTTATTTATGGTAAGGAAGCAAAAGAAAACACTAATTCTTGTAATATGCTTTGTTTAATCATCTTCAACTAAAATATATAGGCATGACTGGAAGTAGTTGGTAATCCAATTATCAGTTCAGTGGCTGTGAGAGCTGTAACAAGTACAAATTTACTTTGAAATGTGGTTTGTATTATGACCAGCCATCTTGTTCTTTTTTGCAGGGATCAACAGCCATCTCCAGTGCTGATCTATTTGGTAAAGACGCAGATCATGACCTCACCGCTAGTGACCTCATCAACCGATTCTCTTTCCAGGTCTGCTTACTAATGTTCTTTTCCCTTTGTTTTGCTTTATTTTATGAAGTCGAATTATTTATTCATTTATAATTTATAAAATTTTACTTGCAGGCACAACACGATATGTCGAACCTTAAGAACATTGCAGGGGAGACTGGAAAGAAACTTAGCTCATTTGCATCCACTTTTATGTCGGACCTGCAGGATAGAATGCTGTAATGTAGTGTTTTGGGTCTGAATATATACGAGTTTTTGTAGTGAATGAAGAGCAAAAGTGGGTTTATCATACAATTGGTTGACAGTGAGAAATAAGATGGTTAAAAACCTCCACAGCACAGAGCGGATAGTGTGTGTGTACTGGGGACCTGAAACAATGAAAATCAAAAATCAAAGCTTGCCAAAATGGCATTTCATTACCTGTGTATTCATGTTCTTTTCTTTATGTTAACAGCTTGAGATTCCTTACGTCAATAAATTTTGCAGTTTTCTTTCCTTTTCTCATTCAAATAATTGCTTAATGACCAAGTCACTACCCACACTTCATACGTTTCCAAAACAAATCTCTTGATTATCTCACCGTGTTTCTTCAGATACTGCACTGCCCCTCCCCAAGTACTAGCTTCTTTTTCAAAGTAATGATCTAAAGCTATCAAACCTTTTAAAAGTTCAGTAATGCATATAAAGCTACATCAAATGGATGGTTTTCCTATATGGTTTTGGCTGTCATTATCAGATTCCTATGAGAATATATATCGGCAAACCCATCTAAAGTAAACAAAAAAGGATGGGTAAGGGTAACCCTAGTCACCAAAAAAGATATGGGAACAAAGGATATAGGCCATAGCAATTGATCGACCATCATTCCATTGGCTGTACATAATGCTTATGCTTTTTCATTATTAAATAAATAAAACAACATACTAGTTAAAAAGTACACCAAAAAGCTCTAATTTTTTTTTTTAAAGTAATAGTTTCCTTCGTACTCGTTGGAACTTGGAAGACCAGACCAATACTTTTTTTCCCATAATCCTCTTTTTAATGGGTTTGGTAAGGTTCTTCTACCTCTCCTTCCCGTCCAATGAGCTTTCACCTCTAATTTCAATTTCAATTTCTTTTGTTGTTTATTTCTCCTTTTTCTGAAAAGAAAAAAAAAAAACCCCATGAGGTTTGCTTTTAGGCACATATTCTTTCCAATAGCTTCATTTCTTTATACTAGTGATTATATAAATAAACAACTCTTACTCTTTTTTTTTTTTTTTGTCTTTTTCTTTCTCTTATCATGATCTATCCATTTCCATAATTGTTGACTCTCCCACTCCTTGTTGAGGACAAGATCCAAATACTTGCAAGAGAAATAGCATTTGGATTCTTTATCAGCTAAGCTAAGTGCAACTTTTACGAAAAGAAACTGAAATTGCCTGCATTAATAGACACAGTCCAATTATATAGCTGTATTTCGGAAGTAAGATCATAAATGTATGATATCAGTATAAAAAAAAAAAAAACACATCTCTAAAATTACTTGTAAAGAGACTGGATCAAGAATAAAGACAACCCAAAAGGGAGAGAAATTGGAGAAGCATGCATTACCCTACATTATTATTTAGTCTCAGGGATCATATATAAATGTTGAGTGGGTGGGTGAATGAGTGGATGAATTTCATATTAATCAAAATTCAAAGTGAATCAACTTTAGTGTACAATAATTAAGTAAAAGGCAAAGCAATCACTTTTTTTCAGGCTTTCAGTATTTTCTTGGATCATCACAAGTAAGCTCCACTCTCTTTCACATATATTCAGTTCACATATACATATATATGTGGGTGTGTATGTATATAGTGGGAAACCGCTAAGAAACTTCCAAGCTTGGGCTATCAAAGGGCATGGAATTTAATGTAATTTTGGTATAAACACAGTGAAGTTGACGTAGTTGTGATAATGAAAGATGGCAAATGACAAAGAGAAGGAAACAACTTGGTTGGGCTGCCTCGTGGCAATGAAAATCATGCCACCTTCTTTGCAACTTGCCCCACCCCTCCAACCCTAAAAGATCCTTTATTTTTTTTCTTTACATTATAAAATTTATATAAAGGAGCTTTGTTTTTATTAAGACTTATGGTTCGTACAAAATTACCTTCATATTAATTTTAGAATTTTTGTTCACTGACCAAATTTTATTATAAAATTCTTATCATTTACCAAGTCAACATTCTAGAAATTCAACAATAATTTCAATTAAGAAATCTCCTTATTTAATCCACTAATATTAATTTTATATTATAATATTATATATTTGACATTTATGTCCTATAAATTACATAATATATATAAAAATAAAATACAATATTATAACATTAAAAACGGATTAAACCGGGTTAGGTTAAGACCTTGAACGTTGAAGTACAAACTTGACTCATATTTTAAATGAGCCTTGCTCAAGTTTATTTTTTAAATCCTTTCAAATATTGAAAGAGACTTTAAACTTGAACGACTAGTTCAACTCTTAAATAAGTATAGTCATTTATATAAATGATGCTATGTATTTTTTTAAAATTTTTATTTAACGATAAAATAAGTTGTAATTTATAATAAAACAAAATTAAAATTTAAAATTTATGAAATATTATATTGTAAGAATAATATACATTGAATGTCTTAGGAGAGAACAACAAATTGCAAATCAGATATCCAAACAAATAGAGCCAAAAGAAAAATAAAATAAAATAAAAGATATTAATGCCCTTAAATTTGAGAAAACTCAAACAAAATAAAACGACGGCAAAGGTACGCAGCAAAAAAGGAAAGGAGGAAGAATAGTCAAAGTCAAAATCTTGACTTGATGACATGGCACGAAGTCATTGGCCAGAACGCTAAACCTACGAAGACTTGAGAAATGAGACGGAAAGGGGGCAGTCGCAGTTGCAATAATAGAAAGCCGTCCCACACCCAAACCACACGGTGTGAAAAACGACGTAGCATCAAACAGCACCAATCTTTTGGTGGGTTCAAACCAACCCAATTAATTCTACCATAAAACATCTTCTATTCGTTTTATTTTTCATATATATATATAGAGAGAGTATTTATTTGTAGTTAATGTAAAATTAATAATGATGGTGAAATTAAATACTGTAGTGATATAATAATTTGAGATAAAAATTAATCTAAACGCACTACATCGTACTGCTCATCCAAATATCTACTTAAGCTAAAATTTTAGTACAATTTAAATGTTTAAGTTTGATGGATAAAAGAGAAGAAGCTACTTAATTTTGTTTGATTCACCTATTGCCTTCTTATTTCATTGAACACAAAGATGTACTACTTAAAAAGAGGATAAGTGTTTAGAGCTAGTTGTTTTGTTTAGATAATATAGCAATAATTGATGTTTACTTTGTCATCATTTTTGGGTAAAATTGGAAACTAGAAGATGTATAACTGTTACAAATTTATTAAAAGAAAAACTTAAAATATTTATGGCATTTTATTGTGTGGTTGCGAATGCTAAAGAATTGAGTTTGGTATGTACAAGTTGCAATTCAAGATTCAACAATCAAGAGTAGATCAGCCTCTTAATTAATTATTAAGCATTTTTTTTCTTATGGTGTTAAGTTTGTTGTTTCCTTAGGAGATGCAATTACTTGTCCAGGGATTTTGGAGCCAAGATGAAGCTAGCAAGAAGGTTCAATCCCCAATTATTCTAATTCGTATAGGGATTATACTCCTTTCCATTTTTATAAACTTAATTTCATGATATTAATACTGCTCAAAAATAAAATAAATTATGTACAATTAAATTTTGTCTAAAAAATTTATTTATCGAAAAAGAAATATAGTTAAGTAGTAAATCTATACGAATGTGAAAACAATGATTCACTCGAAGAGTAAAGGGTCATGAAGGGAAGAGGAATTAGTAGAATAATTGTAGCGAGTTAGAGAGGAATTAGAAGTGCAACCTAGATAAGAGATACGAGATGTATATGAGGTTGACTTTTTCATGCCACTTGTCCTCTTTTGATTGGTGAGCTTATCATTCAACCGTTCTTTGTTAAGTTGGTTGTGTGATTTACTTGCGTTGTAAGATATATAAAATATGTTAACGATAAATAATAATTATGTTGTTAAAATGATTGAAGGATATACCTTTTGTGTTTAAACAAAATAGCCTCTTAACGAGGTCTAACGGAGATGTCTCTTAGTAAAAGTAAGGTGGAGGATGTACGACAAAAATATTTATTTTTCTTTCATAGAATATATATTTTTTTGTATAATTATGTGATGTCTGAAATAATGACATATATATATATATATATATATATATATATGTTTAATATGGAAAGAAAGGTTGATTTTTGTTTCTGCCATGTAATTCAAACAGGAACTTGCTTAGGAGTTAAACTTCTTATCTACACAAACAAAAACAATTTTCTTCTCTAGTTTTTCACCAGTAAGAAAAAAGAAGCTTCTTTCTAGCTTGAACCTAAAGAAATGCAAAGAAACTTAATTACTTCAATTATATTTCATGTCATGATATGGACACATCAGGTTCACAATAAAAGCATCATAGTATATAGATGGGTGTGTTCAAAGAAATTTCACTGCAACAGTCTGCAATGCAAACAAAACAAAGTAAAAAAATATTTTATAAAAGAAAAATATGGGGGACTTTAGAAAAAAAAGAATAATCTCTTTTCCCCAGAAAAATCCCATACAAGATTTGTGTGTATACCAGAATATGAATTAGGGATATGTAATAATCATCCTCATTGATTCTCAAATATCTTCTTCTTCTAGGCTTAGTTAGGTGATTCTGAATAATCATCTTTTACTGTCTCCTTATTGCATGCTATTACTTAGTGACTTCATCTTTATAGCACCACCACCTTTTCAAGCCTAAAATCTTTTTTTTTTTTATAACTATACTGTAGTCATATTTTCTTTAATAAGGGAATGGATAAGGAATATTTCGATATCAAATTTGAAATTAATGTTAACAAAAAAATTAATATAATCTTTTATCGTTTTACTCGTGTATTAAATAGATTTGTGGGGTAAATTTTTTTTAAGAATATTTGTTGTTGGATAAATTAAAGCATATGTGCCATCTTAATCTCGTTTGTGTTATTTTACTATATGAAATAATTGCTTGATCTTTCACTTGTGGCATCATCTTTTCAAATCAAATTTCCCCATTTTACATTTTATATATGAATTTCTTTGTAGCATTTAAGACCAAAGTTGAAATTGTCTGGTCATTGTCTCTTTTCGATTATCTATAAGCATGGGTGTTCTGTTGTGGACCCCCGCAACCATTTTCTTTAAAAAAAAAATTAGGTATTTATCCAAGTACTATATAACCTTACATGATTAACAATTATTTTAAAGTATTTATATATATCACATTGAACACCTTCTTCTTGCATACGTAGGTTTTGAAAATCATAAAACACAATAAAAAGTTGGTTCAACTCAAACATGTTGAATTTTTTTTTATATATTTTATTATGAGGTGGAATTGGTTCTCTACGAGAAAATATTCCAAGTGTTATTTTTTTGAGTAGTCGATTTGAACCCTAATAATTAAAGGTTTTGTTCTTGTGTTGATAGAATAAGTTCTTCACATGGATAGTCTCTTTAAATTTAACTAGATAAAGTTTTTATTATACCTCTTTTGAATTTAGACACGTGTCAACATAATAAGCTATATAAGAAATGTCCACAATCAGCACTCTCGATCACATTCCAATTATCCATTCTCTTCCACCATGAAGTCTTGATAATTAATCCTCTCGATTCTTTTGTCTCCATTCGACCCATTTCTCGACAAGAGACCTATGCCACCTGCTTCCTTCTAAAAAACATGGACTTCTTGCTTTTGTGGATAGCCACCTGCTTGATAAGCATCCTTAACAGGCACTCGCTTTTTAGGTGTGAACATGTCCTTATAGGTCATTGGGCCCCACCTAAGCATCACAATCTCATATTGCCATGGGCCTCACTATGCGCACCCTCTAGTATGTTGTGATGGTAACTTCCTATATAATGACCTGCCACGTTAGACTAGCAGGCAAGAGAACCTCTCTTGTAAATATCGAAGAGGATCTTTTGGAGTCTTTAAGCAACCTTTAAGCACTTACTCCTTGTTACCTTGCCTCCTCAACCTTCTTTCTATCCTTCGGTTTTCACCATATTTTAACTTTAATAAAGTATTGCTAAAAATCTTCAAAGATGTGCTTTGGTAGTCCAAGTTATCTTAGTTAAAAAATGTTGATCAAATATGGGAAGTTACGTTCCCTTCGAGATGCAGTTAAGTTGCAATTGGAATTGTATTTGGATAATATAATCGGTACTAACAAAAGTCATTCCTTGTGTGATGCCGAGCGAGAGAGTTGACTTATTTTTTGAGTTTAATATTTTTGTCCAAATTTTTTCAAATTTCGAACAAATCTTTAGACTTTTAGTCTTAAACATGTAACCCGACTCATAAATATGTCTAATATAATGCACCAAAACCCATTATTTGCATGAGTTGAAGCATCATTTCATTTATAAAATGAAATTAGGTTTTGTTCCCCAGCACAACATGAGTGAAGTGTAACTTTTTGGTGATAATATTATGCAATAATAATTCTCAAGTTCTAGAAAATGTATATACGTTTTGTAACCAAGGGTTTGGCGGACCAAAACCAAACTCCATCATATTATTAGGGCCCTATTCTATATTACCTAAACTTCATGCATTGAGGCTTTTCCCCAAATTAATTTGTCTTCATTTTGCTATTTATTTTATGTAACTCTTCCCTTTAATTTTGTTTTTAAAAATGGCCTTAACATAATCAATAAAAGAAAATTAGACAAACCCAACGTCACAAATAATTAATTTAAAATAAAAAGTATATAAACAAAGCAACTTAAATAATCATTTTGTACATAAGCAAAAAGTTGGAATTAAGAGTTTAATTCTATTAATTTATATAATATTTTTGAAATGTAGTAAAGACCCGAAATCCATGTTTGAAAATCCTATGCAACTTTCTAACACCGAAAATAAAAATAAGCAAAATTCAACCTCTTACATATTAAATTACTATAAAAAATTATACCAAATTTGTTCATCACAGCATTATTCAAATTAATTACCTCACAATAAAAATGACACATTAAAATAATCACAAACTTTAAAGAAATAAAAAGAAAGAATAAATTTATGAAAAATAAATAACGATAAGACCAAAGAGAGAGAAAGAGAGAAATGTGAATGTGAAAATGAAAGGGAAATAAAAAGGAAAGAAGGGTTCCTTGCACCCAACGCATCTCCCATCGACCTTCGAGAGTTTAGCTTCGGCTCTGTCTATAATTCATAATAAGAACTATCCCTTCTTTTCTTTATTTCTCATTTTTATTTTCATCTCTCTCTCTCCCTCTTCTGTCTCTGCTCGCCGCCTTCACTTCTTTCTCTCTCTCCCTCTCTCTCTAATCTCACTCAGCCTCATAAAACAGAGCATTACCCTTTCGAGTTCAAGACTTCAAGCTGGCGATAGAAAATCAAGAATCCACTGTCCGTGAAATTAAGCCTAAGAACAGAAGAATCATGGTATCTTCTGTCCTCTAAAAAAACTACTTTTTTTTTTGCTCCTCATTCTTCTGTTTCTTTCACTTTTGGACTTTTTTAATTCAGCTTTTTTTTTTCTTGGTTTCTTTACTTTGGGTATTGATTAGAAATGTGTTTTAATGAAATGGGTTCTAATGTTATTTTTGGTGTTTTGATAGGGTGCTGGTGGACCTGATGAAGAAGACAATAGGTGGCCGCCATGGTTGAAACCTTTATTAGGAGAACATTTCTTCGTTCAATGCAAGCTTCATGCTGATTCTCACAAGAGTGAATGCAATATGTACTGCTTAGATTGTATGAATGGCGCTCTCTGCTCTCTCTGCCTTGCTCATCACAAGGATCATCGTTATATTCAGGTTCAATATTATTTCCCTTTAAAATCGCATTTCCTTCTCTTCTTCTTTAAAAAAAAAATTCTATTTTTATCGGTTTTTTCTTTTGAAATTTGTCTCATTTCCTCTTATGGGGATATGAGGAATCCCGTTATTCAATCCCCTTTTCGGCATTCATGTTTCCAATTCTGGGATTCTGTTCTCTGTCCTTTCTTAATCGAGTTTGTTTCCGATTTTGACTTAAGCACATTTCTTTGAATTTCTACTCCAGGTTTCACTTGTTCTTGCTCTGTTTTTCGTGATGTACTAAAAAAGATTTGAACTTTCATCCCAGTCTAGTCCAGATGTTCGTACTTTTCTTTCTCTAGTTAGCCACCTCACATTTTCCCACCATCCAAGCAGGCAATGACTCAATTTTCAAGGTCTCTTATCTGTTTTTTAAAAGCCCTTTTTCTGCATAATAAAAAAACCACTACTTGTCCTTCAAAACAATGGTGGTTTTCCGATCCTCAGTTTCTAACAAGAAAGCCAAATGCTTTTCTCGTGAAAATGGGTGTAATCTGATCATATTTTGCAGTATCTGGCTGATGGGACTTAAAGTCTTAAACTCACAAAATTCTCATTGGATTTGACTGTTATTTGTAATTCGCCACAAAAGTTGTACAGTTATTTCGATTTGCTAATCTAATTTGCTCTGCTTTCTGTTTTTGGTTGTATGACAGATTAGGAGGTCCTCATACCATGATGTGATAAGGGTATCTGAGATACAGAAATACCTGGATATATCTGGTGTTCAAACCTATGTTATTAACAGCGCTAAGGTTGTGTTCATCAATGAGAGGCCTCAGCCAAGGCCTGGAAAAGGTGTCACCAACACCTGTGAGGTCTGTGACCGTAGCCTGGTCGACTCCTTCCGCTTCTGCTCTCTTGGTTGCAAGGTAAATCCGCTGTTTCCTTTTTAATTAAGTTTTCCTCTTTTGGTCAACGGTATTGTTTGGTTGCTGAGAAACTGTATGATAAAGTAAGGGTTGTAGTTTTCCAAGCAAAACCATAATGGTCAAAATCTGTTTTAATTTAGTTTGGTGAAACCATGTTGACTTTTCTAAAATACATTATAATCTCGAACTCCATTCCCCTTGAGCTATATGAAATGTTAATTCTAATTTGTTCTACTTTTTTAACATTCAGATTGTGGGTACATCAAAGGATTTCCAGAAGAAGAAGAGACATGTGGCCGCCATGGCATCAGACTCTGAAGATTCATACAGCAGCAGTGGCCATGGAAAGCTCAGTAACAAATTGCAGAGCTTTCGTCCTTCAACGCCCCCTCCAACTTCGGTTAATTATCGAACTGCAAAACGAAGAAAGGGGATTCCCCATAGAGCCCCAATGGGAGGACTAATCATACAATATTAAGACATAACCATACCCATAGAGCTCATCCTTTTTGTCCTGGAGTTGAAATATATTTATCCTAATAGTATTTGCCCCACAGATACACACAATCGTGGTGCCACAATGCCCCCTAATGTTTAGAGCCGCCACCTCTCTCTAGTATCGTGTATATAAACATCAGCAGTAGCAGCAGAGAAGGATGGCAAAAATAAGGGCCCCAAATGAGCTTTGCTTTTAGTGTTTTACAAGTTGAAAATTAGGTTGAGAGCGTTAATTTTAATGTTTAGAGTTTTGGGATCTTATACAATAGGTTGGTTGGTTTAGCAAATAATGATGGGGAAATCAGATGTGTAAATAGGGGGAAAGGGTAGTGCAAAAAGAAAGGCACTTACTGTGGTGCTGAGGTATGTTTATGTTACATATATTAATATTCGGGGTGGTGTTATGGAATTGAAATCATAGTAAGGTTTTAGTTGCTTTGTTGTATATGATTTGATTGATTGCTTTCCGTTTTTAGAAGGTTGTTCGATTTTGGTTGGTTGGGTAATCAACGGCGCTGATCAACTTCCAAACTTGAAGGGCCCTCCAATTCTATGGTGTGCGTGTGTCTTTGGGGGTATGATTGAAATTTTGTGTTTCGCACGCGTCAAATGTTCAGCGGTTTAGGTCAGCCGCCCCTTTTGCCCCAATACAGCTTTTTCACTCATGGGACCCTTAAAACTGTGATTACATTTTGGCCCTTGGATCTTGCAATTGCTTAAGTACGACTTGTTTTCATAATGGCCTCTGGAGGTATTAAATCATTGTAATAAAACGTGAGATATGTTTTTTTAGTCTATTTTAAATGTGTTTTAATTTTATTTAAATTATTAATTTAATCCTTAAATAACACATAATAAAATTTAAAATAAATAAGATATTGTTATCTACCTTTTAAAAGTAAAAATAAAATAAAATAAAACTAAAACCAAAAGAGTGGTAGATAAAACTTTCGTACAAACTAAGAGATTTAAAATATTCATTTTATAATATTTATTTTTAAAATTTTATTTTAAATTATTTAAATAAAATATTTAAACAGTTAAATTTAAAATGAGATATAGAGTTTAGAAATGTTTTATACGATTAACTTTTGTTTCTCGCATTATTATATTAACACATATATAATTTTACGTTTTCATTTGATTCAAATTTATTTAATTTTTAAATAAAGGGTTTAAATGTGTCATAAAATTTGCGTGGTTAAAACATAAAACTAAAACCCCGTTAACACGTGACTTTGGCATGCGATGCACCTGGCCTTTGGTACATGCACCCTTCACTGATTTTTCACTTTCCATGATGTTATTTTTAAGAAATATTTTTTGATAAAAATATTTTTAAGATAAAATAATAAATTATTTTTTAGAGAAAACTATTTATTTTAAATTAAAATTGATCTAAAAACACTTTTTAATAAATAATGCCACTGGTTACCTAAAACCCCAAATCAATTAACCCACGTTTCTCACAACATTTCCTTTCACATACTTTTTTCTTTTCTTTTTTAGGAATTGTTGCGAAGGAACCAAAAGTTTCTGAATTACATTTTTTTTTTTGGGGCGCAAAAGTATCGTAATTAAATAAGAGAAATGATTGTAAAATATAAAAAAAGAAAAAAAGAACGGCCTTTGTTTTGGATCTTTTTGAAAGAAAAAAAAGGTAAAAGTGTAGTAAACGATAATTTTATAGATTTAACAATCAAAGTTAAATTAAAAAAAGAAATGTTACTTAGCATTGGCCTTTGTTTTACTTGGTTTTTATCAAATAGAAGTAAGATGGGGTTAAGGATAAATAAGGAAAATCAAGACTGAAGATAAGAGTCAAATAAAAGAAATTTGGCATTTGGGTTAAAATAGGATACAACAAAATCAAATTAATTTGAAGCAACACGTGAGTTTTTTATGTGTCGTCTTATAAGGTTAAAATAGTTGTTCTTTCAACGTGCTTACGTTGGATGATTAAAGAATATATTTGTGGCCACGTTGGGGGTAGAAGCGCTAAGCAAGTGTTGGTGAACTGTCCACGTATCAAAACATCATGTTCCACGTGTGAATTCACTACTTGCCAGCCTAGCAACACCATTCTTTTATAAACATAAAACATCATCCATTCCAAAGCGAATAACGTGGAATATTCAAGAAATGTAAATTAAAAAAAAAAAAGGCATTTGATTTGGTAAACTCTCTGCTTCCAAAGTTTTGCAACGGTGCAGCACCGGCAAGATAATAACGGAAAGAGGATGCAATGTGCAATTTGGAGGGGCAATTGGGCATAGTGAGCAGTTGAATGGCTGCTTCATTTGCGGTTTGCTCCACTTCAATGAGGAATTCTGTAGGTTGAGAGCATGTGAAATAATAAACCCATGATTAAAATCACATGCATTGCAAAACATGTGTTCTGTTTCCAGTGGGAGTGGGACTTCTCTACATAGAATCCAACCTCATAATTCATGTCTTAATAACACTGTGATTCCTTGAAACAAATCAGATCTTCAATAATTCTGCCCTTGCCTCTTTAAACAGTTCAAATAACTAGTAGGAATCTGTTGTTAAGTTTTTGGCTGAATCGAAATTTTTAAAAATTTTAAAGACTTACGAAGAATTTCAAAAAAAAAAAAAGAATTAATTTAAAATTTTAAAACTTTTTAAAGAAAATTGCAATTAAGGATGGTTAAGGTCAGGGTTTCAACCTTTAAATTTTAATTTTAAAATTATAGTAAATAATATTTATATATGGTATGTCTGTATTTTAGTAAAAAAGTAATTATATATTATGTGTGCATTTGAGTGGATGTGTGTGGTGAACTTGTAGGATATCACATTAAGGAAAAAGAGAAATAAAGATCATAACAAAGTGGGCAACGGGGATGTCAGTTCACCTTCTTTTTTGAGTTGTTTCATTTGCTGCTTTTGATATGAAATCAAATGCCCATCTCCATCCCTCAAAAATAATAAATTAATAAGTTGCCAAACTTTTTTATTGGAAAAAGAAAATCAGAGACAAGAAGGTGGATCCAACCCCCAGCACAAGTCGGGGCAATATTGCACTTCAGAAAGCTTCTGTTACTATTAGCTCTCCTCTTGTCCTCAATGGTTAGGTGCTTGTCACTCAAAACTTTCCATTTACGTACGAAATTTATATGATGCAAAAGTGAAAATGTTTCATTTAATTTTACTTAGAGATTTCATATTACTCGAATTCGATCAAAGTTAGTGTTGAATGCACATTAGAAAACAATGATTGATGGAAGATATTTGTGAATGAGATTATGGGTGTCCATCAGTGTAAAAGATGGACCAAGCATAGTTTTTATTTTTCTTTTTATATAGTGTTTTGGAGTAAAGTGGATAAGAACGGCTGCTAGCTAGACAATCCTGGTGTTAGATCCCTTCACGAAATGCCAAACAAAGTTAATGAAATTTGTGATGCAACCCAACGGTGTCTGGCATTGGGCTCACATTTTTATTCAATCATCAGTAATGGAACCCAACTTGGAGGGACCTCACCTGTAAATGCAAAACTCCTTTGGAATGTCATTTGTGGTTGATTCTTTGGATATGGATGGCTTTTGCCTTCCAGGCAGTTGGGGTTTTATTTTTGATAGGGTTTAGGTTACTGCCAATATCTGACCAAAAGGACGTCGCAAGAGCCATCCCCATGCCATAAAGCAGGGTCCCACTGGAAGTAAATGAAGTGGGTTCAATCCCAAGGATTATGCCTGGATTATTTTATGCTTAACATTCTTTTCTAAACGTAATCTATTGTTGACATGTGTGGCTAGGAATGATTTGAAATCAATTCACTGTGACATCATTCTGCATGGGCAACCCAAATGAAGTTAATCTCAATTCTGACTTAAAAAAAATTATAGTTTTTATCTAAAGTCAAAAGCTGGTATTCAAGAAAGTTCCACAAACTCCCTCTTAAATAGTGTTATGAAGCACCAGATAACAAGTTGTGGACAATGCCTTTTTTTTTTTTTATGGTTGAGGCATGGAAACTTCGTATCCTCTTACTAGTGTTCAACTTTTTACAGCCACATTTATAGAGGGAACTAAAATTTGTACGTAACGAAGTGGGGCAATAATTTAAAAAAAAAAAAGTCAACTAGCCTGTTCATTTCATTGATGAAACTCGTGATTCTCCTTCACCCATCGTTTTTGACTTTCTAACTTAAAGAAAGCCTTAAAATTTCGAGTCTATTTTACTGACCAGTTTAAAACAGTCCAGTCCCTTAAAAACCCCAATAAAAACTGAGGGTGTGAAGCGCAAGTTGTGGCGAGGGAATTTCCCTTTTGCATGTGTTGTGCGCTCTGACTAAAACCGTACAAACCGAGTCAAGTCCATTAAATTCCATCAAGTTGGTACAATTAAGGGCACGTTTAGTTGCAGGAATGGAATAGAGCTGTAATGTAATAGAGTTGTAATGGAATAGAGCTGTAATAGAATAGACCTGTAATGAATAATTCAGTTGTTTGGTTGAATGGAATAGAATAGAGTTGTAATAGTATTCTTGTGTTTGGTTGAATGGAATAGATGTTGTAATAGCATAAGGAAAAAGACTTAAATGACTAAAATACCCTTAGTAGAATTTTTTAGATAAATGATTATTATTTTAAATTTTAATAAAATTATTATTAAATATAATTTAATAATAATAATAAATAATAAATAATTTAATCATATTTTAACATAAGTATTATTAAATACAATTTAATAAAATAATATATAATTTAATAACATTCTTAATATTATTATTAAATTATGAATTAATAAAAATCATAATATATAATATTATAAAATAATATATAACTACTTTATTATTTTTAAACACATATTTAATGTGCTAAATGTTCCATTATCCATTTATTTTTTCCTTGCACTCTTTTTCTTCCTTTACTAAATTTCTTTTATCTTTTATATAATAAAATCAAGTTTATATAATCTTCAATTGAGTTAATTGGAAGATTCGTCTACAACCATGGCTGAATCAACATATTATCATCTTTATAAACATATCATTTATATTTTTATATAGTTAAATTAAAACACTTGTTCCTTATCAAACAACTGTAAGGAAAGTCACTCCAAGCTAAGGTGCTATACTGTAAACAAGCATCAAAAGAGCACATAAAATATATATTTCAAAGTTTCATCTCAAATTGGATTATCCTCCACATTCATGCAACCAAACATTGCAAATGACACACATATCTACATACAATTTACGTTCTGATCAACTACATGTTGGAAGAATACTCAATAGCAAGATACTTTTTCGAGTAATCTTTCAAACCACGGCTTTTCCATGCCTCACGATATCTGATCCCAATGATGTCTCCGAACTCCTGTTTGTCCTTGAGAGCCCAGTTAATCTTGTTATTATCGATGCCAAGATCAATCATAATGTGCTTGTTTCTGAAAAAAAAAGTTCACTTTACATTGAATCAGCTTAATAGCATCACATTCAAACTGCTTTTATTAGCCCTATCCGATGACCTTAATTAACACCAATTTACATCCCTTTAACAACGAATTTAACCTTTTCGATCAAGAACAAAAATTAATATTTAACAACTATTGTTTTTCTTTTATTTCATACATGCAGTGAGACCAATTGCTCTACATATTACAACACATTCAAATAAGTATTTATATGTTGGAATAATGAGCTTTCAAGTCGTAGTTTTCAAAGATCATTTAAGCATTTAATTGTCAAATTTTCACTTCACTACTAACAACCGAACTTAGTAAGAATAACATAATATTTTAGCTACTAAACTCGATTTATAAACCCCTACAACCATAGCTTACTCCGCATGCAAACTTCAGAATTTAAACATGAGAATTTGCAAAGTTTCCTTTGAAAACTCACTCACAAGCACATTCAATTTGTCCTATTTTGACAGACAAGACAAAGAACATGCGGGCATTTGTATCCCGCAACAACACACTCAATAGTATTAAAATTTATTAGTTCATCACAAGAACAATCCATGATTTTTAATCCAAGAATACTCAATTATTTGGTCCCAAAACTGAATAGCATAATGCAACAAATGGGACCGTCTTTACGACCCTCAATCAACATGAAAATAGAACCATTAATTTGTTCAAATTTTGGACAGCAAAATAAGGGCACAAAATTGGATAGCGTAATTTTACACTATTTCCGAGCAAAGATTTAAACTTACAATAAACGAATCTAGCTAATGCCGATAGTAAGTAGCCTTGAAAATTTAAAGAACATTTTCACCATTAAATCAAAGCCAAACATCAATTCTAATTTAATATATATATTTTAAGCATGAAAATAACAAAATGAGTTTAAAGAAAACTCACCATTAGCAACACTCAATTTGTACTTCTAAAATGACAAGTCATTCGCAAATAAAACGCAGCTTTACTCATTAACGACACATCATCAAAATCAATCCCGAGTTATACATTTTAACCACGGCACCAAAGCACTATAAATCACAGCTATAACCCTCCTAATTTGTCATTTGAAGATACCACAATTTCATTATTAAGACCGCTTAAATTACGACAATTAATCCACTTTAGATAATGGTTTAAGACAACATAAATACTTACATTTTAATCAAGATCAAGTAGTAGGAAATCTTAATTATAACTATGACATCTTCTAATTTCACTTAGGACATTAATATTTAATCACATTAGAAGTAAAAAGATAAACCCAAATACGAAATTGGGTATTTGAAGATTTCAACAATTACCCAAATATAAACTAGAAAATGGAAATCCATTTAACCTAAAACCGAATTAACCCGAACATATTCATACATGTAGACCAACACTATACAATCCAACCATAAAGTCGATAACCTAAATCCATTTGACCTAAACCCAAATTGATCCAAATACAAAATGACCAAAACATGAGCTTCAAATCCAAATTAGTGGTCATAAAACAACAAAACCCAAATAATAACAAATCAAACCCAAATTGGCAAGATCTAAAATAAATGAAAATTTTAAAACTTAATTTGATTCAATCTACATTGTTCCTATGAACCCAAACTGACAAACTATTAGATCTATAAAGATGTATAGGAGATTACAACAAAATTCAAGCTAATATAGGTAAACAAATAGATGAATCTGCTAGAAGTAGAAAATTGGGTTGATTAAAATTGTATTGATTAAGCTAAATCAAAATCGTTATTGAAATTTTGAAACATGACAGATCCATTTTGAAGCATCATAAAAGGATTAAAATGATTTTCGTAAATAATTCAAAATAAGTGTAAAATGAAAGAAAAAGAGTTGAATCTTGATGTTGAAACATGTGAAGAGCAACAGATCTAGCGAACTGAATGGAAATGGATCCCCCAAAGACCAAAGGCCTATGGCGTAAACTTAACGTACGCCAATTCTCGAGTTCCTTCGGTATTTCTTTCCAAAAAAAACCCTTTTTCTTAAGATTTTTGGCAAAAAAAGAGCCCTAATCGAGACTCCAGCCTTGATTTCTCCAATCATGGGAAAATCCAATTCACATACAATAGTAAAACGAAGATTACATCAACATGTTTTCACACCCCAAGATTAAAAAAAAAACCAAAAAAGTTAACAAAAATTATCAGCAAATAGATTAAAAAACTTGAAAATGCCTATTATTTCTACTAATTTAACAAAAAAACTAGAAAAAAAAAAGAAATCAAAATTGGAGAAGAGTTACCTGAGGGAGGACTGCCGATTGTTTCACTTCTCAAGTTTCCATCTCAATCGAAAGCCTTGTTAAGGGTTGGAGTTAAAAAAATGAATCTTAATTGAAGGCCTTGTTAGGGTTTATCAAAGGGAGATAGAGTTGGTGATAACAGAAGCATGAAAAAGAGGGAGACAAGTTTGGAATAAAATAGGAAGAAGAATGAAAAAAGCAGAGATTGCTTCAGACGTGAGAAAGAGAAGGGTAAAGTTGAAAGTCTCAACATAATTTTTTACCCAGCCATTCGTTGAATCCCTATTCCGTGGGGAGGGTGCCGAATTGTAAACGACACTTTTGCGTTGAATAAGGCCGTATTGAATGAGGCTGTAATAACCCATTACACCCAACCAAACAAAGTTTTAATGGGGGGCCCACTGAATTCAGCTGTAATGGCTTAGCATTACATCCAACCAAACATGATGTAAGACTTTAATAGAAAAGGTTCCCAAGATTCAGCTTATATTGGGCTGGAGTTAGATCCAGTTAAATATACAGTTTTGGGTTATCTGAGAGGTGAGGTTTGTGCTGGCAAATGGATTGCATTTCGGGTTTGAATCAAAAGAATGTGTTGTTGTATTAATTGCTTCATATATATACACATTATAGTCGACTTCTCTCTATATCTACAAAGAATCAGGACTATTACTCTATTAGCATTGCAGCCGCAGCACGCCATTGTTCGTGCATTTGGGAACTTTCACCATTTCAGCTTTGCTGGGAAATACTTG
The DNA here is from genome assembly GCF_025698485.1 of Gossypium arboreum. NCBI lineage: Eukaryota > Viridiplantae > Streptophyta > Magnoliopsida > Malvales > Malvaceae > Gossypium > Gossypium arboreum. Next base: position 113,240,609 of record NC_069081.1, on the reverse strand, counting down.
GCAATGAGGGATTCATAATATGGCTTGACCTTTTCAACATCAACGTGAGCTTTGCTCTTGCTGTACAAGTCATATTTGTTGAAAACATGAAGCCATTTCATGTTCTTCTTATCCTCCTCATTGATGAACTGGGCATAAGCTCCATGCTTGTGCAATGGGTAGAAGGAATGGTATCTGATGATGAACAATCCTGCCTGTGGCAATGTGGTCCCGTTTTCTTTAGCCACCTAATCAAAGTTATGACAGACATTACAATATTATGGTATTAGCCTAATTACATCAAAGGATCCACTGAAGGAGTCAAATTGTATACCATGTACATGTAATCATCATGTCCCCATGACATAAGCAGATTGTCCAGTCCACATCCTTCAGAGTAAACCCCATTATTGGTGTTGTATTTGGGGTTTTTGAAATCAGGGTTCTCCTTAAAATACTGCACCACAGAGTTTGTAAGAAGTACAAATTAATCTTAGGTTCCATCATAATAACACCATAAAAAGATACATCAAAGCAAAGATTCAGAAACCTTGTAATGGACATTGAACTCATCAAAAGCACATCCAACAGGGAAAGTGTCACCTGTTATATTGAAATTAAATTTGTCAACTAAAAGTATAAAAAGAACTTAAGTAAACTCAGAACAAATACTACACTTACCAACAACAGCCCATTGAGGTAGCTCACCAAATTTTGGAAGAACAAGGATCTTTCCAAGATCTAAAATGCATTGGAACATTATAAGCTAATTACTCAAAAAAAGAAAACTGTTAAGGGTTGTTCTTTTTTTTTTTTTTTTTGGGTTTTTACCATGAATGAGTGCTGTCAAATGCAACCAGTCTTCATTAGGATAGTCTTTTCTGATTGCTTCAGCACTCTGCAACAAATGCTGAATTTGTGGTTCATCTAAGTCGGGATCACTGTCATCAACAACCTCATTGAGGAGCTCACAGCATTCCCAAATTCCCATTTCTGCCTTATTAAGCTTCTTGTATTCTTCCCTGATCTTCTTCACCTACATTATTCGCATGACCATGTATTAAACATCAATCAAATCGTAAAAGTAATAAACTACCACAATGATTTCCTTACGAAATCATATGTTTGGTTGATATGGCTAGCTTTGTAGTGTTGCTCTACTTTGTCAGTCCTTGCACCTACTTCATAATCCCTGCCATAAAATTCACCAAACTTTCAGTATCATATGAAGGCAACATTCAAAAATGTGTTTTGAGAAATAATTTACCTAAATGTGTTTCCAAAAGCATTGTTTTGAGGCACTGTAAATTGGTCATTCGATACCAATTTATTTGCGTCAGGCTGCGCCTGCTCGGCACTCTTGGCTTGAGTGACTGAAAACCAGATAAAAGCATTAGAGCAATTAATCATCATTGAATGAAAATCAAAATCAGATGAAATACCATTGGGTTTCTCAACGGAAACTGTCATTTTCACTGCATTAACCAAGGTAATAATTCATAGTCGATTAGATTATTGAGATAAAATTAAGAGAAGCCAACGGATGTTGGTACGAATTGAGACAGTTAGAGGTGGGAATTAATAGCAACTATAAGAGGGACCTTGAACAGATATTTTACAATATGAAAATATCACTTTCTATTTACCACCAAATTTAACTAAAATCGTCTAAAATTAGAAGAATTTTGCACAAGTTTTGGATAATCATTGTCTCTATTTACTAATTTGGGTGTTAAAATTAGAGGTAAATTAAAGAAGGAAGTTTATTCGGACCATAAATTAGTAAATATAAGTGTTTAATATAATTATTTTATTTGATAAAAGTAAATATCAATTTTAAAATTATATTTTATATTAATTTGGATAGTTTGGGATGAAAGATAAATATGATAATTTACATATCTCATTTTTTAAAAATAATTTTGTTACAATTTTTAATAAAAAATCAACTTAATATTTTTACATTAAGTCAACCTACCTTTTATTTTATTCAACACTTTTTGTTTAAAAAATTATATTAAATAAAATATTAAAATGATTATCAAACACATTTAATTAAAATATTAAATGTTGAAAATTTTCATTTTCAGTGAAATAAAAATTTTCAATGATTTATCAAATACACTCTAAATTAAAAATGTCTAACTATTTGTTTAATATAAAAAAATAAACCATTAATGAATACAATATTATGGTATTATATATATATATTTAGGGCAAATTATAAATTTAATCACTTATATATGATTTTAATTACATTTTCATCATTAAACTTTAGAAAGTTATGATATAATCACTAGTGTTATTAATTTGTTACTTTTTATCACCAAACCATTAATTATCCTAAACAAGGTAATGTGCCATGTTATATCATCATTTTAAACAAAAAAAAGGTAAAATTCCACAGCTAGTCCTTATATTTTTTGGGGGCAATTCAATTCTTTTTATTTTCTTTAATTTTCCTTTTATTTCTCTATTTTTTTGTTCTCTCTTTTCCGTTTCATAACATTAGCCATTATTACAAGAGGGTCCAACTTAAACAGGTGAAAGCTAAGATGGGAAACATCAAACAAAAAGGAGATTGCTTGAGAGATGAGCAACAAAAATATTCATTAAGAGCAAAGTCTGGAGACTTTGAAAGACCATGTCATCGATTGAAACAAGAAAGTAAGATGATGATTAAGCCAACAAGCAAGACCCAAATCAAGCTCGCTCTCATTTTCGATATTAAAACTCAACAGGGTGAAGATTTTGTTGAAGTCATTACGTTCACTCAGTTAGTTTAATTTCTCCCATATCCGGTTCTCATTATATAAAACTATTTTTGATGTGATTAATTGAAAATGAAGCTAAACTTGTTTTCTTACATTCTAAATTTTGGTGGCAATCAAATTGACATTGCAAGTTTGAATGAAGTCAAAAATTAAAACCCAGAGCAAGGAAACATTGCAAGCAGGTCTCATGCTTTTGTCGGTGCCGTAGAAAATAAAACAAATTATTAAAGTAAAGAAAAGTTTGCTACGGATTTTCAAGTTTCATGTGTTATTGCCTTATAGCTTGAATGATAAAAGAGCTTATTTACTTTTTAGATTGACTTTTGATTTATTTATTTTATTTACATGGCACGTAATGGGTACAATTATGAAAGGGAGAAGAAAGAAAATGAAAGGAAGGAGAAGAAAAGAAAAGGTTAAAAAACAAAAGGAAAACAATTAAATTATTATAAATTTGAAGAAAGTATAGGGATTAACTATGCAATTTAATATAAAATTTTCATCTTCCATTATTACAATAACGATGGTTAGTGATTTCAATAACTAAAATGTAACAAATCGATAATATTAATATTTATTTGTAATTTTTTTAAAATTAAGTAATAAAACATACATAAATAATTAAATTTATAATATTAAAATATTAATTATTGAAAATATAAAATATACAAGATTATATTAATTTCAAATTAATGTGAGTATATATAGTTGCGTTATTTGAAGGTCAAGTGGCCTTATGCATTAATAAGGAAATCCAAATGAGTGAGGTTGGTGCCATTAAAGATGAAGTAAGGGCTTTTTAAATTTCTCAAGCTTTAATGCATTACCGAATTATTAGATCCAAATTATTATGTAACTATGATTTGAACTCAAGTTATTTTTCAAAATAAGATAAACACTCGATTAATAGGTCATAATTTAATATTCAATATCAAAATATTATAAGATAACCGTAACTCTCTTGATCATATCAATGGTGATACAATATAAAAAATATTATAAGATAATCAGAACTCTCTTGATCATATCAATGGTGATACAATATAAATGTTTTACTTGATGAAAATGGAAGATGTGAAATGATGTGAGAAATATATGCAGAAAATATTATTTTAGAATTTAATATTACTTTAAAGATATTAAATTACTTAAAACAAAATACCCTTAAGAGATTTTGAAGGAACGTTGTGTGCAAAGCACTATCATCAATTTAGTTTTGAAAGTAACGTATGAGATGAAAACTAACTTGTTTATAGTTTCAACTCAAGGAAATCCGCCTCTGGTGTTCCGCGGAATTAATAGAAATGAAAACTTAGGCTTTTGGTGAGGTATTGTTGATTGCATGCCATAAATTAAGAAGCAAATAACGTATATATTGTAATGAGATGGATGTAGATACGGAATTAGAAAATTTGTTAGGGGAAGCCAACATTAAATTATAATTTTTAAAAAATTAAATTAAATTTTTATCATTTTTAGGAGGTTCAAAGTGCAATTTTACCTTTACTAATAATTTTTTATAAAAAAAATTAAAAATGGCTAAATGAAAATGCCATCATATCATCGTTTATTTCTCTTTATTTTTAGGCTCAGTTTCTATTGTCTCCGGTAGTGAAACCTTACATTACTAGTGACCATAAATTCATGGCTGCAAGGTGACGTACCAGACGGTCATTGAATGTTGAATTAGGCCTTCTTTCTTATTTTCCCCCTTGACTTGATTTATAATTTTGTAGAATAGTAGTGAGCCATCAGCCAATTCATTAGTGCTTGAGTTTCCCAGTACTTGCACTCATTGCTTTTTGGCTACAAATCTTATCAGGAATGCACTTAATAGTTCGGTTTCTCAAATTTTTCTTGCTCAACCTTAATTACAATTAAGAGAATCAGAATAATTTTAACACATACTGATATTATGCTTTTCAAATTTTGCTGATGCCATATGATTAATATAAATACTTGTTCTCCCCCTTGTTAATCGGAATCTTATGCTATGTATTAATTAATTTAAATCCTTTGCTGGGTGGTTTTACAGACTAATAATAATCTTTGACAGGCTGAGGCATAGTGGCTTCAGTTAGCACTTTGCAGATATTCCAGTATGGACCATCTCATATCTCTGTTTTGTCAACTTTCTTTTCTTAGGTTCCATTAAAATGATTCGAGCAAATTTGTGGAATTTTTTGCACAGTGGGTGTGTAATGGCCTTCAAAGGGGCAAAACCTACTCTTAAGAACAGTGACCCATTGTCTTATTTTCTCAACGAGAGTGACTCTTGACATAAAGCACTAAAAAAAGCTACAAATGAAAAGAAGAGAAAAGTTAAACTAACACTAAGGGGGTAGAGAGAAAAGGGTTTCTTGGTCACCACACTTGGACTAAAACAAAGCTTCTTTATTGACTAAAAAAACTGCCTACTTCATTCATTTTCTTTTAGGTTGAACAATAACTTTACCTTGTAAAGAAAGTCATTTCATGTCTAAGAATGTGCCTGGAAAATAGTTGTTTGTGTCAACATTCTTGGTGTTGCTAAAGTTCCTGATTTCTTTTACTTGCACTTAATCTTATAGTAAGAAAATCAAAGTCCCTTTGCTTCAATGGCAAGGAAAAGAGAGTGAGGTACTGTGGGGGAATATATGCTTATCTCAACTCGAATTTTCATACAATTTTCTTAGGCCCCACAGCTACAATTTGATGAATTTATAAGTCACAATGGAGCATATTGAGTTTTATATTGCTGGGGATAATTTTGTCTAGTGTCTCAAGAAATATTCCTACCTTTTTTTTGCTCCGCCCTTTTTCATTATAATGAAACAATGAAAGGGATATTAAATCATGCCATGAGGTTCAGAAAATGCAAAGAAACACTACCTTGGCACATTGTGAGGTAGAATTTCTGTCACTACAAAATGCAAGCTTGAACTTATCTGGTTTACTGTATACCTAATCTGATGGTTCATTCCAGAATTTAAGACTTTGGGTTACATTAAACCTTTGTCCAAATTTGGGTTAGATTAGGAAGTAGAAGAAAATCATCACTATCTTCCACAGTTCCACCTATTTTAGAAGATTACACATATGCTATATTTTTCACTTCAACTGCTACTGTCATAGACAATAATAAAAGCATTGATTATTTTTTGAATTCCCAACCAACATCATTACATCACCCCCTCGCACCTAGTCAACATATCATTATCCTCGCATACAAAAAGATAGCTAAAGAAAAAGAAGAGAAAGAAAAAAAAGAAAGAGAAAGCCATTAGTACCTCTCTTGTTTCTTTCCTGTATTTGCTTTGCTTTCCATGTAAGCCCTCTTTGGGCTTAGCCTACTTTTCCACCTCTTCTTTGTCTCTTCAACAAATTCGCTTCTCAGGCTTACACTGTCCTTTTGCATATGTATTGTTCAATTGCAGTGCATTATAATTTTGCTCTTCCGGTTCTTGCTATATGCTTAATCATGCCATCCTGTTTGCAGTATTCATAAGGTACTCCTTTTGATCTTTATTATTTCTCTAGTGTCTAAAGGGCTATTCCTACATAGGAAGAAGAGAGATTATGTCGGAAGTGATAGTAAGTTAAATTGTTTTAAGAGTTTTCATCGACTTGCTATGGGGTCTGCTGGTAATACAAAAACCTGGGTGCCGTACATGACCACCAAAGACTGTTCTCAAGGTTTTTGTAGCTTGTATTGTCCACAATGGTGCTACATCATTTACCCTCCACCACCTCCAATAGAATTCACGGTTAATCCTTCAGGCCCGAATTTCTCCCCTCTTGTGATTGCGATCATTGGTATTCTGGCCAGTGCTTTTCTTCTAGTAAGTTACTACACAATAATATCTAAATATTGTGGGAACTCGGACTCCTCTAGTAGAAGAGAAAATCATGAAACTGATGAAGTAATGGAACACAATCACACCCCATCTGTGCATGAGCCATGGCAGACTTCAACTACCGGACTGGACGAGGCTTTGATCAAGTCCATTGCGATTTTCAAATACAGAAAGGGCGATGGCTTGATGGAAGGAACGGATTGTTCAGTCTGCCTCAACGAGTTCCAAGAAGATGAGAGTTTGAGGCTGTTGCCTAAATGTAGCCATGCATTCCATGTCCACTGCATTGATACCTGGCTTAGGTCTCACTCAAATTGCCCTTTGTGTCGTGCTAATATAATCTTTATTTCTGCTTCACCAACACCTCCATTGCCACCTCCAGTACTGACAGAAACTCCTTCAGTCAATGAATCCTTGCAGGATAGGCAACCATCCAGAAATGAAAATCCAGCTGATGAAAGACATTCAGAAAGGGTTTTCATTCCAAAGACTCCATGTCGTACTTTGAGTGATCTAGGGAACATGCAAGGAGGAGATGCAGTGATTCATATCAGAGAAGAAGGTTATCAACAAATGAGAAGATCAGTGTCGATGGATCATTTCTGTCAACCCCAACTTTCAGTTGCAGACAATTTGAATAGGAATCAAGGGGGAGATCACAGCAGAGGTGAAGGGTACCATTTCTCATTAGGTATGGCTGGATCATCAAAACAATCAGCAGAAGGCAGTAAGGTTAGCAATAGAATGTGTGTGTTGCACCGTGTAATCAACCCTGCTGCAATGAAGAGATCCTTTTCCAGTGGTAGATTCTTTCTTACTAGGCAAGGAAGAGTAAGAGATCCATCTATTCATCTTTAAATATATATATATATATATATATATATATATATATCCCTCGTATAATCATGATTCATGAAAATGATAAGAGAGATTGTGTGACTGTCTAATAGCTATATCCGTAATTGGTAAAGATGGTCCAAGTGAGACAACTCTTGTGAAAGCCAAAAATTATTTCAATGTTTTAGAACTTCCCCATTTCTTTTGTTAGTACTTCTTTTTTTCTTCCGATTGCCTCTATTCCAAGGGTTCCAATTTGCATCCACGTTTTATCTATTTAATGTACATTAAACTCAATACGTGAAGAAAGTTCAAAATGGACCTACAATTATAAATGTACTCAATTGATGGGTATCCTCTACAGTTATCTATTTCCGTTAAAATTATAACCAATGAATGGGCTTTTTTGCACTAAACTTTTAGGTTCACCATTTCCTACTGGAACAAATTTAGACCCAAAAGTGGGAAAGATCTTGTAATAAAAGGCCCAAAATATATTTCTTTATTGTTCACGTTTCAATTTTGGGATCATCTAAATTATTTGCTCGGACACATATATCTTCTTCTCACGTAGATATTTGTTTATTACATGCAAAATGCAGTCATATTTATCAAAAAAAAAAAAAGGTTTATTGAATTGGGCCTTAGGGTACTGCTGTCTGAAACTTGTACCAACGAATGACTCATTAATATTATTTATCCCAACACCCAAAAATACTATCTACTCTCTAATCTTTTACCAACTACGTGTTTATAAACATACTTAATAAATATATTATAATATAATTTATTATAATTATATATATGTCACATATTTGGGTAATTATGTTGAAGAAAAGAAAAATGCATAATGATTTTTTATCCTCTAATTTTACAATATATATATTAGCCATTACTTTATTTTTCGTCTTTTTAACTATTAAACTTGTATTTTTATCAAATCACTCAAAATAAATGGAATTTGTTAACTTTACTAATGCAACATACATATGGATTGCCACATTAATATTTAATTAATTTTTCAAATTTAAAAAAATTAAAAAATATATTTTTAGTAATTTTAACTTTTAGAAATAGTTTTTGTTTTTGTTTTCAACTTTTAAATTTTAAAAAAATTAATTAAATGCTAAGCAACAATTCACGTTTATGTAACGTCAGTAAAGTTAAGAAATGTTAACTTTTCCATCCATTTTGAAGTGATTTGATAAAAAATTCAAGTATAAGGGCTAAAAATGCTATAAATTAATGAATGGCTAAAATGATTTTTTTTTTTTTGTAAATTTGGAAGACCAAACAAGTCATTATGCCAACAAAAGATATATTTGGGTAACTATTGTAATTAGTAGGTTCCATTGCATTGAGTATACCTGGAACACTTTAATTACATTCTCCAATCTAGGAAAAGGGTTAGAATTTGAGTAGACGTGTTCATGGATCAAGTCGGATCTATACATTATATTAATATACTTTATGTTTGCCGAAGCTTAGTGTAACTGTCCGTTTTTAGTAAAATAGGAATAGTAGTTTCAGGACCACAAATCCGAAGTAAAAAATTTTATTTTAATATTATTTTGTGAGCTAAAGCATGCTAGTATTATAGTATAAAAGTTTCGTTAAGAAATTTTAGTATTTACATGTTCAATTTGATGAAAAGGACTAAATCGCGTAAAGTGCAAATGTTGTGTTCTATTAGCTAAAGGTATTAAATAGCTATAGAACTTTAAAGTGGAGGTCCTTATATTGTAATTAGACCATTAAATGAGTTAGTGGATGTGTATGGCTTGGTAATTGAGTAATTTTTAAAGTTAGGTAAGGGTAAATTGGTACGTAAGGAATTGATGATAAAAATAAATAAAGCAAAACAAAGCCTTCATCTTGGTTTCTTCACCAACTGAAATATAACGACCCAAAATTTATGAGTATCAGAAAAGTGCATTTTTGGGTCACTATTTTAATAAAATGAGTTCGTAAATATTTATTAAAAATATTTATGAAGACAGTTGTGTGATTAATTAGATTTTAGTTAGGAGAACTAGCTTGAATTAAGGTTAATTAGGTATAAGGATTAAATTGAAAATAGGACAAAATTTGAATTATAAAATAGAGAAAAGTGAAGGGACTAAATTAGTAATTGAACCATAACAAGTGTATGGTAATAAATGAATACATATGTACTAATAATATACACATGTATAAAAATTAATAAATAAGTATTACTTAGTATTTAAGTATAAATATATTATATTATATTATATTATATTATATTATATTATATTGTATTAGTTTAGTTTGGTTTAGTTTAGTTTAGTTTAGTTTAATAATAAAATAAACAAATAAAGTAAATAAAGAAACAAAAAGAATGAAAAAGAAACATAATTGAAAACGAAACAGCGAAGGAGAAAGGAAAAGAAAAGAAAAAGGAAAAATTAGGATTTTAAGGTTTGAACTCAAATTGGTAAGTCATTTTAATTCCTTTTCTTGTAATTTTAATTTTTAGAATCTTAGAACAAAATACTATTTGATTTATGTTGGAATTTTAGAAGTTAGTGGATTTTTAAATGTTTATGTTGTATAAATTGAAGTATTAGGGGTTAAATTGATAGAATTTCAAGATAGAATTGAGAAAAGAATTGAATTGTAAAACAAATTATAAGTTTTGAAGTAATTAGGATTAAATTGGGAAATTTTAAAATTTAGAGATTTATGGTGAAATTAGAGAGTTAAATTTAGTTTTAAATGGTAGTTGAATGAAAATAAAGAATAAAATTGTGAAGAAAATAATGTTAGATTTGATTAAGGACTAAATTGGAATTTAGGCAAAAGTTGTGTACAAATTGAAATATTCAATGTTAAATTGTGTTGTATTGATGATTTTTAAATTGTTTTAATTCTGTAGCTAACATTGAGCCGGAGACATTGACTAAGAAAGGAAAAGATAAAATTAACGAGGAGTAGCTCGAGAATTACGGTTTGTATTTCTATAATCCGAAGCTAGTTATTAATTGTTGTTTTTATTATTTAATATGTATGGTAAGTGGAATTGAGGTGAATATTGATATTGTGGTATTGAATTGAATTGAATTGAATTATGAATATATGTGATTATTTGAATTGAAATGTGTATTGATTGGAAATGGAAAAATGATTTGGAAACCCTATTAACTGTATCGGGTTGAGTCGGATATAGTTGGCATGCCATAGGATTGGAAGTGTTTAAGGATACTTCGACCATGAATCGATGAGACACTAGGTGTCAAACTATTTCTTCGGATAAATTCGATGAGGTACTGGGTACTAATTTACTTCGGCATGGTCGATGAGACATTGGGTGTTAATCTATTACTTCAAATTATCGGATGAGGCACTGGGTGCCATACTGGTGTATTTTGGTTGGATCCGTGTATCCGCCAAAGTCTGAGTCCTGTTAATAGGGGTAAATAAATGATTTGGTAATATGAATGATATTGGATGATTTTGAACATGAATTGGATTGGGATATTGAATTGAGTTATGAAATTGAAATATTTGAACCAATGGGTTCATAAAATGATTACTGATATAGCGAAATGATATGTATATCCTATTGAGAAAAGTTATTTGAATATCAATTATGAAATTGAAATAGTAAGAGATAAGAATTGATAGTGTTATGAATGATGTGTTATGAAATTGATTATTTGTTTGAATGATTTTTGTTATGTGTGTTTATATATATAAATATTGTAAATTCTTGTTTAATAAGTATTCAGATTACAGAAATACCACTGAGTTTATACTCAGCATACGGTTGGTTTCCATGTGCAGGTTAGGTTAAAGTCAGATCGTTGAATTAGAATCCAAAGCCGATCTCAAACTTAAAGTGGTGAAGTACATTTCTTTTTAGTAATGTTATGTACCTAGGTTATTTTATGTAGGCCATTTTTGGAAAACGATTGCAATGATGTTATAATATGAAATGGATTGAATATATATATGAATATATGTGTCATGTTTAAAGTTATTAAGTAATGTGTTTTGTTTGAATTTGATATAAATTTAGAAATGGCTTAAATGATGTTTAATTGAATTGTTTGGACATTATATGTGAAATACCTATAAGGGTATATTGGTTAGTTACTTAGAATGATTAATTTGACATGTTTTAAATGTATTTGAATGTATTTTAGATTGGATGAATGATTAGTTTTGTGTTGCTTGAGGTTCAAGATTCACAGGGTTGGTCAACTTAATGAAAAATGCTCATTTTAAGTCCACACAGCCTGACACACGAACGCATGACCAGACCGTGTGAGACACACGGCTTACACATGGGCGTGTGGTTAGGCCGTGTGTCCCCTGCATCTTAAAAAATTAAAACAAAATGCTTAAGTATTTCCACGCGGGCAGAAACACAGGCGTGTGTCTCAGCCGTGTGAGGCACATGGCCTAGCACATGGGCGTGTGACTTGGTCGTGTGAGGTAAATCAGGGAATTACACAAGGTCAGACATAGCTTGAAGCACGGGGGTGTTTAGAGTCACACGGGCGGCGTATGAGCCCTGTACGTAGAATTTTTTTTTAAAATTTCATGAAAAATTTTCTAGACTTTCGGTTAAGTCCCGATTTGTTTCCAACACATGACTTGAGCCTCGAGGGCTCAATAAAGGGACATTATGATTAAATTATGATGTGTATGATAAATTATTATGTGATTGTTCGTATTTGTTCTGTTAAGTCTGATAATGCTTCGTAATGCTGTTCCAACGACAGATAAGGGTTAGAGAGTGTTATAGAATTTTACAGCAAAGAGAGACCTTGGGAGCTTAAAAAATTTGGAAAAGAAAATCCCTTGCATGTAAGTAAATTTTGTCATGTTTTTGATGATTTTTATGTTTTCGGGATCGTTGTAGCTTAACCTAGCTAATTCGGGGGCTAATTTGCAAAATTATTGAATGTATAGGGTTTTACCATGAATTCATTTTAGTTGTTTGCGAAGTTTAATGGAAGAAAATGAATCTTTGTTGTGAGTTAAACAACTTTTGTTAAGTAATTTTTGTTGAAACTGTCAATTAAGGGTTAAATTGAGAAATGTGCTAATTGTGTGCTAAATGTGTGAAATTGTGAGATGTATGGGCTGTTATAAGCATGTATTAAATTTGACTAGGCTTGGATAGGGGTGAAATTGCATGAATTTCATTTTATGAGCCTAAGGACTAAATTGTAAAGAAGTTAAAAGTATAGGGGCAAAATGGTAATTTTTTAAAACATGATTTTTGGATTGAATTGAATAGAATGAGGTTTAAATTAGTTAAATTTGATTATATAGATCAATAAAAGCAACATACGAATTTAGATCGGGGAAAAGACAAAGTATTGAAATAAACGAACGTTTTTCTCCGTGCGAGTTTGAAGTAAGTTCGTGTAATTAAATTGCATACTTATATGCTTTAATTGAAATATATGTAGGTGGATTGTATAATGACTATATATAATTATCAAGTGCATAATCGACGCCGTACGAAGAATACCGAGCCCCGTTTGAACCTTAGGAATTTGTGGGATACAAACGACATGTCATTAGGGTTACCAATACTCAACTCGTATAAGCTTACTGTTATTAAGCTTGTAGGAGCTTTCCATTTATAGCTTGTATGAGCATATACCCGCGTATCTAACGATATCCTAAGGGGTTCAACGGGCATAGTTTTTGTTATGATTTTATATGAGTTCGATATGAACTAGTACAGGTATTGACATGAATTACAAGGAAATGGTTTATATATGATACATGGATATATGGTATAAATGTCACATGTATATGCAATCTAATTAGTTATTGAACTTATACATAATTCTCGGTTTTTATATGAATACATGGCTAACTTTGTTGATAAATATGTGTTAGGCTTTTGGGCCAAATTGAGTTGTATTATGCCTTGATTTTTGTAACAGCCTAATTTTTAGTGGTGTCGGAACAGTGATTCGAGATCACTAAATCCTACAAATGAGTAGGAAATATTATTAATTTAGTGAGTATAAATTAAATGTAAAGTTAGGAAAAATTTTGAAATAGTGAATAGTGTACTAAAAAAAATAAATATTAAAATAATTAGAATCGAAAACGAGGTATCGAGACCTCGAGAATTTTAAATCGAGCCATAAATATTTTTATATGGAGTGTTAATATGTTAGTATTAAAGTTTCGTCAAGAAATTTTAAAGTTTTGATAGTTAATTGAACAAAAAGGACTAAATTGTATCAAATGTAAAATTGTGAGAAATGATTAAATAGCTTAATTGATAAAAGAAAGAGGGTTTAAAAGGAAAATAGACCCAAGGTCTATTTGGGCTGGACGGAAAGGGCATGAAATCAGCAATAAAATAAGGAGAATTAAGGGTAAAATTGGAAAATTGTAAAATTTACTTAATAAAGCTAGGACTAAAGTGGAATTATCTAGATTTCTCTTTATTTTTCTGCATTCTCATCAGAAAAACGCCATGGAGGAGTTCTATTAAGCTGGTTTTCATATTTTTACTCCAATTAAGTTCAATTCTTGATTATTTCTTGAAATTTTTGTGTTTTTGTGACTTTTACAACTAGGTCCACTTGTTGAAATCATTAGTTTTTGATTCTATGAAAGAAATTGAAAGTTTCTATACATATGTTCTGGAAGTATATGATGATTTGGCATGGAATTAGAGGTTTAAATTGTTTATATGTTGATTTTATTGTAAGAATTGAATAGAAAGTGAGGACCTAATTGTAAAAGTTAGAGTTTTATGTGGAAATTATGAATTTCAATAGTTATGAAATAACTTATAATGTTTATGAAAAGTATTAATTGAGAAAATTATCTTAATTGAGGGGTTAATTGAGCAAAGACTGAATTGTATGAATTGTGAAATTTGGGACAAAATGGAAATCAACATTTTGCACTAAAACTGTTTTGGACAGCAGCAGTAGTCTAACTTTGAAAAATCACCAAAAATTGTATAAATAGAATTAGAGGATGAATAAAATATGAAATTAAAGCTTATTGAGTCTAGTTTCTTATAAAAGAAATTATGTAAGCAATGGAATTTTAAATTATGAGATACAATAACTTTTGTGAGACAAGGTCCGAATGATTTCGGGTTCCCCTGTTCTGACTTTGTAAAATCATAAAAAATTGGATAAAAATAATTATGCGCTTAAATTAATATTTTTAGAATCTTTAATGATTCTATTTTCAATATAAACAAACGGGAACATCATTTGAATCTTGTACGAGGAGATAATTAATTTTTAGTGAAGAAGGGTCGGAACTGTCAGACAGCAGAACAGGGGAGACTTCAATGAATAAACTGTATTAATTGGCCCAACAAAAAATTATGAAAATTTTATGGTAAGAAGATAGGTGAATCTAGTTTCTGGGAAAATTTATGGCTCTTAATTTGGACTTCTGTAGCTCAAGATAAAAATAATTTAGTGACTATGACACAGATGGACAGCTTGAATATTCACATAAGTAGATAGTCAAAATTATGGATAATGTTACCTACAAGTGTGTTGTTTATACTAAGGATGTGGATGGAGAGGAGGAGGAGGAAAATATACAAAAAATATATGAATGACTCGTGTATAAATTGATCACATGCCCGGTTATAATCGATAAGTGTTGAATTAGAAACGATATAATGTTTTATTTGGAATATTTATTATGAAATTATGATTATCGCTATAATACAAAAATTGAACTTGTGAGTTTATATAACTAAATTTAGTGACCATTTGTTAATATTATTAAATTTCAATATTATTTTATGAATGGTGATTAATATTTATGTATGTTAATTGTTGAAAATAAGTAAATTATGTACAAAAGTTATGAACTTAAACTGAGAATTTCGGAGGAATGGAATGCAGGAAATGAGTACAATCTTTCAGTGAAAAAGATGAATTGACGGTAAATTACCCAAGTAAATCGAGATTCAGCATTTGTTATGAATTCTCGTGTTTGCTTTCCGTTTAGCTCTTACGAGCTTCCGTTAACTCATATGAGTTTCAGTTAACCCTTTTGGGTTTCATTCACTCTGGTGAGCTTGATTAGCCTTCTAAGCTTCCGCTTAGCACTTCATGCTTCATCAACCTTCGGCTTCGCTTAGCACTTCATGCTTCAACACCTTGCCTTCTGTTTTGCACTTATGTGCTTCAGCTAAACTTCGGGCTTCCGTTTAGCACTTATGTGCTTTAGCTAAACTTCGGGCTTCAGATCACGAATGACTCAATTCCGTAAGACGTTCTCTAATTTGACAAAGATTGGTAAGTGAGATATGAAATTAGTATTGGTAGACTTATGGTTATTATTGATATTGATCTAAAATAAGTGTACCCATTGATATTTAAATGATTCAAGGGGTAAAGTTCTAATATGAAATAATATGAGTTTGAAATGAATTATTACCGGTATATACCGAAATATATGGAAATAATGGTACGTGAAATATTAATATAATGAAATGAATGATAAATGTTTATAAAGAAACAACAAAAGAATGATATGTATAATGATATGTAAAAACGTAATTATCTTTAATATGTTGTTACAAGGGAAATTATGTATGTTGAGACGAGCAATAAACTCAAGTGTGATATGATGAGAAAATAAGTTTATCTATGTTGAATTTATATGAATATGTTCAAGTATGCTAACAAGTGTTGCTGTTGATGCTTAGACAAGTGCCAAGCTATTGGTTAAATGGTAAAATCTTTATTTTTGTATGATGTGTTGAGAGGGTAAGCGCTTAAATGAAAATGTACTTATGCTCATGAGAGAGTGGCAAGTTTTAAGTTATGCAATATTTTATCAAATGACTTATCATGTGATTAATTGAAAAGAGTTATGTCCAAACGAACTAGCTTGTGGGTATGATGGCATGGTATGCTTATAACCGGTGTGTTATACATAAAGAATAAGTGTGGAAAGTAAAGAAACACATATGAAAATAAAGGAACTCGGAAAAGTTAAAATTTTATTAAGCTAGAGATGATATGTATAAATAATGCTGTGGATTTATTTATTTTGTGAATTGATGAATATAACTTCCTGAATATTGTGTAAACCACACGACCTAGCCACACAACCTGTGACCCCTTACAGTATTGAAAAAAAAAATTTAAATATTTTTGAAAAAAAATTTCTGAGTTCTCGGTTAAATCCCGATATATATATTTTGGGCTTCGATGGCTCACATAAGAGATACTATGATTAAATTTGATTGATTTCAGGTATGAATGTTATGTGAAGCGAAATTTTTGTTAAATGATCTGTAAATTTTGGTAATATCCAAATCCCTATTTCGGCGACGGATACGGGTTAAGGGTGTTACAATTTTACTTACCTAAATTGTAGTTGAATGGTGTAACACCCTCTAACCCCAAACCGTCCCCAGAATAGGGTTATAGGGCATTACCGAAAACAGACAAACTTTATTATTACAAATCGAAAATAACCACAAAATTATACTCAAAATAAGGTTAATTACCCTTATCGAGGTTCTGCGGACCTAATATGAACCTTTCGTGGGGTTAGGATTCGAATCCTAACTCTACAGGCCTCCCTGAAACACTAAACACAATTATACAAACCAATCCAATTCACTTCCACATAACATGTAACTATATACCATTCATTTCATAAACTTAGGAATCGTCCCTTTATACGTCAAACTCCTTAAAGTTTATACACCATATTTTACATTCAAAACATTAAATATATACAAATGACCACCTAAAACCTAGTACATGCCACATTACCAAAAGATAAGATTTTTACCACAAAATGAGTTGGAGTCGGAGATAATTTTGAATGCAGAACCGGACTCTATTTTACCTAACTCGCATACGAGGAAAACAATCAGACGCTGAGTATTAAAATACTCAGTGGTATTATCATAATTCAATTCATAACATCAAATCAAGTTCAAAACATAAATGCACAAGTAGTCAATTAAATATGCCAATTCATGTCATATTAATGTCATTCAAATGATTATAAAATTTTCACCAACATGTAAACACTTAATTCATAACACTTTCATGTATACATAATTCATAAACATAAAGTTCATGCTTTCAACTTCACAACACAATTTCTTTTCACATTTCGTATCATCATTTTCTTTCACCTTTCATTCGATAATTCAGATAATCAGATTCAGATAATTTTTGCTCATTTCACTTATAGGCCCTATTAACCTGACTCGGACCAAGGTGGATACGCGGATCCAACCAAACACACCAGAGTGGCGACCAACGCCTCATCGGATAGTTCGAAGTAAATCAGATCTATGGCACACCAAGTACCTCATCGGCCAAGCCGAAGCAATGTGGCTACCAAAGCCTCATCGAAACTATCCGAAGTAAATCTATGGCACACCTAGTGCCTCATCGACTCGAGGTCGAAGAATCCCTGAACACTTCCAATCCTATGGCATGCCAATTATATCCACTAAGCCCGACTAGTTAATAGGGTTCGATCATATTTCCATTTTCGAAACATTTTCACATTTCAATCAATTCTCTTATATTTCTCAATGTAATCGCAACTAATCAACAATTCACATTCAAGTCATTTTCACGCACATTCATATATATATATATATATATATTACAATTAAATATGCAATAATAAATACTATGAATTATGATAATACAAACCGATTTTCCTCGAGCTATTCCTCGACTACTTTCTCTTTCCCCTTTGTATTGGATGCCTCGATCCCTTTGTTTGCTACGAAAATTAGCATAATTATAATTAATTAATATAATACAATCCAATTTAATTCATGAGTATAAACATGCAAATTTGACCATTTTTTTTTAGATATATAATTTCACCATTAAGCTGTCTGTTTGAGTCATTGTTACTAAATTATTTATATCTTGAGATAAGAAACTCCAAATTAATATCCGTAAATTTTTCTTCAAACTAGACTCATATATCTTCTCACCATAAAACTTTCAGAATTTTTGGTCTAGCCAATTAGTACAGTTTATTCATTAAATACTCCCCTATTATTCCATTTGACAGTTCTGACCTCTCTCTACTAAAAATCAACTATCTCATTGTACAGAACTCGAATAAGGTTCTTATTTATTTCTTTTAAAACTAGATTCATTAAGGAGTTCACACATATAAATTATACTCCATAATAAATTTTTTACAATTTTTAATGGTTTTCCAAAGTCAAAATAGAGTGTCTCGAAATCACCCTGAACCAGTCTTACAAAATTTCAAATATCTCTTGATTCATAAATTCATTGCTTACACTGTTTCCACTATAAGAAACTATACCTAATAAGCTTTAATTTCATATCTTATTCATCCTCTAATTCAATTCCTACAATTTTTAGTGAATTTTTAAAGTCAGACCATTGCTACTTCCCAAAACTATTTTGATGTAAAATGCTAATAACCAAGTTTATAACACCAATTCACACCTTATTTCTATTCAATTTCCATCAAAATATTCATATAACTATCAAATTTTCATCATTTTTCTATAATTCCGAATTTCTTTCAATTTAATTCCTAAAACTCAAAACTTATGGCTTGTTTTACAATTAAGTCCCTAATTCAATTCAAATTCAAAATTTTATCAAATTAATCCCTAATTTCATCATTTCTTCAACATAAACCCTAATCAAACCTTCATTAATTTTCAATATTTTCTCATGAATTCAAGAAAATCTTTCTCTAAAGCTTCAAAAATACCAAAATTAGAAAGGAAAGGGCTTAATTAACTTACCAATTTAACTTTCAAGCTTCAAATCTCCAATTTTTCCCTTTTTTTTTCTTCCTTTCCTTTCTTTCTCTGTTTCGTGAGCTTCTCTGTTCTTTTCTATCTTTCTTTTTCTTTTATTTCCTTTTTATTTACTTTACTTTTAATAATAATAATTTAATATATATTTTAACACATAAAAATCTCAGATTTTTATGTTTATGCCGCCTCACTTAGGACAAATGGCATAATTGCTATTTTGGTCCTTTTTATTTTCTTTTAATCTATAATTCAACTTTCACACTTTATTCAATTTGGTCCTTTTACTTAGTCACTCTTAATTAAATTAAATTCACTTAATTAAACTCTAATTTAACTCATAATTATCCTCATAAATATTTTTAATAAATATTTACGGACTTAATTTCCTAAGACGGAGGCCCTAAGACTCGTTTTTCCGGTGCCCGGGAATTTGGGTCATTACAAATGGTAAGTTATATTTTTAGTTATACGAACTTACTAAGCTTAATTGCTTACTCTGTGTTATTTTCAGTATTTTATAGTTTTTCGGAAGCTCGCTCAGGTTGGAAGTTGTCGAAGACCTCATCATACTATCAATAAACTATTTTTGTACTTTTGGCTTTTAATTTTGGGTTTAATGGCATGAATAGGTCATTTTGGCTAATGATAGCCTATATGTTTGATTATGTTTTAGTAATTTGGTTTGGCTTGTATTTGGGTATATTTTATTATGTATATATGTGTAAATGGCCTTATCATATTGGTATATGTTTATAATGTGAGTGTGCTAGTTGTGAATTGGTATCTTCGGTACCAAATAGTTGAGTTTGATAAGTGATATACATGTTAAGTTTTAGGTACAATGATGCATATGTGTTTGAACATGTAGGTAAGTTTGGAGACATTGTTGGTATGTAATTATGTGGCCAATTGAGGTGCCTATGAGTATCATGGTTGTATGTGATGTTATAACATGTTATAAGCTTAATGTGAGTTGGTTTTGAATGCCTATTTGTGTTATAGTCATATGCAAATTGTTGTGTTTAGGTTGGTACCTATTTGGGTGAGAAATATTGCTTGGAAAATGACCTATTTTTGTCCACACGGGCAAAGATGCAGGCGTGTGTCTCAGCCGGGTGTCCCCTGTAATTTCTAAAGAAAACAAGTCAGTAGCTTCACACGGTTTAGCACACGGGCGTGT
Source organism: Gossypium arboreum (assembly GCF_025698485.1). Lineage (NCBI taxonomy): Eukaryota > Viridiplantae > Streptophyta > Magnoliopsida > Malvales > Malvaceae > Gossypium > Gossypium arboreum. Next base: position 113,220,221 of record NC_069081.1, on the reverse strand, counting down.
GTCTTGACCATGTGACACAAGTCAATATACCATCCAGCTTTTACACAGCCTAGCACACGGCCTGGCACACGGGCGTGTGAGGTTATTTCGAAAGGTACACGGCCTGGCACACAGGCGTGTGGTTTGGCCGCGTGACCCAAGTTAGTGAGTCACACGGGTACGGACACGGGTTGGGACACGGCTGTGTGTCCCCATTTCAAATGCCCATACAGCCTGAGACACACGGCTTGGCCACACAGGCGTGTGTCCCCTGCACTTTGAAAAAAATTTAATGTTTTTCGAAAAATTCCTTGAGTACTCGGTTTAGTCCTGAACTATTTTTAATGTCTATTTTGGGCCTCGAGGGCTCGTATTAGGGACTATATGATTGATTATGAATGGTTTTTGATTTAAATGTGCGACAAACATGAAATGTACGTTTGTTCGATTGTAAGTCCAGTAATGCTCTGTAACCCTGTTTCGGCATTGGATACGGGTTAGGGATGTTACATTTAGTTTGACCCAAAAAATGAGCTTAAAATTTTGCCCAAGCCCCGAGTTCAACCCATATTTTAAACATGCATATTTTTTTCTGCCCAAGTTTATTTTTCGAGCTTAATAATTTTGACCAAATCCTCTCATATTTCGAACGGGCCTTTAGGCTTAAGTGGATAACCCAACCCATGAACACGTCTAAATTTAAGTAATTATGTAGGTCAAACAATTACATTCAAATCTATTCACCTATGACTTTTCAAACATTTTCCATCTTGATTTAAGATTAAAAAGTTATTTTATGCAATAATAATAGAATTTTAATTTTAGCACATATATTTTATATTTTAAAATAAATTATATGTTATTTTACTAATCACGTTTAAATAATTTAAGAATTTTATTGACAAGGGATAATTTCCAATACATTTTGATCTACTAAAAATTATTTGCTTTATATATAAAGCATGTGTGAAAAATAAAATAGAATAAAATAAATAAAATAAAGAACACATAAATTTTACGTGGAAACCCTTTCGGAAAAAAACCACAGGCAGAGGAGAAGAAAATTCACTATGTCGAAAAATTTTACTCAAATACAAGAGGAATAGACTATGTCTATTTATAGGCTTGCAAAGCCATATTCTAGTAGGATTGAAACACCTTATCCTAATCAATATAAAATAGATGGAGTTTAATAAGGTTTAAAACCTTATTCTAAAATAAAATAAAAGAAGTCTAGTTCTATATGGATTTTACTTTTATTTTATTTTCCATCGTATTTTATTTAAATAAGAATTTGGGTCACTTAATTCTAACAATCTCCACCTTGACACAAATTCTCAATGAACAAGTTCTTCATCGCGAACTTTCAATAAACAAGTTCTTCACCTCTTCCAAAAACCCCTTAAGGGTTTAACTTCAACAATGAACACCAACCAAGTCTAAGCAATGCTCAAACTTGGTTATAGGAAGTGACTTAGTCATCATATCTGCAAGATTTTCATGAGTGCTAATTTTGCTCACAACAATATCACCACGAGCAATAATATCACGAACAAAATGATACCGAATATCAATGTGTTTTGTTCTCTCATGAAACATTTGATCTTTTGTAAGAAAGATGGCACTGACCGTCACAAAATCTCGTGCTGATTTGAAGGTCTTCATTGAGTTCACTAAATAGTCCTTCAACCAAATAGCTTCTTTACAAGCCTCAAGAATCGCCATGTACTCAACTTCAGTGGTAGACAAAGCGATGTAGTTTGCAAAGTGGCTTTCCAACTAATTGCACAACCTCCGATTGTAAAGACGTAACTCGTGAGAGATCTTCTTCTATCAAGGTCTCCAAAGAAAATCAGCATCAACATACCCTATAACTCCATCTTTAGTTCTTCCAAACTGTAAGCAAACATTAGTAGTGCCTCGTAAGTATCTTAAAATCCACCGAATCGCTTTCCGTTGTTCTTTACGAGATTCGCCATGTATCGCTAACCTGACCGATTGCATATGATAAATCTGGACGTGAACAAACCATAGCATACATGAGAGATCCTACGCACTAGAGTATGGAACATGTGACATGTACTCAATCTCATTATCGATTGAGGAGATAAGGCCGATGAAAGTCCGAAATGGGTCGCTAAAGGAGTACTAACAGCTTAGCACTCTGCATATTGAACTCCGCAAAGAACTTTCTCAATGTACCCTTCCGACTTAGGTACAATTTACTTGCTTTTCTATCTCGAGAATCTCCATACCAAGTATCTTCTTTGCTGGTCCTAAATCTTTCATCTCAAATTCTTCACTTAGTTGGGCTTTAACCTTTCTTATCTCTCTTTATCTTTTGTCGCTATCAACATGTCATCAACATAAAGAAGTAGATACACAAAGAACCATCACTGTTTTTCTTAAAGTAGACACAACTGTCAAAACTACTTTTTTGAAATCATGAGAAGTCATAAAGGAATCAAACCTCTTGTACCATTGTCTTGGTGATCGTTTCAAACCGTAAAGGGACTTTTTCAGAAGCAAACATAGTCCTCTTTTTCGAGACTATAAAACCTCTCGGTTGTTGCATGTAAATATCTTCCTCAAGTTCTCCATGCAAAATGCGCTTTTACATCTAACCGCTCAAGCTCCAAATCATGCATGGCAACAATACCAAGCAAAGCTCGAATCGAACTATGCTTAACAACCGGAGAGAACACATCTGTGAAGTCCACTCGAATTTGATCAGTAACCCTTTGCAACAAGCCTTGCTTTATATCCGGGTTCTTCAACTCCTCGAGTCCCTTCTTTCTTTTTAAACACCCATTTACAACGAATGCCTTTTTACCTTTAGGAAGTTTTACAAGATCCCATGTTCTGCTTTTTGTGGAGTGATTCCATCTCCTCTTGCATAGCAAACATCCACTTTTCGAGTCTTCACAAAATCGCCTCGAATAATTAAATGGCTCTTGATTCGCATCTATATCTTCAGCCACATTTAAAGCATAAGCAACTAGATCAACCTCGGCATACTTCTTTGGAGGTTTAATTTCTCTTCTTGTCCTGTTTTTGGCGATAGAGTATTGCGGTGAAGAAGCAACTCTATTCTCAATTTTTGTACGGGCTTGAGGAGTTGATTCTGTATTAATCTGATGCTCCACCTGCTTTTGGTTTTCTTTATTGGAAGAGTCTTTAAGAGATAAGTTAGGTAGCATAGCAGTTTCATCAAAAACAACATCTCTGCTAATCACAACTTTTCTATTTTCAGACACCATAACTTATAGCCTTTTACACCACTTTATAACCAAGAAAACGCATTTAATGGATCTCGGTTCCAATTTTCCATTATCAACATGAGCATACGCAGACACCCAAAAATCTTTAAATCGTAATAATTAGCGGGATTACGGACCATACCTCTTGTGGAGTCTTTTTCTCAATGGCAACGGATGGAGATCGGTTGATCAAAAACATGCAAGATGAGGTCGCTTCGCCCAAAATGACTTCGTAAGTTGGCATTTGACAACATACATCGAACCTTCTCCATGATCGCTCGTTCATTCGCTCGCAACGCCGCTTTTGTTTGTGGAGTATGACGAATCGTCAAGTGTCTCATGATCCTTCCGACTTGCACAATCTATTAAACTCATCGTAATGTAACTCTAAGCCATTGTCTGCATGCGGAGGTATTTTATCTGCTTTTCCGTCTGCTTTTCAATCATAATTTTCCAAGACTTAAATGTGGAAAACACATCGCTTTCGCTTGTGAAGAACGCCCAAACTTTTCGGAAAAATCATCAATAAAGGTTAGCATATAATTAGCTCCACCTCTCGAAGGCACTCGGACGGCCCCACGGATCGTAATGGATATACTCCAACGCTTCCTTCGTGTTATGGATTCCTCTAGTGAATCGAACTCTCTTTGCTTCCCAAAACACAAGTGCTCACGAAATTCGGTTTGCAAATTCCTTGCCCATTAAGAAGTCCTCTTTGCTTAATTCGCCATGCCATTCTCACTCATATGCCCTAGGCGCATATGCCAAAGTTTAGTAATATCATCATCCGACAAGGAAGAGGAAGCGACAATGCATCACCAAGAATGATAGAACCTCAGAAACATATAACTTGGCAATCTTTCTTTGCCCTTTCATCACAACAAGGACCCTTTGAAATCTTTAAAACCCCACTTTCAAATTGTGTATCTGTACCATTTTGAATCAAGAGTACTCAACGAAATTAAATTTCTTTTCAATTCGAACATGCCGCATGTCACTAAGTGTTCGACAACTCCATCAAACATCTTAACTTTAATTGTTCCAACACCGCGATTTTACATGAAGCATTATTTCCCATCAAAACAACACCTTCAGACATCGTTTCATAAGTTGTAAACCAATCCCGATTGGGACTCATGTGGAAGGTGCACTGAATCAAGTATCCACTCTCGCTTACTTTAGAATCATTGATGAAGCAACTAGAAGTTCACCATCGTTGTAGTCTTCTACAACATCGCCTTCACCGAATTTTCGGTCTGTTTCCCTTTTGATTCGCAGCCTCCTTTTAATCTTATTTTGTAGCTTATAGCACTCAGATTTAATGTGCCCTTTCTTCTTGCGAAGTTGCAAGTTTTACCTCTGCTTGAAGATTTCGATCTACCCTTAGATTTACCACGAGGATTCCGCCTGTGTTCTACCACGATCATCATCAACATTCCGGTCTTGTCTCCCACGAACAATGAGACCCTCTCCCGAGAGTTGGGTTTAACCACAAGATGCTTCATCTTATCATACGAGGTTAAAGAATCATAAACCTCATCAACCGTGAGAGACTCATGGCTATATAAAATCGTGTCTCTAAAGGTTGAATAAGACGGGCAACGAACAAAGTAGAATCAACCCTAGATCTTCCTTATCATATTGAACCTCCATGGCCTCCAAGTTTGAGAGAATTTCTTTAAACACCATTAAGTGTTCGTGTACGACGCACCTTCCTCCAAACGATGAGCATAAAGACGCCGCTTCATATGCAACTTCCTTGTTAGAGTTTTCGACATACATATTTGTTCTAGCCTCTTCCATAATGCAATGGCGCTTTTCTCTTTCATCACATCCTGCAAAATTTCGTTGGACAAATGCGATGTAATTGTGTTAATGCCTTTCGATCCTTACGCTTCTTCTCTTCATCTCATTAATGTCGAAGGCATCTTATCTATCCCTAGCAGGCATCCTCTAGATCCATCTGCAAGAACGCTTGCATCTTAATTTGCCACAACGCAAATCGGTGTTGCGATCCAACAATGAATTTCATACTTCAAAGACGCCATTACCGTGATCGAGATGAATAACCCTAAGCTCGATACCAATTTGTGAAAAATAAAATAGAATAAAATAAATAAAAATAAAGAACACATAAATTTTACGTGGAAACCCTTTCGAAAAAAAACCACGGCAGAGGAGAAGAAAATTCACTATGTCGAAAAATTTTTACTCAAATACAAGAGGAATAGACTATGTCTATTTATAGGCTTGCAAAGCCATATTCTAGTAGGATTGAAACACCTTATCTAATCAATATAAAATAGATGGAGTTTAATAAGGTTTAAAACCTTATTCTAAAATAAAATAAAAGAAGTCTAGTTCTATATGGATTTTACTTTTATTTTATTTTCCATCGTATTTTATTTAAATAAGAATTTGGGTCACTTAATTCTAACAGCATGTATAGTGAAATTAGTGAAGCCATTGCACTTCAACATAATGTTGTTGGAATTGGACCAGACCGACCGATTTGAACAAGAATTGACTGGTATAGTGGTCCAGACAAAGAGATTGAATCGATTTTTAAGCAAATTGATTGGAACTGGTAAAAAGCCAAAAATCAGTGATTGAATCAATTCAACTGATAAATATTTTTTATAATTTTTAAATATCTATTAATTTTATTGAATTATTTTTGGATTAACAACGAAATCTTTTGTGTCAATTATCTAATTGATTTGATTACCAATCATAATTTTAAAATATTGCTTCAAAATATAATTTTCAAAGTTAACATACCTTAATATTAATCTTATCTAATAATATATCAATAAATAAAATTTTAACACAAATCTAAACTAATAATAATGATAATTCAAAAAAAATAATATTACAAATCTAAAATAAAAATATATTTTTTCAAATTTAATATTTAAAAAATTTAACCTTACTTAAGTTTGTTTGTGGTGGGGACCTTTTTTCTCTCATTGTAGCTAGAGAGGAGCTTCCTTGCTTATTTTTTTTAGTCGACAATGTGGGGGTTGGGGGATCAAACCCACTCTTTTTTATACTGCAATGTATATATATATAATTATATAATAAATATTTAATATAACAACATTTTAAGAAAAAAAACAGGAAAAGTAAAAAATTAGCAGAACCTGTGATTGACCAATCACGAGTGTGGCGGCATCGGCTTGACAGTCTATCATCGACGTGACCGATTATTAGTCACAGGTTCTGCTGATTTATATTTTTTATATTTTTATTTTATTTTTAAATGTTAAAAAAGGAAATTATTTATCAATTTATTCTAGTGCCATCTGACACATTAGTGACAACATTAATTTTTTTTCGACCTGTATTTGTACTTTTGAGGTGTATATTTTAACATAATACATACCGATGTCGCTGATCAGAAGACACAAAATTTTTTTTTCTAAACAACTAATCATTAGTGTAATGATTGGTGACAGGTGAGGCTGGTGTCATCGATTGGTAAGTGACACCGTTTTTTATTGTTTAATTTGTCTAATTTCGTAAATAATATCAAAAAGTATTTATTTTTTATATTATTTAAATAAAAGACCCACTATTTTTCGGTCAAATAATGTACTTAAACTATAATTTTATAACCATGGCCCTTGCCATTATTTTCAATAAAAAGTCCAATTCAACCAATAAAAAGTCACCACGTGTCTTTTTTAATCTACATAATCATTTACATGAAATTAAAAATATATATTAAATATATATTACAATTAATTTATTTTTATATTCTTCCTCTCTTTTCACCGCTCTTCGTCTTCAAACCACCCATGTTTTTATTTTCACGTTCTTTTTCCTTTGTTTCTTTTTCACTTCTACGCTTCCCCAACAAATATTTTTTTTACATTCCTTTTTCTTTCTCCTTTTGTTTTCCATTAAATCTAGGATTTTCCACTTCCTTATTCTTCCATAATTTTTATATTTTTTATATTTTTCCATTTTTTATTTACCTAAAACTTTCTTTTTTTTTTTTATTGTCGTGAATAAAAATGAGAAGGAGGTGATGATGATGGAAAAAAGGAAGAAGATGAAGATGGAGGAGAGAGAAAATATAATATTAAATAATTATTTTATTTTAAAAATTATATTATTAAAAATATCACGTACAACTCTGAATTGATTGAACGATTTGTTATCGAGATAATGATAAAGACGTATAATGGTTATAAAATTACATTTTCAGCACATGATTCGATTAAAAAATTTAAATACCTTAATAAATAAATAAATAAAACAATATAATTGAATTAAGCCTATTAATTAACCTGAATTTATGGTGATGTATTTGTAGGTTAAAAATTTTAGTATGAGAATTTGAATTTATTATGAAGTTTCTATACTACGTCGATTCACTATAATTTAATTGTTCCTAATTTCTTTGATTTTCGAAATGTGTATTTTGAGTGTGTTAAGACCAATTTTTTTAATTCTATTAAATAATTGGATGTAACTTATTTTTTAAAAAACATATGGTGCCATGTACATATACCATAAAATTTACGTACACTAAAACATTTTTCTTATTAAAAAAGAAAAAGAAAAAAGGAAAAATATATAATATTTATCTAATTATATAAATGTATATACCAATATACCATATCATTACATTACATTACATTTTTAAGAAAAAATAAATTGATGGAATGGATTTAAACTTGAAAGTACACAAATTGAAAATTAAAAAATGGAATTATAATAGAAAACTGAAATCAGGCAAAATACATAGTTCGAAGAATATTTATACATTTCTTTTTTTTATCTTTCCTTCTTAAAAAAAAAAAAAAAAGAGAGGGTAAAGACTGATCCAACGTCACTGTCTGATTTACACAAGAAGACATAAGTCTTAATTAAGGTACAGCTTCATGCTTACATAAAGAAACAAAAATGAAGGCTGAAATGAGAGAGATATAATGATCGAATCCCCAAAATAAAATTAGAATCAAAATTAAAAAAAAAAATAGAAAACCCTCTATATGACCCATCAAGCTTGTAAAAACTAGAAAAAAACCAAATCACTTTTTCCAATACCCGTCCCGGTCCTAGCACCAACTTCTGCAATGTCAACTTTCCAATTTTCTTGATCATCTAAACCCGCTGATGCCAAAATTTGTCTCCTCTATTATTAGAGAAAGAGAGACATGAGTTTCATTACAAACCTGCCAATCACCTGCTTGTACCTTCTTGGATTTTCTTACATGTATGTAAACCCAAAATAATGAAAAGGAGGGTTTGACAGTTTTTTATTTACTGTTCAACATATGGCTTTTAGTGAAATATCGATTTATATGGATAGTAACATAACTTCTTAATCTTTAGTAGTGTAATAATTAAGTTATGTACTGAGATTCTTAAAATAGAGATACACAGCTATAAACCAATGAATCAATGTCATATTCACGTTTAGTAACTAATATCTTTAAGATTTTAGTGAAAAATCATGCAAGTAATTGGGGTGAAGCTACTCATATGATATGCCGATGCATGCATGAGACCTAAACAACGATCTCATTGGCATTTTAAGAAAAAACAATACGTAGTATTAAAGTTTGTATATATTACATACCGACCTGAAAAGTCAAGCCTAGGAGAAACTCATAACACACTATTTTTTCATTGATTCAAGCTACATACATACAAGAACAGTAAAAAGGAAGAAATCCAGAAACACAAAAAAAAAAAAAAAAGTGGGTGGCATATTGGTGATATGAATAGATCAACATAAGGCAGTGGCATCTTGCTCAATTATTCTGATCATGTGGTGAACTGCCCTTGCTATGTCATCTACGGAACTGAGCTGGCATCCTTCGTCAACCTGCATTCAGAATGTTTCAAATTTTAGCCCAAAAATCCTATGGTTTTCTTGAATTATAGAGAGAAAAAAGAAATAACTAAACAAAGGTCGTCTAAAATAATGGAAAATGACGTTTTTTTCCTTTTCAAGGAGAAAAACATAAGTATACGAGAGCAAAAGACGGTATATGCCCACTCCCCCATATGACAATAATTGAAGACGACCATCTCTTAATAGTCGTAGAATGTCCGAAGAAACACTACCCCATCCATCATTGTTTTCTACTATTCTATGAAAACATAAATATAAATTAATCTTTTCTTTTTCTAAAATTAATGAACTCAAAATTTTCATTGACTCATCTTAGTATATTACTTTTTCAGTTTCTTATGGAGTGCAATTTATATATTTATACGCAAAATTGGATTGTTATAATATTACCTTGGCACTGATAGAGTAGAGAACAAATGGATCCAGGGTTGTGACATTGAGGTGGAGGATGGAAAGGAAAAGTGATTGAAAACCAGCAACAAGTTTGGAAAGCTGAGTGGGACCTTTTCGCAAAAGAATTCGAAGATTAGCATGAGTTTCAATCAATGTCACCTCAATATCGGCTATTGATGCCTTAGTTTTTGATGTATATTTGTTAGGGATCTGAGACCAGGTGTACTGAGGCTGCATAAGAAATTGTGCAAATGGTGGTGATGATAGCATTTTGGAGTTGGTGTTGGTGGTTTCTTCATTGGCAGCAGCAGCTGGTGTTACTTGTTGCAGTACCCTAAACTTTTCAGCTTCAAGGGTCTGCAGAAGGTGCTCAAGCTCCTTCACAAACTCTATGGCACCACCAACTATGGATGCTTGATCACCCTACACATGCAAAAATCATAAATTTATCTTAAAACTTGCTTTGATTTGGGATAAAAATGTAGATATATATATTCAAACAGCAAATGAGATTAACCATGAGTTTTCAATCATGGTTCTGCTGAATTTCTATTTAAATAATAATATAGCAAATGAAAAAGCTATTTTGATATATCCTTTTTATTACTATTTCGATAATTTAGAGGAACAGCTTTTTCTTCTATTAATTCAGCTTTTGCATGACTAGCAAACAAAAGAATAATCCAAAGAAAAGCAAAAGGCAATAATAGATTTCTTTTAATATTTGCCAATTCTAGCTGAACTTTTTTACCTGTCTGATACAATTTTGCCGCAACATTATGCCAACCTTTTTTCAAGTCGGAACTATTATTGAACTTTAGACCCTCAATCAGTCCAGCTTTTCAGAACTGTACTGAATCACATCAGAATTGCATTTCGCTTAAGTATATCAATTAGTTAAACTTTGAAGGATTTCTCTAAAAGTAAAGAACTCGTTAATTGATGAATAAAATATGGTTATACTTATAAAATTCTAAAGCTATGAACTTAAGTTTAAACAACCCAGAATAATATAGATACAACATTTAATTCCAAATCCAATATATACTATAAACTAAACCCCACTCTTTTGTTAGACAGTTAATCGTAATTATTAGCGCATCCCAATATAGAATTGAAGTAATGACTCATTTGAGGAGAGGAAGATAAAAAGAGAAAGGATGGGGAAGACAAACCCTTTGGACATAAGACTCAGGCATGAGGGAGCGTAAAACAGCTAGATGCTCATTCATTTGCTTTCGCCTGTTTCGCTCAACAGCAATGTGAGTCATTCTTTGAGTCTCGGCCTCTTCTTTGTTCTTGCATAACCTTGGCTTTCTCCTTCTCTTTTTCCTCCCTTGAACTGCCAAATTCGGCCTCCGCTCCACAGCTTCCGTTGCTGTTGAGCGGCAACATTGTGGAGGAGTCACCATTGGAAAGCAATTCAAAGCAGTACTAGTAGATTGTTCTTCCATTGAGAAAGTAGTCATGAAAGAGTCATTGCCGCTGTATGGAGTTGCAGATATGGTATCATAGATAACGAAGTTCAAGAGGTCGTTGGAAGAAAGGGTTTCAAGAGTCATTTCTCTGCTGAAGCCCAATCTACACCTCCAAACAATATAACTTGCAATTCTAGTTTCTCTAAAGACTAAACCACTTTCTAGCATGAACCTCCCAGCTCTACATAGAGGTTAAAATGAAGGTGTTTTTTTTGTTTTTTGAAAGGTAGATTTATTTATATCCAAGAGGTTAAACAAAGTTAGGGAGGGGGCATTGGGGGTAATCTTATGTTATGTTATCTATAGAGAGAAAGTCAGAAGGATATGGTGCACGTGAGAGGGGCAGGAAAAAATAAGGTTTTATTTTGTGATAGCATGAAATGAGAGAGAAAGAAAGAAGGTCTTCACTCAACCCTGTTTTAGATTTGGGTTTGTCTTCCCGATTTTCATAGATGCTGTCAACACTGGCAAAGCCTCTGCAATGGAGAGTGTGGTGGGGGGACCCAAATCTATATAGAAATATGCATACCAACAACACAACAAGCAACTGGTTAAAAGCTACCCTTTCAACATTCAAATCTGTGTTGCAATGTGCAGAGGGGAGAAAAATGACTGCCTCACGCACTCTAGATTCTCAATACACATTACTTTACTTACTTATCATGTGCTTGACATATGACAGCCCATTCTCTGCAATATGATTGGGAAAGTTTTTTTTTTTTAATGAATTTCCTTGTTTGGTTTCATGGAAATTGGATTCTACCTAGGTCGTTTCTCATCGGTCTTTATATTGATTGGAAAAATGCAAAGAACACATATGAAAATGTGAGAATCCATGATCTTGTAGGCTAAGGCTTAGGTTAAAAAGACCTATTTGAGTTATTAAAGTGATTTTTCAGCATTTTGCATGAATCACGATCATCAACCCCAACCGTGATGTCAATTATAGACCCAGCTTTTGTTGTAAGTGATCAGAAATCCATGAAATGGAAGCTGCACCCAGGACTAACCATTTAGCCTCTCGTGCATCCTTTCCCCCTCTTTTGATTAGTTGCACCATTTTATGTGACTGTGTACTAGAATTGATTTTGAAATATTAGTATTTAAATCATCTTATACAAAGCTGTAAGATCAATAAAATAAATTGGTACGCAAACAACCTCTTAACTTAAAAGGTAAATATATTTGTATAAAGGAAAATTCGATATGAAAAAAAAAAAAGAAGGGAAAGGCACGAAAGAAGTAAAATCAGCCAAAAATTGCAAACAGACATTTATAAATTAATGATAGCTAATGTGTCGAAATCTTACTCAATATAGATTGTCATTATAGATTAGTGTTAGTGGAATTGTTGCTTTGCGTGAAACATCAAAACAAGCTGATCAAAACCATTTTTTCTTGGCTTCCTCTTTTTTCTAAAAAAATGCTAGTTATCATAATGCATATTAACAGAACATGAAAGCAATTAGTATGGTTTTAGACTTTAGTACAAGAACGCCTTCGTTAATGATTACAATGTTGATTTATTACAACAATAATGCGGTGCCTTATTTCAATCGAAACCCAATTATTAATCTTCAATTTTCTTTTTTCTTTTTATATTATTATACATTCGCAGTACTCATGGCAATAACGTAACAGTGCTTCCTAAAATAGCACAAGGAAGACGTCGAGACTCGAGCCATAGCCATTTGCTTCGTGTAGTTTAGTAGTACTATTTTATATATCTGAAAATATGACGGAAAACATAAAAACAAATTCGTATATATACGTATATACAATGATATACTACAGATATGTATGCATCGGTTGGCACAAGAGCGAGTGAAGGAGAGAGAGAGATAGAGAGAGAGAGAGATAGAGAGACAAGAAACATAGAAAGGGTGGCCTTATGCCCTTTTAAGTACTGATTGAGGTGGACCATGCAGGGACCAATTTGTCAGACACATTGCAGGGTAATCCATGTGACCGTCAGCTTCCTAGACTTACAAAGCAGTACAAAAGTTTTGCAATCTTCCATAATCTAATCTCTTACCTTTTCTTTTTTCAGCTTTTACCTTCCATAATCTAAACTTTTCCTAGTTTTTCCTCTCTGCTATTGTTTTTAAATTCTTTTGTACAAATAAACGTCGATATCTTACACCTCATAAACTCCAAAACTACATACGATTATAAATATCCCATCCATACCACGAGTCATTGCTTGTACGAGATGTGCTAAATAATAGCCACATCATATGGACAACATAACATATACATATACATATGCATATGCATATGCATGTGCATTTACATGGGCATGCTCGTTATCTTAGTCGATGAGTATAGCTTGGTTATAAGAGATATTGTATGAATAAATATACTTAATTATGAGAAGAAAACAAAAGGAGTTATTGCAAGTAATCTGCATACTAATAGAAGAAATGATAAGCATTAATGTTAGAACAATAACAAAATGATTGTGTGGTCACATTAAAGCTTTTGAAGCAATGTGCGCAACAAAACCAGATTAATTGCTTGTAGATTTTGTTGATGGCAAAATAGGTGAAGGTAACCCTCTCTTAACTCCGAGTCTTAACACGTGTACGACTCATGTCTCATCTTGATTGTTTATTTGGAGCACACAGTAAATTTTTAAATAAGTAACAATGGGATAAAGATGACCAACCGAGGTCTCACATATAAGCCATTCAAGAAAATATCCAACACTTGTCCTTGACGAGATAAATTATAAGAGTTTCACCTCTTATGCATATGCTAGTCTATGAAGCCCGGCCTTAGTAGTGAAATGTTGTTCTTGGTGAGGTAATGGATGGCAAAGTTGTGCCACAACGACGTAAAGGTGGCAAAGCTTGGGTGAGTGAGGTACTAATAACAATTGCCCCTTCCAATCAAAGGGAGGTTATAAAGTGGCCTTCCCTATATAGATCTACATATTTGGTTTTGTGGTGATGAATGCGCGTCTAACATACAATCGGTAAAGAGGTAGCACATGTTGTATAGATAAAACTTTTGAAGAGTGTGTTTTGAATTTTGAAAGGGCGCCGTTTAAGTTTTCACTAGTTAATAAGGAAGACCTGTGTTCAATCATTATTGATTAATGAATGATGAGTTTATAATTTATAATATAGGACATGTGATGTGCCATTTTAAATATTCTCTTGTACATTTCTTTATTTATAAATAGGGTGCCTTGGGGAATTTGTAGAGATTTTTTGGCTTCTGCATCTTTGGAGAAAAGATTTTAAGAAGAGTTTTCTGGTTCAAGGTTTTGTTGGAATCTCATCCGTCGTTGGTTTTTGGGAAGTTTCAGAATTCTTGACTATGTTTTTGTGTGTTAGGACTAAGCTTTTAGATTAGTACCATGGTTGATAGTGGTGGGAAGGAAAAGGATAGATAAGGCTAGTCAATGATAATGATTGGGTATACCCAATTACGCCTTTGAATTTTTTATTCTTGATGCAGTAAATTGCACGAGGGACATGATAAGAGGTTTTTTTTTTTTTTCATTGTTTATCTTCGAGGTTGAGTTTCACCTTCCTTCGAATTCATTTCAATACGAAGTGTTAAAAGAGATGGGATAGCCCCTAGCTAATTGTCAGGCTTCTCTTGATGGATTCTTATATGCTTTTTCATCGATTGTCATTAAAAAGGTGAGCCTCCGATGCTGAATGCCTTTTGCAAGATTTACAAATCCGTATATCCAATTTCAAACGTTCAACAAACGATAAGCAATATAACAAGCAATATTTTTCTTGATAAATAGAAATATATATTTTCATCAAGTAGGAAAACAAAAAACTGTTTGACTTTTCCCTTCGGTAGCTCACTCCAACCTACGAGCATTGTGCCATAGAGGCAAGACTTCTTTTTAGTTTCCAAATTTAGTTATTTTTATTTGTGTTGTGTTTATTTATTATTTATTGATGTTTTGTTTTAATTATTTTTTTTATATTATATTCGTGTTATGTTTTAATTTCTAATCAATATGATTAATTAAAAATTGGTTACTTGAGTATTTACACATATTTGACTCGCACCTTATTTAGTAGCTGAAACTCAATAAATTTTAATTAAATTAGATTACTTTTAATTTAAACTTTATAAGTAAATATTAACATATAATGTGAGGTCCATATTATTCAATAATCTTTTCAAAGTTTTATATAATATTTACTATATTTTATATTTAGATATGATATAATTATATATTTAATTCCCAAATTAAGAACTTATTGAAATGTACATAATGCTTCAGCTTTAAATATAAAATTATAAAAATGAATATTGACAATTTTAATATTAAGATAAATTAATTTAATAATGTATAATAAATAACCTGTAAGAAATTAATAATAATATTATTAAATTATAATATATTAATATTAATATCCAAATCATGATGAATTTGTATATTATTTTAATATTATTTTTTTAAAATTAAATAAAATTAATATAAATAATTTAAAATTAATTACATATTTTTGAAAATATTTTTAATTACAATATTTTTAAAAATTTATTTGAAGAAATTCATTAAAAATTTAAATAAAAACTAATATTATAAAAATATTACAAATTTAATATATACAAATACAAATTAGTTGTAAACTAAGCCAACAAAGACAATTTCCATATTTACTCTAAAACCTTGCTATAGTATACTTCGTATAATTTATACAGTAATTTAATTTTAACTCTGAAATTATATATTTAAAAGAATATCAAATTACTACTTGATATAAATGTTATATTAAAACTGTAATCTTATTTTTTAGCATAATGAAAGGTCTATTCTAGCTTAGCAAGTATCAGCAATTGGACATAAGAAACCTTAATATTTGAAAATGGCTATTTTTTTGCTTTCATTTCTTTTTTGCCTTTTTTGGCCAATCAATCATGACACCTAGCATCTTTTTAAGTATTTCCAGTTCATCAATGGTGGAGGGTACAACCATATAAAAGAACTTTCAATAAAATGCCTTACCAGCAGTTAGGTAGATATGCAAGTTAAGTTATATAACAGGAAATCTTATACTTGATGTAAAATCTGACTCCATTGCAGACCTAGAAAATTTACCTCTTTGTTTCGTGTGAGCTATAAAAGTATGAAAAGTTTGATGTAATTAAGTTGCCATATTGAAATCCATTTCACCAAAGATGTCTCGACTTTCAGTTGCAGCAACAGAAGGTAATATTGAAAGTCCCTTGCTGAACCTTTTGGATTGTTGTTCAATGGTATCACACATTGCTGAACTTTGCTCATATTTTAGAACATAAAGAATCAAACTCTTGAAACGCTCAGAAAATAACTGGAAGAACCGAGTTTCAATTCTGTAGGTTGATTCCAATGAGCAGTTTTATGATTGAATGATCCCCTCGTCCTTTTTCTCAAATTATCGGTTCAAGGAATATTGAATTAAGTCCTGTTAGTTTAAAACATTAGAGTGGTGAAGGTTGTCAATAAATTCTATTCAGAATTTTCTAAGGGTATCGTGAAAATCCAATTTTTGTTTATCGATTTCAATCTCCTATGCGAGTCTCTGACGGTTCACCAGAACCTCTGTTTCTGTCGTTCGAGGGGCTCGTAAATTCACCAAACACAGTACAACTTCTTGCAGCATGATGCCCCCTGACAATTTTTATTTTAATGTGCTCAGGCAATCTGAGGGTATATCTATCTTCTTCTTTAGCTTTACCTATGGAGTGTCCCGTAGAATGAGACCTAGAAAATTTTTCCATTCTTTCGTTTTTCCTAGATTGTTGTTCTTTTGTACTTGAGGTGACTTGTACTTTATCTTCTCCATCAACTTTCTCATCGTTATCATCTTTAATGTCAATGCAAACGGAATCTTCTACTGGACTTTGATTTGCTGAACTTTCAGCATTTGTTGAAATTTCATGCATGGAATTGCTACGAATAAGTAAAGGGGATTTCTTACTAAGCACATCTAACTCTCCTCGACAAACTGGACAAGTTTTATGGGATTCAAGCCAAAGATCAACACACTCTTTATGAAAAACATGGCAACAAATTGTCAAAAGACGAAGCATATCCTCGTCCTTGAACTCTCCCAAGCAAATAGCACATTCTAGGCCATACTTTTCACGACGAAACTCTTTGACAGTGGAATAATAGAATGTTGGAAATGCTTGTATTAGTTCAGGATCAAGGCCATTACTAATATTTTCACCTGCTGCCGGAGCTACATCAACCGGAGGTGAAGGGTTACGCTGATTATTCCAAAGACATGCAAGACTTTCTAGGATACACCTACAAAAGTATAATGTTAAAAAACCGAAGAAGAAAGAAATGAAGAAAATTACTGCTACGGTTACAGGTGCTGGCAAGCTAAAGTCTGATGAGGGTGTTCTGGCATAACAAAATGATGGTGACATTGAAATAGTAAAGGTAGCAATGACCAGAATGTCAGTCATTCCGGCCTCGTAAATTTGCATTGATGAGAAATGAAAATGAAGAAAAAAGAAAAAGAATGAGATCTTTTTTTTTTTTTTTTTTTTTTTTTTTTTTTGTGAAGGGGAAAAAAGGGGTTAATTAGGTGGCATGTCAATGTACTATTAAGTAATTTGAAAGCTGATGGATGCTTGGTAAGCATTATATTTATGGCTATTGAGCGAGTCCTTTGTGTGACTTTGCTCTGTTTACTATTGTTGCCAACCAATGACATTATTGAAACCACACATGGCAAACTACAACATTCCGTATTTAGTATTTGGTTCCTTTTGCTTCAACCTATCTGAAACTTTATTTACATGCACTGAATACTAATCCATCCATTTAGTTGAATAATTACTTGATTATATAGTCAATCTGAAGGTTAAGAAGATTTGAACTTGTAGTTAAAACAAAGGTTTCCTTGAAAATGGTAACTTTAACAGAGTAGAAGTTCTGTTCTTTTTCAGATTAAAAAGGGTCATTAATAATATTTGATAACAAGGGCGGAATCTACAGCAGTCATACAAACTTCTTATTCCCAGCCAGGGACGGAGTATTCATGCATAAAAGTTATACAGCCAAGATGTCAATAGCTAGGGATTCTTTAAAATGTGTAATGGGTGTCGAATGTATCGAAATTAAATTTTTAGGCCTAAATTAAAATTAAATTAATTTTGCAGTATAGTAAGTAGGGTCATCTCAAAAATTAGATTGATCAATTTTTTTTTTGGTACATTAAGAAGGATGAAACCATAATTAGACTAGATGGGATCAAGTCATTCTATAGCAATCGTCATGTGGTTTTTGAAGGATTTCATCCGGGAATTGCTTAGATCCATACATGCCCAGAGGCTTTGCGAATGCCATTATTGCCAAACCATCAGCAACTTGGTTACCCTATCTGAATACATGTGTCACGATAATCCTCTAAGGACGTTGAATCATTTCTTTAATAGCTAACAACATTGTTGAATGATGTAACTCAATTGATTCATCTTGAATTAACTGAATTGCAGTCATACTATTCATCACAAGCGCAACCCTTTGAAGATCTAAACTCCAAGCAAGTTGAAGACCCTCTAGAGCTCTCTAGAGTTCGGCGTTTAGCTCAAAACAACAACCAATATATTTGGAGAAGCCAGAAATCCACGTACCATGGTTATCCCGGATAACTTCACCTGTTGAAGCATTACGAGACACTTTACACATAGCACCATCAATGTTTACCTTATACCATCCTTCTTCATGTGGATGCCACCCTACGAAACTGCAAGTTTTGTTTTCTCTTTGCTTGAAAAAACTCATTGTTTCTCGGTTGAGCTAAAAAAACTCATCCCGCATTCTACTACTCTTCTCCAAGATATTAAACCCTTCAATGAAATCTGCATTAAAGATAACATTGTTTCTTCTAATCCATAATTGCCAACAGATAACACCAAAAAGAGTCGGCCAATCATCAAAATTACGTGCAAAATAATTGGAGTCGGATAAGTTAATCTCAACCCAATCCTCCATACTGAGATTAAAAAAATTCCTGTCTTTTTTTTTTGTTTGATCACCACCATCCATGCCATTAGACCTAGGAAACAATGTCTTAGAACATGATTAATGGTATCAGTTGATTTCCAACATAAGGTGCCTCCTTGCTCTTGCATAATTAGAAAGTACTTTGTTTGAAAAAACAAGTTAGGGAAAAACTTGTACCTTTTAAGGACTCGAAAAATGTCAAATTTTGTCATGACCATTAATCTCTAGTCCACAAATAAAGTCATATGCAGAGTGAATCGTAAATTTGTTCTTGTTATCAATACTGTACGAGCCCAATTTAGCCTGGGGCCCAATAAGATCCCAAAACAATTAAACAGCCCAAAAAGACTTTAAACACCTAAACTATCAGACCCAAAACAAACCTAATCTAACAAACCCAAAACTAAACCATACACCCAAACCCAAAATTAAAAAACCCATGCCCAAACCTAAGAGGCCCAAAACTTCAAAATTTAAAAAAAAAACCCTAGCCCCCTAAACCTAGTGCCGCCCCTAGTCCCTAGCCTCTGCCACGCCGCTGACGTCAGCGCCTCTACCACCACCTACTCCACCCTCGCCACTTGCACCGCCACCTGCAAGAAATAAAGACAGAAGTGACAACAATAATAAAGAAATATATTGTAAATGGCTATATAAGCCAAGCAAAATCAATGTAAAAAGGAGATTTTTTTTTTCTGAATAAAAAAACAAGAACAGATTCAAGCAGAACAAAGTTCAAAGGTGTTAACATCTTTTTTTTTCTTGTTTTCTTTTTTTTTATTTCTCTTTATTTTCCTCATTCGAAAATATATATACCTATATTTTCTTTATTTTCCTTTAAAAAAACAGTTTATATATAAATATATTAAAAGTATAAAAAAAAGAAAAAAATTATTACCTTTTAAACTCCGACCGCCGTGTGCGGTGGTGACAACGGCAGACGGCAGCAACCGGTGTCGGAGTTCTTCCAGGGTCTCGCAGGCGAAAAGAGGGAGGAGAGAATTCAAAAGAAAGTTTCTGTTTTTTTTTTTGAGGAAAAGAGAAAAATTGAATATTTTTTTAAAAAAAAATTGGTTTATATAATGATGCAAAACGATGTCGTTTTGGGCCTAAGCTTCAAGCATCAAAACGACGCCATCTAATCCTTTGACCTGAGATCCGACCCACTCCTGGCCTAGGATCCGCGTGTTTTTAACGAAAGGGCTAATTGCGCTTTTAGCCATTCCGCTTTTTTTATAGCTTTGCAATTAAATCTTTTATTATTTCTAATTTTTACCCCGTAATTTGTTTCGATTTCAAATTGGTCCCCCTTGATGCTATCCGTTTTGGAGGGGAAGGGAAAATTACCTTTTGACCCCTCCTTGTTATTTGCGCGTTTCAATTTAGTCCTTCACCTTATTTTATTCTAGATTTGCCCCAAATTTCTATTTTTAGTCCAATTTTAGTCCTTTTTTGTTATTTTAGCTACATTATTATTAAATAAATTAATATTACTATTATTATTATTATTACTATTATTATTATTATTATTATTATTATTATTATTATATAATTTGTTTTATTTTACTTTCAGTTTTTTAACTAAGCTTTTTGTTTTATTTGTTTCTCTACTTATCATCCTTTTTAGTTTTTGGTTTGTTTATTTTTTTATTGTTATTTCATTATTTATTTATTTACTTATGTATATATTTTTATATATTTTTCAAAATTTATATTATTATTTTAATTATAATTCTTGTTGTTATTATTATTGTTATTATTGTTATTATTATTATTATCATTTGTTATTTTGTTTTATTTAATATTTTTATTTTGTTTTATTATTTATTTATTTATTTATTTATTTTACTATTAGCTTGCTTTTCATTTATTCATTTACCTTATTTTCATTTATTTTCGCTTTATTATTGACGCTTACATTATCGCATCTATTATTATGTTGTTATGTGTATTAACACCGTGATTTGCTTTCACATTTTTACTATAAATCGTACTGCAATAATCTTTACTCGATGTATAAACTATATTTTTAAAATAAGTAAGCTTTCGTATTTTTGAATCCGAAAGGTCGTTCCCAAACTTATGGGGTTTCGATTTTCTCGATGAATCCAAATAAACGAATGTTTTTAAAGCACGAATTTTAAATATTCTCAGGTATTAAGAAAAAGATTGTATTCTAACTTACGGAATATGATTTCTTTCTAAAATCGAGATAATCAAATATATTTCAAAAATAAATAATTTTTGGTGTTTATTCTCGTTTCGGGAATTTAAAATATTGTGTCCTAACTTACGGGACATAATTCTTTTCCTTAATTAACGTGAAACACACCTTTTTCTCAAAAAAAATTAAATTAAGCAATAATTTAACGATGGATCATATTTTTTTTCAAAGTTCTCAATTTTCAATACTAAGACACTAATTAATCAACTAGGTACCAATTTTGGGCGTTACGAGGGTGCAAATCCTTCCTCATGTGTAACCGACTCCCGAACCCTTCTTTCTAAATTTCGTGGACCAAAATCGTTGTTTAAATAAATAAAACCATTTATTAAAAACAACTTTTACGAGGTGACCCAATCACACCTTATCAAAAAGGATTGGTGGCGACTCCCACGTTTGTTTTCGTTTTCAAAATCAAGTCGATCCCCTTTTTTCAAAAAAAATGGTTTCGACAGCTTGGCGACTCCATTGGGGATCCAAAATAAGATAGTCAAGCCACGAGTTGATTACCTTTTATCTTTTTTTGTCGAAAATTAGAAACTTGGTTTAAATTTACAATCCTTTCGTTGCATTTCATCCATTTTTGTTACGATCTTCATCATTATGGTTTATAATTGTTATGTTGGTTTAAATTTCGGTATCTTTTTACACATTGCATTGTATGAGCTGTTGATCTTACCATTTTAAGTGGGAGTGAAAAACTACTCTTTCATGAGGTTTTCACCTCCGTATGGGATAGTGGATCACTTTCGGGATACATTCCTACCTATGTCTTTGTGAGATTTTTATCTCCGTGCAGCCATAGGGAAATGTGTCCCCCTGAACTAAACTCGGTCCGTATGATCCTATAATGGGTGAGGGTCGAGGAATCTGTCAGTTCAGGTACCTTTACTCTAGAACCGAATCCCATATAGCGAGCCTTGAGGGCCCACCCTAGGTAAAACTGTACCAAACCCTAGTAGTTCTCGAATAGGTGCTCTATTTGTTATTTATTTCTTCTGTACTTATATGTTTTGTTTTGTTTTGTTTTGGTTATGATTGCATTACATTTTCATAATAGAAAAGAGGTGTTGATTCACGTTCAGTTGCTAAATAGAGAGCTTGACATGGAAAACGGATTTCTTAATAAAGTGGAAAATAATTCGGCCGTCCGAATATGATTCGAGTAAACACGGCGATAGAAGGGTGATAGTCTAACGAAGGAGTACACGACTTTGCTTCATTGCCCGAGGATTCAAGCTGACAAAGATTGTTCGAGATCCGTCAACGTTCCAGTTTCCTTAAAGAAGATAACGAGTATCACGAGGATAAATGAATAATGGGTCGCAGCCCGGATCAAGCAAAAAGGAGCTAGTAAAGGCATATTAGAAAATTCGAGAGATTTGATCTTAACATCCTGATAAGAAGAAAGGGATCGATGTTTTTAAGTTGAATATTCGGGCAAGGTTGAATATATATCTGTTTTATGTAAAGAGATTTATTTTCTAGTAAAGTTGTTTTGTTAGAATTGAATCAGAATCAACGTCTCTTTTTTGCATTCATTTCATGCATTTGCATTGCATTTCATCATATGAATTAAAATTTATAAAAGGACCCTGATTAATTAAAATTATGACAGTTAACCTGGAAACCAATGAAAACCCACCAACTAAGTATCACTACAGTACTTGCCGCAAGACGAAAGTAATGGATCAAAGAATAGAAAGATTAGAGCAATTGCAAAGAGATATGCAAGACCAGCTGCAAGTACAGATGCAAGAACAACTAGCCAAAATTCAACAGGATATGAGGGATCAAATGCTTGAATCCCAAAGAAGTATGATGAGCCAATTGACGCAGTTACTAGCTGGAGGGCTCAAAAAAGGGAAAGGCTCAGTAGTCAACGGTGAGGATGGTAATGAAGACCTCATCTATCCCCCAAGTTTTACCTCAATAAACGCTCAGACCCAACCAGACACCCATTTACAAGGGGCATCCATTACTGTCAGGCCCCAACAACATCAAGCCGGTACCTTGGCACCGATGAACTACCCGAAGGGCTCAGGTTTCAATCCGAGGAACAGTCTAACCAATCATGTAGTTTCTGATCTAGACGAAACGGCAGAAATAGAAAAAGTAAGGGTTGAACTGCCAAAACAACTCGAAGATCGATACAGGTGGTTGGAGGAAAAACTTAGAGCAATAGAGAATGCTGATTACCATTGCGGGGTTGACGTCAAAGATCTAAGTTTGGTTCCAGATTTAGTACTCTCACTGAAATTCAAGACTCCAGAATTTGAAAAGTATAATGAGACTAGTTGTCCTGAAGCTCACATCACAATGTTCTGCCGAAGAATGACAGGATATGTTGATAACGATCAACTGTTAATTTATTGCTTCCAAGATATTCTGATTGGATCAGCTGTCAAATGGTACAACCAACTGAGCCGTGCCAAAATTCATTCATAGAAGGACTTGGCACAGGTTTTCATGAAGCAATATGGCCACGTGACAGACATGGCATCCGACAGAATTACACTGCAGAATATGGAAAAGAAGCAAAGTGAGAGTTTCAGGCAATACGCCCAAAGGTGGAGGGAAGTTGCCATACAAGTCCAGCCACCTCTCTTAGAAAAAGAAACCACCATTCTATTCATCAATACCTTAAAGGCTCCGTTCATTACCCATATGTTGGGAAGCGCCACTATGAGCTTCTCAGATATAGTAATGTTTGGCGAGATGATTGAAAATGCAAAAAGGAGCGGAAAGATAGACGCGGGAGAAAGTGCCAAGAGGTCAACCCCAAAGAGAAATGAAAATAAAGTGAATAATATGAGGAAAGGGTATTCTAAATCGGTCACTGTAAGCCTGCCGAGTGCCGTAACTACTAGCTATCAAGGCCCCTTCAGGCAAGAATCCAAATCGAGGCTAAACACAGAAAGACTCCAGTTTACATCCATCTTAATGTCATATAAAGAGCTGTATCGAAATCTGTTTGATGTACATGTAGTATCCCATCTCTACTCGGAACCCATACAACCTCCTTTCTCGAAATGGTATGACACGAATGCTCAATGTGAATACCATGCAGGAATAACGGGGCACTCAATTGAGAACTGCACCATATTTAAGAAGTTAATCAAAAGGTTCATTAAGATGGGCATCGTGAAGTTTGACGATCCATCAGGACTTAATGTGGTAGGAAATTTGTTACCCAATCATCCAGACTCAGGGGGTAAACGTGATAATTGAGAGGGGAGAAAGAGGTAGAAACCCCACTGAAATGGGTTTTAAAATAAATGATAGATATGAGAATTCAGAGAAGATACCCAAAGGGATAGAGTGTTACTGTGAGTTCCACGCTGAAGGTGGTCACGAAATCAAGGAGTGCACTGAATTCAAAGTTTTGGTGCAGAGTCTAACGAATAATAAAGAGTTAGAATTCTTTGAAGAAGTCAAAGGCCCAGAAAGAATGCTAGGAATTCTGAATACAGTATCGGAAGAAGGATGTGGAAAAGAGAATTTATCAGGTATACTTAGAAGTGTTTTGAATAATTAGACTGTGGGAGAGATCTCTGTATTTTTAGAGCTAACTCAGAGTAATGTTCAAAACACACTTATTGCTCTAAGCCTAGGAGTGATGAGAATCCTTTTTGAAATAGGTTTATGTTTAAAATCTTTATTTCAATAAAATGAATCTTTGCTATTATTTTGAGTAAACATTCTTTCATTCTTTCCATTTCATTCATAATCATACTATACAAATAATTATTTTTAGATTCTTTTTGTCTTTTGGACTCTCTTTCAAATATTCTTTTATTCTTCATTCATTATCATACCATAAATAACTATTCTCAAATTTATTTATTCTTTGGAATATTCCTTCGTACCTATAACAGGTCTCCAAATATCAACGGTATGAGCAAAGCTGCTACTAAACCAGTATCTCCTTTTGAGCGAGGTATGTGTCTAGAGGGATTTCAGGACTTTGAAGATAACAGAGATTGTAACTTATCTCCTGATTTGTTAATGATGGTAGAAAAAGATGAAAAACGGATCCTACTTGTAACACCTCTTAACCCCAAACCGTCACCAGAAGAGGGTTATGGAGCATTACCGGAGTTTACAGAATAATTACACACAATTCCATTATTTTCTTATGTTTATGTCAAAGTTGTCTTCTTGAGCAGCAGTAACTAAAATATTTATAACTGGAGCGACGAAACTTCAAATTAAGTTCCGTTAATTTTCCTTAAAACTAGACTCATATAACTTTCTACCACAAAATTTTCAGAATTTTTAATATAGCCAATTAGTACAGTTTATTCCTCAAAGTTACCCCTGGTCTGCTATTTGACAACTTCGACCCTTTTTTACTAAAATTTAATTATCTCATAGCATAGGACTCGGATGATGTTCCCGTTTATTTCTCTTGAAAATAGACTAATTAAAGATTCTAAGCATATAAATTATAGCTCATAATTATTTTTATACAATTTTTAATGATTTTCCCAATTCAGAATAGAGAATTCCAAAATCAATCTGACATTGTCTCACAAAAATTCAAATTCATACCAAATTAGTCAAATCCTATTTTATACCATAACCAAACCTAAATTTATTTATTTCATCCTTACATTTACAAGTTCAAAATGACACACACATAAGACATCCTAGGTACATGCCATTACCCATAATTAACACACTTTACCTCATTGAATTCGGGATCGGCCTGGGATGCTGATTCAACGTTCTATCTTTACTTTACTTGCGCACGGAAACAAACCGTACGCTGAGTATGGTATACTCAGTGGTATTTCTATAATCCAAAAACTTAAAATCACAATAACAAATATAACTATTCATTTATTTATTTTATAGATAAGTTTCATTTATTTACCATAAAAATTCTATACAAGCCATATAACAAACACAACAACATATTTACTCAATTCTTTTCATTTGCTTACCGTATAAATTCTTTACAATATATTCACAATTCATTTGTATTCACACTTTACTTCTTAACAATATACCATTTTAATTCATTCTAACATCAATCATCATCCATTTGAACTTCACTCATTTCATGAACCTTTTGGTTCATGTTTTCAATCTCATATCTCAATTTCAATTCTCAATTCAATTTCTCATTTCATTCCAATAGCTCAATCAATCAAATTCACTCGATTTATCTTTTCACTTATTTACCTCTATTAACAAGACTCGGACTCTGATAGATACGCGGATTCCTCCCAAACACACCAGAATATCCAACCCAAACACACCCGGAATATTATAAATCCTCCATAACACACCAGCATATCATATCCTCCCAAACACACCAATAAGGCATTAAATGCCTCTTCGGATAAACCGAAGTATATAATAACAGAAACATCTTCTTGGCCGAACTACAAATCTCCCCATCACATCACAAATCCAATGGCATGCCATTTGTATCCAATCTGGTCCGATACTGTTAATAAGGTATTTGATTCACTTTCTCAATTTAATAAATCTTTCATCAATATACCATTCTAATAATCACATATATTCACACATTTTCACAATTTCATACATTTTCATTCAATTCAACATATATATTTCAATTATTCACATTAATTCATAATTCAATACAACTCAATTCACTTTTCAATATCAAATATTCAATTATCACAAATCTCATATATTCATATCAATTCCTTATATTCCAATCAATATAATTTTTCAATATAACATTCATTCAATATTCAAATTTTTACATAAATCATATATATATTATATATTTCAATCAATATAAATTCAATCAAAATGATTTCAATCAATATAAATTTGATTAATTCATCACATACCAAAATCAATCCATTTCAATTGTAAAATATCATAATTCTAACACTAAAATTGTCATCTCAGATATAAATATAACAAATAATGACTGAGTTTGGATTATAGAAATACAAATCGTATTTTCTCGAGCTAACTCCCGTTGTCTTTGCCATTTTTCCTTGCTTAGCCGAGATTTCCTAAGACAACATTAGCTATGGAAATTAAAACAATTCATATTCGTTAATTCTCTACTAATTTATATCTAATTAATAAATTTTGATTCAATTTCTACTTTAATTTCAATTTAATCTTAACTAAATTCACTTACTTTTTCTATCTCAATTGTACTTCATTTCTATTCAAATTTTGTCCAAACTCATACTTAACTATTAAATTTTCAGCATATTTTCCTAATTTCGAAAATTTCATCAATTTAGTCCCTTCAACATAAAACTTATGAATTACTTTACAATTCAATCCTTATTTCATTTCTAACTTGAATTCCTATCAATCTAACCCCTAATTCATTTTTTTATTCAACATGAACAATATTTAGAATTCTAATAACTTTTAAAATATTAATTTAATTTCATCAAAACTTTGTTCTAACGCTTTTAAAACATCAAAATTAAGTAAAAATGGCTAAATTAACTTACCTATTAAACTTCCAAACCTTCAAACCCTAATTCTCCCTTTTTCTTTTCTTTCTCCTTTCTTTCTTTCCTTCCCCTGCTTTTCGTTTGCCTATTTTGTTTCTTTTCTTTGTTTCCTTTCTCTTTTTCTTTATTTATTTACTATATATATATATATATATATATATATATAATATAATAATAAAAATAAAATATCTATTTTTAAAATCTATTTAATAACAAATATTTATTTAACACTTGTATGCATTTTTTTATTATTACACATGTCGCAAATTTTACCATACATTTGTCATAATTTAATATATTTATTACATAAAATCTCATAATATAATTATTTAATTAATAAATATCTTATTTAATATTAAATACTAATATTACAATTGTACACACTTATATTTCACATTTGTACCAATAAACTCATTACAATTGTCATTATTTAATTTATTTATCAAACAAAAATCTCATTATTTAATTATTTAATTAATAAATATCTTTTATTCTAAAATTAAGTAAATATACAATTATATTCCAAGTGTTCAAATACATATATTACACTTGTACAATTTTATCATCACACATTTGTCTTTATTTCAATTTATTTCATAATATAATAACTTAATATCAATTAAATAATAATAACCATAATAATAAATTAATTAATTAATATAAGAAAATCCTAGACTCTTCCATCTTTTGCCGCCTAAATTCATACATTAGGCATAATTGCCTATTTGGTCCCTTTTTATTTTCTTTTAATCTACAATTCAACTTTCATCCTTTATTCAATTTAGTCATTTTTCCTAATTACTCTTAATTAAGCTAAATTCACTTAATTAAAACTCTAATTAACCACTCGATTAACTTCATAAATATTTTTAATAAATATTTTCTAATCCATTTTTCAGAAATAGTGATCCGAAAATACACCTTTCTAATAACCTTAAAATTGGGGTCGTTACACTACTTTACAAAGAGTCAGTGGACATTATGAGCCTAAAGGTGAAGATCTGAGCCTATATCACTACAGAGACAAAGCGAGACTTCATTGAGTTATTCTAAGAATTCAAAGATGTTTTCGCATGATCGTATCAAGATATGTCTGAGCTACTAAGTCGTGTAGACGCTGTTGAGACTAAGAAAATCTTGGAAAAGGTCCATAGAGGTGTCTGAGGAACACATGCTAATGGTTTTACAATAGGCAAGCAAATCATGAGATTTGGGTACTGTTGATCCACCATGGAAGGGGATTGCATCAGTTATGCCAAGAAACGCCATAAATGCCAAATTTATGGAGACAAGATTCATGTGCCTCATTCATTTCTTCATAGACTTTCTCTATGTGGGGCATGGATGTTATTAAGCCGATCTCGTCAAAAGTTTCTAGCAAACATCATCATCTTTGTGGTTGTCGATTACTTCACTAAATGGGTGAAAGTCGCTTCATATGCCAATGTCACAAAGTCGACAGCCATCAAATTCTAAAAAGAAAAAAGAAAAAAAATGAGATCATGTACCAACAAGGAATGCCAAAAAGGATCATATCTAATAATGCATAATAGCATGATATCAAAAGTTTGCAGTCTGTTTAAGATCAAACGTCATATCACCCTAAAATGAATGGTGCAGCAGAGGCAGCAAAAAAAAGAAAAAAAATAAAAAAAAATATATAAAAAGATCGTAAGGAAAATGACGGAGACTTATAAATATTGGCATAAAAAGATACCATTTACCCTCTATGCTTATCAAACGTCAGCGAAGACCTTCGCCGGGGCAATATCTTTCTCATTGGTTTACGGAATGGAAGCGGTTTTGCCCATTGAAGTCGAGGTTCCTTCTCTCCAAGCTTCGATTGAGTCAAGAATTGGATGAAGCAGAATGGGTCCAGTTTCAATATGATCAAGTGAATCTGATTGAAGAAAAGAGTTTAAAAGTATCCATCATGGTCAAATGTATCAAAAACGAATAATGCGAGTTTATGGCAAGAAGGCTTGCCCCAAAGAATTCCATAAGAAGGACTTAGTTTTGAAAAGGATCATTCATATATAAAAGGACTTTAGAAAAAGTGGATGTCGAATTAGGAAGGACCTTATGTGGTAAAAAAGGTCTTCTCTAGAAAAGCGTTGATTTTAAACGAAATGGATGGCAAGAATCTGCCTAATCCCATAAATTTAGATTCAGTAAAAAGTTTTCCAAAAAAAACAAAAAAAAAGGGAAGAGAAAAGAAAAAAAGAAAAAGAAAAAGAAAAATGAGAGGCTAAGGCGAAAACCCGCAAAGGGCAATTCAAATTTTGATAAAAAGTGGGGCATGCGGTAGTCTTGCTATTTCTGAATTAAAAATGAGGAGGTATACTACATGTTGGGGTATCGACAAAGTACTCTAGATATCTTAAACACATGTCAAGCTCAAAATGGTCCTCAAGAAGTTCGTGTAGAATAGCTCAGGCTGCGATATCTGAGGCACCTAGTCTTCATCTTACCCATATTGAATTTACTATCTTTGATTACTTTATTTGTTTCAAGATACGCTCCCAATAAATTTCCTTATTATTGCATTTGCTTAACTAATTTGTTTTGAGCTATGCTCCCAATCAATTTCCTTATTGTCAATTATTATGATCTTTTTTAAGCATTTTGCATTGAGATAATGATTAATGGACTAATAAAACTTTCACAAAAGAAGTTATGCATATTACTCTAAAGGCTTCTAAATAGTACAAGAACCTAAAACAGGACTGTTGTTTAGAACTAACCAAACCTAAGGGTTGAAAACATTTGAGAAAGAAGAGTTTAAATTGGGACTACTTCTTTGGGTTTTCTATCAAAGATATAAGCTGAACAATAAGACAAGATATTGTGTCGGTGATAGAACCTTGATGACCAAAGAGCAATGACAACCCAAACATTAAGAAATGATCATTTTCATGACATTCTGCATTCATACAAATATCATTCATACACATCTAGTTGGGAGCATTTGATTCATTCTGATCATCACATCCTAATCATTTGTTATAAACATAGGCCCATGAAATCAATTCTACAAGTCATGTCCCTCAGAGGACGATATAGCAAGATCAAAACAAACCTTATCTTCCTGAAGTTGCAGTGGAGCAGGTTGAAATTACGAATATTATCTCCCTAAAGTTGCAGTGGAGCAAACTGAAGATAGCGAATCTTATTTCCCTCAAGTTGCAGTGGAACTTATTGAAGCTATAATTACAGATCTTATCTCTCTGAAGTTGCAGTAGAGCAGATTAACACAAACCTTATCTTCCTGAAGTTGCAATGGAGCAGGTTAAAATTACAAGTCTTATCTCCCTGAAGTTGCAGTGGAGCAGACTGAAGATAACGAATCTTATTTCCCTGAAGTCGTAGTGGAATATGTTGAAGCTATAAATTACAGATCTTATCTCTCTGAAATTGCAGTAGAGCAGATCAAAACAAATATTATCTCCTTAAAGTTGTAGTGGAGTTGGTTGAAATCACAAGTCTTATCTTCCTGAAGTTGCAGTGGAGCAGATTAAAACGACGAGTCCTATACCTCTAAAGTTGTAGTAGGTCGGATCAAACCTATCATTGCAAATCTTATCTCCCTAAAGTTGCAGTGGAGCAGACTAAAGACAGCTAATCCTATCTCTCTAAAGTTGCAGTGGAGCGGATTAAGGCGACAGGTCTTATTCTTTAAAGTTGCAGTAGGTCAGATTAAACCTAAAACCACAAATCTCTCCTCCCTGAATTTGCAGCAGAGTAGATCAAAACTACAGGTCTTATATCTCTGAAGTTGCGGTGGAATGGATTAAAGCAACAAGACGCAATGGATTGGAATGAGGCTACTTAAAGAAGAGAAATACCAAAAGAAGTCAAGACTCCGTGAGGCCAGGCAAAATTGGTCTTGCTCGAAAGTCTTTACTCTATTCTTATTACACTACAACGAGCAAAGAGGGGTAGCTGTTCAAGCCCAATTTAGCCCGGGGCCCAATAAGACCCC
Source organism: Gossypium arboreum (assembly GCF_025698485.1). Taxonomy (NCBI): domain Eukaryota; kingdom Viridiplantae; phylum Streptophyta; class Magnoliopsida; order Malvales; family Malvaceae; genus Gossypium; species Gossypium arboreum. Next base: position 113,188,582 of record NC_069081.1, on the reverse strand, counting down.
AAAACAATTAAATAGCCCAAAAAGACTTTAAACACTTAAACTATCAGACCCAAAACAAACCCAATCTAACAAACCCAAAACTAAACCATACACCGAAACCCAAAATTAAAAAACCCTAACCCAAACCTAAGATGCCAAAAACTTTAAAAATTTTAAAGAAAAATCCTAGCCTCCTAAACCTAGTGCCTCCCCTAGTCCCTAGCCTCTGCCACGCCGCCGACATCAGCGCCTCTACCACCACCTACTCCACCCTTGCCACTTGCACCGCCACCTGCAAGAAATAAAGACAGAAGTGACAACAATAATAAAGAAATATATTGTAAATGGCTATATAAGCCAAGTAAAATCAATGTAAAAGGGAGATTTTTTTTTGAATAAAAAAACAAGAACAGATTCAAGCAGAACAAAGTTCAAATGTGCTAAGATCTTTTTTTTTCTTGTTTTCTTTTTTTATTTCTCTTTATTTTCCTCCTTCAAAATATATATATACCTATATTTTCTTTATTTTCCTTTAAAAACAGTTTATATATAAATATATTAAAAGTATAAAAAAAAAAGAAAAAAATTATTACCTTTTGAACTCCGACCGTCGTGCGCGGTGGTCGACGGCAGCAGACGGCGACTATAGGTGCCGAAATTCTTCTCGGAGCTCGCAGGCGAAAAGAGGGAGGAGAGAATCTAAAAGAAAGTTTCTGTTTTTTTTTTTTGAAGAAAAGAGAAAAATAAAGATTTAAAAAAAAATTGTTTAAATAATGATGCAAAACGACGCCGTTTTGGGCCTAAGCTTCAGGCGTCAAAACGACGCCGTTTAATCCTCTAACCCGAGATTCGACCCACTCCTGGCCTAGGATCCGCGTGTTTTTAACGAAAGGGCTAATTGCGCTTTTAGCCCTTCCGCTTTTTTATAGTTTTGCAATTAAATCTTTTATTATTTCTAATTTTTAAGTTGCAAATTGTTTTGATTTCAAATTGGTCCCTCTTGATACTATGCGTTTTGGAGGGGAAGGAAAAATTACCTTTTGACCCCTCATTGTTATTTGCACGTTTCAATTTGGTCCTTTGCCTTATTTTATTCCAGATTTGCCCCAAGTTTCTGTTTTAAGTCCAATTTTAGTCCTTTTTGGTTATTTTAGCTACATTATTATTAAATTAATTAATATTACTATTATTATTATTATTATTACTATTTATTATTATTTATTACTATTATCATTATTCTTATTATCATGCTTATTATTATTACTATTATTAATATGTTATTATTCTTTATTTTATTATTATTATTTGTTTTATTTTACTTTCAATTTTTAACTAAGCTTTTTGTTTTATTTATTTCTCGACTTGTCGTCCTTTTTTATTTTTGGTTTGTTTATTTTTTATTATTGTTATTTCATTATTTATTTATTTACTTATGTATATATTTTTCAAAATTTATATTATTATTATTTTAATTATAATTCTTGTTATTATTATTATTATTATTATCATTTTTATTTTGTTTGATTTAATATTTTTATTTTCTTTCATTATTTATTTATTTATTTTACTATTAGCTTGCTTTTCATTTATTCATTTACCTTATTGTCATTTATTTTCGCTTTATTATTGTCGCTCACATTATCGCATCTATTATTATGTTGTAATGTGTATTAACACCGTGATTTGCTTTTACATTTTTACTATAAATTGTACTGCAATAATCTTTACTCGATGTACAAAACTATATTCTTAAAATAAGCAAGCTTTCGTATTTTTGAATTCGAAAGGTCGTTCCCTAACTTACGGGATTTCGATTTTCTCGATGAATCCAAATAAACGAATATTTTAAAGCACGGATTTTAAATATTCTCAGGTATTAAGAAAAGATCGTATTCTAACTTACGGAATATGATTTCTTTCTAAAACCGAGATAATCAAATATCTTTCAAAAATAAATAATTTTTGGTGTTTATTCTCGTTTCAGGGATTTAAAATATTATGTCCTAACTTATGGGACATAATTCTTTTCCTCAATTAACGTGAAACACACCTTTTTCTCAAAAAAAATTCAATTAAGCAATAATTTAACGATGGGTTGTATTTTTTTCAAAGTTTTCAATTTTCGATACTAAGACACTAATTAATCAACTAGGTACCAATTTGGGCGTTACGAGGGTGCTAATTCTTCCTCGTGTGTAACCGAATCCCGAACCCGCCTTTCTAAATTTTGTGGACCAAAATCATTGTTTAAATAAATAAAACCATTTATTAAAAACCACTTTTACGAGGTAACCCAATCACACCTCATCAAAAAGGATTGGTGGCGACTCCCACGTTTGTTTTCATTTTCAAAATCAAGTCGATCCCCTTTTTTAAAAAAAAAATTGGTTTCGACAAATACCCCATCCAAAAAACCATCCTTGTCATGTGATGAAGGAGGTTTATAAGCTAAAATGTTCAACACCACTGGACTCGACAAGATAGATTTGAACAAATCCCAATTCCAATCCCCACACAGTGATACCATGTTTGACACTGAAACATGATTATCAGGTATAAACTCGGGTTACGTGCAAACATCCACAAGAGACCCCACTCCTTCACCCAATTATCTCTCCAAAAATCCACATTTCTTGAACCGAGGCCTTTGTTCTTTGTCTCTTTCCAAATTTCTTCCCATTCCACAAGACTTATCCCTTTTTTCTCAGTATGACCCCAAACAAAATTAGGAATGATCCTCTCCATTTTAGCGCAAACTCCTTTCAGGATTACCATCAACTACATAGCATAAATAAAGATAGTTGCTAATACTGCTTTAGCTAACGTTATTCGACCTGCTAGCAAGAGTAGCTTAGCCTTTCATCCTACCATTTTTTTCTTCATGTTATCCATTATATATTGGAAAGTGTCTTTTGTTACTCTTTGATGAAGTAGTGGAACATCTAAATACTTTGTCAAATTATCCACATAGGAGAAACCATGACTACCACTAATACTCAAATTCAAATCTTGTGTCACATTCTAGAGAAAAAAATCCTAGTTTTTTGAGTATTTACCCAATGGTCCGATTTGTTATGACCAAGAATTTGAGTAAACTAATATAACAAAAGTTTCAGCTTTAGGAAAGATTTTGACTTCAACTTCAACTTCAACTTCTAACATGTTCAAACCACTTATCTTTCTGTTTGTAAATTAATTGCTGGAATAAATCGACAGGTAATTCCTTACCAAGTGAATAACCTTGAAATCAGCTTCCACAATCTGATTCCTTTGCCTCCTTGCGAACTAGAAGAATTTGACTCAAATCAACAGTCTTAACTGCGTAGGTCGATTAAATTTGATCGTTAACTCCCTTGACGGATTTAACCACTCACTCAATTGGTCATGTCAATTTGTTCTTCAGTGAACCAAACACGATAATTGTGAATCACATCGGTTCAACAACTATATGTCATCTTTGATGCTAAAACAACGTTATGAAATGAGTGAATCTATATCCTAAACTATAGAATTAAATGTATAATTTTAAAGTCTCACAGTCCAAACACTAAATTAATTATCCGCCTAAAGTTAGAATTAAAATTTAATTACTCATAATTTTAAAGAATGCATAAAGGAAAATTATGCTCAAAAGCAATATTATTGAAAATTCAAAGAAAAGCTAAAAAAAAAAAAAAAAAAACCGTCGTTATGCGGCTACAGCCAAAATTCAAAATCGCCACTTCAAGAAAAATGCTGGTCTTTTATATTTGCCCCACTTTCACGCCATAAATAACAATAATAATAATAATAATAATAATAATAATAATAATTTAAAAGCTACTAAACCCTAGAATGAAATATATAAGTCATTTCTTGTGCTTCAAGGTAAATCTAGTTCCTAATTCAATTATTAGAATAATCGTAATGTTTAAGAATTTTGTGCTCTACTGATGCAAAATTTTCATTGTAGTCCATAATTTAACTTGTTTTCCAACAAATTAGGCAACATTATACCCTTATAAAATATTATCCATAGAATACTAAAATCAAAATTAATTAAACTAAATAATAAAAATATGTCAATTAGGTGGCCTTTTCAATTTGAAAGCTAAAAGTGAGCAATGAAAAAAATTTCCCACATCACATAAGCTAAAGGGTAAATGACACAACTGTCCTGGGAATATCTAAATTATTCACTTTCTCACTTGCAAGGAATTTCAGCTCTTATCTCTTGTTTGCTATAACAACAGAGTTTATTCAAAATCATCGATCCAGTCTCCATATATCCGACTGATTTTATCTGGTCCTTTCCAATTGTGGGGAGTTGTTTGTCCTGGTTTCTGGAGTACAATAGATGTCCGCTGTGAAGGAACTCCAAGATCTGAAAGTGGAACTGAAGGGATTGATGCAGCCATAGTATCTGCAGGCGTCTTTAAAGGCGCTCCTCCCGCTTGCTTTGAATCGAAAGGGGCAACAAAAGAATCCTTAGCTTCTGTATCCCCAAGAGCACCTCCATGTCTGTGTAGCTCTGCATAAACAAGAAATGTTCATCCCTATAGCAAAAGTAGACCAAAACAACTCCCCAGTTAAAGCTTGTTTCCATCAAATAAAATGCACGCTAAAGCACATAAGAGTACAAGCATATGCCTGTAATAAGTTCATGATCTCACTTAACAAGTACGTTCTACCATGATAACAGTCCAGCATTAACTTGCATCCAACTCACCTGATACTCATTAATGATTAGTAAACTATATGGTTGCTGTCAAGGAAGAAAATTATAATATCATCGTTTGTTTTATTGGATTTCTAGCCACTTAAAGACAACAGCAGAAAATTCCATCATGCTCAAGGGAATTGAAAATTTACAACTAATTTTCCGTAAATGGGAGCATTTATCTAAACCAAAAAAGAGATAAAAAGGAAAAGTAAAACGGTTAAACAATCAATACACCGTACCAGCAAGTCCATGAGCAAAATGACATTTATTTCCAAACGGGCAGTACCCAGTAAGTTCCCACTTATTACAAATCCTGGTCTTCCAATTAGATGGTTTAATGTTCGATCCACTCCCACAACCGCCACTAGCAGCACCTCCTCCCCCTCCCCCTCCCCCGCCACCACCATACCCTCCAGGTCCCAAACTTATAGCCACACTCTCTCGATTCTTTGACTGCTCGTCATGCAAAAATGTGCAATTATCACCATAAGGACACCCTTCCTCAGTATAAAATTTCTTGCAATGCCTTCCTTTATATGATCTCTGTGTTTCCCCTGAAAAACTATTAGACCCCAAAGAAGGAATGTGGAATTCCTCTCTTGGCTCTGCCAAAATCCCTTTCTCTTCTTCATGAGCAGCTACTATTTCTTGCCAATTAGGAGGTGGGCGTCGAAGCTCTTCAATGCTATGTGCAAAGTTACAGTTTTTAATGAATGGGCAAGTGCCAGCCCTGAATTTGCCACAAAGCTTGGTCTTGAAAAACATTTTGCCTATGGCTTTGGACCTAGAACTTAAATCCTGGGAATTTCTTGATTTCTTGTTTGGTGGCATGTCTGAATTGGACCGCGATTGAGGTTGTCTTTGGTCGTAGCTGAAATTAGAAGGTGCATCGTTAAAGGTTTCTTCATTGTTCCAAGCACGGTAATCTTCTTCTGTTGCCCAAACTGAAGGGTCTATCGAATTTGGAATTACATGAACTACATTTTCTCTACTGTAATCCATGTTGGTTTTCACAAAAGATTATCAAAAGGAGTTTTTTGTGGAAAAAAAAAAGAAGAAGAAGAGAAAACTCTAATTTTAGTAAGAAAACATGATGCAGATGTACCCAGAAGCTAAAATTACATCAACTGGATGATTTCGAAGTTACACTGTGAGATTTTAATGATTTGAGAAATGTGTATTTGATTACGCATCTAAAGACACCAAAATTTAACAGAAAATATGAAGACAACAACAAGATAGAAATAAACTACAACAGATCAAACAAAGACAGAAATGAAGAAACAATAAAAGAAAAATCCATTGAAAGATTTGTTGTTCGATCTATAACATTAAAATACCATAAGAGATTTTTTTTTAAATCACGAAATGTTGGAAAAGGATATATAATTTATCAGGATAATAAACATGTAAACGTAGATATATAATTTTTCACCTATGGAAATAAATTCGAGATAGATTTCGTTTATAGACCACAAAGAGAAGAAATCAACAAAAGCAAAGAAAGAGTTTCAACACTTATTTTTCTGAAAAAATTATGGCTAAACTCTCTGCAATCAGCAGAGAAGTTGGAAGAAGAGATAAACCGGTAAAGAGGCCAAGCGTAAACTTGTAGTTTTTTCTACCTTTTATTGGCTGCTTTTTTTTTTTTTAATTATGTCAAATTAATTTTTGTAGGGATGAGGTATTTAGGAGGTGTATGGTGATAATTCGAAATTGAATCGAATTCTGTTTATTTAATATATAATTAATTTTAATTTTATTATATAAAAAATATTTTATATTAAAAATAATTTAAAATTTTAAAAAATATATTTTTTAAAATATTTAAAAAATAGATATTAAAATTTTATCAAATAATATTTAAAAGTTATAAATAAAACTCATTTTATTAAAATAAAATTAGAGAATTAAAACAAAAATTAATATAAAAATTAAAACCGAACTGAATTATAATGAATAATTCAAAAAATTTAAAAATCAACCCAATTTAACTACATTTCTTTTTTAAGAATTATATTTGGTATTTTGGCAGAGAGTATATGTAATAGATCTTGAAGATTAAACATTATTCTTCTATTCAATCAATTTTTTCTTGTGCAGTAAAAGCATAAATCTTTGGGGCATACTAATAATAATAAGAATTGTTATGATGTTCGTCATTATTGACTTGTTGTCTGGTTATTCGATTAATATCAATCTGGTTCTTTTTACTTCAGTGGTGATAGCTTGCATAGTTTGCTTAAATAGGTTTATATCGCCATGCAAGCATACCCACATTTAGGAAACACGTGTTAATTTTAAAATAACATATATAGAGTTTACCTAAAATGTCACATCTAGAGACTATACCATATAAATAAAAAATTAACCTCCTTAAAAGATAAACTCACAAAACACTCAATAATAATAATAATAATAATAATAATAATAATAGACATCTATATTTATTTTCAAACTTCATTCTTAAAATGTAATTGCAAATATTAATTTTTGGTTAACCACTTGCAATATGGACGTATATGCATGTTGTAATGCAACTTCCTTCCTACCCCTTTTAGTGGAAAATTTAGTTGTTTACTTTTATGTCTATTTTAAATAATTTAGATAATAATTTGTTGTGAAAAATATGTTTATTTTTAATTATTTATTTCATTTTGGTTAATTGTGATGAACATGGTTTGTTTTATAGAGTAATATGTAAATAGAGAAACAGTAGAATTTTCCCTAGGGATTTTTCTTAAAAATTTTCCCTTTTTTTTATCAATTTATAGAAAGGCTTTTATTGAGATTTCAAGGACGGTGCTTTTTTATTTTTTTTTCTTAACAAAGAAACAAGTTGTGTAGTGTAGGCCAATTTTAGAGCTGTGAATCTCGGCCTTGCAAACTTGTTCCTTTCGGCCCGACCCAAGAAGATACACTGAAATTATTGTCTTTTCGTACATAAAATTAGTTCTAGGGTTTTCATTTCTCTCTCAATCTTCATCTGCTCGCCCCAATCATGGGAAAGAAGAAGTCTAAAGAACCGGTAACGATGGCCGGACCAGACACCGTTTCATCTCAACCTGATATCTTCAAAACCATCTTCGGTGACATTACTGAGCCAAATGCCGCTGCTTCATCCCTTTTTTCCGATGACAATCCATTCAAAAGAAAACCCGAAGAAACCGTCAAAAACCCTGAAAAGGTTTATTCATTGGATTCTGATATGGTGGAATTGAAGCATAGGAAGCGGAAGGAGAAAGAGAAAGCTGAAAATCTTACCTTGGGTTCTAGCGAAGAAGCTATAGAGACTCAGAAGTCAAAGAAAGGGAGGAACCCTGAAAACCTAAATTTGGGTTCTTTAGATAGCAATGTTGAAAGTTCAGGTCTTGATGCAAAAGGCAAGAAAAGGAAGAGAGATGAAGTGGAGAAAGAGTACGAGGACAGCAAATATGGGACGGTGGCGGTGGCGTCCGATGCAGAGGAGGAGGTTGTCGTGGGGCAGAAGAGGAAGAAGCCAGAGGACGTTGGGGTAGTTGCTTTGGTTCCAAAAGAGGGGTTTGATGATGACAGTAAACTTATGAGGACTGTTTTTGTAGGAAATTTGCCTATTAAAGCGAAGAAGAAAGTCTTGTTAAAGGAGTTCAGTAAGTTTGGAGAGATTGAGTCTGTTAGAATTCGATCTGTTCCTCTAAATGATGTAAGTTTTCTGTAATTCTTCCTGCTCTTTTGTGTCTTTTTTTTTATTGTCAATTATGTTTCTAATTGTTTTCTTTCCTGTTTAGACTAAGAAGCCGAGAAAAGGAGCTATAATGTTAAAGCAAATTAATGAGAATGCTGATAGGTATGTTAAAGAAAATTAAGGAGATATAATGTTTTTTGCATTGTTTTCCCATGAAATATAAATTCTGGACAGAATTCCTGTTAAAAACTATATTTATATTGAACACGTGTGATTGTTTCACTCTATCATATCTGTAGTTCTTTATTTTGATGTAAGCAATTTTCTGTCAAAATGCTTTCCCTCCCCCTCTCCTTTTGTAAAGTCAACTCCCATATATTGTTGACTACTAATATTGGTTTTTTGCAGCGTTCATGCGTACATTGTTTTCAAAACTGAGCAATCTGCTGAGGCATCTTTAGCCAATAACATGGCTGTGGTATGTTTCTTTTGTTAGTGCTGGCTGAGCAATTGTAATGCATAGGGTGAAGATACTGTATATTGATTATATTGTTGTGTTTGTGGATATAGATTGCAGGGAATCACATTCGTGTTGATAGGGCGTGCCCGCCGAGGAAGAAGTTGAAAGCAGAGAATGCTCCTCTCTATGATAACAGGAGGACTGTTTTTGTTGGTAATCTCCCATTTGATGTGAAGGTGATCACTCTGCCTGATATTTGGAACTTGGTTACTATGTGAAATCAATATTTCCTGCCAATGGTGCTATGATCTGAAAATAACGTTAAAACTTATTGCAGGATGAAGAAATTTATCAGCTCTTTTGTGGTATCAATAATCTGGAGTCTAGCATTGAAGCTGTTCGGGTTATTCGAGATCCTCAATTTGGTGTTGGCAAGGGTATTGCTTATGTCTTGTTCAAAACAAGGGTATGTCTACTCTATTCTTAAATTACTTTCAAGCCTTCATTTATCAATTCAAATGTGAAACATTTTATTTCTTGTTTCAAAAATTGTGTACTTCCTTGAGTCTTGAAACTTAGTGGCAGTAGTGTTGTTAGGTTAATTAATTAATTAACACTATTTGGGCTCGGCTCATTTACACTCCTGCTTGTTGCTATCTATTGCATCTTAGAGGTGAACCAGGGAATCACACTCTGTATTGCTGTATAACTTCAGTTGCAATCCAATCTAGTTTCTGTAGTATAATAGTTTGATTAGCTGTGTTCATAGAGTTTAGTCTGGTCTAAAATTTTCCGTCTTTGGTGAGGGAAGAGGAGAGGAGGGTCTCTAGATTGGGCAACTTGTAGGTGTTATGTTAGCAAGACAGGGCACAGGTAACTTATACTTGTCTTACAAGTCACTGTTGAGCATTGTTTATGCAGGAAGCGGCAAATGTGGTTGTTAAAAAGCGAACACTGAAGCTTAGGGATAGAGAGCTAAGGCTTTCTCATGCCAAATCCGATGCTACCTCATCTAAGAGAAAGAACCAATCATCTTCAGGGACAGATAGTACCCCAGCCAAGAAGTTGGCAATTGATTCAAGGACTCCCTCAACTACTGGCAACAAATCAAATACAAAAGCTTCTTTGTCGTACCAGGGCTTGCGTGCTAGCAAATCAGGTTTTGAGAAGAAAGTTAGTTCAAGGGGAACTATTGGCCCTGTAAAAATGAAATTTAAAGCTCAAATAACGGATAAGCCAAAAGAACGCTTGACCAAAAGACCAGCTGTTGCTGCTAGAAAGGCCAAGGCAAAAGTACACAAGGATGGTAGTGTGCCCAAACAAACAGGTGTAAAACGCAAGCTGGACAGCTTCAGTCCAGGGAGTGGCTCCCATAAGACGAAGAAAGGCAAAATGTTTAGGTAGGAACAGAAGATAGGCCTTGTATCATGCTTTGATTAAAAGCTCCAACCCGATAGAAGTATTGTACAATTTTAACTGTTGTTTTATTTGTTCAATGTCAAGTTTGTCATGTGATTTTCTTATTTGAATTTTCAGCTACAATTTTTAGTTTCAAAATATAAGGCATAACTGGGTTCTCAGTAATAGATAATTTTATTACCATGAACAGTTTAGTTGAGGTTGAAATTTGTCCGAGTTGGAAAATAAACACTGCACTGTCATTTTATTTTTCTATCCCTTTCAATTTTTCATCCTTTTAATTTTCTTTTCACTCTACCCCCAGATTAAAGCCAAAGGCTTTACCCCCTGATTTAAACTAAAAAAACATATGAAACGATAAAAGAAAGAAATTTCTCTTTGTATCCCTCCGTTTTATTGGCAGAGTATGGTAAAAAATGCCTTGTACAGCATTCTTCAATATGTTTACATTTATCTTCTTCACATGGAAACAATGGCTCTATTGAAGATAAATTCACATTTAGTCAGAAAAAAGAAAGGGCAGGGATGAAATATGAAACAAAGCACCTTGCATAATTAGTCTTGGTAATTTGTTTTATCGACAATGTAATTATTGTGTCATCGACATTGTGACACTATTGTTCTAGCTGCAATGCTGTTGCTGCTGAAGATTGATTAACTTAAAATACGGCCCCTCTTTGTTTTCTATGAGACTAGAATGATTCCCTTTCTCTATTATTCTTCCTCCTTGTATAACCGAGATTTGATCTGCATTTTTAATAGTTGACAGCCTATGTGCCACCATAACTGTTGTTCGGTTCCTCATTAACCTGTCGAGAGCTTGTTGCACCACACGCTCTGACTCGACGTCTAGAGCACTGGTAGCTTCATCAAGCAGCAAGATTTCTGGGTTCTTCAGAACAGCTCGAGCAATGGCTACTCTCTGTTTCTGACCACCCGATAGTTGCACTCCTCGTTCCCCAACTTTTGTTGAGTAACCCTCGGGGAGGGAACTTATGAAACCATGTGCATTGGCAAGCTTTGCTGCTTCTATTATTTCTGATTCTGAAGCTCCTTCTTTGCCATAAAGGATGTTTTCATAAATGGATGTGGCAAAAAGAGCTGGTTCTTGTTGCACTAGACCAATGTGTTTCCGAAGGGATTTCAGCTTCAGTTTCCTGATATCTCTGCCTGTAAGGATTTGACAAATGAGATTTGGTTGAAATAAGGCGTTTTACTGGGAGGATTTCAAGATTTTCACGAGAAAAACTTACCATCAATCATCACTTTCCCAGCTGTTGGATCATAAAATCGAAGTATAAGAACAAGAACCGAACTTTTACCAGATCCGCTTTGCCCCACCAGTGCCATACTCTTGCCTGAACGTACTTTTAGATCGAAGTCCTTGAAAATGACTACGTCTGGCCTTGATGGATAACTAAAGTGGACACCCCTTAGCTCAATTGTACCTTCCACATTTGTTACTTCTTCTCCAACATCCCCAATAACTTGAGTCTTTCGGTCCATAATCTCGAACACCGATGCCACCATTTGGTTCCCTTTTAAAAGGTCTGGAATCAATGCCAGAGTTTCACCCATGGCTAATGCCGTTATAATCAAAACCATAAATGATTTCATGACGGATTTAAAGCTAGCTAGCTCCTTCCCCATTAAAATAGAACCATACCTGCACAAATTAACAGCTCATGATTGAGCTCTGCAATTCATTTGATACTAACAATTTACTAAGTATTGCAATGCACAAAGACTGTGTTATGATTTGTGAATGCTCATTAGTTAACTCTCATACCATAAGGCAAGGCCATAAGATGAGAAGATGAAGAACTGGGAAATGCCGTAGAATATCCCTGCAATTTGACCACGGTTGAACGAACGCTTTGAAGGCTCTACCAGCTCACGGGAATAAAGATCAAAGATCTTCTCCTCAGCACAAAATGCAGCCACAGTTCTAATATTGCTGACAGCCTCACCAGCGAGCATGTTTGCTTTTAGATATGCTTTGCTTAAGTCACCTCCAAAGCCTTGCATGAATAGTTTCTGAATAATAGGGAAGAATGTCACTATAATTTAAGTTTTGAGCTTATATAAATTAATGTCAGGAAGGGTGCAAACCTCGCTAATGTGACCACTTATGATTAATGGGAAAGTGGCCAAGATAACAAGTGTGATTCTCCAGTTTAAGATGAAAGCAATAATGAAGGCAGCAACGACCAAGCCTAGATTCTGGATGAGAATTGATGTCCGATCGACAACTACACCTTTTAGAAATGTTGCATCACTCTCTAGATGCGATGCTAGCATGGAACTTGCGTTGTTTGGGTCGTCAAACCATCCAATTTCGTTCCTCAAAATGGCTGCAAAATTAAGTCACAAGCACATGAATTTTACAGGTGGTTAGGAAAAGACAAATGATTGCGAGTACAGCATCAAATATTACCAGAAAACATCACTTCACGCACACGGAGAGTGAGTCGCTCTCCCATAATACCGAAACATAGGTGCTCAATTGCATGAACAATGACAGTTATAACTGCAGCACAGCAAAATAGGGTGGCAATTTTCTTCACTTCATTGCATGTTGTTTCCCAGTCCATGTAATAGGATACTAGAGCTTGAGAAACCCCTAGAGCAAAGAGAGGCATCTGAGCTCCAGCAATTAATGCAGCAATGGTTCCAAACACCCCATAATACCAGTCAGGTCCTATCATAGAATATAGTCTTCTTGGTGAAACAGGCTTCCTTGTATCTATTCCTTCAGCACCTAAACGGCTAAATACGGAATCCTTGTCGGAACGAAAACTTGCACCAAAGCTTGTCCTTGTTCGGGATAATTCTCGTGAATAACTCAAACTATAAAGTGGGGAAAACAAACAATTCTGATTAATGAATTCTTACTAGACTAGCATACAGAAAACATGATATAATGCCTGATGCAAATCAACTGCATTGTTTTACTCACCTGCGTGGTGTACTCATTGCAGGACTCTGCGAGGGGTATCGTTGAAGTGACGCCGTCTCTTGAAGCTGAACGAGTGAAGAGTAGGCACTGTTAGGATTTGAAATGAGCTCATCATGGCTGCCAGTTTCTACTATCTTCCCACTTTGAACAACAGCTATCACGTCTGCATTCCTAATAGTAGAAAGTCGATGAGCCACGACGACTGTGGTTCGTCCCACCATCACACGGTCAAGTGCCTCCTGCACACTCTTCTCAGATTCCGCATCAAGTGCACTTGTTGCTTCATCAAGTAAAAGGATAGATGGATTCTTCACTATTGCTCGAGATATCGCAATTCTTTGCTTCTGTCCACCTGATAGTTGTATTCCTCTTTCACCAACCTGAAAAACCAAACCAAACACTTACAGTTCCGAAGTGGTCGTCCATGTTAATTCTAAACAAACTCATGTTAAGGTGACTAGAATAATAATGGTAAATGGCTACCTGAGTCTCAAATCTATCAGGGAGATTATTAATAAACGTAATGGCCCCCGAAAGTTTCGCAGCACGTGCTATCTCTCCGAGTGTAGCATCATATTTCCCGTAAAGGATATTCTCCCTAATCGTTGTTGCGAAAAGTGCTGGCTCCTGATTAACCAAACCAATTTGATGTCTAAGCCATTTGAGATCAAGGTCCCTGACATTATTCCCATCCAACAAAACTTCCCCTGCAAGGGGCTCATAAAATCTTTCAATCAATGATATGACCGTGCTCTTCCCAGAGCCACTTCCTCCCACAAGAGCTACAATTTTGCCAGCAGGTATGTTGAGGCTGAACCTATTGAAGATTACTACATCCGGGCGAGACGGGTAATTGAATGACACGTCCTTGAATTCAATGTGACCCTCCACTTTGCCTAGTTTGTGGCCTGTTTTGGAGCTGGTTTTGCTAACTGTATTCCTCTCTATCATCTCAAATATCGGATACGCAGCCACCCTTGCTCGAATAAACGCTGAGATGTCGGGAGCTGCCAGTCCTAGTGACCTGCACCACAACAAAACCATGTAAATATCGATATATATATGAACGGTTGAATAGATGATGAATAAGAATCCTAAGCTTACAGGCCGGAGATGACAACATTAAGCATGGTAGTGAAAGAATCCCCACCATCGGCAATGTTCTTGTGAACAACTATACTGGTGAACCAAACGAGCAACGCCCAGGAAACGAAAAGCACGCAATGCATAGAGCCCAGTCCAAGGCCCTTGGCTAAGCCAGCTCTTCTGCCGTACTTGTATGTGTTCATCAATGCTTCTTTATATGATTTCACTGCCCTTTCTTCCCCTGCAAATGCTTGGACTGTTCGAACATTCCCGATCACCTGAAAGACAAGTCACAAAATCTGTCAGATAATCTCTGTACGTAAAATGTGTTATTATGCATGCATGGGAGATCGAAATGAACTGACCTCTTCCGCAATTTCACCGGCCTTGACGTAGGAGTTTCGAACTCTAGCAATAAGCCCCGTGGCTACGTAAGCATAAAGCCCACCAGCAATGGCAATCAAGGGGACAATTGACAGTGTTACCAAACTGATTTGCCATACTCTCGCAAATCCAATGCAGAAACCTACTATAAACCTGCTTACGTAATGCATGAAATTCCCCACCTGCCATCGTTCACCTCATTTCTCATTAATTTTACGCACCACCAATTTTTCAACGTTCCTTTTTTTTGTATTTAAAAATGTAAAAAATTAATCTAATTACTAAAAATTTACAAAAATATATTCTTAAAAATGATTTCATTAACTTATATAATTTTACAAAAACATAATTATAATGGAATTAAAACCAACCAAATAGTATTCAATGTTGGTAGGGGAAAGGAAAAGGAAGTCATTTAAAACATGGTAGGAATATTGAATCTGTAATTGTCAAATCAGCAACCAAATATTAATTTCCATTTTGTGGTTAAAGATAGAAGACAGACGGCAACGTCTCTATTCTCCCACCTTTTTTTCGTTTCAAATAAATCTAATAATTTTACACGGATATCCATCACATCTTAATATCCCAATCATGTTCGGCTTTAACAAAATACTTTTACGTCATGCACTTATGACTTGTTTCAATTCAATCCAGACACAATTTATCAGACAGGTCCTCTCAAACTCACCCCTTATAGCAAAAATATTTTATATATTTTTGCTTTTTATTTTATATTAATCTCACCTTTAATTAGTCATAAATTATCGAAGAAGTTCATTAAATTAAATTATTTTACTTTTTAGGTAAAAAATCTCTAATCTAATCAATATTACATATATAAAATGTCAAAATAAACAAATAATTAATTAATAAATCTAAATTTGGGAGGATTTTAATTCCAAAATTAGGGTTGTCAAGTTCTTCAATTCTTTTTTAGAAAATTAAGAGTAAAAATCAGCAATTTTCTTCTTTTTGCTTGTAGGGTTTTCACAAGGTTACAAAATTTAATTAATGGAAATTCTTAGATTAAGGCTTTGTTTAGATTACCACTAGAGTCTCAATTTAATGAGTTTAAGCAATTTTTTAGGCCAACTCACGGTTTGTTGCCTTTGGGTAACAAAGGACCGGTACGTTTAGAGTCCAGGTAGAAACTTGGACAAATAGCTCTCCAATTTAACTTCTTTTTTTTTTTTTACATTTTAACTTTTTTTACTTTTTTTCTTCTTATGAATTGTTATTTCCTTTTACGGTACATTTTATTTAAAAATAAAATAATTTTAATTTGATAAAACTAATGATTTTATTACATTATAAATTAATAAAATGTAATTTATAATTATAATTAAGATGATCACTGTAATCACATACATAAATAGTGTATATAAATTTTATGTTTTTAATTAATGATTTAATATAAACAAAACATAATTCTAGTTATATATTATATATTATATATAAATATTGATATGATAAAATGTCTTTAATTATTATTTCTATTATCATTTCATCTTTACAATAAAATTTAAATCTAAACATATATTTAACTATTGTACAAAGGAAGTTAAATTCAGAGGAATTAGAGCAAAATAGTTTCAGGACTACCCGAACTGGTTCATACAACTTTGAACCATATATAAGAAGGATATTTCAGTTTTGACATCAAAAAATAGAAAGAGCAGCTGACAAACATCTGGGGATGCTTAAAACCCAGAAAAATACATCGAACAAGCCAACCGACTAATAAATGCTAGTGAATCTTGTCATGTATTTATAAAGGGTAAAATTTACAACTACTTCTCTTTTCATTTATTTGCCACTATTAAGTTTGAAGTTGCAGAGGCAGATAAATAAAAGCGGCGTCAGATTATAGTAATTCTCTTGGGATTGTCGGTTCATCCACACCGTTACTTTTTTTTTTTTTTCAATTTGTTAATGCTTCGTCATTTTCTTTTTACTTTGTTTTATTTGATTATTTACAGTTTTATCGTTTTTCTGTCTTAATTGTCTTTTTAAGTCAATAAAATCCCAAGACCATCCCAAAAATGCTACTTTTGTTTTCATATTATACTCCTATAAGATTGAGAAACAAAATTAAGCCAAAAAAAAGCGGATGAGAAAAAGAAATACCTTCTCAGAAAGAGCATCTTGAACAAGAATAATGTCACTTGTAATGGCGGAAATGACTTGTCCTGTTGAAGCTTCAGTGTCAAATAAGCGTATGTCTTGATTTAGCATAGACTTGAGGTATGCCATCCTCATTTTTGCTGCCTGTCGCTCTCCAGTATGCATCCAACAAGCCACCTCTATACATACATGTATATCATCAAAAAAAAAAAAAAAGAGTAAAACTTTTGATAAATTAAGGAAGCTTTTTGCGTGAGGGGGAAAGATTGTCACTAACCTATCCATGAGGAAAATAAAATAGCCACGCTGAGGTATACAAAATCCAATGAGTACTGCAAAAAAGAAAACCTTTAGTTTGTTGTTTCAAAAACCCTTTTCGTTGGTAGTTTTTGTGATAGTATACCTTTGCAACTTTGTGAGAAGCTTCTTTAGGGAAGAGATAAGCCATTCCAGCAACGTTTATCAATTTCCCAAAGAAGATGAAGAAAACAGGAACCGATGCACCATGCACGCATGCACCAATGGAACCCAAACCCATTAGCACATAGTCGTAAATGTCTGCAAATGAAAACAACTTCAACAATGGAACTTTGTGATCCTTCTTCTTCTTTCCTTCTTTCTTCTTTGTGTCATCCTCATCAATATCTTGGTTAAATGAACCAGAAGGTGTCATTTTGGCCTCAAATACGGCCGGGAAAAAAAGCCAGACCAAAAAACAATCAGACACAAGTCGAAGAAGATGAATGGAATACAGTGAAAGAGAAGGTTTAAGAACTGAAGAGAAAGAAAAGATAGGAAATGTGAAGAAGATGAGACCTTTTATTGCAAACTTAACCTATGGCCGTAAAATCTATTTAAGTGAACTTTTTTCAACAGTTGGAAGTAATGACGAAAGAAAAAATCTTATAAAAGCACAGCTGAGCTTGAAAAAATTAATAGTAGTTAATTCTCTCGAGAATTGAGATATTCGAATGGGTATTTTTAGTATTTGAGTTTTTCTTATCATATGGTATATTATTTTTATTGTAACAATGACGTATAACCTAATCTTGCTGGCTTTTGTCATAAATATATAAATATATATATATATGTTGTTATGTAGTTATGTACCTTAAATATTCTTTAATGAATTTTTTAACTATAAAAAATTCATTTTTATCTCAAATTACATTTTAATTATTTATATTTAAAATATTATATTTTAGCCTAGTCACTGAGTCGTTAATTATCATTAACAATTAACGGTAAACCGACGTCGTGGTAGGTTAAATCATCATTTCAAATAAAAATTTTAGGTTAATTATACAATTGATCTCTATATTTTTTCATTTTGAGTAATTTAAATTTTTATATTCTTTTTAACTTTCTTTTTTTTTTCCTTTTTTTTTTCAATTCTCTTCTGCTTCACCCTTTTTTTTCTCCTTTCTCCATGTAGTTTTTTCTTTTTATATTTTTCATTTGTTAAAACTAATCCCTATACTTTTATTTTTTTGAACAATTTTTTTTTCTTTTTATTTCTTTATTTTCCTTTTCTTCTTCCCTTTAGTTTTAACAAATGGAAACATAGAAAAACCACATTAAAAGAGATGGAGAATGGAGGAAAACAAAGGAAGAAGCAAAAGAGAATGAAAAAAAAAAGAAGGAAAAGTTCAAAAAACATAAAAGAAAAAAATTAAATTGCTCAAAATAAAAAAAATATAGAGACTAATTGTATAATTTAACTTAAAATTTTTGTTTGAAATGATGATTTAACCTGCCACGTCAGCTTATTGTCACACCGTTAACCACAAATAATGACTCAGTGACTAAAATATTACAACACGTTAATGTAACTAAAATGTTACAACATGTTAATGTAAGTGATTAAAACGTAACATTTCAAACATAAATAACTAAAAAGTAACTTGAGGTAAACAAAAGTAATTATTGAACAAAACTAGTAACAAATAATTATATTTATCGAATATAAAAATAAATTGATATATTTATTTCTTTAAATATATATATGATTGAATCAAAATTAAAGTACTGTATAGCTTTAAACAACAATCAAAGTTTCATATGTATAATTGTACCAAATCAAATTACATGTTTAATTTTGAGATGTATTCTTATTAATTTTCAACTTTATTATATCAATCATATTTTCCTATATAAATTTTAAAAAAATATATTTTACATTTTTTTACTTATACGGTGTGTGCTCTAAACTCTCTAAAGACAAATACATATATATGGGAGGAATCTATTAACACTAGTGTAAAACTAATATGGTTTTACATAATTTTATAATATGTTATGATTAATATTTTAACAATTCAACTGATGAATTTATCAATATAATTGTACTTGTCATATATGTAAAATTTCGAATCGATCCGATATTTCTATCATATCAATATAAAATATGGTCTATATTAATATATAATTAACATTTGAATTTTATTTATTTTTACATAAAACTATTACTTTAAATTTAACATGCAATATGATTTACATTAATGGAACAAAAATATGAGGATGGAATTATTAAAATATTGATAAGAGAATATAAAATCATATCAATTTTACAATATAGATATATCCTTCATTTTCTATATATATGGAAGAAAACTATATAATATATAGACAGAGGGAAACTAAAATAAGGGTGGAAATATACCGCCTCGTGAAGATAATAAATTGCATGCCAAGACATATTAATTATTAGGAAGAAACAGGGGGTGAAAACGGTTGAGAAGCTGAGAGATCACGGTTGTTTCATGCAATCTTAAATGATAAAACCAAGGCCTAACTACAACAAATCCGTTCAATCCCATTCTTTTGACTCTTTGACTATATTTTATAGTTTACGATAATTATTTTCATAATAATGTCTTTTAAAATTTTAAACTTACATATTTTTTTAAAATAAAATGTATTTTATCCAACGCTTTTTAGTATGTATTTTTAATTTCATCGGATAAGTAAAATATGGATATATAATATAAAGATATATATATAAAGTTCATATGTACATTTCTATATTCTTATTAAATATTTATTATAAAAATTCATTTAAGTGAAATAGATTTTATTGAAAATGAAAATAAAGGGGCCGATAAAAAGCTGGTATAAAAACTTATTCTTCTAGGAGTGAATTGAATGCATGGTTTTAGTCAGCCAAGGGGGATGTGTATTGAGGGAATTACAGCTGGTATAGTATTAAAATTGGAAGAAATAAAAGTATTGTTTGCTCAAAAGCTATGCATCAAAAGGATGGATGTGATCAATGATTGGTGAATTAATTCCAAGGAGATGGTCAAATTTTGGATTGGAATGGAATGCAAAAAATGCCCTCGTAAAGGTTGAATCTCGAACCCATTTTATGGTCAAGGGCAGTTGATATGGATCATGCTCTCAATTAATGTCGCCGATGTCATTCATCTAACCATATACCATACATTAGGTCAAGGTTTTTTATGTACATATTTTCAATGTCATTGATACTATTTTTATAGGGAAAGGAGGAGGGACATAATTATTTTGGGAAAACATTGTAGGAAATGTGACAGTGGGAGTTTTATTTCATAGATTGGACCAGGCAATTGAATGGGATGTTGAGGTGAAGACCTAGTACCATCATTCATTCATTTGAGCCACTTCAGACGACCTGGTTAGGATGTCCAATGGCTATTCAATTTCCCAAATGATAATAAAAGCATTGCTTGTCCCAACTCTTGCGATGTTGTCTTTAATGTCCATTTCTGAAGCAGGACAATTCTCGCTATATATACATATATAGTCTTACCCCTTTTCTCATTCAACTTTTTCGACGTAGTAAAACATTAAAGTTCACCATATGAAAAGGATCAAGTTAGCTCAATGAGAAGGGATTGTATGAAACTGTGATTCCACGTCATCTCTATCCCTTTTTAATAGGAGAATGATAAATTAGATTAAGAAAAAATTTGGTTTGTCATTTTCCTATTGGAAAAATAGATAGAGATAATGTGGAATCACAATTTCATACAATCCCTTCTTTAGCCTAACTATCTTACTCATTTTCTAAAGTCCCCCAAGTATTCGGCACAACTGAAAGGCTTAATCATCGGCCCATAAAATTAAAATGATCATTTTCTTTTTTTGTTATTTGCGATATCAAACTTAATGATTAAACCTTTTTTTTAAAAAATTGATAAAAGAAATTAATATTTGATTTACTAAAAAGACTATGTCATATCCTTGAAATAATTTAATGAAAATGTTTGTTGATGATGCAATATTTAGTAGTGGAGATTACAAATGGTTCACATTGTGATATTGTGAAAAGTCGGTCATAGAGGTTTTCAAGTACTTGGAAACTCTAGGACAGAATGGGCAGGATTTGTTATAAATGTCAAAAGTAACATATTTTAACCTTATTCTTAATATATTTTTGGATGATTATTCGATGTAAAATCGTGAATTTTATGCTCTTAATCCTTTAAATTCATTTTTCTATACTCAGGAGAGTATTTGGGAGCAAAAGTAGTGAAAAATGAGAGAAAATCAGAAAATTAGAGCAAGGTACAGGGGCCACACAGGCTGGGCGCACACAGCCGTGTGAGCTACACGGGTTGCCAAACGACCACATGCTAGACCATGTGGAAATCATGATCTGCACTCCAAACATGCGGAAAAATGCAACTTTTAGGTTTTCGAACATTCTTTGACCTATATATATCAAATATGAGAAGAGAGGAATGAGCCATCAGAGAATACACAAGAAAATGACTCGGTTACACCATTAAAACAGTCTCTAAAATAGATTTCCATCATGATTGAATATTTCATTTTGATTTTTTTGAAGTTTATTATGAATTTCTTTATTTCTTATGGTTATACTGTCTTTGAGATATTTTTATTTGCGATTATGAACTAATTTTCTAAATACCTAGGGAGATGAACCCTAGGATGGATTCTGTCTTTTGATTTATATTTTAGCAATAAATACTTGAATCTTGTTCCCAATTATGTGTGTTTAATTCTCGGTTTAGTATTTCCTGACTATTAATCCATGTTTGATGTGCTTAAATCAGAGGAGAAAAAGTCCCTATTTAAGAGTAGATCTAGCATAATTGAGTAAAGTTGCATGCAATTCTAGAAATAGGACGATATAAATCTACTGGATTAGAGTCAAATCTAATAGGGGGATCCATAGACCGATTTAATACGATAATAGATGTTTTAATTAGAAAGAAATTTCAATTAATTAACCTAGAGTCAGTTGCTCTTACTCTCGAAAGAGGTATTATCATAATTTAGGGATTTCTACGGATCAAGATACTAAGTAAAGAAATTGTTTAATTCAAATTGATAATGACAGATGAAATGTAAGTGAATTCTTTCCTAAGTATTGTTTCACTTATTGATTGCTAATCGTTTATTTTCCTGATTCATACTTTCTCATGTACTTTAGTTAATTAATTTAGTTAATTTTAGTTTTAATCAATCTTTACAATTTGTCGATTAAATAATAGAAAGACAGTAATTATTAATACTTTTAGTCATCATAGGAATGATATATTTGCTCACCATAGCTATACTATTAATTGATAGGTGCACTTGCCTTAGTTAGATTTTTAATTAGTTTATGACTACAATCAATTTTGTTATATCTTCGGCTCCTCTCTTTTGATGATGGAGAGAGCCTTATATCAAAGGGGAAGGGGTAGCTTGACGTGAATCCCCTCAAATGATGCCTATTGCATAGAGTGATTGTAGAGGTATGGAAAGCTTCATTAGGATGTTATGGAGGTGACCCTTGAGTGAGTCTTGTTGAACTTAGGATGGCAGTAGAGATAGGTATGACAATAGCCCCCTTTCCCCAAGTTAAGAGGAATGTTATGAAGTTGCCTTTCTTGAGACAATACTGGCATGGTGTCTCTCATTTGTGACGATAGAAATATCTATTATTGTAGCTTCAAAACCAAACTTGGTGAAGCAAGTCTGAAGACGCAAAATAAGATTGTAATGACCCGAATTTTACGGTTATCGAAAAAGTGTATTTTCGGTCTTCGTTGCTGAAAATGGATCCGTAAATATTTATCAAAAATATTTACAAAGTTAATTGAGTGGTTAATTAGAGTTTAATTAAGTGAATTTAACTTAATTAAGGATAATTGGATAAAATGATTAAATTGAATAAAGTGTGAAAGTTTAATTATATATTAAAAGAAAATAAAAAGGACCAAATAGGAATTATGCCATTTAGCATAAGTGGGGCAGCATATAAATTAAAAATATATAATATATATATATTTATTAGTAATAAATGATATTAAATTAATTTATTATAATTATATTATAAGATAATTATATGATAAATAAATTAAATTGTGACAAGTGTGTGATAAAAATAAAATACATGTGTAATAAATATTATGCATACATTTGTAATATATGTATTTAATTATTAATAGATATTTATTAATTATAAAAGATATTTATTAATTAAATAATTATATTATAAGATTTTTATATAATAAATAAATTAAAACATGACAAATGTATGATGATGATATGTTACATGTGTAAATATAAATAATATTACAATTTTAATAAATATATTGATTATTAAATAGATATTTAATAAGTTATTATATTATATATATAAAGCAAATAAAAGGAAGAAAAAGAATAGAAAAACAGAATGGTATGAAACGAAACAGTGAAAGGAAGGAAAGAAAAGAAAGAAATGGAGAAAAGGGAAAATTCAGATTTTAAGGTTTAAAAGTTTAATTGGTAAGTCAATTTAGTCCTTTTTACTTAATTTTGATGTTTTGGAAGCTTTGAAACAAGGTTTTGATGAAATTAAGAGGATATTTTGAAAATTTTTAGATTTCTAGATATTGTTCATGATGAATAAAATGATGAATTAAGGTCTAAATTGATAGAAATACAAGTTAGAAGTGAAATAAGAATTGAATTGTAAAGTAATTCATAAGTTTTGAATGGTAGGGACTAAATTGAAAAAAATTAAAAATTATGGTCCTATGGTGAAATTAGAGAGTTGAAATAAGTCTAAAGTGAAAATTGAATGAAAATATTGAGTTAAATATGAAGAATAAAAGTTAGTCTCGGTTTAGGGACTAAATTGGAATTTAAGTAAAAGTTGAATAGAAATTTAAATTGAATGGTAGTGTATTGATAATATTTAATTAATTTACGTAGCTAGCGTTGTTTCGGAAATCTCAGCTAAGCAAGGAAAAAGGCAAAGTCGATGGGAGCTAGCTCGGAAATTACAGTTTGTATTTCTATAATCCAGACCTAGTTATTAATTGTTATATTTTTTTCAATGCCTTTAGTGAATGTTAGAAGTGAGAATTATTGTGTTTGATAATGGAAGAGGGTTGATTTGATATGTTATGAATTTATTGAATTAATATTGAATTGAATTATATATATATATATATACATATATATATGTGTGTGTGTGTGTGAATGTGATATTGTGCAATTATGATAATTGAATTTTGGGTAAATGTTATGATAAGTAATTAAGATGTGAATTATTTGTATTGTGTTTTTTTTTATAATTGAAATGAATTGATTTAGTATGTGATGAAATTAATATGAATAAGTGATTATTGTGAAATTGAATTTTGTTATTGAAAAGTGAATTGAGTTATATTGAATTGGGAATAAATGTGATTGTTGAAGTGTATAATGATTGGAAACTGGAAAGTGAATTGGAAACCTTGTTAACAGTATCGGACTAGGTCGGATATAATTGACATGCCATAAGATTGGAAGAGTTCAGGGATACTTCGACCTCGAGTCGATGAGACACTAGGTGTCACTATATTTCTTCGGATAGATTCTGTAATAGCCAAATTTTTCAGTGGTGTCGGAAACAGTGATTCGAGATCACTAAATCCGACGAGTAAGTTTAGAAATTTTAACAAATAATAATTATAGGCCAAGCGCGAACTTAAAAGAATTATTTTTAATTAGTGAATTTTGCGATTTTAAAAGAATTAATCAGGTAAATTTGGTTGAAAACAAGGTATCGAGACCTCGGATTTATAAACCGAGCCATAAATATTTTTATAAATATTTATGGAGTGTTATTAAATTAGTATTAAAGTTTCGTTAAAAAATTTTAACGTTTGGTTAGTCAATTAATTAAAAAGGACTAAATTGAAAAATAGTGCAAAATTTATTAAATTGTGATTAAATAATTTAAGTGATTAAAAGGAGGATTTAAAAGGCAATTGGACCCAAATTGTATGGGCTGGACGGTTGGGCAAGAAAATCAGCAAAAAGACAAGGAGAAACAAGCGCAAAATGGGAAATTTTGCAAATTAAACATATAAAACAAGACAAATTTGAAAAATCTAGAGATATCATCATTTTCTTCAGCAAAACGCCATGGGAGGTCTGAAAGCTGCTGGTTTTTATACTTTGACATATGTGAGTTCAATTCTTACCCTTTTCTTTGAGATTTTTATGTTTTGTGACTTTTACAATTAGGTCCAAGTGTTTAATTCATTAGTTTTTGATTTTATGAACAAAATTAAAAGCTATCATTGATAAGTGTTAGCTGTTTATGATGAAATAAAATGAATTTGAAGCTTTGATTTTGTTGTTTGATGATTTTATCAAGTAATTTAAATAGAAATTGATTTTAGGACCTAATTGTGAAAAAGTTATGAATTAAGGTTTAGTGTTAAAATTCTGATTTTTAAAGATTGTGTAATAGTTTAGAATGATGGAATAAAATGTTAATTGAGAAAAATTAGCTTAATAGATGGGCTAATTGAGCAAGGACTGAATTGTATGACCTTTGAAATTTAGAGGAAAAATGGTAATAAACATCTTGAACTAAAACAATATTGGACAGCAGAAGTAGACTAACTTTGAAAAATCACCATAAATTGTAGAAATCGAATTAGAAGATGAATAAAATATGAAATTTAAAGCTTATTGAGTCTAGTTTTTCATAGAAGAAACGGTGTAAGCAATGGATTTGTAAATTATGAGATATAATGAATTTTGTAAGACAATGTTAGAATGAATTCGGGTTCCCCTGTTTTGACTTTGGAAAATCACCAAAAATTGGATAAAATTAATTAGAGTCTCAAATTTATATGCTTAGAATCCTTAATGAGTCTATTTTCAATAGAAATCAATGGGAACATTATCCGAGTTTTGTACTGTGATATAATTAATTTTTAGTGAAGAGAGGTCAGAACTGTTGGAAAGTGAAACAGGGGAAACTTAAATGAATAAACTGTACTAATTAGCTAAACCAAAAATTCTTAAAATTTTATGGTGGAATGATATGTGAGTCTAGTTTTAGGGAAAATTTACGGATCTTAATTTTGAGCTCTGTAGCTCGAATTATAAATAATTGAGTGACTATGACTCGTGTGAACAGATTGATTTGAGCATTAATAAGTAAATTGTGAAATCGTACTTACAAGAATGTTATATACATTAAGGATGTGGAATGGAGAGGAGGAGGAGGAAAAATATATATGAATATTCAGTTAGCATGGCTAATTTGCATGTTTTAAGCTCATGGACTAAATTGAATAAAAGTAAAACTTTAGGGGGCAATTTTATAAAAATGTCAAAAATGACTAAATTGAAGGGAATAAATTGTTTTATTATCTAAATTAATAAATTGAATGAAATTATCAATTTAAGATTGGGTGAAATTTGGGAAAATGGTAAATTACCAATATGCCCCTAAATCTTGGTATTTCTGCAATTTAGTCAGGTAGGTTCGGATACCCTGAATGAGCATGTAAATATGAAAATTTAATTATTGTATCATATTTTATATGATATTTTGAATTGAATATATGAAAAGGATGTTACATGAAACATGAAAATGAATACTAAATAATATAAATTAATTGAAATTATTCTGAAAATTTCGGTAATACCTCGTATCCTATCCCGGTCTTAGGTACGGTATGGGGTATTACAGATTCAATGAGGTACTGGGTACCACTTTACTTTGGCTAGGCCGATGAGACACTAGGTGTCACTATATTGCTTCGAACTATCCGATGAGGCACTGGGTGTCATTCTAGTGTGTTTGGTTGGATCCGTGTATCCGTCTGAGTCCGAATCATGTTAATAGGAGTTATTAAATATAACAGTGATCAGATTGATACTGAATGAAGAATTGAAATGTGGACTAAAACACATGAATCGTATTATACAGTGAAAGCTATCTGGGATAGCAAGTTGATTTGATATGAATGGCAATGATTGTTATTGAAATGGATATGTACAGAACACTGATTGAAAAGTGAATAGTTGAATATAGTTTATTGATATTAAATAGTGAACTAAAGTATGATTGAGACAAATGAATTATGTAGCTCTGGATTGGATAAAAGTGAATATTATAATTGTTTAATGACTTGTGAATAAATCGTGGAAAGCTATATAGGTTAGTAAGTGAAAAAATGAAATAAGTTACAATAAATTTATCTATGAATTAAATAATTGAATAGTTATGATTGTTATATGATTTTAAGAGTTTGTTATTTTTTTTATTTTATTAAGTGTTCGGATTATAGAAATACCACTAAGTATACCCATACTCAGTGTACGGTTTATTTCCGTGTGCAGGTTAAATTAAAGTGAGAATGTCGAATCAGCATCTCAGGCTGATCCCAAATTCAACGAGGTAAAGCGTGTTAATTGTTGATACGGTTTATTTTAAGGTGTCTTATATGTGTCATTTTGAATGGTGAATGTAAAAGTGAAATAAGTAGATTTAGATTTTGGTAATGGTATATAATAGGACTTGACTAATTTAATTTAAATTTGATTTATTTGATAATATTTGATAAGTAATTAGAATTGAGTATTGGATAATATATAAAATATGTAAATTTAGCAAGTTTTGAGCATATTTAAATGTGTTTAGATTGGTTGAACATAGGTATTTTATGTAAATTGTTCGATAGGTTCGATAGTGCTCTGTAACCTTGTTCTAGCTACGGTTTGGGGTTAGGGGGTGTTACAAAGATACATTAGAGGCAAGTTTGATTTGGTGGAATAAAATAAAATGCCTGTAAAGGTGAGCTTGATTTGGTGAAATGAAATAATATGCTACTAGAGGCAAAGCCTAAATTGACAAAGCGAAATAAGACCCATTTAGAGGCAAGCTTCTAAAGGCTAGTTTTGGCAAAGCAGACCCAAATAAACTTATTATTCAATCATACATTGTAAATTTGAAGCTTGATAAAACCTTTATATTGTGCTTTTTGGGAGAATCGTTTCCCAATGGGAAACATACCCTGCTCCTTAGCTTTGGCATTTGTTACCTCTACATAATTTTTCAGGGCATTAAGGATATACTTGTCCAAAGGTTGGGTAGCCACCTAACCCGATAGGTTCGACCCGATTTTGGTCAATCTTGAATAAGAAATTTTGTGCTTCGAGTTGACCTGTTTCGAATTCAATTTTGAGTAATAAAAAAGTTTTTTTAATTAAATATTAATTATAAAAAATAACAACTAAAGATATATTTATAATATTTTATTAAAAAAATTTTAATAGTAAAACGAGCTTTTTGGATGACCTGGCTTACTAGAAAATGGGCCTGAGTTTGAAAAATATTTTGGATTAGAAACTTGGCCTAAACCATAGACACCTTTAATTAAGGGGTATTTTAAAGAAAATTAAAAAAAACTTAAGGATCCAAACATGGAAATAGTCCTTTTATTATGCATGCTAAAAAGTAGTCAAAGAGCATGAAATTTTGGAGGGGGCAAACATAGAAATATCCCCTTTTCTACTAATAGATGCTAAAGAGTTTGAATTTTTTTTTTTTGGGGGAGGCTACCCTACCAGCCCCCCCTTCGCTACGTCATAGAGAAATAAAGCCAAAGAGGAATTCAACATATTGGAATGGTGAGAAGAAAGACTCAAATGAGAAGCCACAGTTGAAGTGCGGTGATGATCTAACAATCGGTAAGTTAGATGAAGACAGATTTAAGTTCGTGTTTGGTTTAAATCCGTAAGTTTGTTGTCTACTCAAATGAGATTTTTTTGTCCCAATCAATACTTAAAAAAGATATTTTTTTGGTTGACTAAAATGAAAGTGTAAACATGATTTGGTATGTACAGTTTGGGTGACCAAATTGCAAAGATTTTATTTTGAGTGACCAAACTGAAAGCATCCTAAAAGTTGGCTGACCGACTAAATAGTTTACCCTTATAAATATTCAGAACGGACGAGCCTTCTGCTCAAGCTGTTCAGACTGGAAGCCATCAGGAGCAGTATCAAAAAAGGGTATGTCTAAGAACTTGGTTGCTTCGATTGACGTGTCTGATGAGTGTTATCCTCAAGCAAGAGGTCAAAAACCTGCAGCAAGTAAAGTTGAAGCTGAGCCTACAGTTCTTGTTTTTGAGAAAGTTTATCTGAACAAGGTGGAAAAAAACAGCTCGCTCACTCACTCTACTTCAAGTACCAAGAAAGATAATGGTGAGAACTCCCATTTGCCGTAACAAATAATAGTGTTGACTTGGAAATTAATGCAAGTAATTTGCCCCACAACCAACCTCACCCCGATTATTAGTGAAGCCCTTACTTGGCCTGCAAGTTTTGGCTCCAACACAATATATATGACTATAGCTGTCTGATCAGACAAGCAGGAAAACTCATACCTGGATGGAGTTTGCTGAATGAAGATGATGCATCGGACGAACTTGCAGATGCTGTAGTGGCCTCAGCAAAGGATGAAAATGAAGAGGAAATGGGACATATTTTTGTAATTTTGTATGTATATTTATAAAACCTTGTGTAATTTTTTTATTTTTAAGAATTAAGTTTAAATTTTTATTTTTAAGAATTAAGTTTAAATTGATAAAATATATAAAATTGAGAATTAAACTAGTTAAATTTTTTAAATTACGATAATTTGATAAAATCAATAAAATAATAAAAATTAAATTTATTTTTATACCAATAAAAAACAGTTCCGCTAGCATTAGTAATAACTAAATTAAAATTTTTAAACTTTAATCACCAAAATAAAATATATGAAAACTTCTAGACCTGAACCATCCAAAAGAATAAGCACTAATAATTGGATCACTCGTATAAAAAAACCTAATTGACAAAAGTCACATTAATCCAAAAATTAATTAAAAATATATAATAAAAAAATAATTATTATTTTATTATAGTCTTGTGGAGTTTTTACTCAACTGACTGCTGAGGATAATAATCCATAATAACATCTCTTCTGGATAGGTTCCAAAAATTCCTTTTTATTTGCTACAATTCAGTTGAAAGAAAGACAGATCTCAAATTTACGTCCAGAACCAGCATCCAATTTGGAAACTGAAATTATTTCAAAGCAATTACCTAGACGGGGATGATGATACCAATAACAAAATTATAGTAATTTACAACACACGGGAAAAATGTCTTTTAAGGAAGAATAGGAAACACAAATAGCCCAGCCAAATATCCTTGCCCTTGGAAGACGACGGGCAAGGTTTCTATTCCTTCACCACTTCATCTATCAATAAGGTTGATCGATGGTATTTGCTGCTATCCCTCTGTGTGCTGCTTGCAACCCTTGGGTCCATAGTGTTGACAGCCGCGCCTTACAATCTTTTTGCACAAGTAACAGTAGTGCATTTGGCATGCCCAGCAGAATAAGTGATTGTTGTTGCCTACCTGTTAATGCGTACAATCAAAACATTAAACTAGAACCCCTATTTACATATCAATAAATCAATCTAACAATGTCAAAATATTCCGGTTCGAATATCGAAGAAACTTTTTGTTATGTTTTCGACTACAACACATATATCAGTAATTTTGGGTAAAAGTACCATTGGCTGGGGTTGTCATTTTAAATCAGGATGAATGCTATATAACATGACATTCATACTTCTGTGACATATCAGTTAGTTTCCACAAGATTGCATTAGGAGATAAAAGGTACATATAAGGGGAAAAAATTTCCAACAAACCGATTTAATTTTCTCACCTTTGCATTGAACTGACGACAGTTAGGGCACGGCAGCCCGCGGTCAGCAAATAGTTGAGCGTGAACTTGACCTAATACTTGGCGTACATTCACCCTTTCCTCCCACTCCCGTATCATTTCTTGTGGGAACAATTCACATGCCCCATCCCTCCAATAAGGAAAGAGGAAAAACCTTGTTAGCTAAATACTGACCAATCAACTATTCACGAGTTGAACCAAGCCAACGATAAGACTTTATCTGGAAATATCGTATGTGTTTGTGTACCTGAAATGATCATATCCGCTAATCGCACTGTTACAGCGGTAGCAGAAATACTGCCCACAGTTCTCACATACGATCTTGTTACATCCCTCAGTCCTTGAGATTGCCATCTTACAAGATGGACATTGCTTGGCGTCACGCATTATTTCCTTCATGCTGAGAAGTTCATTGATCATCTCACGCTCCCTGCGCTTTTGCTCATGGTCCAATTGGGATGAACTTTGGCGTTCCTGTCAACAATATTAATTCCATGAGTGATGAGCAAAGTTTCTATAATATAAGTAGATGATCACAGGAAAAGGAAAATGCTAAAATATCTGAAAGCAGTGAAGGGAAAGGAGCACAGCCAAGAAGAAGACATCGACAATCATTGATCTATATTATTCCATGAAGTCCAAGCTAAAGCTATAAACTATCCAATTAACCTTTAAAAGCCAATTTCTACAATTTACAAGGAAAACATGAGAGCAAATGCTGATGAAAAATTACTGCAGAAGAAATGATAAGCTTGTCCAAGTAGACATGAGCAGAAAAACACCACTGAAGAAAATGACATAGCTAATACCTGCAGGACACGAAGCTTAATTTCTGGTGCCATACAAGCTATGCCAACATGACGGCGCTCCCTACAAAGGGTACAAAAGCTAAAGAAGCACTTGGAGCATTGTGCATGTTGCTCTTCATCCTCTAAACAAGGTGTTTCACATCTTGGGCAATATGCAACATCTGACATTGATTCAAGTGTTTTCTGTAGCATAAGGGATTCCCACCGTTCATACCCTTCATCGCCAAGCAACCGTTTCAATAAAGCAGGAGGGACCATACCACCACATTTAGCTTCAGGGCATTGCAGCTTGGTTATGGTGGCTTCAGAGATATGCATATTAGAATAAGTTTCCATGCATTTCCAGCAGTAGAAATGCTTGCATGGCAGCCTAACAAAGTCAATACCTGGTGAAAGAAGGAAAAAAAAAAAAAAAAAAGAGCAATATTCAACATAGGACCAAAAATGTCACAATAGAATGCACAATATTTTCATCATATTAAAGCCAAAATCATAGTTTATTTTCATTTTTTATTAAATGCACATGCCATATGCTTAATGGCCATCCATACTCAAATCCAACCCCCCAGAAGTCACAAGCTCCCAGCATGGTTAATGCAAGTTCTCCAACTTATTATAGTGGAAATTTTCTTAACTGAAAATGATATTACTGATACTTTGGATCCACAATGTTAATTAACCTTAGCATAACAAATAAAATCATCTAAAGATGACACACTTAAAACATCAAGATATTACAAACCCTTGGCTTCTTTTCAAGTCATGCTCTTCTCTGGTAAAGCACAAAGGATGAGCCCTAAAATGTTCTCAGAAGGAAATGCCGACAATAGCAGAACTTTTACAATTGATCAATGTAAAATTACCTGCATGCTCACTAAGACAGATTGAACATTCATGCAAGCCTTTTAGGAAGTTCTCATGCAATTTATCTTCATTGTAACTCCTAATAAATGGAACATCAACATCTGGGGAGACACTTCCTGAAATTGCACGTCTATCTCCAGTGTTCTCAATACCATAAGGACCAAGAATTATTTCTTTATCAAACCCAAGATAAGAAAGAGAGAAATTCTGTAACCATTCTGCCCATTGGTACATAACTTCTTGCCCTTCTTGCTCCTTCCATAATGAGTCAAGCTGACCACAAAGATCAGAGATTCTAGCAGGATGCAACCACTGAACAGAGAGGGTGAAATAAGGAGGAAGATGACTGGGGTACGATTTAGGCAGTAAACAAGTCAACACAATCGGTGGAAGATGTTGGACTTTGAATGAGTATGAAAAGTCAACCGAAGCCTCACTTTTTGCACCAACACCATTAGATGAATTAAATTTTGTTGTTATAATTTTCTCTCCACAGCCTTCAAGATGAATATGAATCTGTAAAATAATACAAAGGTATCATCTTAGTCAGTAATCAATTGATTGTAGCTACTAGCTAAAACATGAAGTTATAGAGCAAATACATAACCTTCAAGGACCGTAAGCCCATATGTTCCTCGAGGATGAAGACATTGTCTCCATAAATAGACTGTATCACAAGTAGCTACCAGGAAAAAAGAAGAGAGATCAGATAAGGAGAATTGGATATAGATAAAAATGAACCCTTTTTATGGCCAGGGAATTGAGAGGGGGAAGAAACAACTTTAGCATCATCACATTCCGTTGACACAAATTTTAGGTTTTTCACTAGGACAACAATGACACAAGACATAGTTTTAAAGCATATGAACTTCAAGAAGCTAAGCTAAACTCAAGATCATCATTATTCGGACCAAGATTATAATGCCTTCGGCTTCAATAATAATAACAACAGAATAAAAGAAGTGCACAAATTTAGAGAACGCAACACAATTGTTCGAGAAAAAAAAAAGGGAAAGTAGTAGAAATAAAAAATTCGAGGAATTACCTCGTCCTCCTGCAACTGTTTATTGATGCTCAGTTGTTCCTCCGGCAACTCGGGTTCATCCCCCCTTAACCGCAGCTCCTCCAACCTATTCACTAAATCATCCGCGCCGTCATGTGATTCATCTCCTTCAATTTTCTCTCCGTCCTCTTCAATCTTTGACTCCAAAACCTCTCTTCCTTTATTTTCATTTTGGTCCACATTCACGTCTTCAGCTACACCCAAACTCGCGTTATTATCCTCAGAGCTAAGCTCATGTTTGAAAGAAGCGAGGTCGGATCTTTTAACGAACTGGGTTTTCACCACGTGGCCACGTCGGTATTTCCAGCTGGGATTTCGATGCGTTTTATGGGGTTCTGGGGTAGAATTGAGGAATTGTTGTTGATTAGAAGTAGAGGAGGTTGAAGGAGAATTAAGATTGGATTCCTGTTGTTGTTCTTGGGAACCATGCGGTGGTTGTTGAGGAGTACCACGATCAGGCTTGACGGACCAGGTATCGTTGCTTTGGTGGTGGCTTCCCCTTGATCCTCTTCTTGCTCTTCTCATGGTGGAGGCCGAAGTTACCAGCGAGCCTCTTTTGGCGGTGCTTTCTTTGTGGTAGTTAGCTATATATTCAACCTATTTTTTAACTCTAATTAAATTATTTTAAAACATAAGTAACTCCAATAAAACAAAATTCCATAACTAATTTATATAATTATTTTTTTATTTTTCATGTTCAGTGTCCGACCCAATAATATCTTTCTTCAAAACTTAAATCTTATTCTTTTCTTGAAAATGCAACTTGATTTGCGACTATACCTAACATTTCTTAATATTTGATTTTTTTTATTTTAATTATTTATATTTAAAATAATTTAATTAAAATTAAAAATAAGTTGAATATGAGTCAGTATATAACAATAATTTTATATATTTAAAATGGGTGATGTATTGAAATTTTATTAGAGCCTAAAATAATAATTTTTTATATTTTTTGTGTGAAAATATGCCTCAAAAACGTTATATTTCATTAAATTAGATTTTAGTATTTATTTTCTAACTGTCTTAAGGTCTTTATATAATTTCATACGATATTTCAAATAGTTTATCAATAAAATGATTGCTTTAAGATCAAATTTGAAGTAAGAATTATAAATCACAAATATTATCTGGCTTTCGATTATTATTATTACAAATAAGTCCACTTATTATTTCATTTTATTATATAAATCTTATTTTATAGTATAATTTTATTAATTGCATTCAAATCCATAAATTCTCTTTTAATGAAAAATCAATAGTAGTTAAATGAATTTTTTGGGAATGCCCTTTTACTATTGTTAAATTGTGTGTATTTGATTTTATGGGAATGATCTCCAAAAATAATCTGTTTATCGATGGATTTTCAATATAGAGAGGCAGGAATTACTGTTGCTAAAAGCTTATAGCCACAAAATCCTATAGCAACGACTTGAATTTTGTCGCAGTATCTTTTTAACATTAGATTTTCACGGTTTAAAGGGACGGCTTTTATCCGTCAGCATATATCTTGGCCATTTGGTTCTAGTTGACTATGCGCACATGCTGGTTTTTTGGAATTAAACCTGTACCTATATTATTCATTGCTTAATGAAATGTTATATATATAATTCAAAATCAATAAAATTTAAACGCGTATGTTCTTTACGCTGTATAAAATAAGATATTTTAATATGAGAGTTATAATGTCTTTAAGTTATTGAAATATTTGAAATGGCACTTGACCATTAGCCATGGATGACATTTGGCAGTTCATATTTTCATGGTATTTGACAATCTCTAAAGATGAATGGCATTCAACCATCTCAAAATGAATTAATGGATAGTTCTCAATTTAATGGAAATAAAAAGATACATTAAAAGGAAAAGAGGATTCGATTATGAATGGTATAAAGTTATTAACAAAAAATATCGACTATGGTCCATTTCAAGATCATGAAATAAAAGAATTAAGTTTTCATTAAGTAGTATTTGAATTTCTCTATATGATTGAAAGAATTAAAAAGAATTGTAAAAGCTTTTAAGTATTGTTTATTCGTCATTTTTACTTGTAATTTAGAAGGTTCATATGAAGAATTGAAATTGAACAAATCGGATAAAGGATGATTATATTGTCTATCAAATTCAATAAGGAAATATTTTATATTAGGTATTGGAGTATTTGGCTCATAAAAATAGAACGTAGATGTTATTGTAATTTTTTAATACTCATTTATTTAATTTAATAAATGAATATCATTCCAACGATTCACAAATAATTTATCGAAGTTTTATTTATTTACAATTCTAGGTTATTATGACCAAAACTAAATGTTATCTATTAAGTAAATAAAAGAAATATTATAAAATTTAATTTTTTAAAAGTGTTTAAATAAGAGTTTTTTATATATATTTCACCTTAATTTAATATAAAATTAAATGTATATTAACATATTTAGAATACAATACATGATAACTAAATCAAATGTTAATTGAAAAATAAAATAAAATATAATTTGAAGATTTGAATTTTTCTTATTTGATTATATATATGAAAATATTAATTTTATATTTTGATATAAATAAAAATAAATCAAAAGTTAAAAAAAGAAAAGGAAAAGAGCAATTACTTAAACTATAATGGTATATTTACAAATAATCATCCTTTAACATAACAACATGACATATAACCATGTAGTAATGATCATATTTAGAAAATAAAATTAATTGAATAAATACTATATTTCGATTTACTAAATTATCTGGTACATATTTTATGATAAAATATTTTCAGTGAATTAAAAGCAACCCAACAAATTACAATAAAACTGAAAATGGGGAAGCCAATTTCGACATCAGCTTCCTCAGAAAAGCCGAATCACGAAAAGAAATGCGCCTCCTGCAGGCTTCCCTTTCCCTTTTAACGCAGCTCTCTCTTTCGGCCGTTAAGCCGCCCGTTGTCTGTTTCTAAGTTCCCTCCTCTCTATTTTCTTCTCATATCAATCCTCTTTTATATTTCAAATTTCGCAAATATCTAATGCCGCAAATTAACCCTGCCTCTAAACCCTAGAGTCCCCCCCCCCCCCTTTCACTTCTCGGCTTTACTTTATACTTTAATTATTATTATTATTTCTTTGATTTTGTGACGTGGAATGGATGGGGTGAGTAGCAGTAGCAACAACCAAACCGATGCATCGACGAGCGGCGGAGGAACCCAAACAGCAACACAACCTCAGCCAATGCCCCAGCCGGTGGCAGGGCATAGTGCAAACGGGCCACCGCCTTTCCTTAGCAAGACTTACGATATGGTAGATGATCCTGCCACCGATGCCATCGTTTCTTGGAGCCCAACCAACAATAGCTTTGTTGTTTGGAACCCGCCGGAGTTCGCTCGGGATCTTTTGCCCAAGTATTTTAAGCACAACAACTTCTCGAGCTTTGTCAGGCAACTAAACACCTATGTACGCCTTAGTAGTTAACTCGTACTTAGTGTTTTGAACTTACCTTTATCAGAAAAAAAATGTAGGAAATTTTAATTGATATTGTCTCTTTTAGTTTGACTTGTGAAATATTTGATTTCCTTGATGATAAGGTTTTATTGCGG
Source organism: Gossypium arboreum (assembly GCF_025698485.1). NCBI lineage: Eukaryota > Viridiplantae > Streptophyta > Magnoliopsida > Malvales > Malvaceae > Gossypium > Gossypium arboreum. Next base: position 113,151,468 of record NC_069081.1, on the reverse strand, counting down.
ATTTGACATTGCTCCTAATCGAGTTAAATGCTTTGGAAGTGGTCGGCTCTAAAGCCATTTCTGAGTAGGTTTAGGAAAGCAACTATCGTAGAGGATAAGTTTTAGGAATCTTTTATGTGAAATTAAATTTAGAGGAACAAGTTTAGGAATATAGGATTGCATGGTAGCAGCAAATCACTGTTCTATGTTAGGCTATCTCTAGGTGAGGGCTTTAGCCAGCTAGGGTTTCAAAGTTATCAGTTAAATTCTCACTGAGGCTTTAGGGTTTGGTTATAAGATGTTTGTGAAGAATCAAGGATCATATGTGCTAAGCTATATTATCATTTTGGTTGCTTTGGTTTCGAAAAACAGGCTCAGGATCCTGTCTCAACTAATTGTGATGTTTATACTGGGGAGTTGATGGCTTTGTCATCGTTTCCCATGTCCTGGAATTGTGTGATTTAAGGTTTTAATTGTGCTTCTTCCTGGATTTTCTCAGCAACTAAATGGAGCACAATGGGGAAATTGGAAAAAGAAAGCAGATCCATGTTGTTCATGACACGTGGTCACAAGGTCATCAATGGATAGTTACTTTTATTTCTATTTGTTTGTTGCTGCTAGCTTAAATGACTCATACGTAAAGAACATTTAATATTAGATGTGGAGAGTGTGGTGCATAGAATGTCTCACTTAAATAATTAACTGTTCAGATCCTGATAATCCAACATAAGATTGGATATGTTCTTCAATGTTGGGTGAAAGACATGCTTATTGCAAAGTCATATTATCCAAGTATTCAGACTTCTCTTGTATTAGTTTAAGCTAGACAGATTTTATGAAATCTGTGTGCTAGGCTTTTCTCTGGGATTAGGCTTTGATCACTGTGGATTTAGGTCCTCAAGAGCTAGATTTTGTCTTTTGGACTGACATGGAATTTAATTTGTGATATTAAGGTCAATAAATGACTAAAAAGAATGAATTTGTTTGCAGGAATGAGTAACCAAATAGTAAGATTTTTGTATTGTGATGTGAGGGAAAAATTTAAAATTAGTCTTTTTACATTTTTCTAGTTAGATAACTTGTTCAATATGGAAATCTTTTGCATATTTCAGGTGAAAGTTGTGCAATCAGATAGTTGTTCAATCCTGATAAGCAATCATAGACTAATGCCATACCACGGATCTAGTGTTCACTTGACTGAGGCTAGCATTTAGTACATGCAAAAATAAATCTCTTTTAGGAAAACGACATCTTCAATATTCTAAGATCTTAGTTCAATTTTCTTTCAGTGATAATTCTACCATCACTCTTTAAAAATGGAAGAGCTAGCCAATAAATGAATTGTGTGTATTAAAAATTTGTTTCTGCTACACATGCAACCCTCAAACAATATGCGTAACCTTTTATGTTCTTTGCATGCACATGCTCTTTTTATGTACATGTGCATCATAAATACATACACTATTCTGTTCATGCATGATCCTAGGTTTTTGGCTTTGGTTGTCATTCTACCAATATGAGATTCAGAGTTCAGATATATTTATGTTTTTCTCATTATGTGAGGGCTACTTTGGAGCAGTTTTTATCTTTGTTGTAAAGCAAGAGATCTAGAAAAAGGTGCTTGTTGTAGACAGTAGTTTGGAAGATATTCATCTGAAATCTTATAGTTCTGTTTACACTATAGTTTGGAAAATGCTCATCTGAAATCTTATAGTACTTTTTATGCTGTAGTTCAGGAAATGTTCATCTCAAATTCTATAGTATTGTGTAGATCTGATTCTAATTTATGTCATGCTCCTCTACAGATTTCCTTGGGAGTGGGGCTGTATATTATTTTGGCATCTTAGTACCATGGGTGTCGCATAATGTTTGTTGAATGATCCTCTACAGATTTCCTTTGGACTGAGATATATGTTAGGTTGGCGTCTTGGCAGATTGAGCATTACATTTAATCATTTTCTTCATTAGATATTCCTTTTAACATTATATCAATCTGCATTTAGGTAAGCTTTTTTACTAGTTAGTAGTGTTCTTAATAAGATTATAAAATGTTCCAAGAAGTAGGTATCTCATCAAATCCATGTCCCCTCAAGTATGATCGTAGAATAATGGCTTGAATTTATGATTTGTGTAACATAAATATATTGATCTTTAGGAGCTCGAAATGCCTAGAATGGTGTCTAATTTTAACTTTGTTCTACAGCCTCCAGTGAAAATAGGAATTTCGACTGTGATGGTTATCGGAATGCTGGAACTTTTTCTAATTAAAATTTCAAGGTTTAGTTGACTCAAGCTGCCATCTTTTACTTGAGTTTCCCTGTATTAGTTTCTATTGAGGTATTCTATTCCAGTCAAATTTCTGAGCTCAATTTGAGCTCGTTATATGGTATTTTTTGCCTTCAGAGTTTAGAGCAGTGATAAGCTTTGTCCTTGACTGGGGATCAAAGGTGGGGCCCATTTTGCTCAGTCTTGGCTCATTTTCCAAACAAGCTGAAAGAACAGTTTCGATTTATTTTATTTAAACTAGTTCCAATTCAGTTCCAAGCGCTGCTTGTTAGTGATTGCCCATGAATTTTATTTTTTGTCATTCCCTTGGGACCGATATTTATTTAATTTTTTCTATTTTGTCAGTAGCAATTCTGCTGAATTATCTGTTTTCTCCATATTTTTTGTTCTTGCCTCTATTTTAACAGGGTTTCCGAAAGGTTGATCCAGACCGCTGGGAATTTGCAAATGAGGGGTTTTTAAGAGGTCAGAAACACCTTCTTCGGAACATTAGCCGTCGAAAGCCTGCCCATGGCCATGGACATCAACAGACACAACAACCACATGGACAGAGTTCATCTATGGGTGCCTGTGTTGAGGTTGGGAAATTTGGGCTTGAGGAAGAGGTTGAGAGGCTCAAGAGAGACAAAAATGTCCTTATGCAGGAACTTGTTAGGTTAAGGCAGCAGCAACAGACTACTGATAACCAGCTGCAGAACATGGTGCAACGTCTTCAGGGGATGGAGCAGCGGCAGCAGCAGATGATGTCATTCTTAGCCAAGGCTGTGCAGAGCCCCAGCTTTTTTGCTCAATTTGTGCATCAGCAAAATGAGAGCAATAGACGCATAAGTGAAACCAACAAGAAAAGGAGGCTAAAGCAGGATGGCATCATTGATAAAGACCATTCAACTGCCTCTGATGGGCAGATTGTTAAATATCAACCTTTGATGAATGACGCAAAAGCAATGCTTATGCAGATGATGAAAGGGGATGCTTCTCCCAGACTAGACTCCTTTAACAACAGTAATGAACATACCCTGATAGGTGACGGTTCATCGTCATCTAGTGGATTGGATGGTGGGAACAGTTCAAGTCGTGTATCAGGGGTGACTCTTCAAGAGGTCTCACCAACTTCAGGTATCTCGGGGCATTGCCCCTCAGCTGCCATTTCTGAAATACAATCTTCCCCGTGTACAACATCCTCTGAAAGGATTACAACAGCAGAGCTTCCAGATGTGAGTGCACTGATTGGAGCAGAAAAACCACCATCCGTGTCTGTTACACAGACAGATATAATTATGCCTGATCTTAGTCAAATATCGGAAATGGTCCCAGAAAGCTTTGTTGATATTCCTACTGAAATGGGGAATGATGGATTGATTGATCCCGATACATTGGCTGTAAATGGTTTGTTATCCATAGAACTTGATGAGATTGGTTCTGATCCTGACATAGATGCCTTACTGGTTAACTCTCCTTTTTTTCATGACCTTTTTCCAAGTCCAGTATGTGAGGAAATTGAGTCAACCTCAATGGAGGGTAAAAGCAAGGAAAATGAAGGGCAGGCGATGGACGATGGATGGGACAAATATCAGCATATGGATAAGCTCACAGAACAGATGGGTCTTCTTAGATCAGAAAACAAGGGGATCTAATCTTTTATTTCCATTTATTTGAGGTGAACCTGAAAGTTGTATTTTTTGACTTTTATTTTGGTCATTGGAAAACGAGTAATGTCTTCATATGTATTCTGGTTTTGTTTTGGGTATTGTTCCTCCTAACTGGAAATTTTCCTGCACTCCACCATTTTGTGAGTTTGGTAATTGGTGGTTAGTGAACATTGATATGAAGTAGTTCGGAGACGGTTGTTGCTCCTACCTTTTAGTTTGAGGGCACCAGCATCTATTGGCTGACTATACTGTAAAACTAAAGATAGAGTGAAACAAACAAGAGGTATAAGGTTGGTGACGGGTGAGATGGTATTATCCCTACCACGGGGCGGATATCAGTTTAATCATGAATGTTCATTACTGGGAAATTTGGTTTATCTTGTGGGACATTATTCTATCTTGTGATCAGTAAGCAGATTATTTCCCTTTTGGATCAGAAGATAAATATGATGAGAAATTTGACTCAAATCACTTGTATCTAAAAAAAAAACACAAAATAGATATGTCAAAAGAAAACATGAAATCAACATAAACTTAAAAATGATTGATTAATCGGAAGTAAAATCAAAGTTGTTATGTGATGCATGGCTTGACCTTCCATTTCGCATTGTGATCCTAATAATTCGATTTGTTGATATAGGCGGTAGGCAAACACATTATTCCCCTTTTCTTCAACTCAATTGCTTCTCTAATTATTATTATTATCAAAACTAAGGAATTCAATTTTCCCCCTTCATTTCGCAGTTGAAATTGCAATTTTAGAAGCACATTTTTAACGATTAGTCCCTTGAAATTGGGTGTTTCGTTACTTAAAAAAAATACATTAAAACATAATTTTTAATTAAGAAATACGTGTCAACTTTCAAGTGCTGAAGAGACCCACACGCCCATAGATCATGGGATTTTCACTACCTATAATCCTAACTTATGGGTTTATAGCTGTTAGATTATTATTTGCTATCAACTGTATGCTTCGCAACTTCAAACATCAAGATTACATCTTTAAAGATAAGAAAATTAATTAAAATTTGTGGGGTTTTTAAAAAAAAAAACATTAATAATAATTGTAGACTAGTAGATAAAAGCAGAAGGCAGAGGTAACAAAACAAAAATAGAAAATGTGTAAATGACACTAGTTAGGGAGAGAAGGCACCAACAGGGACTCCGTTTATCCCTACCGTCACCGTTAGCGGCAGCTGATTTCCGGCAATGGTCCCATTATGCAGCGTTGCTCTCAGCTATTGGTCCAACATCCCCAGACATCGAAAGCCTCTCCGACCTCGAGAAACTCACCGTAATTGGCCATGGCAATGGTGGCACTGTCTATAAAGTCCGGAACCGTAAAAGCTCGTCGGTTTACGCGTTAAAGGTCCTCCGTTTCGATCAAAACGCGGCTGTAATACGGCACCAGGTGGCATGTGAAGCTGAAATCCTGAAAAGGGTTGATTCACAATTCGTTGTGAAATGCCTCGCAGTGTTTGATACTATAGGGGGAGACCTGTGTTTCGTTATGGAGCACATGGAGAAAGGATCCTTGTACGACGAGCTCCGAGTGAGGGTGAAGTTGCCTGAGGATGTTGTTTCGGTGATTGCCCAAAGAGTTGTACGAGGGTTGCAGTATTTGCATGGAATGCAAATCGTTCATGGCGATATAAAACCATCAAATCTGTTGATAAACGGGAAAGGAGAGGTGAAGATTGCAGATTTTGGAGTGAGTAAGATTGTTGTTGAGACGCGGAACGCGTGTGAGGCGTGCATGGGTACGTGTGCTTACATGAGTCCTGAAAGGGTTGATCCAGAGAGGTGGGATGGGGGCAACGCCAATGGTTTCTCCGGTGATGTTTGGTCGCTAGGTGTGGTGCTATTAGAATGTTTGGTTGGCCATTATCCGTTGATTGGTCTCGGGGAGAAGCCTGATTGGGCAGCTTTGATATGTGCCATATGCTTGGGAGAGAGGTTGGAGATACCGGAGACGGCTTCGCCGGATTTTAGAAGCTTTGTGAGGAGGTGTTTGGAGAAAGATTGGAGAAAAAGAGGGTCGGTGGATGAGCTTCTTGATCACCCTTTTGTGAATAGGATTTTGTGAGGCGGCTCTTTATTCTAATCAAGCAAGGACTCAAATGGAATTTGCCTTGCATTTGCACCATTGAGTTCCTTCTTCAATTTTGCTAGAAAAACAAAAACTTTGTTTCCAGTTTTAGTTTTTCTCCTCATAATGCGACCTTTCTGGGTTTCCAAGCATGTGAAGTTTGCCATTGTTAGAAATGGGTGGAAAATCATGTGCAGAGAAATTTTATAAAAAAAAAATTCCATTTTGTTGGAAATGAGTGAAGGGTTCAATTAAGCAAAGAGATGGTGCTAAATGGTGAAATATTTGCTATATTTAAAACAAACAAACAAAACTCTACTCTGATTAACCCTTACAAAATGATATTACCAGTTGCAATCGGTTCCACTGTAAAAACTCCCAGTAATTGTACCGGGCTATTAAAGAATTGGCCTCATTGTACTTGCAGATTTCCACCCTGCTGCCTGTAACTATGAGCACCATGAATAGTAAAACCTTGCAGAGCTCTAAAATAACGCCTTTCTGTAAGAAAGGTCAAAGCTGCACTGAACTCAACGTTAAGTCTCGTATTCAAGATGCAACCCTGAGCTTTATGCATTATAAGCTTCTTTGGCAATATCCTAATGGAAGATTGATCCTGCTTTTCTTTACTGTAACTTAGAATCTGAATCGAATTCCACACCGCAATGGACTGTGCTACGTACATGAGCATTTAAGGTATTAAAATCTCAAAAATGGAAAGGCAAAACTGTCTTGTTTAACAATAACAGTCAGAAGGAAATACTTGTAATTCTTCACATGTGTGCATGATTTCATAGTGAAATTCAGCAATATACAGATATAATGAAGTTGTCTGAGTAAAGCCAATCTCTTAGCTGTAAAGTCCAGTCTCAGGAAATCTGAAATCATTTTTTCGGGGCTGTGCTACAGTTTTTTGTAAACTCCATCTGCTTCTGTAGAAACCCACCTGGTCGAATCCATAACATCGAATCAATAAATACGACTCCACAAAAATACAGGAAGCTAGAAAGACATACATATTGAAGCCAAGAAGAGTTTGGTATGTGGACAAACAACTATTTTTTCAAGGCATTTAAGTTCCTTTTATCACTTCCTTTTTACTGGCAAACCGGATCTGATCTACAACAAAGAATAGAGAACAGAACGGCAAATAATGAGAACAATGGAGCTGTAAGTAAAGGTAAGGTATGGTCAGGTTAATGTAGGACCTTGAAAGAGGGAAACCACAACTGGAAAATGAATCAAATGATCCACGCATTAAGCAAACTTGAAGTTTGCAGGGCTCGCGTTATAACAGGACTTATATTTGATATACAGGAAGTAACAAAATTGAGAACGCAAATTGGTGTGAAATGAATTGAAGGATTAACCTGGTCTTGATATCAGGTGGATGCGGGAACGAGGACCTTCAAACTTCCAGTTATCTTCATCCAATGATTTAACCTCTTCATTGAGTGCAGCCATCAAATCAGATTTTAAAACTGCAATGCAGAAGCAATAAGAATTTTCACTGAGAGGACCTATAGAATAAGCAGTAGGCTGCAACAGTAACTTGGCAAGTAAATTTTCACATATAGAAAGCATAAAGATGGACCTAAGAATTTTCTCTTCACATTCTTTCCATTGTGTTAGGACTTATCAAAGCAAAATTAATGTTAAAAACAATTAAAATCAAACCTGAAAACAATCTAATAAGTTTTCAAAGTAATCCTCCAATACAATCTCAAGAAACTTACAAGCATAAACCAAATAAATCAACCCATTGAATATAATGTCTGTAAGAATAATGAAACTGAAAAGAAGACATCAACTTTAGTATCATATATTTTATTATTTTGATGTCAAAAACCCAAATTTATCCACTCAAAGCCTCCTACAACAAGACCATAATCTTCCAATACTAAAGACATACAATAAAACCCAGAAAAAATCCCACAAACATAATTAAACCCTAAGTGTTAATGCAGAAATAAAATCACCCTAATGACTAAAAAGCACAAACTTTACACTAATAAATGCATATTATTCCAACTCCGAAGAGAAAGGAAGAAAACCAAAAGAGAAGAAAGAAACAAACCGAGCATGGCCTCATCTTTGCGGTCTTGAATGGATATAAGATCAGAAGGGAAATGGGAATCCTCCAAAGCAGCATTAGTACGACCACTTGCTCCTCCTCCTCCAACGATTGCTGTAGTTGATATTGATGAATTCGCTGGTGATGAACTATTCATTTTTCTTGTTTTTACCTTGTTTTGGATGAAAAAGGAAAAAAGAAACTACCTTTCTCGAATGCTAGATTTACAGTTCAGTTCTCAAACTCTGTTCACATGCTTGGAACTCGGAAGGTGTTGATTTGGGTTTTTGGGTCTTATTTGCAATATTTAAAATAGTAAATTGAATTTTCCTGCTTTTCCTTGTTTATGGGTTCTGGGCTACGGAGCATATGGGCCTTATTTTAGCCCAAAGCTATGCTATTTGATATAGATCTTCATCTTTTTTAAATTCAAAAATTGTTTCTTTCCTGGTCCTGTAATCTGGGTTGCTCTTCCTCTTCCAAGATTGATCGAGTTGAGTCACTAAGAGCGTGGAGATTGATTGCTTTGAGTGGGGAAAATAAAAGGAAAATTTTAGGTCAGCTCTCTCCTTTTGCCTCTCATGTTTATTTTCGTTATGATTAATCTGATTGTATGCTTTGCGTCTGGATCTTCTTTTTATGTAATTCAAATCTCTCTCTGTGTGTAAGCTTTTGGTAAAGTTTTGAATTGGGGTATTGATGTAGTTAATAGAGAACTAAAATTTGTTTTTTAGATCATTGTTCTTGTTCACAAAGAGAAACATTTTTAAACTATGGGAACTTATCCTTATTTATTGCAAGATCGATAGATTTGTTAAATTATGCTTCAACCTTTCCAGAATTCATTCCTGTTTATATAAAGCGTTTAATTTAATATGGAAATTTTATTATCATGACACTTTCATGTAATTTCTCATCCACTTTGTGTCTTGCATTCAGTTACTCGATGTCAACCCTACAATGTAATCGATTATGCTTTCATCTGAAACTGGCAATATTGTGGATGTTCTTTTCTGGTGCTGTCTTTTGCATACATGTCTTCGCATCCACAACTGAGGTTAGTTGACATCATGTATGTTACTCGAACTCTTCATTTTGCTCGGAATAACCATGTCCTACGCATGAAGTTTGTCTTGCTTGTGCCAAGTTTCGAAGAATTTGACATTCTTAGTTTTCAGGTCGAAACAAACTCAGATGCTGGGAAATTTATAATGAAATCTTATTTTGAAAATTATGAGAGCCTGCATGATTCAAGTTTTGAAGATTTTATGGCACATCAACTTTCTTCTAGTTTGTGTCAAGGGATTCCCGATAACTGGAATGTTGGTGTGAGACTATCAGTTAGAGAGCTCTCTCTGATCGGTGAAGGTTCTCATCGTCATTTATCTTCGTCTATCAGATTGCAGATTGGAGCAGCTTCCATTCCTAAATTGCCTGCTCATCTATGTGAAGTTATAGTCATACAAAGACTACCCCTTGGAGTATTTGCTGACCCGTTTGAGCTACAAAATCCTCACAAGCACAAGGGTAAACCAGCTATTGATTTCCCTTATGATACAACACAAACCTTTTGATATATGCAATTCTATTCGTTGCAGCATTTAGAGATATAGCTGTTTTTGGAGACACCAACTTGGAATTGCCTTCATTTCAGTCCAATCGATCTGCTGTTGAATTCCACATTGATGCTGGATCCAACATCTTGTTTATGCAGAATAATGGAACGGAATTTAACTTATTGCTTCCATTACATGCTCGATATCAGGTGAGAGGAAAATCACCTTTCAATACGATTGTGTTTCAGTTACTTTTTAATAGATTTTACTATCATTAGAAATGTTTAATCTTTTTCATTCACTTAGCAAAATGCACTTGTATAGGGAGTGTCGATTAGAAAGTTCAGGCGTTTTCTTTTTCCCATGTTTGCAGCCCCTTGATGAAAGTGGCTATTCTGTTGTTGAAATTGGTGAACCTGATATGTTGATGAGATGCAGTGTGGAAGGAAAGCAACATAAGCAGAGTTGTTTGTTTATGTCACCACCCAATGAGAAGGCTAAATCCACAAGCGCAACTGTAGCATGGAAAATACCTGCTGGAATGAAGGCACATGCTGGATTTGTATCTGTTATAACCTTTGTTACAGCCTTGTTATCAACTCTCTCAATTGTATACGCATCTATGTTTTGGTCAGGTACCAATGTATCCAAAACTTGAAGCAACCAGTTTCTCCGTCATAAACTTTGTTATTGGGAGACAGATTTTGCACATTTGTTCTTAAAGATTTTGACCTCTTTTCATCTGAGTTCAATAATGTCTTCACGTCAATGGTATTTAAGTCATTGAGAAAATTATATGTCAGCTTAACCCCACAATGCTTGAAATAAATCAATCTAGAATACCAGAAGGCACTATGGAATATGCATGTATATTGAGAAACAAAGAATTATAACTGGTTATTACACGAAATTTCAAGAAAACAATCGGGAGCACGTAACGCAAGAAAGCTGTAACACAGCCTCAACAAACCCAAAAACAACTTACACTAAAAAGAACCTACCCGAAGATAAACAAAAACATCATAATGAATGACCGATAACCACATGCTATATACTAAGAATTTTAGTGAAACTCCAGTCAGACATCATCCTCACAAAACAACATGATCAAATGCATTACCAAAAAGTTCACCCTCCTCTTCCCGAGAAGATCTTAAGGATCTCTAAGGTCACCCAATTTGGTGGGACCTATCAATTACAATGGTTAACCAAACATGTCATCATTGTGTAATTACAAACAATTACACCGAACTAGGTGACTTTCCAAACACTACCTAAATGGTTCTTCAAACACATTGGATGAGTTGTTTATCAGGCTGCCAGTACTATGATCACGATCAGAATCACAATTGCAAATATCACCAGTAGCAAACAGGTCTGTCCAAAGAGAGCAACGACATTAATTCCTTGGAAGGATAGTGGATGGTATCTTTCACTGGTGAAAACAACTATACAAGGCAGTTTTAAATAGGCAGTTCATTGGTCAATTTAAGTGTACAATCAATCATGATTCCTAGACCCACCAAAGGAAGCCCCATACCATGTCCCACGACTCCAATCAAAGAGGGATAAAGAAAGTGTCAATCTCTCAAGATGGTACTTTACGTCTGGCGCATGATTGTGTATAATTAATAAAAATTACAACAGAAGAATATATGTTTACCAGGGAAGAATTTGATCTCTGAGTCTTTGCAGCTTTCACAAGATGGGATTTTGCCTGTACAGTTGCAGCCCGAGAATTTTCAATATGGGTTCCAATGTCATCTGCAGCATAGGTTGACTTTGAGCTCTTTTTAACATGACCCAGAAGGTCAGAAAAATCATAGCGAACTCAATACAAATGATGAAATTTTTTACCAATCATAGTTCCTTGTTCATGAACTAGCACGGCTAAATCTTTGAAGATCTCATTCACCTCACCAATTTGCTGCTGAATTTCTTGGATTCCTTGTTCTCTTTCTTCAATGATAGCCTCATTAAATGCAATCTCATTATCCAACAGCAATACCTCCTGCCTGCAAGAAGAAACAACACACAAATGCTAAAGGCTGTAGTTTGATAACCAAATTCATAAAAATCAACAATACAATAATGCAATATATAAACAGTCTATAAAACAAGTAGTATCCAAGGATTAGCTAAACCTTTGATTCAAAGTTTCTGGGAACAGAAAAATTCATGAACAAGGAACTATGATCGGTAAAAACTATGAGATCTTCAAAGTCAATCTATGATCAATCATCCTTCCAGATTTTGAATCTACAATTTAGTAATTCAGGGTATCGAGTATGATGACACTCCAATCTAATACATGCAAATACAAAAACAGACGAGTGCGCATTAAGAGACACCCATAATACAATGAAAAACTGGCATGAAGACCAATTCCAGAATCTAATTAGAAAACTTATCCAAGCTGCCGATGAACATGAATCAGCACCACAGAGGCACAACAACAAAGAAAATTCATGTTTAAATTCAAAAAAGGGTAAGTGTGCAGCATATGAAACGGATAGCATTTGTAAAGCAGAACTTACCTTCTGGATTGCACAAGAAGGCCAGCACTTTCGTCTGATCTTGTGTCAACCTCACCAGCTTTGTAGCTGTATAAAACAAGAAGAAACCTCCAGTGTAAGGATAAAAGTAACACGCAAAAGCCTCGGCAGATTTGAAACATAACACTAGGACAACTATAAAAAATTTGCATTAACCACCAGTAAATGGCACAAAATTCAATTATCAATATGGATGTCATATACAAGATTTTCAAAACCATCTTGCTAATAACTCAATTTTCCATGTATGCCATGAACACAAATGCATTGAATTCACTCTCTTAAACATCTATGTACATATAAACCCTCCTGTGGTAAATACCTTGAAGGAGGAACTGCTTGGGGAACAAAAGGGGTGTATGCTGTTTCTCTTTCAGCTGCAAGCCGTTGAGCCTTCTGAAACTCTTTCAAAACTGCTTGAAAGTCTTTCGCAAGTTTAGCATCAGTTACCTTCTTGCTTGCCTACAATAACAAGAAACTATAGGGCATCAAGTACTTCCAGAGGGGAAAGGGGAGAGAGAGGGGGTTTGAGTGGTTTAAAAATGAGTTTGAAATATAGAACAAGAGGAACATCGTGAATAACAACCAATACACTCATCATCCCCTATTTGTTAACTTAAAAAGTTAGAAAAAAAAGAAGGCAGCTTGGGCGAAAAACAAAATCATAACCAGAAAAAACACTTACACTAACTTCAGCACGGTGATCTGATTCACTAGCTTGTTTAAGTTTGGCCGAAGTGTCCTTCACTAATTGCCCAATATGTAGCCTCGTTTTATGCCTGCCGAGTGAGATTTGTCAGGTACACTCCCCACTCATAAAACTAATTACCATATAGTCAAAATCACTCAAGAAATGCCAAAGATAACAACTCGTTGCTCATGCAATACGATGATGTAACCAGAAAGAAAATAGATTGTATAACATTTAATATCAAGAAAGATATATACTTAGATAATTCTGACATTCATCGAAACGAAAATGATAATTCGCTGAGCTTTCCCAGAGGAAAGTCAAATTGAACACGACTAAATGCATTATGACAATTTGTCATTCCCAATTAAAAGCCCAATTAAAAAAAAAAGATGGAATATAAATTAAAGAAATTGAACAAAATTAAACCAACAGTGTTATGTACTTTGATTCAAAATCACAACACGGTCAGATTTATATCCCGTGATCAGTTACAACAGCGATCTACTCAAGTGAAGTGGGCAAAGACTCACAGCTTTTCTCGGAGCTCAGGCGTGTCCTTAGGAGTGCCGAGGGTATTGACGAGTCGCTGGAAGGTGGAAACGGCGGTGTTGATCTGGAAAATGCCAGAAGCCACTGCTTGGGTGGCATCTTGCTTGCCGTTGTTCAGATTTTGCCGAGACGCTAATGGCCGTCCAGCTTCCAGATCTTGAAAGCTCATGATCGCTACTTCTCTACAAGTATATTGATATAACCCCTAACTTTTTCCAGAAAAATAAACTTTCTTTAGAAAAAGATTTTGGGAAAATGAAAATAACATGCGAGCCCAGCAGGCTGTTCAGTTGCAGTTGGAGTAAAAGGGAAAAAAAAAAAAACGGAATCTAAGAACAGGAGAGAGTTGAGGGATCGCGACAGATAGGAAGGAGAAAAGAATTTGACGCTTATTAAAAATAAAAAAATAAAAACCGAAAAACAATAATAGATTTGATAATTCAAAATTATCGTGCCAAGCGGTTGGTTTAGGTTATTTCCTTTCTTGGTTGGCGCGCGAATGATTTAAAAATCAGAAATGGAAAAAAATATTAATTATATCTATTTGGTTGTTAATTAATATTATTATTCGGGTTTTTTTGGTGGGTACGGCAAAGTGGTGTGGACGGGAAACGGGACACGTGGCTGACTCATAGAGGAGAGGGTGAGTTGTCAACGGATGGTTTTATTATTAATTAAATTAAAAGAATATAATTTTAAATTTTTTGAGTGCATCCAAATCCAAACAACAGAAAATGACTTTTCATTTAATTTATTATTTTTAATAAAAGACTGTGAAAATAAATAAATTAATTAATATATTGTTTTCATTTCAAATCAATGAAAAATTAAAACCTTTAACCCATAAGATATGTATAGTCGAACAGAAGATGTGTCGATCAAATATGAAAGTTTCCTAAATTATTACTTGCATGATATGGACAAACAAAATGAAGCGCATAAAATAATAGATTCAACATTATCATATCCACCCATGAAAAAGTAAGCCTTAAGGTGTAATTTTATAAGCTTATGTCATCATTTAATCCATAAATTCATAAATTATATATATTCGTACATAAAATTTTTATCCATTCCTAAACTATTACTCTGAATAATTTTAGTTAAAAAAGTAACGATGTTAAAAAAAATGATACATTCAATTAATGAGAATACATCATTATTAGCATAGCTAAGGGGCAAGTAGGATTTGAGCCCTCTTAAAATAAAATTTTAAATTAGAAATTATAAAATTATATATTATTCTTCAAAATAATAAAGATTTAATTTTATTTTTTAAAATTATAAAAATATAAATTATTAAAATAATAAAATTATATTTTACTATTATAAAATATACAATTTAATTTCAGTTACCAAGAAAAATTTGTTGGCTCCTTCATTGCGCATCCCTTTACCCCATAATAGTTATGTAAAATTTTAAAACAAAAATATAAATGATATAAAATATATTTTTAAAATATTAAATTAAAAAGATTGTTTTTTAGTATACCAACTATATAAAATAAAAATTCTATTTTTAAAAACTATGTTAATAATTGATCAACGCTCAATACAGGATTAATTAATTGCCAATTAATGTCGATCAATACCCAATTATCAACAGCCATATCATCGATAACATAGAAAAAAGGTTAGACATGTGACGCATTAAAAGTTCCACTTTTTAAAAAAAAAATAAAGTGACCAAAATTAACAAATAGATACCAATATTACATTAGTTTTATTAACTTCCTAACTTTTTCCTTAGTCCATGATAAAATATCATTACACTCTTCGATCTTCAAGACAATCTGCATCTACACACATTGTTGACAGATATAGTCGGGACCGTATCGGTTAATCATATCGAATTAGTATTAATTGAATTAATTTATTTTAAATTTTTAATTATTAATTAAATTAGATTTTTAAAAATATTTTAGTTAATCAATTAAAATATTTTAATTAATTTAATTAGTTAACCGAATTTTTTTTGTTAAAACAAGTATAGAACATATAAAAAATAAATAAATTTATAATGTTCATTTGACCGAATTAATAATAGCCTAATACATAAATATATAATATTGTTTATTAAGTGATTTAATATTTTAAAAATATTTTTTTATAGAAAGGGACAAATTAAGCGATTACATTAGATAAAACTATAATCAACAGAAAATAGACATATTATAATCTCTTCCCAACAAATTAATGACTCAAGCTAGTGGGGATCTAAATACACGTATCAAAGAACTATCTGTATCAGCACATACACATTTGGTAATTTTACAACTAAGTTAAAACCTGGCTATGAGTATTACCAACTCAATCCAACACATCATAATAATATAGATGCCATGCTAAATTTGGGTTATAAAAGCGGAAGGCAGTTCTCGTGATTCAGAAAGTGTTTTTAGGAAATGAGTGTTGAGAGGTTAGAGGTTTGGAGCAAATTTTGATAGAGTTTCAACATGAAAGTATTTTGAAGTAGGAGATTTTTATGTTAAACTATATACACCTTTTTGCAACTCTGTCATAGTATGAATGGGAAACTAGATTACCAAATGTGTCACGGAGAGTGTTTAATCTGTGTTTCTGAAGTGACTGAAGGGTGTGCTGTCTTACTCTCACGTGGGTTTTAATGTGATTGATGAGGATCCACGTGTTGTGCATACTCATTTTTGTTGTTTAACGGGGATTAGTCATTAAGGTTCTATAATTAAACTTATGTTTAGATTAAAGGCTGAATCGTGTTTGTTAATAGTCATTTGGCAAAACTATCATTTTAGAACATTTTTAAGGGGAATTTAAGGTGCTAAGATTACTTTTTATCTAATGTGGTTAAATAAAGTAATGTAATTTACAAATAAATTTGGGGTTAAGCCGTACACTTTTCCTCCAATCAAAGAGAAAATCACATAATGATACTCGTTAATGCCAACCCCACATGGAAAATAATAATTTTTAAGACTTGGCGAAAATTTTCTGTTTTAAACCTTAGAAAATTGAATTTTGTGCTTAGCAAACAGCACCAATTCATTTGTAATTCTTATGGAACAATGTAAGTTGATTTTATTTGGATGTTAAAATATCAATTAATTGATAAATATGGTATGTCTTCTCTTGTACATTTCTAACACTTATGATTAATCATAAACTATAAGTATAATTATAATTTTATTATTTATTTTATAAAATTAAAAAATTATCCAATTGTTAGTAAATATATGAACTTAAACATTTAATTATAACATATTTATTGCATAAAAATATTAAATCGTCAATTTTTATTAATTATAAAAATTAAATAAAGGAATTATAACTTCTTAACTTCCGTAATCATCACGATTAAGGTATAATTTTTTAATTGTTTAAGTTGAAACAGAGTTTTAAAAATATTTCATACTTTATATAAAAGAAATTTTAATAATATTTTAAGTGATTCAATGATATTATTAGGCAGCAGAAGTAACTGTTACTATTAACTCTTGTATTATTTTATATAATTAAATTGATTTTGTTTGTCGGAATAACGTGTGAGGTGGGCCTAAACCAAGCAATTCAGATTCAAGAAACGGAATCTGTAATTATTGCCTCAAAACAAATTCTCGCTTTGACGGTTTGGCCCCAAGAAAACGCCTACCCTTTTTTCTTTCTCTCTCTCTCTCTCGCGCACGTGCTAGGCACTTCCCATTTTGTCCACCACCCCAATCCTCGCACGTGTCTCCAAAACCTCTTATAGTCTTATTTCGCTACCCTCGGTATCCTCATTTATTTTTCTTTCTTCCTTCCGTCCTTAAGACAAAGTCACAAAGGCTTCATTAATTGGCTGCAAAGTTCTCATCTCCCTTTGACCATGTCGTCTGTTAGTTTTCTCTTTCCTTTCCTTTGATTTTTTTCTCTTTCCTTTCCTTTGATTTCTCCTTCTTCTATTAGCTTTTGTTTTTGATTCATGAATGTTAACTTTGTTTTCCTTTTGTTGATTCTCTCTCTGCAATCCGAAGTTGTTTTTCACACTTGCTATTTCTTCGTTCCAATCTTTGAATCTATTTCTCTTTTGATATATATGTTTGTTGATTCAACAATTACTGTAACTTTGTGCATAATGCAGTTTGTATTTCAAAGGATTCTTGGGGAAGGGGTGGAGGACTTGATTAATATAAGTTAATGGGTTATAGCTCTTGGGTTGAGGTTGCCTTATGCATTTGATCGTGTTTTTACTTAATTGAATCATTCTAGATTTACCATTTAATTTTTCTGATTTTCTTTCCCAGATCGCTTCGTTTCTTTCTACTCGTAAGCTTCTTGAGGTTGAGTTTTGCTTAGTGCTTATATGATAAATCATTGGAGTTCATAGGTTATGACTTGCAGATATAATATAAGATTAATGAGAAATGGTTATTTTAGGGTTGTTAATTTGCATATATTTACAGTGATTTTCGTTTTTGATAGTTACTGTGAAGATTGTATTAGTGATGCTTGTTGTTGCCATTGCAGATTAAAACCATTAAGGTCAGCAATGTTTCTTTACAAGCTACTGAGCGAGACATCAATGAGTTCTTTTCCTTTTCTGGTGATATAGAATATGTAGAAATGCAGAGGTTTACATTAGTTCCTTCCTAGCACCTTTTTATTCTTACTTTTCGATGGGTGTAAAGCGTATTATATGGTTATGCAGTGACAATGAGCGGTCTCAAACTGCCTATGTTACCTTCAAGGATTCACAAGGAGCAGAGACTGCTATTCTTCTTTCGGTAATTCAACTGCATACTATTAATAAATACGCTATAATACGTGGCCTTTTTCGTGGAAATGGTTGCTTCTGGTTGCTTTGTTCATAACCATTGTAAAAGAAATTTGCAGTGCGATTCTTCTCTTGCCAGACCGTGCAAATATTGAAAAATCTTTGATTTTTTATGACTAAACAGTAATAACAACCATTGACTTTATCTTTTTTTTGTTGTTATCTGTTTTTAAACTTAATTTATCTTATCTTTTATTTCAAATTTGTTTTTTTTTTTTTTTTACTTTCTTTTATCTTTCTTTGTGGTTTCATGAGCTATTAACCTCTATAAATAGTTACTAAGTTGTCAATAAAGGATTGCTTGAGTGAGTACTTGTGTTTCAGGGAGCAACGATAGTCAATCTGTCTGTCAGCATTTCGTTAGCTCCAGACTACAAATTGCCTCCTGCTGCTTTTGCACCGCCTCCTGCCGCTTTTGCACCGCCTCCTGCTGCTTTTGCACCGCCTCCTGCTGCTTTTGCACCTCCTCCTGTAAGTGTCACACTCTATGGTTAGTTTAAACGCTAGAACAAAGCTTACAATTCTATTTTATGCAGCCAATACAAAACCAAACTCCTGCTGGTGCTGATTCGGCAATGCGGAAGGCAGAGGATGTTGTTACTGGCATGCTTGCTAAGGGCTTTATATTGGGCAAAGATGCAGTCAACAAGGCAAAGAGCTTCGATGAGAAGCACCGGCTAACATCAACAGCCTCATCCAAGGTAGCATCTTTTGACAAGAAAATTGGGTTCACCGAGAAGGTAAGTGCTGGTACTAGTGCGGTGAGTGGGAAAGTTAGGGAAGTGGATAAAAAATTTCAGGTTTCAGAGAAAACCAAATCAGCATTCTCTGTGGCCGAGCAAAAGGTGAGCAGTGCAGGATCTGCCATAATGAAGAACAGGTATGTATTCACCGGAGCTTCATGGGTGACTGGTGCTTTCAACAAGGTTGCAAAAGCAGCAGGTGATGTTGGCCAGAAAACAAAAGAAAAAGTGGGAGCGGCTGAAGAAGAGCGAAAAAGAAAAGTGGTGGATGACTTTGCACAGATTCATCTATCTGAGTCACCTAAAGCTACTGCACCAAACGAACAACATAATCCCTCTAAGCCTGCATCTGCTCAAGGGCTGATCCTTTGAGTTACTGCTGCTGCTGTTAATACCTTTGGAATTGAACTCTGTCGGCTCTTAGTAGTTTCTCTCGCATTTGTATTTCTGGTGCGGGAATGGTCCATTATAGCATATTAGTATATAATTAAACTATATTCTGGGGCAGTATTGAGTGAATTGAACTAACGTTACATCGTTGGTGGTGGTTTTGTTTTACAAATTTTTATATAGTTTTATCTGATTAGAGATGATAACGCAAAAGCCAACAAACACAAATCAACATTCAATTTTAAGTTTACACGTGCAACCAAAACAGAGGGTACAATACTACATCATAGTTCAACCTATTGCTTGTTTTTGTCACTATTCTTAGTCCCTTCACGAAATTTGATTTATTCTGATTTCTAAAATCATCTAATCCCAATCAATTTAATAATGTCCTTCAGCCATTAATAACATTTAATGGTTGATCAACATTTATAGAGCAATTCAGGTAGTTTCAATACCACAAAATTTCCCTTTAAATCAATGCATCATGTGCCTTGATCAACCCCGAGAATTATCAAAATTCAAAAGCAGCGGAAATAATGGCATCGGAGAATTCTTCTAAACTCATCCTACCGTCCCCGTCTGTATCGGCTTCCTTGATCATCTCCAACAACTCCTCCACCGTCAGTGCATTTCCAAGTTTGGCCATGGAATGTGCCAACTCAGCGGCTGTGATGAAGCCATTGCCATCCGTATCAAACATCTTAAACAGCTGCCTCAGTTGCTCTTCCCTGCAGGGTGACTTCTCCGACAGAAGCTCCGGTGCTACCATAGTCGTGAACTCCGAGAACTTGACCAGCCCATTGTTGTTTGAATCAGCCTTTTGTATCAGGGCTTCCACCTGGTCTGTGCTGCTGGGGTTTAGCCTCAAGGACCGCAAAAGCCAACCCAATTCAAGCTGCGTTAAGCTACCATCGTTGCTCCTATCAAACGAAGGAAATGTTTCTCTTAGTTCAGCCATTTGCTCTTCGTCTAGCTTTGCGCGTTGATTGTCGTTCATGTTTCATAACAAACCTCAAATCTCTACAAATTTATTCTCTCAATCAACGGTCAAATCGATCACAATAAAATGCAGATATTCATTAGCAAACTAATAAGTGGAACAGAAATTATTGTCTGAGACGGCTTGGATCATCACTTCCATTAACGATGTGTCGGAAAATCGAGATGAATATTGGCATCTGGGCTAATTGATTTGTTTATTCCGAGATATGGGTTGATTTTATTGGATCCAAGATTGCCTTGAAAATCGTTCTTGAAATTCTTCCAGTTTTTTTCAAACTTAAAAAAAAAAAAAAAAACTTTGGGTAGAGAACAAAAATGGAAATATTTCAACATTAAAATCAAAGCTTTTCATGGCTTTTCAATTTTTTTTTTTTAATATTCATTGTATATTTTTAAAATCCAAAATTAAATAACAAAGGTTTTTTAAAACTTTTGCATTTCAAACAGCAGATGAATTTTTTGAAAAAACAAAAGCTTGGTAAAATTATTGACTTTTTAATACTATTGCTTATGATTTTCGGTTCTTGAATATGCTTGGTTTTTGCGGATTTTAAATATTTTTTTTAAAAAAATTGACTCATTTGGATTTGAATATTTGTAGGTTTAGATATTTCATGGTTAATAATAGATTTAAATATTCAAATTCAAATAATTTAAAAAATACATTTATAATCTTTATAATTGATGAACGTTAATTAATCGTAGATCTTGTGATCTTTTAATTTGCTCTCCATTAAAATGCCGTACTTACATTTTCATTTTGAGGGTGATCTACCCATAAAAGGTTTAAGGTTTTGGCATTAGACCTTGAAATAATCATCCCAACCGAGCTTTTTAATCAACTTGAGTTTGACATATGGGGCTAAGAAAATTGCAACAATTGTTCGTAAATTAATAGGTCAATTGGTCACTATTTGTAACAGTCAGTTTTCAATAATATAAGAAATGGTAATTTAAAATCTTTTTTATTATCGAGTCAATAAATATTATTATATAATATTTACGAGTTTACTTTAGTATTATATTGAATTTTAGTATAATAATTTTATTGAATAGATACTTAATTGTGATATAAAATTAAATTATATAAGTGTTAAAAGTTAAATTACTAAATTAAGAACCAAATTACCGCATTGGAATTATAGTGAAGGGTAGATGAATAGAATTTATATAATTATATTTCATAAAATTGAAAATAAAATTTGTTTAATTAAATAAAATATTTGTAATAAAACTTGGACGTGGGGAGAGAGAGAACATTGTTGTTTTCACCTTTCACCACCGAAAATTAGAAAATAAGAACATTCGGCTAAGAGTTTTGGATTTTTGAAGCTTAAATTTGTTAGTTAAATTAATTTTTTTTTTAATTTTATATTTTTGAGATTTTGAGAGCTTGACTTAGATAGCTCAGGGACTTTTTGCAAAATTGCTAAAGTTTATGAAAGTTGACATTGAGGAATCTTAAAGCTTTTGGTATTAAATTGATAGATTTTGAGCTTAGACATGAAAAATGACTAGTTTGTAAAGTGCAAATTATTGGTTTTGAACATTGGGACTAAAATGCAATAACTTCGATTTTGGTATGAATTTTCTATAATTATAGGTTTTGGTGGTTTGTAGAAGGATGAAATTGGATCAATTTCGAAATTGAAGCTCAATTTTGGAAGTTATGACAAATTCAATTTTAAGGACTAAATTGAATAAAATGCAAAAGTTGAAAGTATATTCAATAAATGAAATTGAACTGATATATGATAATAGTATGTTGTTGTGGAATGTTTAGAATTTATAGTTTGAAATTAATTACTATATACTTATTTTTGAACCTTATATATATGTTATAATGTGAATATTTATAATATTAGTGAACTTTTATTTATTTACAATCTAGTACAAAAATGTGAGTTTTGGATTAATCTGAAAATGAATAACTATGAACTTGTACAATGGGAATTGCCCTGATGAAACTTCGTAAGCATATCTTACACATGATTATTGGATGATTTATGATTATAGCGAGCTCCAGCATTTGTTGTGAACTCAAAGATACATGTGACACATATTTAACCTGAATTGGTAATTTGTTGTCGTTTTAAAGGTTTAGTTTGGATTGGTAATCTTACATATATTTATAACTCTGGCCAAGCTATTTGATGTGTCAACATAAAGGTTAGCTTGGACGGGTAATCTGACATGATTATATGCTCAGCACGGATAAGCCTCTGATGTAATTAATACATGTGTAATTGAGTTGTTTGTTGAGTTTTGTCGGGTAATATAGTTAATATGAAAGGTGAAAATGAAATTTGTTCTGCAAAATGCTTAAAGATATCATAGTGAAGGATCTAATGTCAAGTTTGAATATATGTATAACTATGAATGAGATGTGGTTAGATTGAAATGAATATAACTCACCTTGTTGTAGTGTGTTTTGATGAATTAAGTAAACTTGACTATTCATGTTAGTTTTACATATGTACATGTTATTTGAGGTAAGTTACTTGTTATTTAGATATGAGCTTACTAAGCATTTCGTAATGCTTACCTGTTGTTTTTCCTTTCTTGTAGATTTTGATTTTCGGAACGTGTCGATCAAATCTTCAAGGAGCTCACACTATCCAACTCCAGACCTAGTAGACTTTCAATGGTTTGAATTCGGTTATATGTGACATGTACTTAGGGTTTATCATGTTACTTGGAAATAATAAGTTTGGTTTGGAATTTCACTTGTTGTTGAACACCTTTAGTAATGACAACTTGATCATGTTTATAATTAGTGTTATGATATATGTATATGCATATTGATTATCATGTCATATGGATGGTATGAATGGTATAATTTGGTTGAATGATTTTGTTGCAATCTTGTTGTGAAATGGTGCCAAGTGATGACATATTGGTTAGTTAAATTTAGGATCATTTGATGCGTATATGTATTGTGCTATAAATGATTTTGTGCAGGTTTGATTGTGTCTAAGACACCATTTTAGGTACCGTTTGATTTAAGCATCAATAGGTACTAAAATGTGATGATTTTGACCTTTTTGCCATAAGTATTGATGCCTTGATTAAGAGTATTCGTGTTTAACCAAATGAACAGTATTTTAAAACGATAGAGTGCTAATTTAGTATCAATACCAGTGTAAAGTATCGATCCTTGAGGATAGGTATCAATATTTAAATAATGATATTGATACAAAATGACTTGTTTCAAATTTTGAAATTTGACAGAATGCCAAAACGGTATTGATACTGAATTTTGGTATCGATACCTATACTCAAATTTTGAAAAGTTTTCAGTATAGTCCTTTTTCATGCTTAGGTCATCTTTAAAACTTTCGTAAGCTTAATTTTGGCTCGGTTTGTTTGTATTTCACATTATACATGATTTTATGACATGAATTAGTATGTAATTAAATTTTGTATCATGATTTGAATGTGATATAGTATGATAACTATGATAGTATTCCGTAGCTGATTCTGACGACCGAATTGGGTGAAAAGTGTTACACTACCAACCATTGAAATTTGAAATACATGTTTGACTATGAATAATATATATATATATATATATATATAAATCATCTATGGTTTTAAAATTGATTTTAAAATTATATTTTCATCTTTTATAACATGTTTCCATCTATAATAGTAATAGGTTAACAACCATAAAATATGAAATATTTTTTTTATTAAATTAGTTCTTTATAACATCTTCTTTAGAGCTGGCAAATGGGTAGGTTTAGATTAGATTTTCTCAGGCTCAGATTGAGTCAAGTGGGCTCTAACGGTTCGTATGATTCTAATTTTATAAGATAAATGTTTTGATTTTGAATGTAATAATTTATTTTACTTTTATATTATGACAACACAATTTAAATTTGTCTTATTAAAAATCATAAATTATATATATTTAATAAAGTTATTTTATATAAAAATAATTAAAGTGATTATTTTAAGTAAAATTTATTATTTTATGATATTGTAATAATAGTGATATATGTACTAATATTTTTAGTAATAGTTATATACTATAATATTAGTTTATGTATTAGTAATATATTAATTTAGTATATTGGTATAAGGTGTAATTAGCTTGATTTCGTAATAATTATATAATATGTTATTATATTATCATTAAATTTTAATTTTATATATTTATTATACATATATAATTATAATATTAAAATATTTTATATTAAATTTATAAAATTATAAATTTAACATAAAAATATTATTAATTACCTTTCTTATTAATAAAATTTTAATATAAATATGCAATATCTATAAATATATTTAAAAAAGAATTATCATTTGTTTTTATTTTAAATAAAATTATATTAATTATTAATTACATTTGTACTCTTCCAATTTATTGCTCTTTTTATCATTAATGATCACGTAGAAAGAAAATTGATGTGTTAAGATCCCACAGAACCCAATGGCCTCATTCTTTGATATTTTGAGGGATTAACGCCGCAGGTTCCATTAAGCTTTTTACGTCTAAATATTTGTCCTAGTCAAAAGACCGCAACTCACTTCCAAAAATTCTGGACTAGTGTTTCACGGTGAAGGAATTGGATGTCGGTTATTTACCTTATCTCTAATCTTTAAACTTATGTGACCCATTCTTGTTTTGAAGTTGATAAGTATGACCCACTAACATGACCATATCTACAATAACAGCGACAAGTTTTGATGTCTCCATCCACTGGAAATTAACTTTAAAAAGGCTGAGACAGAGAGAGAGGGGATAGCTATTTTTTTTCTTTATTCATCGAGGTTAAAATTGATGTCTAAATCCTTTTCAGAAATGGACCCATCAATAGGAAGATGCGACATCAAAATCTATAGGCAAAGATTCTGTATTGCTACGCAAAAAGGATAATGGATCATCAAATCTAATATTTATATATAGAGAAGCTTGCTGGGGTGTAAGTGCCTTGAAGAAGAGTTTTGATTCCATAAGGAGAAATGAATTGAACTAATCCAACCGTATTCGTTCTATTTAAATAAATCTTATATTGGTGTGATAATTAAAATATTTATCATCTTAAATATGATTTAAATTTAAATCATATTAATCAGATTTTCATGTAATTATAGGATGTAAAAAGAAATGAGAAATCTGAGAATTTAGACCAAACCCAAATTGGGCCTCTCATTTTGTGCCTTATCACAAAAAAGAGTAAAGGCGAGAAAAGCAAATAAAGATGTGGCACTGAATCACGGGGCCAGCAAACTCTCTTAACAATTTTTATGTGTATGTAAAAAGAGTTGCCTTTTGCTTTCGTTTCCCTGTGCAATTGGAGTGTGCAACGTGGAGCTTTCTTTTACCATTTCCCATAAACAAACATCTTTTTCTTCTTCCATTCAACCTCCTTAATAAATAAATAAAAAGCTGAAATTTAGGCAAATAAACAAATCAAAGTTGGTTCAAGTCATTAGGTCAAAATAGTAGTATAAAATATTAAAATTTTCTTGTGCTTCTTTTAAGTAATAGATTTTTAGTACATTTATATTTAGACAGTTCAAATAACTACATTTATGATCAAAGATTACAATAAATTATCCTAGAATATATTTTTCATTAAAAAATGACCCACGAGTTTTAACACAGTATTTTTTGTACCATGAAAATGAGATTGCATCGGAGTTTAGGTCACTCTAGAAGTAGACTTGTTTGGGTCCTTTTTTATATTATTTGGGCAGCTTCTTATAAATTACCTCGTACTTTGCCCCGATGCTTGAAATATAGGGAGGTATAAGGATGTTATGTCATGTGGAGTGGACGTTCTTTTTTTTTTTTTTTTGACAGCTGTTTTGGGTTAATGTCGGGATTCAGTTCTGAAAATGTTTTACCTGGCTTTCCACGTGGAAATTATTACCTCACAACATTGATCATCGAAAAGGAAATCAAAAAATAATTTTGGCTTCACAATAGACTTGGTCCATGGAAATTAGAAACCCTTTCAAACTTAAATTAATTGTTTTTGTTAACAAGCACGTGGTATTACAATATCTTATGCCCTCTTGTAATATTTTAAGTTTAAAATATCATGATTATGCAAAGGAGGATCCCAAGTTAAAGGTTGTTATCAATGTAGGCACATGGACTCAATCAATTATAATATGCAAAAGGATTGATTCCCTTTAATCTTTAATTGTTTAGTTAAACCATTTGACATTTTTTTTCTAGCAATAATCATAACATCAAGCTTTGATATCTTTCCACTTTAATATTCAATTAAATTGATTTATGTAATTTTTCTATTGTTTGCATATTATAATCTTCCTATATCATTATGTTACGATTTGGTTTTAAAATCTTACCTACTAACCCCAAATAAAAGATCGTTTAATGTGACATTACTCCTACTCAAGAAACACCATATGATCCATAACACTTACATTTAGGGGATGGATACATAACCACTTATTCACATTTGATTTAACATAATTTGGATGGTTTACTTTTTCCTTGCATAATCTACTTACTTTGCTTCCCTTCTATGATTTTGATTGGTGGGGACATTGAAGGCTCCCCTTTTGCACTACAGGACTTATTTAATTCATGTAAAGGGTATTGATTTTGTCCATAAGATTCCTTAATTAATTTAGTGTTTTTTTTTGTTGGTATTGTTGTTGCTAAATTGGAAAGATAATTTTTTTTTATTTTTAATATTTATAAAGAAGGAGGTTGGAATTATAGAAAGAATAGTAGGTAAAATGATAAAATTATTAATTTTTGTAATGATTGTTGGGGGAAAGGAATATGGTTGCTTAAGCACCTACATGTCGGAAGTGAACCATTAAGAGAGGATTATGTGTTGAGGATATGGCGGAGACAAATGGGGAATATTGGTCTTGGCAAAAATTAGGAATGGTTTTACCTTAAAACATTGTAACGAAAATTGTTGGCATGTTGTCACCATCAAAGGATGCAGACGAGGATACATTAGCATGGAGTGGTCTCGAAATGGTGATTTCTCTATCTCGACGACATGTAGGGCTATTGTAGGGGAAATTGGGGGAAAGATGATGCGACATCAGAGCTAGTATGGAAATGCAATCTGCCCTCAATGAGTTAAGCAATTTCTTTTGATCTTATTTAAGGAATGGTTATTGACAAATGAGGAATGGGTTAGGAGATGGATGACAATAGATAATTGATGTCCTTGTTGTGTTGTTGAGTTAGAATCAAGTTTGCATATGCTAAGAGATTGCAACTTTACTAGAAGTTAAATGTTTTCTTTGGAGAGCTTGCGACAATGTTGTTGCTACAAAGGAGAATCTCCATAATCGACTAAAAGAGGTTGACTCCTCTTGCCCTCGATATAGTGAGGAAATAGAGACTATTGAACATATCCATTTCTTTTTGCCATTTTGCTTTGGCCTCATGGGGTGTATCTAATTTTAGTTTTCAATCGCACCGAGATGGTTTTCCATCCAAAGAACAGTTGCTTATATATGTTAGCAATTATGGAAAGCACAAAACAACTTCCCATTTAATAGTTCTATGATTAACTTGATAGGGGTTTGGCACGATGCTTTTAGCGATTTTACACAACCTTGTCAAAAATTTAGTGCGACTATTATAAGAGAGATTCACTGCAAAGTGGATGGCACCTCCTCCTACCTTCGTTAAAGGTAACTGTGATGCCTTCTTCAATCCCATATCTGGCAGATTTGGCACTGGAACTGCCATTTGAGACCATTATGGCTTGGTGATTGATGGTTTGGTTGAGAATATCGATGTCGCATCTACAGAGGATGTTGAGGCAATTCCCATTCACCATGCTTATTTATTTGCAAAAGGAAAAAGGTGAACCAAAATTATTCTTGAAATCAATCATGGTAGTGTCATTATGTAACATCCTACTTCCGACCCGATCGCTAGATCCGAGATGTGGGATGCCGTATTTGTTGCTGAAGGAACTTAAGTACCATAGGGATTTTGGACAAAATTGAAAAAGAGCAAAACTTCTTCTTTCTTTTCTTTTCCTCACTTGGACGGCACAATGAAGGAGAAAAGATGAATGTTTTTCATCTCTCTACTCACATAGCCTTGTATATGATGGTTAACTACTTAATTAAGCTTAATTACCTTTAAGTTTAACTTAAAGCATGTTTAATTAATTAATGAACCTTTCTTTATGAAAACTAACTGGATGAACATCATAGTTCACTAGCTCTTAAGACTTTAATGGTTAAATAACCACTAGGTCCTTTGGTCAATTGCTAATTGGGTCCTCAAGCATTTTATAGATTAAAATTTAATAGCGATTGCACTCTTACAATTTAATCCCTGTAGTATAATTAACGATTTTCTTGATTTAATTTCTTGATCGTCCATTAATATGTTTTCAATTTAAGCACATAAGTTCTCTTATTCATAATTTCACTAACTCGATTTACGGAATTGAGTTTCAAAATTGTACTTTTCGACACCATTAAAAATTGAGACGTTACACATCAAATGTGACAAATTAGCTTTGCCATCCGAGTCTTGGAATACTTTTGCAATTGAGCAGGATATTATTTCCTTGTCTTCCTCTTTTGAGGAAATTCAATTTTTCTTTTCCTGTTAAAGAAGAAAATAAAGTGGCGGATTAGATTGGTAAACATACTAAAATTGATTGTAATCTCAACGATTGTGTTGTGAGCCCCGAGCAAGCTTGTCTCGCTCCCTCATTTGTAAGGCTGTTATGCATACAAATTTGCAATTTGTAGAAAATAATATAGTAAAAAAAAAATCCATTAAAGGGTCAGCCACTCAGTCATTGAGAATGTAACACACAAAAAAGAGAAGGATAGTAATTAAGCAAATGTTGGTTTGAGGCTTTGGTGTGAATTCTTATGAGCAAGGTTGGTTTTCAAGGAAGCTTATGACCTATAGACTTTTATACTATTCCTTTATTTAACCATTTGGAACTTAAATTCCCTAGAATTTGTCATACTAATACGCTATTTTTTTGGGGTGTAATTGGGAAATCGACTTTTGGGAAAATTACCCAATTTGGGTTGGTATTGCTCACTTTTGTTGGTTAACAATAACAACTGACGGTGGTAATTAAAGGTAGTGTCATAAAATCTATCAAAAGATTGTATGCTACAAGTATCTACTATATGCCAATTTATGGCCTACCCGAGACTAAAGTCTCATCCAACTTTTAACTAACCATGGGTCCCCATCCCTTGCTTGTGAGCAGTGGCCTGCCCTATATTACCTTTTTCTAGGAAAATTTATCTCATCACCCAAGAAAGAAGAAATCACCAAAATGTAAGTTACTCAATCAACATGTATTACGTTATATTATTAATAGTTTTTCCTGTCAATAAATAAAATGTTTTAAGAAATATGGATACTAATTAGGAAGAATCAAATTTATAAGGTTGAAAACAGATTGAATAAGATTTTAGGTTTCATGAAAACAAGATTTGGATATAATTAAGAAGCTCTTAGGTGGCCCAGCAACTCGAATTATATATCATACTCTTAAAACATTAAAGATAAACTCACCAAACATGCAAAAAGTGAAACTGTGAAAGGGGCATTGAAGTGATTTCGCACTGTTCACGCTGGCATTTTCGTCAATTACTCAACCTTCTAGAATCGTAATCTTATTAACTTACCGTAATTTGACAGCTGTCGAGAATTGGCAAAAAACATAAAGCGTAGACCCGAAGCAGCGTGGTTGGTATGGTTGTACTTTTATTGTGGCAGTTACTTGAAATAATAAAAAGAAAGGGATCTTTTGTCATTTCCTGTCAAACAGTAAGTGGTTAATTTTACCCATTTTTTATTGTTTTATTGGTAAATTTTTTAATTTCATAATCAAAATACGAATTTATAATATAAATGTTGAAAATTTTATCGTTGATGGTTGACATATTTAAGACCAACTTATTAAGAATCTAAGCCGGCGAGCTTAAGACTAACATTGACTGTCTGAGTGTAAAAGTGAGCCGCCAAACTGTTCCCTTTTTTGATAATTAGAGCCGCCAAACTTAAAAATTTTTTAAAAAACGGAAAACGGAAAATGATGTTGGCTTTGTCCTTATATTAAGGTTTTTATCTGGTTGGAATATTCATTTTATTTTGTATAAATTTAAAAATTATAATGATCTCAATAGTATTAATTTCAAAATTTTCATTTAATTTTATTATATAAAATAAATAACGTTATAGAAATTTTAAAATTATAAAATAAAATTATTTTCAAAAATTGATTATCAAGATCATTGCTTCAGATAAAAGCAATTCAGTGTGATTTGGTTAGTTTTGATTTAATTTTTTATTTTTAAATAATATTATAAGATAACCCTAATATTTTTCAAAAAATTGTTCCAGAACAGTAGCACAGAGCATGAGCGGCGGAACCCGACAACAAATCTTACTGCAACGTGTCTTATCAATCCCTTTGATTGGGCCACGTTTCGAGTTCACACTTATTTGTGGAGTCTCGGCTGGTAACTTTAATGATTATAGGAAGTCGAAAATACCCTCTTTTGCGTACGGAAAGGGCACCCTTATTATTTCACACACACACAAAAAAAAAAAAAAAGCGAAGGGCACCCTTATCCAATGGTAGCCTAGCTAGAAGATAGGTGAAGCTGTTACTGTACAACTCAGCTGTTCAAATTACCAAGTACACGCCAGCTATTTGTGCCGGATCTATGGAGTTCGTTAACTTTTTTTTTTTTTTTGGCCGTTAAACGTCCATTTGATTAAATTCAGTTGATGGCCAGATTCAATCGAGATGCAAACTTACTATTTAGCTCCTGGGGTTGGGCACAGGTAATAATGTCAATTCTTCCACACACTTTTTTGATTTCTGACCCAAACGGAGGACCAAACAGAAACCTTTGATTACACTGTTCCTTTGGATTGACAAAAAAGCCCTAACCAAAACATACGTAAAATAATTCAAAGGGGCAATGAGGTAAAAAGAGACAAAAAATTGGAAGGTTCCTTATAAACGCGCCAAGCCAAAAAAGCGCGTTTTGGCCGGCAAGCAAGGCGTTTGGTTGAAACACCTAACAAGTAACACAACCACTTTTCCAGCCTTTCACAACTACACCTCTTTACATTTCTTTTAGAGTTTCTTAAATTATATTTTTATTTCATTTTATTAATAAAATTATTAAAGCTAATCTAAAGGATAAAGCATATTAATATTTGGGTATAAAATGTTATAAATCATCCTCTTGCAGTTCTTTTCCGCTTTTCCAAGCCTTACCCTTTTCCTGTTTTCTCTCACCGCTTCTCATTTTTGCTTCTCTCTTGCCTTTGCCGGAAAACCGCTTCTCTCCACCGGGAAACTGCTATTTATCCGACGAAGGGAGTCAAATTTGCCGGAAAGCATCTTTCAACTTTCGATAATTTCGCGTATAGTGCGGGCGTTTCTTTTCGTGATTCGGATTTGGATCTCCGAATTTGACCAGGTCCGGTTGTATACGCGTCTCGTTGTGCGAATGTGGCGAGTTTGGTTGACGTTTGATACTTTGTTTTGATAGCATATGGCGAAGATCGTGACCTAACGTTTGGTATTTGCTGATTTTGCGGCTTCTTCTTGTTTTCATTTTCCATTGGATTGTTTGTTTTGGTGAATCCCGGCAAAACGGTGGCGCGCGAACAACCATTGCGGCATGAGATGGTACGCTAATTTTTTCTGTTGGGTTCTTTCAAAATTTCTTTTCTTTTATATTTTTAATGAATTTTCCTTGGTTCTATTTACTTTGTCGTTGTAGACATTGTTTTAATTCTGAAACCGTTTCTTAGCTTTTCAATAGCTGTTCTCGCTTCCTACAGTTTTCCTACATCTTTAGAGAATTATAGAAATTCAAATTTGAAATCTAGAAAAGTTAATCTTCTTCGATGAAAATTTCATACTGTGATTTATTTTTCATTAGTTAAATTTTACATCGGACAGGTTTTCCTTAAATTTTTTATCTTTCATTAGTAAAATTTTACAGACTTTATTTTCTATATTTCTATCATGATTTATTTTTCAATTAGTAAGAGAATTCACGTTTGTATTTGTTGAATTTGTTCTTAAAGTCGAGCTTTATTTTCACTGCGTCTTTTAATTTTGTGGATAAAATTGGATAAAATTCTAGTTATTCAAGTAAATTTATTGTTACTGTTATTTAAAAACCTGATCTGTTAATACCGTGTATTATTGTTTAAATTGTCTAGTTTTTTTATCGGGTATATGTAATTACTCATAGTTTGACTTTATACTTTTGGCATATTTATGCATGATGAATTCAACTGGTTGTAAACTTTGACGCACGATTTTAATGGGAAATTTTGGTGGTATAAATTTAATCTATTATTGGGGCTTTGATTTGATTTCCATTCAGCCAACCATCCATCTTCTGTGTGCCTTAGAAATTATCCCGGTTCAGATTGACGTCGGATTTTCGGTTTATGTTCTCAGATTTCGGTACAAATGGTTATGCATGTTTTCAAATTTATTCTTTTGACTGTATCATTTCGGAATGAATTTGGTTCCCTTTTTCTGTTAATTAGTGGATAGTCTAGTCTAGTGACAGTGATTGAAATACAGCTATAGGTGCTCTTTCATTAACATTTATTGAGCTGTTCTTATATGGATGGACTGGATTGGGCCTTTGCACCTTTGAACACAATCTTTGATTGTGTGGCCTGAATAGGTTTTTTTTTTTTTTCATTTATTTTTGTCAAGAGAATAACGCAAACAAATTACTGAAGTATCAGATAATATTTGTTTGTTAAGAGCTCTTTTGAAATCTATGCTTTGCGTTGGTCGAGCTGATATAGTTAATCTGCTGCAGAGTTTGAACTAGTATAGCTAATTAGCTATAACTTATAAAGTAATGGTGTCGACTGTGTGTGTTTAGTGTGTTATAAATATTGTAGCTGCATGGACATGAATTGTGGTCAACTTTGTATATAATAAATATTGAGGCGAGTCTTATATTCTTGCTACATTTTTCTCAAGTATGCTTCTATATACTGATATATATATATTAAATGCAATTATCTGCCTCCTTTTATAGGTGGAAGGAAGGGTTCGTTTGTCAAAGGAGGTTAAAAACCGGTTAGAGTTTTTGAAGCATAAAAAGCTTCAACAAATAAAATCAGAATCTTCCTCTGGGACATCTTATCTCATAAATATGATGGCTAGAAGTGGAGGAGATGCTCTGAGAATTTCAGCATCATGTGGAATGAGGTTACAGGGGAATGCAGGATCATTTTCCAGGTCAAACAGCGCTTCATGTGAGAATGATGTCTTTTCTAAGAACAAGGTTGATAAGTTTGACACGAGTGATCTAGAATGGACTGAGAAAATTCCAGAATGTCCCGTGTACTGCCCAACAAAGGAAGAGTTTGAAGATCCTTTGGTCTATTTGCAGAAGATAGCTCCTGAAGCTTCAAGATATGGTAACACCTTCTCTGCTTTTAGTCTCTAGCTTCAACACTTTTGATATCCTTCCTCTCTCTATCAATTGGTTTTGAAGGAAATTTTGTATAAATTGCCTCTAGATTTTTAATGATAAACACTGAAGCATTTTGAGTGTATGCTTCTTAGGTATTTGCAAGATTGTTTCCCCTCTAGTTGCTACTGTTCCCGCTGGAGTTGTATTGATGAAGGAGAAAGTAGGATTCAAGTTCACAACTAGAGTACAGCCTTTTCGTCTTGCTGAGTGGGATACTGATGACAAAGTCACCTTTTTCATGAGTGGAATGTGAGCTCACTCTATTGAAACAGATGTTATTTTGTGCCTTGAGTATTTTTTTTCAATTTTTCTGGTTTTGAATGTGAGCATCACTTTTCAGAAATTATACATTTCGTGATTTCGAGAAAATGGCGAACAAGGTGTTTGGTCGTAGATATTATAGTGCTGGTTGTCTTTCGGCAACTTACTTGGAAAAAGAATTTTGGCATGAAATTGCTTATGGGAACACAGAAAGTGTTGAATATGCTTGTGATGTTGAGGGTAGTGCCTTTTCTTCTTCTCCCAGTGACCCACTTGGAAGTAGCAAATGGAATTTGGAGGTGTTGATTTCAGTACTATCATCTTTTCAGTTTTTTTTCCTCCTTGAATGCTTCTTGTAGGGCTTTGTTTGCTTAATTTTACCATGATAGTGGAATTTTAGAAAAGTACTATGGCTATTATTTTGCATAGCTAACCAATCTCAT
Organism: Gossypium arboreum; assembly: GCF_025698485.1. NCBI lineage: Eukaryota > Viridiplantae > Streptophyta > Magnoliopsida > Malvales > Malvaceae > Gossypium > Gossypium arboreum. The sequence goes on along the minus strand of NC_069081.1, from coordinate 113,116,918 downwards.
TCTTGGGTCATGTTATTGGATATTCATGTAACTTTTTTTTTGTAGATTATGCTTGATAGACTGATCTTGTGTTGTCTTTTTGATCCTTTCTTATCACTTTGCTTCATAAAGTGTAACAAGTTTAGATGTTCATATGTGTTGGATTGAAATCAAAGCTCCAATGCTCGTTTGGCTATAAGTTATACTTGTTTGTAAACAAGGAACCACGATCTCTTTTCCTGCCAAAAAAGTTTATCAAAAGACTTTCGCTGTAAGACTGGTCATTTAGTGGACTGTCCAGAATAAACTGAAGTATAGATGTGGTCTCAAAATTTAATTCCAGGAGACCCTGTCAACTAAGATTGATACTATGACTTAATATGTGGTCCTAGGGAGATAGATCCTGTCAAACTAGCACAGTGGTTGTTAAAGCTGCTATATCTAAGTCATCCTGTCAGTATCTGTTTGGTAATATCTTAAATGTTTCCTGTTGCAAATTGGTTCCAGGAGGGTCCAACAGAGTTGATACCTCTCTATTCCATCCCCAAGTTGCCAAGGTCTGTTATAAGTGGGAAAGTAGTTATTTATGTTATTACTTATTGACATTTTTCAGATAAAGTAATGTTGTATGATTCTCAAAATTCTCTTGAATTTAGTAATTTCAAGGTCGATTTAAATTGAGGAAGCAATTTGATACTAATACTATCATGATTTGCTCTATCCCTGTTCTGGATTCTGGTTCAATTGTTTCTTATATGCTTCCTTTTGTTTGATTTCAGCGACTCTCACGGCTGCCAAAGTCCACCTTGCGTCTTCTTGAAACAGCAATTCCGGTATCAAAATGATCCTAATCTCAATTTGGCACTGTATACATACAGATAATTGATTCTCACATGTATACTCCTGTTCAATTGAACTGGTCTTTGTTTCAGGGTGTAACTGACCCTATGCTTTACATAGGAATGCTATTTAGTATGTTTGCTTGGCACGTGGAGGATCATTATTTGTATAGGTAAAATGTCATTAAACATGAAGTTCCTTTACAGTTGTTTTCTTTTAACTAATCCTTTAACTAATCCTTCTCCTATTCTTTTGTGGCAGCATTAATTATCATCACTGCGGGGCTTCGAAAACTTGGTATGGTATACCTGGTCATGCTGCATCAAAATTTGAGAAGGTTGTCAGAGAACATGTGTACACTAATGATATCCTATCTGCGGATGGTGAAGATGGAGCTTTTGATGTGCTTTTGGGTAAAACGACATTATTTCCTCCAAGTATTTTGTTGAAACATGATGTCTCTGTCTACAAGGCTGTGCAGAAGCCGGGAGAGTTTGTAATTACCTTTCCAAGGGCATATCATGCTGGATTTAGTCATGGTAAGGCATGTTTTACTTAATTTGTTCATATTTGCTCCCACAGAATTAATGAATATGTTCCTAACTTTAATCATTTAGGTTTCAACTGTGGTGAGGCTGTGAACTTTGCTATTGGTGATTGGTTTCCTTTAGGGGCTATAGCAAGCTTGCGTTATGCACATCTCAACAGGGCACCTCTCCTTCCTCACGAGGAACTTCTGTGCAAAGAAGCAATGCTTCTCTATACAAGTTTAGAACTGGAAGATTTGGATTATTCACTGGCAGACTTTGCTGCTCATCATTGCATCAAGGTTTCGTTTGTAAAACTAATGCGTTTCGTGCACCGGGCGCGTTGGTCTGTCATGAAATCAAGGGCATGCACTAGTATATCCCCAAACTATTATAGAACTATTGTCTGCACTTTATGCAAACGCGATTGTTATGTTGCTTTCATTAACTGCAGCTGTAATGGTCATCCTGTTTGCCTGCGACATGGTAGTCTTTCCCAGATCCTGCCTTGCTTTGGTAGTTTTCCCTTTGATAAATAATTTTTTCTTATGATGAGCTGATTGCCTTCTGCAGATATCAGGTCACTAAACCTACCATGTGGGAGCTATCGTTATCTTTTCTTGAGGGATGATGTTGCAGAGATGGAGGCCGCTGCCAAGAAGTTTGAGCAAGATGATGCCATATCAAAAGAAATCGAGCAACAAGTTGAAAATGGTGATGACTTGTATTTGTTTCCACTGTCAAATAAGTTGCAGACTGATGTAGAGGATGGATACTTTCCATACTGTGAGATTAATGTTGTTTTGGGTCCTGATATTGCCCCAATAAATACAATGGTTCAACCACTAGAACATATATCGTCTATGAACCATGGAAAATTTCAACCTGAATTGATTGATGCTTTCTCTACTTTTGCCACATCAAGTCTTTGTACTAATTTGGAGCAAGTCGGATCGTCACCAAAAACTGTAAGTCTAGCTCTCTGCCCACTGAGCCTCTTAATCTGAACATGATCTTCTGCTCCTCCATTAAGTGTGCAATTGGTATATACTCAAAGCAGGTACAGAGGGTAGCTAACCAAGTAAGCATTAATGGTGAAAGATTCCCTGAAGAAGTCTCAGAGAAAACATATGAATTGTCTGTTTCCTGTTTGTCACGTGAAGATCATCGAAGTATCCATCAGGATAATGTTCATGACCCAGTGAGCAGGTCTATAGTGGATGAAAACAGTGATAGTTCCGATTCACCAATATTTAGGGTTAAACGTCCTTTTTCGAAGGTTGAGAAAAGATTTGGGAATGATACCATATCATCAAAGAACTCAGAACACCAGGTATAGTTTTAGCTTCCCATAGTTATATTTTGTCTGTTATAAAGTTACTATCTTAACTTTCAGGGATGCCTTTGGTTTTATAAAGAACCTTGTTTTAACTTTAACTTTTGACTTATCATTGGGCCCATGGAAATTTAAGATGCAATTATTAGACGTTAGGTAAGTCCAGGGGGAATGCCACACCTGAGTAGAACTGCTGTTCGCTTACTTTTTAAGGCCTAAACTTTCACTCCCCTTCTGGAAAGGGCAAAACTGCTTCAGACCACTGATGGACTAAAGATTCAATCCAAAAAGGCCCTAGCTTAGGGCCATTTTGGTAAATGTTTTGACTTGACAATATTTTTAATGATGAAAGAGTTGGACTTATATTGGGTTGTGACCATCATGATCTTTGTATTTTCATTTTAGAAAAAAAAAAATTGGGAGGGGATGGGGGGGAGAACAAGAGCAACTGAGTGGGATTTAACATTTTGTTGTTGTTTAAATTTTCCCTTTTGTCTTTGTGCATAAAATTAAAAAAAAGGAAAAAAAGAAATTGTAGTCTTTACTTTGTCATTGGCCGGTTTCTTTCTGTTTTGTAATTGTCATTTGTACCTGGGCCCCTATAATAGATTTACTTTAGAGAAAGCATCTCATCACTCATTTGCTGTTGTATTCCAGGGAAGTTTTTTGAAGGTTTGGTAGAGGATGACAAGCTTTTGAATGACCGTTAAATTAGTCTTAGCTGTTAGTTATTTTCCCAATTTTTTAGCATTGTCTTCAAAAAGGCCCTAGCTTAGGGCCGTTTTGGTAAATGTTTTGACTTTACAATATTTTTAATGATGAAAGAGTTGGACTTATATTGGGTTGTGACCATCATGATCTTTGTATTTTCATTTTAGAAAAAAAAAAATTGGGAGGGGATGTGGGGGAGAACAAGAGCAACTGAGTGGGATTTAACATTTTGTTGTTGTTTAAATTTCCCTTTTGTCTTTGTGCATAAAATTAAAAAAAAGGAAAAAAAGAAATTGTAGTCTTTACTTTGTCATTGGCCGGTTTCTTTCTGTTTTGTAATTGTCATTTGTACCTGGGCCCCTATAATAGATTTACTTTAGAGAAAGCATCTCATCACTCATTTGCTGTTGTATTCCAGGGAAGTTTTTTGATGGTTTGGTAGAGGATGACTATTCTGATATTGCTTTCTGAATTTTGCTTAATCAGTTCTTGCCTTGCTTATTCACTTTAATGGGACTTCAGTTATCTTGTCCTCATGCCTTTTATTCATATGGCAGGCGTTCAAACGATTAAAGAAACTACAACATGAAGGAAGATGTGGGCGACCAGTGGCATATGAATCTGAATGCTGTAGAAACGACGAACCAAACCGCAATACAAATTGTAGTTCTGATTCTAAAGAAGCTCTGGAGAATGCCGTGAAGGACAGACTTGGAAGAGGCACACTTCCCATTCCCATTTCTATAAAATATAAGAAGATGGGCAGTGAGGCAGGAATGAGTAGCAGGCGGCGAGAGCACCACAGAAATGATAGGTTCCAGCAGGAGTTAGGAAAGCGCAAGAGGGATTCTCCTTCAGAGATAGGTCCAAAGCGCCTTAAAGTGAGAGGCCCAAGCCCAATACATCTAGGTTCAGAAAGCAGACTGGTTTGAAGTTATAGATGTGCAGAAACTGATGGCTGGTGATTGGGTCCTGACTCTGGAGCTTGACTTGGCTAACTTCATTCCTTCTAAATGGGGGTTCCAACAATAAAATTCCAAAGATATAGATGTGCAGAAACTGATGGCTGGTGATTGGGTCCTGACTCTGGAGCTTGACTTGGCTAACTTCATTCCTTCTAAATGGGGGTTCTAACAATAAAATTCCAAATGACCGATTCAACTAAGGGGTAGCAGCGGAAGATTAACCAAGCTTAGGACATTAATATTTTTATTCTTTGTGCAGGCCTCCAAAACTGGGGCAAATTGCACGTCCTAGTTGTGATTCTTATGGTTCTCACTCAGGCCCGGGGTGTTTTTCCTTCGATGGCTGGAGAACCAACCTTAATGCAGCAAAAGCTGAAAAGTAGAATTCGGGTTAGTAAAATTTACGTTTGTAAATTTGTTCGCCACTCAAATCTTAATTCTTACCGAGGAAATTGGGCATTCCACAACCTCTAATTTTTAGAAGTCTGCTGCTTCCGCTACTAGGATCTTTATTCGTTTTTCTGTAGCAATGTTGTACACTACTTAAATAAAATGCAGAGTAATGCGGCCTTATTTTTTGTTTCTCAAATCGTTTCCTTACATTTCATTACTTCTATTTGTGTGAACCATGTTGTGTTATGAGTCCAGTCGTAGATGTTTCCTCGTCTTAATGATCTTTGTCCTGGATTATAAGATTGTGGGGCCAACTCCAAATTGGAAATTGACTTAACCCCATGTGGCAGTTGGCAATGTCGGATGGGCCTGCAATGTTAAGCTTTGGGTGCACAAGCCAGCAACGGCCTTTTTTTGCTGTGGTGGTTTGGAAACTAGTGGGAAGCAAAAGGAGGAAGGAAGGGGAGTATTGTTAGTTTTCATGGGGTCTAGAAATGGGTCTCCTCTGCGTTGAAGCAATTGTGTCAATGCTGGGGGTCCTGTATGGACCACTGTCCTGTTTCCATAAGTAGCCATTTCTAACAAGTCGAGACAATTCCATGGTTGCCACATCCTTTTTAATTCTATTCAGAAGTGCAAACAACGTAGCCATAATGTTTGTTCCATTCCTTGTTTGCTGATGTTGAGATTTATAATCTTGTTTTGCTTTTCCAATGTTTCTATTTTTTTTAAAATGTGAAATTTCCTTGTCATTATGTACGATTTTTTGTCGTTTCAATGCGAGTCAGCAAAGTCCATGGGTTTTTACAATCAGCAAACGTATTATTGTTGTTGGGGTTTAAAATAAGTGAATGCATGCTTGGAATTTGTCCGTGTACCGTGTTAGGAAGTATGAGATGGACGGGCCAAAGATTTCATGTTATGATTTACGGGCCATAGAGACTATGGCTTGGGCTATTCTTGGACATTTGAAACTGTTATTTTCTACTGTCCATTATCTTCATCACAAGATGAAGGAAAAAAAATGATTTTGTACCCAAAGGAATAAAAAAGGAAAACACAGAACTAAAAAGGAATGAATCTTGTGAACATCAGTGTCGGTTGCTCAACTAAATCCAAAGAGATTCAGGGCCAACCCTTGAACAAGAAATCACCTTTTTTCACATTTTGTTTGTATCGTGATGACAGCAACCCTTAACAAAAATGGGCCCTGCTTCCTAACCCACACCATCACTCAGTTAGGCGAAGCCGTGGATTTCGAGCCCAATTCCCTCGGTCCAATTTCTTTCAGTGTTGGAATATTCTTTTACTTCAATTGGGATTCATGTAAGAGAGAATAGAGCTTTTACCATTATGTAATTCACTTCTTATGTTCCAAAAGCATGACAAAATCGGAAGCTTCAATAACAACAACTTAAAACAAAATGTTTTCACTTTGGAAGTTCCATAATTGAAAACTAAGAATCTGGAAAAAAATTATATTTTACATCTCCCAAAATCTATAACTTCTTAAGTTAATACATGATAACTGGCTCTCCAAAAAATAATAAATTTTGATTTAATTCTCCAAAAAACTATAAAAACACAAATCAAAATGTAACGATGAAATTGTATTTTAAAACCCATATAAATATATAGCATAATCCTAGCTCTCCTAAAAAATTTCTTGACTTTTCCCAAAGTAATACTCGGCTTGAACGACTTACCAGTTTTATTGAACTTTTCATTATATATATTAAATATTTTAATATTATTAAATTACGTTATTTGCCCTTAAGATATATTATTGACCCTAAGCTTAATTATCGAGCTAAACTTGAACTTCAATACTATAAACTTAATCGAATTCAAATCTAAAAATAAATATTAGAAAAAACTTAACCTAAATATAAAACTCTAAATTTCGAATCAAATTCAAACCCCCTAATATTTAGACTTTGGTTCCACTCTACCATAGCCCTATTCTAAAGAAGAAAAGAACTGGTAGAGGCTCCCGGAGTTTATTATGGATTTGACCATGCAATTATTGTGGTGAGACGTGAGAGTAAATGTGGGATGGATGATCCCACTGCCAATTGTGTTTCATTTATGACCAAACTTTTACATGTGTTATATATGTCTATCATTTTCTATGCACCAGACTGATGTTTAATACTAGTCTAGAGTTTGGTGATTTTTCCTACAATAAGAAGTAAATGTGAATTAGCAAGGAAATAAAATTAAAATTTGGCAAGATTGGTTTACATATTTAATCTCACAAAGAAATATGTGATTAATTTGTAATAATTGGAAGAGGTGGGGAGCCTACAACCTTGACTGACCTCACCAATGTGTGATTGGATTTGGAGTGTGGCTTAAGGATTGTGGGACCAATGCCCATATTAATCATTCCCACCTTTATTTGGAAGAGAATAAAATTGTGGAGTGCAAAGTGAAACCAAAGGGCAATATTTTGGTATGGAAGGAACAAAATCAAAATAAATATATGTTAATATATTATAGGTTGCTGTCAAAATCTACAAAATTTCTTTCAATCACTCGTCTCTCTAGATTTGTAGGGCACTTATCTAAGCTTCCCTTTTGCTCCAAGTCGTTGGAAAAGATTCAAAATGTTTCCACTTTTCCTTTAATTATTATTTGTAAATATGATCCTATATACACATACCCCCTTCTAACCCAAATACAAAAAGGAGTCCCTTACTACTTTAAGTCTTGTTTTGTGGGTTTGATTAAAGGGGTAATCTTCTTCTTTTAAAAGTATGGTCAAGTTCCTTAAGAATATTGGTCTTTCTTGTGATGGAAAAGAACCCACCATCATTTTCTTCCTTTTAATTATTAGGGATAGGGTATATTAATTATTCAACCCTTCCACTAATTATACTTTCTATCTCAAACCTTGCTCTAAATCCTCTTCGTTAATCATGTTTATGGATTGAATCATGTTAAATCTCATTCATGATATTAATATATAACTATTTAAACTTGGTTGGAAACATGAGTCTTCGATTTTACTCAAATCTATTTATATTTGTATATGACAAATTCAAAACATAATCAAATATTAAAAATTCCTTATATCAATAAAAAATATAATATTTTTATATTTTAATTCTTTTATCTAAATTTTCTCACAAATTGTCTAAAAATAAAACGATGTCTTAATTTCCTCCCAAATTGATGTTTCTTAAAGAATAAAATAATTTAATTCATGAATAACTAAAATAATTAATTACAGCCTCAATAATTTCTTCTGAATTTAGAATAGACAATAAAAAACAAATCCACATGTCAAATTTTAATTGATACATGTAGATTAAAATTTGCACCTAATTCCTACCTAATAAAAAAACAAATAAAATTTCTTCAAATCCCCCATCGTCGTTGCTAGTTTTCATTTTCCCCTTGAGATTTTCAATTTATATAACAAACTTCCCTATGGAAGCCACAAAGCTATAAGCTCCTTGATTTACCCAAAATTTCTTTATGTTTATCTTTGCTGTAGCTTCTTCTTGCCCCAAAATGAGGAGCAAATTCTTAGGTAGCTGCCCAACACAATACGGGCGGCCCTTCACCCCTTAGGTGGAAAGGCTAAAATCTTAAAACGCTCTTATTCAAACTTAGTTATTTATGGAATTTAAACCCCATTTCATCCCTTAACTTCGGGTTTTAGCAATGACGATGGGGGTTTGAGAAGGGTTGGGTTTTTGGGTTAACCAGCTTTGGGAAATTTTAATTATATTTTTAGGTGTAAAATTTAATTTATATGTACCACTAAAACTTCACATGGATTTTGCTTTCTTCTGTTTTTCCTTATTGGGGAGATATTTAATATGCAATTATTAATTTTCCTCAATAAGTTTATATATTGAGGATTAGTTGTAAATATATTGAGAAATAAAAATATATTTTTTTTGACAGAAATGAAAATCTTGAAATTGAGAAGATTTAAGTTGCTTTTTTTTACTTTATTTAATTAATATTTTCTAACAAAATTTTATAAATTAATTTGATGTATTTTTAATCTAGTTAGTTTTCAATATTAACATATATTTTCAATTAAGTATTATAAAATTAAGGACATTTACAAATAAATTTAAAATATATTTTTATTTAATAAATAATTTGCATAAATTCTACAATTATAATTCTAAAGTTTGTTATTATATTGTATTAAAATTATTTCTTTGTATGTTATATATAATAATATCATTTACTATTATTTGATGGGAAATTATTTCATTCACAAGCATGCCTATTTTTGTGATTATTGAGTTATATAAATAGTTATGAGGGTAAATTTAATATTTTTTAGGGTTGAGATTAAGTTGTATATTTTTATGAGAGTTAAAATGTAATTTTATCATTATATCAGTTTATATGTTTAGAATGAGTAAATTGAAATTCTAGCATTTTTGAGATGAAATAATAATTTTATCATATATTAATTTATAAATTTATAAATTTTAAAGAACTAAAATAATAATTTTTTATTTTAAGAGGCTATAAGAGATGCACATGGTTTTAATTTAAATATTTAATCTTATATTGACGAGGAAAAATTGTTTTAAGCACTTGATAGAAATTTAAGTTCTTATATTTGATAGCTTTAAACAAATCCTTTACTTTAAATTTTTTTTTTTTTGGATTAAAATGGAGAATACATTTGGTAGAAACAGAATATGTTGAAGAACATTTAAGTCCTTAGAGATGAAGATACAGTAGAACATGCTATCCAACAATCAATGATTTTGATTATATCAATACAGCCATATGTTGGCATGGAATTTGAGTTGCAAAATGATGCATAGCAAGAGTTAAAGTTTTTTATACATGTAAAAATTGTATTTTTTATATCAAGATTAAATAAAGTAATGATTGTTCGAGAATCTGTTAATACAACGTATGATGAAATAAGAGAAGGTTGTAAGATAATGATTTAAATAATTAATAAGTGGTTGGGTGCAATGCTTAGATACATTGTACTTCTAAGGGAATAATCTAGGTTTAAATCTTAGAGACAATACTGTTAAAAGGGACAATCATGAACCCCAAACATGAATTATAAAACAAACATGAAGAATATATATATATATATAAAGAAGAAGAAGAAGAAAATGGGTTATTACTCAATTTCAAGTAGAATATAATCATGTATTAGTTTCACCCAAGAGCAGTACATAATTTATTTATTTTTAACAATCTCATTATATGTTCTAATTATCAAAGGTGAATCTAGAGGGGGTTGGCATGGGCCCCAGTCTCCCCTAAAATGGAGGCCCTCTAATTTTTTTAAAAAAATTTTAAATTAATAAAGATAAAATTACACTTTGACTCCCCCTAAAATTATAAGAATTTGATTTAATCCTTTAAAAATTATAAAGATATAGACTATAAAAAACTAAAATTTCATTCACCCCTAAAAAATTGTTCTGCCTTCGCCGCTGCTGATCATATTTGCTTTTTTTTTTTTACATAATATCTAAAACTACCCATAGTCTCTTATTAACCCATAAATAGGAGGATATGTACTTCAACACACTTGAACTCACGTCCTCCTACGTTGGCAACAATATCCGTATCAATCGAATTAAGACTCAATGAATTAATTTATTTGTTGGCATAAAACATGAACAAAGTTGAAAAAGAAGTCATAAATACTTCGTTCTCCTATCTCATGAACATTTAAAATCATTTGAGCATAGGTTTCAAAAATAATTAGAGAAAAGAGATGACAAATGGCGCATCTATTCCTTTTTTTTTTTCTTTTAATTTCTATAGTTTTTAAAATTAATTTTCATTATCCATTTAATTTCTATAATATTTTAAAAAATATATTTTATATCTTTCTAATTTTCTCTTAGTTTTCCTTTTTACATCTTTATCATTTAAACCAAGAGGTTTTAGAATTTGGAAAAGGTTAGACTTTATTTACACAAAGGACTAGTATAATTTTAAATATATAAAGCATAAGCTAATCCCCAACACTTTTGTCTTCATCTTCAATTATCCAATGAAATAAAAATTAGAATGTATTAAAATGTATAACAGTTTAATATAAATATATCTACTTTTTATTTAGATAATATAAAAATTAAAATAAACTAATATGATTTTAAACTTAAAATATACTGAAAATTTAAAATTAATTTTAATAAATTAAATATATTTAAAACTTTTGACCAATAATACTACTATGAACTATTTTCATCCGAAATAATGGATGGCAAAATTTAATGAACTTTTGGCCTCACGCTGGGCTTGAACAAATGTGTTTTTCTCTCATACCTAGATTAAATAAAATTTTGTTTTTATTTTAAATTTAATTGTAAAATATACAAATATTAAGAATAATATTCGCATACACTGTCGGTGAGATTTTTAGACTCTACAAAAATGTCTAAGAGTTGACAAGTGTCCTATAATGTTAAAATATTAAGAAAAATAAATATTTTAAAAAAGACACATGATAATTTTGTAAGATTATTTTTAATATTTTCTTCTTCTTTTTGAATACTGATGTGGATTATTTGGATGGGTTGGGTCAAGCCGAGATCAAAATCAATAATTTTTTTAAATTGAGCCTCGACTCACCCATGAATAAGTATACTTATCAAATGTTTACAAAATAAATTACTTTTTAAAAATATAAACTTTTCATTACAATTTTTTTCATTTTCCAAAATCATTTTATAAATTTACATACTTAAATAAAATGTAAATAAATTAATAAAATTACACACTTAAATAAAAAAATATCGATTTTAAATTTAAATAAATTAGTAACGGATTCATATTTAAAAGTATATGAATATCACCATATGAATTCTATTTTAGATATTTATTAATTTAAGTTTAAATAAAGTAATAAAATTACATATTGAAATAGGATACCTTTGCTAATTTGTGATTCCAAAGGATATTTTGGCAAACATTTTGGATAAAAGCACTTCTACAACTTTTCTCTCAATTTTGATATTGAACAAATTCGTCCCTCTTAAAAAGATTGGAATAATTCAATCCCTATTAATTTTGAAAGTAAGCAACTAAAAATAATTGATCATGGCATTAATGTTTTCTGTCAATTGTACACAATTTTGATTAGTATATACTAACAAATTAAGCCCTTGATGTTTAGATATTCTGTCAATTTGGTCACGATTCTAAAAAGTTCAACAAATTTAGCCTCAACATTTACACATTCGATTAATTTGGCTGTGATTCTAAAAAAAAAAATCTAAAAATTGCATAAATTGATTTTTTTTTTAATTTTTACACTTTTTGTAATTTTCTTAGAATCATGGCCAAATCAATAGAATGTGTAAATGTTTAAGCTTTTTGTAATGGCTAAATTTGTTATTATACTAACTAAAATTATGTACAGTTAATGGAAAACATTAACTTGGCAATTAATTGTCTTTAATTGCTCACTTTTGAAATTGATAGGAGTTAAATTGTTTGGAAATTTTTTTAGAGAAGAACCAATTAGCTCAATATTGAAATTGAGAGGGCAAGAGAGGTGTTTTTACCATAGTTATATATATATATATATATATATATATATATAAAAGATGTGTAAAATTAGATGAGAAAGAGTAAGTGTAGGAGATGGATTAAAAATGAATAAATTAAAAGGAGTATGGTTGATTCAAAATAGAATCTAAAAATGGGCTCTAGCTGTTAATTAAGAACAAAATCTTGATGTGGAACAAGTGCTTTTTCCACATATCTAATCCAAAATAAATAAGCAACAATAAATTAATAAAGAGATAGAGCAAAGCCATCTGGCTAAGATTCTAAGCAATAGCTGATTATGATTTACCTTGCACCTTACGAAGTTGACTGCTATTTTACTACTCTTCATTAAAATCTTCTCATTTTGGTTAGGGAATGCAGGGGGGAACATATGCTAGTGGAGAACTCCACTTCCTTGAGTAAATTTTGGAACAAAATCTTCTAATATTAATTACACTAATTATTCTGTTAGCTTTTAGGTTTTTATCAAATAATTAAGCAATCCTGACCCATCTCCTTTGATAAGAATGTTTATGCAGGAGAATGAAGAATGTCACTTTGTCGGATGAATATTTGACCATAACATCACTTGCTTCTTGTTTGTGTGTGATTGTTTACATACTTCTCTAACCTGCTGCATTAATGCAGTTATATAAAGAGAATTCATACAAAAAGGATTTGCTACATTTGACCCTAACAAGTATGTGCTGCTGTTCTTACACCAGATATATGCTGTAATTGTTGATGCTCAATTTAGATTGTCTCCTCTTGTTATGTTGTTAATATCCCTGTGAATATAGGTTAGGTTGCTCTCATTAACCTCCTCTCATTATAAGACTGTGTCTTTACAGTAACATTCAGTCAATTCCTAAAATCATAACCTAACACCAATCTTTGCTTGACTTGTTTGCATATCTAATCTATCAACATTACATTACGTGAGTTGATTACAGCTAGAGTCTCCTAATATCAACAATCATCTCTATAATGTAATATAATTATCTTATTTTTCAAAAATATTAAAAATCAAATCAAGATTTATATGATATCTTAGTCAAAGAGGATTTGATTAATTTATAAACAGTGAATTAGATTATCAGTCTTTTTCTTTAAATTTCCTCAAATTATTTTCCTTTAAAAGTTTTAGGAAGCAGTAGGAAACATGTTGACCCTTTTGCCATTTTTCAGTGACAAATTTGTCCATAAAGTATAGATGTGTGTCTATATTTGTTTATATTTTTTTTGTCGGTATGATTAATTTTCACTCCCCTCCGGCCTCTATGATTAATCAAAACTATTCGTCAAGTCCCATTGGTCACAATCAAATTCATCACATTCTATGAATCATTAACTAGAGATCACGTGATCTTTACATTCGAATCCATAAGTCAATATTGGGCACAAAAACTTTTTCTTTTTAATTTTGAGTGATGGATTTTTAAAGCAAATCCCTTTGAAACTTGCTGCATATATTATATTGACTTTAGGAGAAACGATCAATTGATCCCACCTCAACAATTCAATCAATGGCCCATCCATAATTTCACCCATTGGGTTTGAAGATCTTGAGACATGTTGCAAATCAAGATGCATGCATGCATTCTTGCTGTGTTTTGAGCTTGAGAATGAATATCCAAGATAACACATATATGTTAAGTGTACATAGGTGTTAATTTCATCTTTTTAACTATTTAAACGGAATCATTCTCCAATATATATATGCCTAGTTAACATGTTAACAAGTGTTCTCAAGGCTTTGATTTGATGTGTTTGTTAGTAGTATATATAATGTTAGTAATTTCACTTTGTAAATTTTTCTCTGACTTGTACAAATAGAGTTAGGTGACTAGTCCACTAACTAAGTGGACTTATCAATTGAGTTTACTGGTTTTGGAATAATTATTTTATTTTTCACAATATTCAAAATAACATAGTTTTTCCTTAAAAGTTTTTAAGGTTTCTATAGAAACGTTTTATTGAAAAACATAAACATATGATTCATATATTAAGTTTTGATTTTATTTTACTTAATTTTTATTTTTGCACCATAAAATTTTCTAATTGTATTTTTAAGCTTATATATTATTTTGGCATGAAGATCTTATAGGTTCAAAAATTGATTTTAAAAAGACCACAACAGTAGAGATTGATGTTAGTAATGATAAGGCTCAAGGAGGTACCTCTATAGCTATTGATTCATTAATAAAAGGTTATGTTGTCCTTCAAGAAGATATGACACAAGCTTGTTATTGATGAGATGATTGAGGGTGATTCAATTGACGAGTAACAACCAAAGGTTGTTTTTGGTGTCAAGGAGTCTCTTGAAGGCACAGATGTAGCAATGGAATAAGAAGATCAAAATCCTAAAGATGAAACTAAAGAAGTAGTTACACTCTTAATTCTAATTCCATAAGCAACATTTGCAGGGGACATTATGCTAAGAGAGAGTTCTAATTTTGCATGCTTATTTTATTTTAGTTGTCATGTTAGAATGATTAAATTTGATGATCTTATTAGTGGTCTGATCATGATGTGGGTTTTCCTTATCACACAAAGATACGGTTTAATTATGTAGAGATTTATTTTAATCCTTGTCACCAAAAGATGTGGGATGATTTTATAAAAAAAAAATTATCTAAATTCTTTTCTTATCTTTAATGTATCTTAAAGGAATTCATTTAGTGAGATCTAGGTGGATCAAAATATATAGATTGAAATTTACTTAATAAGATAGGACTATGACTCATTGTTCAACCCTGGAAGAAATTGTTGGTGCACAACTTGTTTAGCAATTGAATTAATACTTGTCTATTTTTGTGCAGCTCCTTAAAAGGTTCCAATTTTGTGATTGATTAAAGAAAAAAATAGTCAAGCAAGTAAAGACAAGTTGAAGTGATCCTGTGTGAGTGTATTTTTTTTTTATTCGAGACTCACAATCAGGAAATTTATATGAAGGCGATCTATCTTTATTTTATTCCTTAAGAAGATCAATTGGATCGAAATTGTAAAAGTCAAATTGCAATCACACTAGCTTGATTAGTGAAGACCAAATACACCTATATCTCGAGATCATTTCATACTATTTTGAGATGAGTTTAGAATGCAAAAACCTGTTGATTAGAGAAACTTGTTTTACTTCAAAATTTTAAAATTAAATTATTGTTTTAATTAAAAAGGGTCCTAAAGATATATAATTGAATCTAAGTTGCCTAATCAATTAGCTGCTTTCTCTATATTATTTTTCTCATTTTTAGTTACTCTTTTAGTTGTAACTCATTTAAGAATCACTTTGATCCTCATACTTTAAAATGTAGTCAAAATATTTTTTAATAAAAAACCTTATTCGATTGTTATCTATTAATGTTATTGACATGACAACTTACGTGATAATCTGCATGTATTTTATTATTAACGTGGATCATGAATTTTTAAGCCTTTTAATTTTTATTAGCTTCTCTGAAAAATACAATTTAACTAAATTTTAAAAAAATGGATAAAAAGAAATAGATTTAATATTATAGGGTATAGAATGGAATGAGAAAAGGAAAGAGTTAGCATGGAAGATAGAAAAAGGAAAGAGTTAAAAAAATGGAGGTATTAATGTAAGATTCCTTCTCCTTGACCTCTCTAGTTATAGCCTTGGAAAACTAAGATGAAGATTAGTAAATAATAGGATTTTACTTTCCCTAACCAAGATAGATGCTTCCACACTTAGGAATCCCTTTACAAACAACTCCTCAAAACACGTATGTTTTTTACACTTTATTTCACATTCCCAAGGAATAGGTTGACATTCATCCCATTATTTTAATCCTCTCCTTAATGATTTTTGTATAATGCATCCATATTTGATGAATTTTTTTGCTACAGAAAACAAAATTGTCAGTCTTCTATTTCTGTTCTCGGTGTCGGTAGCTACATCATATTATTAAAAAACACACACATACATATAAAATGTGTGTTTAGTACATTGTTTCCAATGCTGTCGGGAACCCTAGGTTAAAATATTTTGTATCTTTAACATCATTTTTTTTTCTCTTTTTTATTTTACATGGGAGAAATATAATTATGAATCTGCTTGATCCAACGATGGGATAGGAGGAGCCAGTTGGGGTGACATTATTATTTCTCAATTTTCAATGGATAAGAATTTTAAGATGGAAATGTCTTTTTCAATGGAAATCAGTCCCACCTATGGTATCTTGTTGATCTCAAGGTAGGATTTATTGGCATTTTAATTAATGAGAATGGCTTGAAACAAGGAGATGCCCCATATTGAAATTAAATGAACAAGAGTAAACACCACAATCCAATGCCTCAATATTTTATTTTATTCTAATTTCAAATCCATATAAATAGCCCTTCTTCACCAAACGTTTTTCTAGTGGAAACATTTTATGTATATTTAGGGTTTTAATTAAATAAAATAATATTTGAAAAGTTCTATTTATATGAAGTGTGGTATCGTCTAGAGTTTAATTCCTAGAGCATTTTATGGTCAACTATTTACTTCTTTGAAGAGTATATCTGGGGAGTGAATTAATCATTGCTATCTACGATTAATATCCAGTTATGAAAAAATTTAATAAATCTTAAACTAAAAATAAAAAGAAAGAAGAACAACCCTTCTTTGTGGCCAAGCTCCATTAATCCACCATGAGGTTTGGTATATATGATGACCGAAAGTTAAAAGATTCAAGGATGATAATAAAGTTTTTGTATAGTACAACATTTTTAGATTTAACTAAGATTAATAAATAATTTACATGGGAATCTACAAAGTTTTGAAGTAAAAACATGAAGACCCCAAAGAGTAAGTTGGATCGATAGACTCAAGTTTTGTCGTAGGATTTAATGACAACATAATGGCATGAGTAAGATATACTCAAATTGTTGAAGAAACTAAAAAGGGTGTTTTGACAGTCTCGTGAATGTCTTTGTTGTTGATTGAATGTTTTTTTACTGTCTCTAATCAAATGAATCCGAGTGGATAGGGTCCGTAGCGACCCAAAGCTTACATGTCTAGTTTCAAATTAATAATTACCTTTAACTATATTTTTCTTAGAGTAAATTACGATTACCATAAATACATTTAAATAACTATTACAAATATAAATTTGAAAAAAAATGGCAAGAATCATAGTATGATATTGGTTTCATTATGTGTCCTTGTATTTAAATTTATTAAAACTTAATCATTGTATTTTATAAAATTAAGAATTTAGTTCAATTGTTAATAAATGCATGAACTTAAACAACATAATTTTGCTAATATGTTATGTATAAATTGTTGAAGTACTCGTTTTACTTGTTTCTTACATATAAATGGTTGTCTTGCTAATTTTCATGTAAACTAATAAATGGTAAGGTTTGACAATATTACTTAATTAAACTAATTTCTCGTGAAGTCCAAGAATCAAATTTGAACAAAATAAAGTAGAGTGACTAGCTTTTTCAAATTTTGTAAAATAAAGAGTTGAAATTATATTATTCATGTACCCCTTGATATTAAGTCATGGGTAAAATATACATTTCGGTACTTAAACTTAGCTTTGGGGTTCAAATTGATACTCTCTTTTTTTTTCCAATTAGGTACTTAAACTTGACTTCTTAATTTAAAATGGTACCAAAACTTGGTTTTTTAGTTTAAATTATGCTTTATTATTTGAATCAATTTGAACCAGAAAACCAAACTTAAGTACCAATTTGTAAACTACGGTACCTAATTTAACAAAAAAAAAAAAAAGAAATCTTAAATACATACATTGAGATCAAATTCAAACGCGAAAAAATATATTTATCTTTAAAGTGATTGACAGATTAATATAATTATAAAGATTTCAAAACAAAGTAAAAGGTTAAAAGGCAACTTTATGTGAAATTGGGAAGAAGCTAAACCTAATTAATGTCATTCAAGTTTGTAAAACATTGTGTGGATTGACTAATTGAGAGAGAAAAGCAGGTAATTTACCGACAAAAAGAAGACCCAACTTGTGCCCCATACCCTCAAATCAATCCCTCCTTCACTATCATTTTATATATCCTCTCTTCTTTTCTGCTTCATTCAACTTGCACTCTTAATTTCCTTCATTATTATTTTTCTTGTCACCCTGACGTAATCTTTTATTATATTATATGCATTATAGAGATTTCAGGTATAATAATTTCATTGAGCTTGTTAGGCCCAGCAGTATCTGTTCATTACATACTTGGACATTTAGCATTTGTCTTACGTTTTTCAAAACACTTTTAACACAGTTGTATAGATATATATATAAAAAAAAGTTAAATAAGTTTTATAAAAAATTAATTCTTTTAATAATGGCTGATTGAGTCTTAATTCGATTAACACGAGTATTTTATTAATGCAGGAGAACGTTAGTTTGAGTGCGTTGAAACATATTATTCTCCTATTTATGAGTTGGAGAGAGATTATAAATAGTTTTAAATATTATGTCACAAAAAACACATGTAATCATAATTTATAATGAAATTATATGTATTTTGAAGTTCAAACACTGACATGATTTCACTCTTTTCTATACTATTGTCCCATCCTACTATATTTAAGTGTTTTATTGTTAATGTACACTCAATGATGAATACCTTAATTTAGTTTGTACCTATTAATTCAACTTAATAAAAAATTAATAATAAGAATGGTAGTAATTGAATGAATATTAAACTTGAAGCATGTTGGGCAACTGTGCCTTTGAATGTTGCAGGGAATACATTTTTCATTAAATAACCACATGGCATTTGGGGCATCATACATTCAAATTTCGAAGCACATCAAACCTGACACATACAAAATCATGCACATGCATAAATTAAATCACCATTATTATCCCAACTTCTAAGCCCATTCCAAAGGTTTGGAAAATAACTTTGTTAATTATTTAGTACTTTTATTTATGAAAAATTATTTAATATATATTAATAGAAGTTTTAAATTTTATAAACAGGGTTAGAAATTGAGAGATGTCTTATAAAAATATAATAAAATATTTAAAAATTACATATCAAATTATTAAACATGTATATAGAATAAAAAATACACTGCACTGAATATTCGCCCTTTATTTATTTAATTATTTGCTGGTGTAAATGGCGGGTAATATATATTTATTACTGAAACTCAACTATTTACAATATTAATCTAAGATTTACAGTTTCATGGATGAAAGAAGTGAAAAGCGCAAGTGAAGGGAGTTTTCATTAAAAAGTAAGGCATCATTAATGGTCTCAATGGGATATCAAAAATCCAATGTTTTAACAATTTAAGCAATTTGGAAAACCCTATCAACACTCAACCTCTCTACTCAACATGTCCTTTCTTTTTCACTTCAATTTTAAAATTCAATAATTAAATATTTAATTAAAATAAATTTCACAAATTCACATAAAACTAAACTCTAACTTAAGATCTCAAAGTTCATAAAATTTCAATTTTATCATTGAACCAAAGCATCAACTACATTTAAAGGTTGTTCTTAAATATTTATTTCGATAAACTATACTTGTCAGTTGGTAACATTTTGATTATAGCCATAATAATTTATTTGGCCTTCTAATATTATTAAAAAAAATTATTTTCGCCTTAAACTTGCAATATTTATCAAACCACCTAAAATTGATGGAAAAATTAACGTCGACATGGCATCTATGTGGGCTATGATTAATTAATTTTAAAATTTTAAAAAATAGTTTAAAATTTAAAAGTATAAAATTATAAATATATATATATCTTTTAATACTTTTATTTTTAAAATTTTAATTAATCACTAAAGTGACATACACATGAACTGCTATGTAGATATTACGTCGATAAAATTAACAAACTTTAATTTTTTTCCTTTATTTTGAGATGATTTGATAAATAATACAAATTTAAAATTAAATAAAAGACGAGAATAACTATTTTGATAAAATTGAAAGTCAGATAATTATTATACATAAATAAAGGAATTGAATCTTTTATCATTGCTTTTAATAGAATGTAGATATGGTATTGCCACATCATCTATTAGACAACTTGTGACTTTGTCATGTAATCTAGCATTATACATTTAGTAAATTATATTTTAAAAATAATTAGTTTAATAAGCCAACTTATTCGGTACTACTAATCTGGATGACCAAAAAACAATTTCATAGACATTTGATTTACCCTTTAATTAAAATTGATTAAAAACTTAGAAGAAACTGGGCACATGAAAAGACCAATAATCCAAATATGTCGTTGTAAATGATTTATATTATGTGTAAAAAGGACTTGTCCTTTGAAAATTATTTAATCCACTTACTAACCATTTTGTCCATAGAACATTTGGGCAGCGACCGGTGCCTCGGTTGCCCACGTATGAAATGATATCTTTACCCCCATAAATCACCCAATTTCGTCTTATGTTGGGCGGGACTAACTTGACTTTTTAGAACGTGCTCCACTCCCTCAAATAGTAAGATCCCATATCAACGTAGTGAGTTTGGCACTGCTTCCAATTGTACTACTCAGTGCATACTATTTTAGTTGAAAATTAGAACCCACTTTTTTTTTTTTTTTTCACATCTAAAAATTTTTAATTTGTACAGATAGTATTGTCTCATTCTATTTAATTCTGATCACATTGTTGTAATATTGTATACGGTAGATGCATGAATAATATTATAAATAAAAATTATTAATTTATTTACTATTTATAGTAAGAAAGATTTAATATATTATTCGTTATTTGAGTTTGACATTTTTATATGTATATATTCTTACAACTTCTATTTTATATGTTTAGCCTAAGATAAATTTATTGTTTAATGTATGTGATGATTTATTTTATTTGTTTGTTTATAAAAATTATTTATTTTAAAATTTATTTAATTTTAGTTATTTAATATTTAAGAATCTTATTTATATATGTTAAATATATTTAAAAATATCGATAAATTCAATATAGACGAGATTATATAATAATATAGTTAATGGAAGAGAAAATGAAAGAGAAATTTCATACATATAGAAAGCAAAATTGTGGGAATTGGTTGGAATCTGCGTACTGGATTTGGAGAAGAGTGTATAAATTAATGTTTATGTTTACAAGGAAATATGTATATAGTGTATTCATAAAATTATTTAAAACGTATAGTATTTTGATATTAATTTTAACATCTACTACCAATATAATCCGTCCAATTTAATTATTAAAATTGAAATATCATAAAACTTTTGGGTTTTAAGTACTCAAATTTGAGTTTTATTATGCCTAATTTTGTCTCCATTTTTATTGTATGTTGTTGTCATATATGACCTTTTTTCAATTTTATTTTGTGAGATTATATTTTTTAATCGATTGTACTTGTATTTCTAATTGTTAAAATATTCTTCAAGTCTTTATATTCTTCATATATTTTGAATTTAGTCTTTGTATTTTTCAGATCTCAAAATTCAAGTCTAACAGTTAACATCATTATAATTCTTCTATTAATTCAATAGTATGACATATTAAAATAAATAAATTTCAACGGTATTAACAATTGAATTTGTATTTTAAATCGAGAAGTAAAATAACTAAATTTTTAAAATAAAAATAAGAAAACGAAATTCCAAATATACAAAGAGCATGAAAACCTAGAACATATTTTAACCATTTGTAATTATATTGTACTTGTGATTGTACATTATTTGTACTTGTAAACTTACCTTTAAATTTTGTCTAAATTTAATCTAGATGGATTGTATTAAAGAACTATTAATTCAATATACTTAAATTTTGGACTACTTTGAAAATATTTAGAAAGAAACAGATAGGTTCTTGTATTTTAAAGATACTTAAAAACTTTTAATTCATAGAATGAAACTAATGGGAAAAAAGTTTGTTTATATTTTCAATTTAGGAATCAGCCAACTAGTTTAGAGGATAAATTATTTTATGGATTTTTTTACCATATTATTTATAGTCTTTTTTTTTATTTATTTGATGATATTTCAGTAAATTTTTCATATCATTGAATCATAGTTTTGGTAATTTTTTTTACCTTGAACTCTGAACCTTGAACTCCGGCCTTAACTTTAAGCTCTGAATCTCAAACACTCCAAACTATAAACCCTAAACATCGAACACAAACCATAAACCTTGAACCATAAATCCAAACCTCAAAATCTAAATCTTGAATGTAGAGTTTGAGGTTTAAGATTCTAGAATCGGGCTTGAGTTAAAAATTACTAATATTATATACTAATGATATGAAAAAATTATTAAATTATTATTAAATAATTAAAATAAATAATAAATGATATGATAAGAAAGATCCATAAAATAATCTATGGACTTGGAGGGAAGGTGTTAGCATATGAATTATTGAGTTGGTGGGCAAATTAAGAGGTTAGAGTAATATAGTAATATATAAAAAGGAATTTTAAGTATTGAGGGTGTTGCAATTTAGCAGCTGTTTAATAAAAATTGGAGTGGAATTGAAATAGATATACAAGGAAAAGTAGTAGTGTAGTTTTGTCCCTCCTGCACCATTGGTAATTGTAGTATATGAATATAAAATATAAAATATAGGCTTACTTTTGCTTATGAAAAAAAGGAAGGAAAAGA